>NC_088602.1:42600573-43333073 GCF_036013475.1 Columba livia | reverse complement strand
CTACTGCTCTTCTTTTTTAAAACATATTTGCTGACCGCTACTTGCTGGTTATCTTTTGCAAATCAAAGTATATCAATTTCAAAAAAGTGTGAAAGATTTGCAGATCTTACTGCTGTGGAAAATCTTCTTACACTAGAAATTTTCCTTTGAAGAGTTCTGCCAGCATTTATGATGAAAAAATTAATGGGTCGCTAGTTTTATAGGTACGATGATCTATAAAAGGACTTAAGAATCCTTCCTTAGGGGTCTATACTTCAGAAATTAGATGTGCTAGGGCATGGTACGAGGATTTCTGATGTTTTTCCAAGAGCTGTAAGGAGAACGAGTCCTTAAACCAGATTTGCCAACAAAAATCAAACTGTTATGACACTTTTGCTGGTATAAGAGGATAAGTAGCTAAAATCTGAGATTATCTAGACGTTGTTGGGGCAGCTGGACATCCTAAGCAGTGGATGAATGCTAGAGTCCCTGTTACAAATTTCTTCTGATTTTGGGAGGATTTCCAAGATCTAGGCATAGTTTTTAAACCTGTAGACATTTACAGTCATTGCACAGATTGTCCTAACCTGCTGTCCTGTTGAAACCAATGGGGTGCTTTGCTTAAGAGTTTGCAAACTACAATGCTTGAAAATATTATTATTACTGATGTTATTAAATATATTAAATGACTACATTTAATAGAAAAAAAATAAAAGCTAGATATTACTTTATTGTTTTCCAACAAAAAGAATACATAATCACTGGGATTAGTGTGTGAATTTAGAACTCTGGCAATGGTATTTATGGATGCAGACATGAACCTAATATATTTTAGAATGCTAACTATTTAAAGCAAAGACTATAGTTATCATTTAAATCCAATGCTATTATTTTTGCCTCAAATTTATTTGTATTCGGGGAGGTAATTCCATTTTCATCTTCAAATTCACTAGGTTGTACTAGTGCAAATTTACATGCCCTAGAAGTGCAAGGTGGCTCTGGATGCCATGCCATTCCAGATTAGCTGAGTGAATCATGACAGAGTCCCAGTTACGTAAAGTGGTTCCAGTTTATGTGGCGTAGTCCAGTTTTCACTGAATCCCATGGAAGAAATAGTGTGGGTATCTTGCCACACAGACAGCGGCAGAAACTAGTCTTGCCCCAAGATCTAAGTGGACGTTCTTGTGCCCATGTTACTTTGGGCAAGCACTTAAGCACATCTGTCTTGGTGAATGTTAGAGTCATCCAAAATAAAGCCAGAGACTGCGTTGGAGAAGCAAGTAGTGTGGACAACCTGACTCTTTTTGTATGGCTCTGTATATGGCCAAGGGGACCATGAGTGTGGCTGCAAACATAGCGTGGTAGTTAGGACATGCTTTTGGAAGAAGAGGACTAAGTCTAGTCCCCAATGTACTGAATATTTTTGATGTGGATAGGTAGTTGGAGGAGTAGTTTGAATTTAGGAATCTACATGCTTCAGAGAGTACCCAGATAAGGATACAGTTAAGTCATGTTCGTTCTTACATTGCTTTCCTCTTTGCAGAGGAACTAATCAGGGGAACAGGTTTTAAAAATAGTTAAATCCAGCCTTAACCTGAATTATATTCATAGGCAGAAGGGGAAGTGACTGATATACATTCCTGAATTAGCTTGTTGTGACTGGTTTTCCTCAGACAGCAGAGACAAGAGAAACTTCTGCTACATCTCAAGGTAGTTTTCTAGATAACTGGAAAATTCCATCACTGTCACCACTGTCCACCTATGACAAAAGCAGAAATGTAGCCAGTCAGTCGAGGGAGGTGATTCTCCCTCTCTATTCCACTCTTGTGGGACTCCACCTGGACTCCTGCGTTCAGCTCTGGGATCCCCAACATAGCAGGGCCATGGACCTGTTGGAGCAAGTCCAGGGAGGGGCGATGAAAATGGTCAGAGGGCTGGAGCACCTCTCTTGTGAAGACAGGCTGAGAGAGTCAGCATTGTTTAGCCTGGAGAAGGCTTCAGGAAGACCTTGTGGTGTTTTAGTACTTAAAGGGGGCTTACAAGAAAGATGGAGAGAGAATTTTTACCAGGGGCCATAGTGACAGGACAAGGGACAATGGTTTTAAACTGAAAGAGCTTGAGACAATGTAAGGAAGAAATTTTTTACAATGAGGGTGCTGAGGCACTGGAACAGGCTGCCCAGAGAAGTTGTGGATGCCCCATCCCTGGAAGTGTTCAAGGCCAGGCCGGATGAGTCTTTGAGGAACCTGGTCGAGTGAAAGCTGTCCCTGACCTTGGCAGAAGGGTTGAACTAGATGATCTTTAAAGGCAGATTCCAACCCTAACTGTTCTATGAAATTGTGTTTAGTTGTTTAAAAAAAGAACATAAGTACCTCTCTGCTAGAGAGCGATCAGGGATCTCAAAATATTTATTCTAAATCCAGGAAAACTTCACTTGTCTTCCTGTCCAAAGCATGGCACTGCGGTTCTCAGAAAGGCTGTTTTTAAGCTACAAGCCATTCCATGCAATTTTAGATCTTTTCTCAGTTTATAGAATTTCCAGTCTAGGCACTACATAGGTTATGGACAGACTACTTACAAGGTGGTAATTCCACTTAGGTGGAAGATGACTGTGTTAAGTTCCATGTGAATTTCAAGTACAGCATCATTGTAATACCTAAGTTCCTTCAGAGGACCTAAGCAATGTGTGGGGTTTATTTCCTTCTTATTTTGTTTGGTGTTTTCTGTTGCTTTTTTGTTTGTTTCTTTGTGTTTTTGTGGTGGTGGGTTTGTTTGGTTTTGGTTTTCTTTTGTATCTAAATAAGTAATAAAAAGCCGTAAACAGATCCCAGAATCGAAGCCTGTCTTTAATCAAGCGATACGATAAGATGAAATGTCCTCAAGTCGTACCAGGGGAGGTTTAGATTGGACATTTGCAAAAATTTCTTCACCGAAGGGGTTGTCAGGCATTGCAACAGGCTGCCCAGGGAAGGGGTTGAGTCACCATCCCTGGAGGTGTTTAAAAGATGTAGATGTGGCACACAGGGACACGGTTTGGTGGTGGACTTGGCAGTGCTAGGATTAATGCTTGAACTCAATGATCTTAAAGGTATTTACCAACCCAAAGAATTCTTTTTCTGTGTTTCTATATACTTCCAAATTTAGAGCTAAGATATTTCTAATAAAACTTCCTGAAATGAAGGGCTTATAGGAGAAAAAATATGTCTTATAATTGCTAAACTAGTTACATACAGAAGGCTAATTAAAACTCTTTAACAGTTCTTAATTGGGACCTAAATTGCACTTCACCGAGACTTACGTGGTATACGGTGTTGGTTCAAACCTTTACCTGAAAGTGAACATCATCATATAGAGCAGATTTTTGTCATGCTTGCAGTGTGATAAACCTCCTTGAAACCAAAAACAGTCAGGTTCTGTTGTATATAGCTCTGCTGACTTTTGCTAATTAAATTCGTAATCAATAATTCTTCATCACTGAATCCAGAGTCTAAGGCACTTTTCTTAAAAGTTCCTTCAGTCATATGTATGTAAAACAAAGCAAATTACTAGGAGGTGTGCAATAAGATTAAAACAGTATTTCAGACAAAAGAGAACTTAGGTTTTTCTTTGATGTTAGCTTAAGGAGTAATATCTCTTGATAACAGTTTGACCGTACTCAAGGAATTTGATGTCAGTATCTTTGTTTTCTAAGAATTATGATGTCATTTAGGATCAAAGAAAAATAGAAATCTGATTCTTTTTTGAAGTTGCTGTTGTGTGATATCAATTCTGGCTTCTAATGATATTCAAGTACATAGTGAGATCTACTACTCTAATAACCCACATATAATATCCTTCCTAAGAACTACGTGACAAAAGGCATTTGTAATTATATTTACTTCTGAAAGATTATGGTTTATAGTTAAACCAAGAGAGGCATCCTGTCATTTTCAGAACCCGTTAAATGTGACAGAATCTATTTTTCTGCCAACTTGTGAAGACCAGGCAGAGAGCAAATTTGCTGTGGTCAGCTAAGTGTAACCACTGAGCAGGAAAGTGAATTTAATAATGCATTATTGTTCTTCACTGAAGGTGAACTGTTACAGTGCCTTTGTTATAGCAGACTTTGCCTCTGCTTAGGTTTCCAGATGCCGTGCAGATTACCTGATTAAAATCTCTAATGCATGATAAAATGTTCCATGTACGCTTTTATATTAACATAAATGCATCAGTTTTTGAGGACTGTGACACTAAAGCTAATTGGAAATATTTACTACTCCATTATATGGTGCATATTACAAATAAGGATTTATTATATGTAGAATAAATGATAAGCAACTGAGAATTCACAAGGCTTATAACTACAGTATGGTTTGGGGGGGGTTAATATAATGAGAGCAAATCTCTAGAGGTTTATGATGGCACCTCCAACTCCTGAGCTGATGTTGGATATTGGTCTTCTGTTTTCATTTTTATTTCACACAGTAATTCAGCCAAAAGAGAAAATATTCCTCCTGGCCAAAGGCTGTTCTTTTCTTGGCTGTCTCCTGTTGTCATTTCAGCACTTTCAGCTCTTTATGTTTTCTAGCATCCTCCTGCTTTTCTTTACATTTCATCCTTTCCTATCCTATCAACTTCTAATTAAAATTTAAAGCATGATAATTTGCTTGTCACCAACAAGCTGAATTCTTTTATTTTCCTAAGTGAATAGAAGTAAAATCAGCATGGATTCATATTATTTAAAATCCTTACCTATGTGTCCAAAAGACACTTTGTAATAATTAAATGCTACAAAAAATTTTTTTGAGGAAAGAAACACATATTATACATGTACAGACCTGGGTTCAACTCTCCAATTTGTCACTGTCACCCATCTGTCAGTGTTTTTGTGACCTGTTTGAGTCACGTCGTCATCCGTAGCATCCACTTCTGTACTGGTGAGAAATTTACTTAATCATTTTCTAAAAATTTGCAAGCTTTGCATGGAAGACATTAACAGTAAAACATCGTTCTATATGCACACAAATACACAGTATGTACAACAAGCACCATGTTCAGCAGAGGCTGTATATTGGAATATAGGTTTTAGCAGAATGGTACAAGAGACATGCCCACACCTGTTGTGCAGTTAACTCAGGTAAAGCTGTAATGAATAATGCAAGTAAAAGAAGTTCCCCTCACCCTTTTTTTTCTTTAAGAAGGACCATTGAACAAATTTCTGTTTTGTTTTCCATTTTACTGCTTTAATGGACCTACATATATATACTTACTATATCTACATTTGTAATTATATCTTGTGTTCAAGAGAGTTAATGTTGTGGATTCTTGCCTTGACTCTGGGGATAAGGGTGCTACCACTTGCTTTTTGAAGTAGATTTACATCTCAAAAAATGAAGTTGAGAACTGAAACTGATGAACAACATCTCCCATGACCAGAGATCTTGTCTCCTGCAGGGAGAGAGAGAGTTGGATCAGAGATTCCAAATAACTGTAAGGACGGACACGGTTTAAACTACAGTTGTCAACAGCAAACTTTATTAGTAAGAAGAGGAGAGAGGTTTTCCTCTCACCTTTGTCATATGTGTGAATATCACAATGGGCCAAATAGAGCAAAGGCTCCAGAGACTGACGGGAGGGGGGATTAATAAAAGGAGCAATTGGATTAGAATTGGACTTTGGCAGGGAATGGTGGATGAGAAGCTGATAGATTTTGACTTGTTATTAAATTAGAAAAAGGAAATAGATAATTTCGTAGTGGAATCAGCTTTTCTTTCTGTGTAGTCTTTTATCCATGTTTTTTTTGCAAAGTATTTGTGAAATGAATTTTGTTCCTCATAAAAAAAAAAAAACTGTGCAATTTTAAAGGACTTAGAGGAGAAAAGAATTGTCTGATAATTGTTAAACTGGGAGGTCTAATTACCTCCACAGTTAATTAAAACTCTTTAACTGCCCTCTTGGTGTGACAATGATACTTTCTCCTTTCTAAATGAAAGTGTAAAGGTTAAACAAAGCGGCAATCTAGCAAACAGCCTACTAGAATTTGTAATCTGACCCTGAGATCTACTGTTTACTTTGCAGAAATTACAGTGCTGGAGTGTAAAACAGGTGCAGAACATTTGATACTGTTGCCCACTGTTAAACAAATTACTTGCTTTTTACTAGGCACGTAGAATTTCCACGTGTAGAATTTCCCGTGTTTCCTAAAAAACTCCAGAAACCCCAGATTAACAAAGTAGAAAAACTCTGTTTCTTGGCTGTGACCTTGGCAGTGAGACAAAAGGAGATGTCAGTGGAAGATATTTGTTGTACACAGGAGAAAAGACTCACCACTGGAGCCTTGCAGAAATAGCTAAAATGCCTTAAACAATTGTCAAAGTTATCACTAGTAACAGTGACATTTCAGCAGTTGTTAAACTGGGAGGTCTAATTACCTCCACAGTTAATTAAAACTCTTTAACTGCCCTCTTGGTGTGACAATGATACTTTCTCCTTTCTAAATGAAAGTGTAAAGGAAAGTGAAAAGTGAAAAGTGAAAGTGAAAAGAAAACAGATATTTATTGTGCCAAAGCTACATTATAGCATTTTAACACCTTTTTTATTTTATTTTATTTTTTTTTAAGGAACATTGTATTAAAGATCATTTTGCAAATAATGTGAGACAATTATTTTCCCACCTTTTTTTTTTTTCCTGAGCATATTTCTATCCAGTTCAACATTCAGAAAATAACTAATAGAAACAATGGGTGTCAGAGATCTCTGAGCACAGGAGAGTTCTGAATACTCTGCAGGAGCCTCATATATGCCTTTGGATAGAAGAGTATATATTATTGATCATCTTAATAGCAGATACCTATGGAAGTTCGGCATGTATGAAATCTAAACAGTCACGTCCCGTTTCAGGTTAAGGACACATATATAAATGTATTTAGAAATACAGCTGCCCAGTGTAGTAATGCATTTTTTCCTTATCAAACAAGACTCAGAATTTACTGCAACCAATACATTAAATCAAGAGCTAAGATGCAATACTGTTCCAATGGAGGAATTAAAAAA
The DNA here is from genome assembly GCF_036013475.1 of Columba livia. Classification (NCBI taxonomy): domain Eukaryota; kingdom Metazoa; phylum Chordata; class Aves; order Columbiformes; family Columbidae; genus Columba; species Columba livia. The sequence continues at coordinate 43,326,062 of NC_088602.1, read as the reverse complement.
AATATAACCCTTTGTAGCGAAGGTTTGTTTAAAGATGTTTACCTTAGATTATAATTCTAGTTAAAACCAGCCTCCCACATATCTCTTCTATGCGAAGAATTTTTAGGGAAGTATTTAGCTCTACATTGTAAGTGTAGCCTAACCTCTCTAAATACTGAACTTCGAGTATGCAGAAGTGTTTTCTCCCCTGTGTCCAGTGTGTCTGCCTTCTGTTTTTTCTGATATGATGATCTGCATCTGGCACCTTTTTGATCTGTGATTAGGAAAAAAAAAAAAAGATTTAAAACTTCATTCAACAACAATCTGTTCAAATGAAGACATTTCTGAATGAAAAGTTATGTTCTTGTCTGCATGTGGTTTTTGCAGCTCAAACAAAACAGCTACATATGTTCAGTTTGTAGCACTCTGGTTTGTTGAAGAGTGAAAGCATGTCCATTTTCCATTGTATTAACTCGTAAAAATACAACTTCAATGACTTTTTTGCTGCGTTTTCAAGGCACGTTTCTCCTTTGTTACATAGCAAAGCCTCAATGTAACAGGCCATAAATTCTGCTAAATAAAAGAGAGCTAGGGAGTGAGCTTAAGCACTGAATCCTCGATTGTCCATACTGCTTAATTGTTAGCTTTTAGCCTGGCTCTGTTTTGACTGCTACAATTAGCTCCCTCCACAACACATCTGCTCTAGAAAGTCTTAGCACTAAATAATGTGGACACAAGAAAATCTTCCTTTGCCACATGGTCAGAGATCAAATCACAGCCCTTTTGTTTAGCACCACGACATCCAAACACAAGGGAATAATGTGTGTTTCAGGGAGTTATATTGGGCCACGACTTTAACAGAACATTTTATTTACGGCAAAATAGTGTCTATGATTCTGTCATCTTTAGGGTTGCAGTCCATGCTTCACTCGCTTTCATTTAATATCCAAAATGTTTAAGATGCACATTTCAAATCTGCAGACTCCCTTTCCTTGTACAACTTGTGATTTCAGTTAATTGGATTTCTTTCAAATTGAAGTTTTTGAACCACAGTTCCCACACTTTTGGTGGGTTTCTTGCAAAATGTGTGATTGGGTTTTGTCCGTTCATTTCACCTTAAGAGAGTCCTACTACATTAAACCTTCACAGCAGCACTACAGATAGTCCCCTGTACCCAGTTATTACCCATTACCTTTTATACAAATGGAAAACAGTTGCTGAACCAGTCAATAACTTTGCTACCCAAAGTTATGGAAACAAGTGGAATTCTTTGGTTTTATCTCTGGAGAGTCCTTAGCCTGTCATTATCCTGAGGTTGTGCCCAGTGCATTTGTGCAAAATGTCGGTCAGATGGGATTTCTGTTTCAGCTCTTAGCCATGGTGGGGTGTATGAAATGTAAAGGGAAATTTGTACAAAAAGCTGAATAACTGAGTTCCTTGGCTGCCTATTACTAAACAGACATGCCAGTTACCAGTTCTGAACTTCAGTTCTGATTTTTTCATCAGAAATATGACACTCTGTTATACTTTAACCATTGTAAATTTTGGGGTAGAAGAATCAAGGTAACATATTGATTACTTACTCACAAAAACAATGAATGGACATAATTCTTATGCTTGAAGTCAGTATGAGTTTTGAATAATAATTAGTTTCGAACTTCTTTGTAAACATTAATAAATTATGTTCTACTTTATCTAACAGACATAAAAATAAATATTTTCTAACTGGCCTATAAGAGCTGTACATCTGACACCATTGGAGAACTGTAATCAGCAATAAGACATAGCTGTATAGCTGAGATTACAATTTTTTTACTTTCACTGCTTCTCCATTTTTCCCTTTCTGCATCAGTTCCATCCAGTCAGCCATGAGTCTTCATAAACAATCGAAACAGAAATTGTGGTACAAGCCTACATTAGACCGTCATCCCAGTAGTTTGTATGATAAACTCTACTATCGCTGTCCTTGCTTCTAACAGCTGAATTATGTGTCAGTGCTTCTCAGCACTGATTAAAATGATTTAACACAGTAAATAAGTAGATACAACTTCATCTCACGTATTTGACCCTCACAAATAGGTATGATTAAGAATGGAATTCATAGCTGAACCTCAAAAGTACACTGAACAGTGTTTAATTTCAGATAGGTACAGAAATAAAATAACTTGTTGTTTTTTTCCTACACATTTCCAGAGTGATTATAGCATTACAGAATTCTACAACAACTTTTTTGTTTTGTTTTGGATTATTTAACATTAAATGTATTTAAAACCTTAAGGAGGGTGTTTTCATTTATAAACAAATTTATTTAATTTGCTTGATTCAATTTAGAAGATAAAGCTGCATGGCTATAGAAATTTTCAATTTAATTTGTGCACTCAATAATAACAGGTAGGAAAGAATTATGTGAAATTTTAATTGCAATTTACAGGGACAATGAGGATTTAGTCAAATTAGCAGTGGTTTAACCTAAAATCTTTTGATTATTTTTTAGTTTTAAAAGGATACATTTTTCAGTTATGTTACTACCTTAAAAAAAGATCACTAAATTAATTTAAATGAAAATTGGTTGTCCAGAAAACTCAGACCTTTCAAGAACTGTCTTCAAAACAGCAAAGCAAAATAAAATTGTTGCGTCTGCTTTGGTTTCCTCCAATTTATTTACTGAGCTGAATGCATTAACTGAATCAACAAACCATTTTGACTCCGTTTCTTGCATTACCCTACATTGCAGAACGGAGAAGTTTTTGATGAGTTCGCTGTCAAGAAAGTAACTCACTTTTTCAAAACCAGATTTTTTAAATTCATTGGCATTTGAGCATGATTATCTTTCTTAAGTTATACACTGTTTTTTCCCACAGCTGCAATCGCAAATTATTGCACAACATCAACTGTTGGTGAAAGACTGCAGGAGCATTAAGTGTTAGTACAAGTTCATTCATTGTCCATTGGACTGAGAATTAGAATTGAATTCTTGTTTTGAGTGGAAGGAGAAAAGTGGAAAAGGAATTGGAATATTTACCATGTTGGAATCAGAAAATTATGACCAAAATTTCTTTTCTTTTCCTGGGTAAACTGGATTCTAATTAAGTTTACTGAACACTTAAATGAAGGAGAAAACTGAACAGAGGCTTTTAAAGCAGATAATGCCAGTCGTGTTTTTCTTTTGATTTGGTTTGCATTTTATGCAGTTTGTTCTTTCAGTTATTGTATGTTTAGCCAACCATCAGCCCCATCTTGAAAGTCAACAATAATAAAAATGTAAATCATCATCAAAAGCATGCCTTGCAGTGAGAGAACATTTCAAAGATTGTTTATCAGTTGTTCATTTTCTGCTGTCAGATGTTGAAATCTTTTACTTCCCATCATATTGCACAGAAATGCAGTTTTACTGATAGTGTCTACTTGTAGCTAAGCTGTGAAAAAGTCAAAATTTCATTTTGTAAAAGCAGTTATCACACAGAGTACTGCAGACCTGGGTTATTGGTCCTTATTTAGCAAGCTCACAGATAAGATGTCTAATTTCCTGGCCAACCTTTTTGTATGTGCGTGTTTGTGTGTAAGAGTGTGTATGTATGTGTGTGGGCCCACTAAAATATATAATATTAATAAAAAATACCCTATGCAGCTTTTTCAGTTGCAGTATACAGATATTGAAATAAACACCAGCTATGAAGTCACTGGGAAAAAATAAGATTTTAATTATTAAATTAAGTGTTAATATTATATTACAGTATTTTTAAGTGCTGCATGAAAATTTAATTAGAAATACGAGATGTGTGGACTACCTGACTTAACATTGAGCACAATTTAATACAGACTCAATCAAGTTCCTATGCTGTTGATTTAAGTTTGAAAAATTTCCATATCTAAATTAGAGCTGTTCTGAAAAAATGTAAGGGAGAAAGATGTGTTAACCATTTTGATACTAAATTCTGTAATAGCAAATGTGCAATAGAACCGAGGTTTGTCTTCCCATAGATGGCTTCTCTGATGTGTTGAAATAATGCACCTATTTTCAATTAAAGGAAACCTACACCAACACTTTTTCTTAACCTCTAAAAATACTGAATAGTGAAAAATAACATATTTTGATATCATCTTGATCACATACAGGGAAAGAATGGCTAAAAGACCTATTTAGTCTATCTGAGAGAAAAATCTGAAGTCACAAGAATTATTTTAGGAACACTTTCTGTAATTATTATTTTACATAACATATTAACAGCTTTTTACTCCTCCTGATTTGGGCTGTTGGTGTGGGGGTTTTTTTGGTTGGTTGGTTGTTTTTTATTTTGGTTTTTGGTTGCTTGGTTGGTTGTTTTTTTGTTTGTTTTGCTTGTTTGTTTGTTTGTTTTTCCCTTTGATTATAGCTCATACTTTTGAAAGAAATGCAGCCACTGTAATGAAGTTGTTAGAGAGGGAGGAGAACAACTTATTAGTGGAACTATAGAACAAGCAGACCTAAGGTTGATCCCAGCAATTTTTTTCTGAAAGCAGAATTCTGAAACCAGAATTTCAAGCAAGAATTGCACGTCTGTTTAATTCTATCTGCTTTCATTATGCACTTTCATTATGCATTTTTCCATTCACTACAGTGTTTCATAGAAGAGAAGTACATTCTGTCCTGCACTTCAGGTGCATACTGTAATTTCAGCTGCAGTTGAAGCTAACACGTGGAAAAATAATTTAGTGGATGGTTTTCTCTGCACTTCTTAAAATTTTTCTCAAAATCTATACTCCCTTCTTAGCACAGCAAAATGAAACCTTGATTACTGTTAATACTCAACCCATTTAATAACACAAATATAGCTCCGCAACTATATTAACAATCACAGAAATTAAATGGCAGTTAGAAAAATATAGGTGGCTACTATATTGCCAGGACAGATTAAGATGGATGCATTCATACCTGAGTTCCTGCATTTTTTTTAATGCCTCAATGAATTGCTCTTCATAATTAAACAACTATCTGTAGAGCTGTTTTTTATGTGTTTATTAAAAATTGTGTACCTCATTTCCTGTTGACACAAAATTGTTTGAGTGGCAAAGTAACTCTTTTAACTAGCTGACATCCAAGAAAATTAAGGGGACTGTTTAAATGGGTTAAGTTTGCTCATGTACTTTGCAGGGAATTTTTAAACTGTAATCTTTACTTGAATACAGTTACTATTGTGCAGTGCTTTAATTCCTTTAAAAATAACATCCATTTTAGTGCATTTTAGAAGTCTGGACTCTGTAAGCATTATCTCTGCTCATGAACATCTGTCTAAAATGGCATAATTCCAAAGCTACTGCAAAAGTTAAAGTTCATTTGGTGATTTTGTCTGTTATTTAGCTAGACTTAATTTTGTAAGGCCTGAATTTAACCATTGCTATTATTCAGTTTATCTCTTCAATAAGGATACCCTCCAAACAATAGTTTGATTCCCTGAAAATGATGCTAAAAGCCCTCTACACAACAGCAAATCTAAAATGAGAACTAGAAATTTTATGAATTCTCTTTCAAACTTCAACATCTCAGTTATTAACTATTCCCAACTTCAGCTTTGGTGAGCTCATTTTAAAAGAAGTAGCCTTTATGATGTAAATTAATAGCTGTTCTCAGATCTGTTAAATAGCATATTATTTTATTTACCCCACAGCTGATAATAGAGTCATACAATTCACTTTAGACTGGTCTTCCTGTAAGTTATAGCTATGATGTCTCCAAAGGGATAAAAAAAGTCATATCCTCTACTTCTCAGCTTATTTTCATCATTACGTATATTCCTATGCTGTAATAAATCACATGAAATACTCTTTGTAGCTACAGGGCTCAAGGAGTATCTTCTGGGCTTGATATTTATTTGAGCTCCAGAAATATAAATATGTCTAAATCTTGCTGAATGGGGATCTATGTTGTACGCTGGTACAACAGTGTTTAGACATGTTTGGAATTAGAGAAATGTAATTAAATAAACCAAATGCAGTCATACTATACGCATAGTCTCAAATGTCTATTCATTTTATATGAAATATAAATTAATGAGTTTTACTGAGCAACAATATTCTACATATGACCAGAAAGTGAACATACTGACCTCACCATATTGACATGGGAGAGGAGGAAAAAATGCTCGTCTTCTTCAGCAATTAATGAGTACTTTGCGGGAGAAACCCTGACTGCTGCAGCAGTTAGTAGCCTATACCTAACCAGATGATGGGCTATGTTGACGGAGAAAAAATCTCTGTTGAATAGTGGGCCTGGTTCTCTTCTCCTAGATTTCACAGTAACTTTGATGCAGAATAGAAGATCAGAAAGCCAAAGTAGCCCTGGTTTTCAGTTAAATTTCACTTAAATTCTATCCTATTTCTTCCTGGTTATTCTACTAGAGGGGAAGAGATGAAAAGGAAAGATTTCTTCAGTAAATAGATACTGAGAACTAGGATTAAATTTAGAGGAAGACCCTCAGTGCTTTATTGGGTCCTCCCACATAACAGCTCTGCTTCACTAAACAGTCATGATGACAGGTTGGGAGATCTTGGAAGAACAGATCTTGGAAAGCAGCCATATTTTTGGCAAAGTATCTATGCATGTGATTAATTGATTTCTAGACCTGCTGTGTGATTCCATCATACTATTCCCAACTCAGAGCTTTAGTTTTATATTCTCCTCGTTACCTTGATGCATGTGTGTGATACATTGCTCATTAACACTCTTCAACTTCAAGCTGCAGTGTCTATTTTCGTTTAGTTTAGTCTGTTTGTAGGGTTACACAGAAAGTGGATGGAGGAGGAAATGCACTTCCACAAGCTTTCCTATGCCTTCAAACCCGCTCTTGAAGGTTTTAAGGGATTGTTCCTCTTGGTTTTCCCCATGAGATTAGCGTGCAGGTTTTTGGAAAATGTTTTATAGTTTATGACCACAAATCTTGTATGAAGTGAGGAAACTTCACAGAGCTGTTTTGTTTCTTCAGTGTAGGATGATGTGGTTTATGTTGAAATGGATTAGACCGAAGATGAGGAATGGTGGAATAGCTAGTGAAACAGAATGGAGAAAGGTAAGGAGGAAATGGACAGAAATGAAGATATAGGAAATTCCATGTAAACATAGGAAAATACTTTTTTACTGTGAGGGTGGTGAAGAGAAATGGGGGAGCCTCTCTGCAGAGCTATTCAAAACCCAGCTGGACACAGTCTTGAGTTGCGGCTGGATTAGGTGGTCTCCAGAGGTGCCTTCCAACCTCAGTCATCTTGTGATTCTGTAAATCGGTAAGGAAACGTTATCAGTAGTTAATGAAAGAAACCATGATCTTTTTGCCAAGAAAGGTTGGACCAGATGATCCTTGAGCTTCCTTCAACCTGCGAATTCTGTGATTCCATGGTTCTATGATAAAGGTTTTCCTCTGCTACTGTAACATGACCTGAAGAGAAGCAGTGAATAAATGAGATGCTTGCTTCATTTTGTTGTATTTTTATGGGAGAAGAAAACCACAACCCTTTATTTGAGAACATAAGGCACATTTACTCAAATATTTTCATATTCTGAAACACTCTGGTCTTGTTTCCTGTGTTTTGGGATCCATATGCCGTTGTTTGCTTTCTGGTTAAGTATAGGAACCATAGAATTCATTTTACATAGCACTGATAATGCAGACTATTTACATTTAGAAGCCTTTTTTATTATTTTTAAAATAAAATCCTCTGAAAGAAAAGCACACCTGGGAAAATAATTGATTACGTAGCTATCCTGGCAACCTTTTCGTACCCTAGTTAGCAGTAAATGTTTTCTTTTTAGAACTCTTTGTCTTTTAAATCTAGTAAATAGAATATCTATTTTTTACACAGAACTGGTTTTACTAAAGCTGCAGAGACTTGAAGTTTGGAAGTCTCAGAAAGTTCCCAACATGAAAGGATTGTCTTAATAGTGCTTCATAAACTTGAATGCTTTTAAGTGTAAGTCAATATCTTCTCAAAGTAACATGGATCAAAAAAATTCAAGGTTATTAAAACTTTATCAACAAAACTAATTGGAGACTGAATACCTATAATTACCATTAATTTGAATAAGTGTATTCTGTTTAGCTATTTACATATAAGTCAGAAATCATAACTGCATTGAAATCAGTGCATAAAATTTATCAAAAACTTGCAATATTTGTCATCTTTTTGAGTGGCAAGCACATGTTTTGCAGTTTGTAATGAAACATTTTTGACACAGATTTCTGACAGAGTTCTATGATTATGGACCAGTAAGCATAGCTGCAAATATAAGGTTTCCTACTGACAACTTGGGCACTGGGTGGCTCTCATGGCTTTTCAGAAAATGACTTGTTTACCAGCTGAACAGGAAAGTTATGTGCCATGTAAATAATATAGAAGTAACAGGTCTGGAAAATCTGAGCTCACGTTCTACCTGCATTAAAACCAATTGGGCTTTTCCTCTTTCTGCTTGTAGTTTTTGGACTGCAGTGTTTTTCTAGCCCCCACATGTGAACAGACCCACATCAGATGTGATTTTTGCAAAGCACAACAGCACATTTCACTATTCCAGCACTGAATCTACTTGCAACCTTTAATTGGAAAAGGTTGGATTATTGTTTTTCATTTAAACCTTTCATCAGCTTTTAAAATTGATAGCGCCTGTATTCACAAGGAATTAAGGAAGAAAATAAGTATACATTTTCACAGGCTTTAAATCACATAATTTGCCACTGAAATTAATGTGTATCATCTTGAATTATTATTTGATCTTTTACATAAGTGCTCCGCTATTTAAAAAGAGCCTTAATAACAAATCTACCAAAGTCAGTTCAAAGCCCTTTTATCATTTTTTTTTTTCATTAGTATCTCCCGTTTTCATTTCGTTGCTTTTGTTCCTTACCACCTTCTTCATCCAGAAAAATAAGTAACAGCCAGTGTCGCTTTTGAAATGGAAAAATGGTTTCAAATCACTGGCAAAGCTTAATGACTTCTGACTGCTGAGATATGTTAATTTAAGCCAGACCAAATGTTCCTCAGCTGCAAATATTTGGTGTTGTTCACTGGGAACTGGCAAGATTTATGAGGGCCCAGTGGCAAAGGCTTTCTGCTCACATGCCTCACATTACAATTGTTTCACATGTTAGATGATAAAAGGCTGTTTGGAAAAAAAAAAAAAAAAAGAAAAAAGGGAGGGAAAGGAAAAGAATCAACTTTTCACAGAAAATGTGTATAGGCCCAAAGAGGATGAGAACTTAGAAAGACAGCTATGCTTTTTTTCTGTCAGTGAATCTTCTCAAAGAACCATTTAACTACTGAATTAATGTGGTATTCTCATGCCAATCTACATTCTTTTCACCCTCTCAAAACATCAAAATCCATGTGACTGGATGGTTCAAAGCACTGGTAATGGAGCACAGAGGACTTTTTTGTTGTTGTTGTTTAACACAACTGTTGTTTTGACTCTGGCCAGTCCAAATGTACTGCAAACCGACAGTGGCCAGAAGTTATTAACCTCTTTGGTTATTTTGAGAAATCAAGCTAGTGAGCTCAGTCCAGTAATGAGTAGACAGGTATCTACGTCATAAATAGCACAGTAACTTATGCAGATAGTCACTCTTGATAAGGGAATCTTACAGAGATAGGGCAGAGACCAAACTGTCTTCTGGGATATGGCACCTGCACAATGAGCACATCAATAGGAAAAATCTGTGGAAGCCTTCCCTGCCATTCGAGATATTCGTTTGTAAGTCTGTACATTGGGAAGCATTCAGTCTGTCATGATTCAACAATAACAACAAAGCAAAAAAGCAGAGGGAACAGGGCATTACACAAGTTTTGTTCATAAATTTCATTTTTTCATATGTACTTGAAGGGAAGCTTTTACCCTCTTTATTAAGTAAAAGAAAAATTAATTCCTGACTGGCTTACATTTACTCTTTAATTTGTAACTGTGAAATTTGATGGTCTTCCTATTTTCCTGACTGTTCTAATAGGATTAGATCTCATTTTCTTTCTGAAAGCAGAAGCTAAAAACTAATACTTGCATCTCTTGGTGTGCAGAGGAATGAATGAATGTCTCCTCTGCTGGGTTAAACAACACATTGCCTATAGCCCTTCTCCTACTCACGCTTAAAAACCTTTGAGGCAAATGGAGTTTTGCTTTTCGAGTCTGTCTGAGGTTGTTATTGTCGAAAGCCTAATTGCTGCTTTCATGCAGACAGGTAACCTCAACATTGCAGCTACTGGCTTGCCACTGCTGATAGTGCTTTAATGCTTTACCACTGCTTTTTGTACCCCTTTCCTTCTCATACATAATAGAACCAGTAAGTTCTCCCCAAATTCACAGGGAGGAGGGGTACAGCAGCTTTGCTCATGCTGGATCACATCACACCCAAAACCAAACAAAAATCCTGCAGCGTATCTCCGTGAGAGTCTTAAGGGCATCCCAAGCTGAGTGAGCATCGGTGCGAATTCATTCAGACTTTACAGTGTGGATGTTTGCAATCAGAATAGATTAACCCTGATTATACAAATCAGCTACAGTGAAGGTCTACTAAGCACAGAAATGACTGCTCTAATGATTATAAGGTGATAACTCCTGTGCAGTGTTCAGGGTTTCCACTGAAGGTAGTGGGAGCCGTGAGGACTAAGTGCATTGCTGGCATTTCGAGCAGGAAAGAGAAATGCCTCTGCAGGGGTCAAAATGCCCCCTCAAGTGTTAAGAAAGGATTTCCACTTTTTCAAATGCACATAATGGTTCTCACAGGCAAGAGAAGTATCTCGAAATAAATATACCAAATGCTGGTTGTTGTGAGTTTTTTTAATATTTATTAAATGAAATATGGAAAACCATGATGTTCATATTTGCATTTAGACTGAAACTATTGTTCCTTAGGGAAAAAAATACACCATGTATTTGTGCTAAATACTTTAATTGTGCCCTTCACTGGGATAAAGGGAAAAAAAGCTGACAGCCAGCAAAAGAAAAACATCCAGATTCTTTTCTTGCATTAAATATGACACAGATTGTAAAAAGCAATATTTTTACCCTTGAAATGTTTAGAAGTATTGACATTCTGTCCACTCAATTGTCAGCTTGTCTTTAGAGATAGAGCTTCCAGGTTCTTAGCATTTAGTAAACTGACACTGATCTCTATTCTTCTTTAAACTTATATGCAATTCTTGGCTTTAAAAAAACCTCCATGATACCACGAAAGGTTATTCTTGCTGTGGACACTTTAGAAATTCAGTGCTGTCCTTATACTTGTTTTCCTGCTCTTCCAAATGTGTATTGATTAAGCCTTATTAGTTTTATTTTAAGTCTCAACAAAGCTTGAAGAACGGTTTGGGGAATATCACGGGCCCAGGGGAGCACGTGGAAGTTTTAGATTGTGCTACTGGGAGGAAGCTCCTCGATGCCTCAGAGCTGCTGAGGAAGGTGCAGTAGCAGGGCCTACAAGGGGGTTTTACAAATCTCAGGGTCCAGCTTTGTGTGCTTTAAACTGAAGTCTGTGTCAGAGCCTGCCTTACTTACCCGAGCAAAACTCTGATGGAATATAGGTGTATAGCAAACCTGAAAGACTGGGGAAAAAAAAAAAACAACCAAAAAACACAGATTTGCTCCCTTATGTACCAAATAGGTATATAAACAAAATTAGCTGCATGTTAATAGCTGTTAAAGCAACGAAAAGTACTGTAGAATAAATTGCCAGCCTTCCTTGCAGAAGCAATGGCATCACTTGATTTCTCTGCCATTACTCATATTGCCGTGTTTACTTTAGAATGCAAGAGAAGTCCCTTATGATTTAAATAAAGTTTGTCATGTTTTACTTCTTTTGGCATGCAAATTCTTCAAGGATAAAATATCTGTTAAATTTCTGTTTTCTTTCACTCCTGCTTAAATGATGAGGCATGATTTGTGGTATTTAATGTAATCAGAGTATCATTAATTTTCTGCTAAAACGTTTCTGCATATGGACATGCAAAATAAGTATCTACCGTGCCATCAGTTGGTTAAAGAATCAAAATGAGGATGACAGTGTTTTTCTAAAGAAGATTTCTCTGAATCTTTCCACCCACAGGCTCTGTTGAAGGCAGTAAATAGTCCATTTTTGTTAATGAAGCTTCACTCATACAGCTGGGATTGTTTAATATTTTACGAGTGTTACTTTGTTTTGCTCTCAACGATCTCAGGCAGTTAAGGATTTATGAATCGTGTTTTTCTCAGCCCATCTGCGGTTTCCTATCTTCCCTGGCCTTGAGAATATGTTTAAATTTATTAAAGCGAGGCAAAGGCTCATTATTTCAAAGGAGAGCCAAAGTGACACAGTGAATTGGTTATTAATGGAAAGGCACTGCCATAGGGCGATTGAAATTTAATGATATCCTACAAGAAAAAAATGAGGGTGTCACTTTCCAAAAAGTCATGCTAAATGCCAGCCTTTTTAAGGTCCTGCCGCTAATTTTATGCCTGCGCACAGTAATGTTTTCAAAAGCGTTTAGGAAACACGGACCAGTGACTGTACTGATTATCCTTTTCACCTTCTCGCCTGTTCCAAATGGGTTTGTGCAGTGAGCGATTTAATCTCTAAATATAGGGAACGTTAAAAAAAATAACATTGCTGTTTTTCACAAGCTAAGGGCCTTTTGCAATCCTCCAGAGATGGACTTGCAAATATGCTATCTCCATATGCTCACAGTAAGCTCTCACACTGGCTCATCACCAAAAAAACAACAAAAAAAAAGAAAACAAAAAACTTCAATCACTTTATTTCTTCTGCTTTTCTGTCATTCGAGAGATGCTTTATGTACACAGAGTACATTTATCAAAATTTAAATCACATGTGATTAGAGTATACCTAGGAAATTTGGAAACTGATCCATTTTCTTTCAGAAGGCTGTCCCTGTTTCCTGAAATGCCTTACACCTGTTTCTGGATTGTCCTTAGTTTATAATATAATGTTCATATAGATTTTGTCACTATGTTTTCGCAGTTTGAAAGACAAGCTGTGCAATTTCCTGGCAAAATCCAGTGTATTCTTCCCAAGTGAACGCTGAGACTTGATTCTTTTTTTTTTTTTAATATATTTTTTTTTTATTTGAGCTGGGTATAATTCTTAAACCACAGAGACCCAATAATGTGGCCTTAAGTGACTGTTGAAAGAGCTCCAGATGGGAAAGGGAGATGAGGGGAGAGGGGTAAATACCTGTATTAGGACTGCGGGATCAGGCTGATAGAAACTTGTTGATGATGCTGGTGCTTAATGGAGTATTATTGTTTAATGTTCCAGTGCTAGTGATAACTGTATGGTTCCTTCTAGTTACGTGTTTCAACACATGATTTACTACAACTATAACCATGTTTAAGCACAATTGAGGAACACAGATTGTGGATAAATCATGGATAAGACAAGGTCTGTGTAAATGTCTGGGCAGAAAATAGCTTGTGATAACCATGTCAAAAAAGCAGGCTTTACATTAGACACCTAACAATGTTAGATGACTGCTCCTTTATAAACGCAGAAGAACTGACGGAGGATTCTCATGCCATGACAACAAAGCTGCTATGACTACACAAGCTTTTGTGTGACCTTCCTCAGTTCTCAGCCATTGGGATGCAGCATCCCCTTTAGTACTTCCCCATAGCTGTTCTCCTAAGATATCGGCTCCCCCAGAAAGCATACAAACACCCAGCAAAGCAACAAGGGGTAGTAGCATAAAGGGATGTTTGGTATCAATCATCCTCGGTTAATACAGAAATGGTAGAAGTCCGTGGTGGAAAAGACACACTAGGTCACCTAGTTCATCTCCCTGCTGGTGCGAGAAATGTTCCCGACATATATTTTCTAGTGCCCTGTCCAGTCTAGTTTAAATACCTGATGCAACTCATTTATATTTATATTGTAATTTTCTTACAAACATAAATATAAAACCAAACTCCAGACGTTGCCCTTGACAGGCACATTAGTAACAAATCATTTTCTAACCTTGCTTATGGTAAATTTCCAACCATCTGCTGACAGGTAAACAGAAATTTCTTCTTTTTTTTTTTTTTTTTTTTTAACTCCTGGAATACTTTCAGCTCACAGCCTCAACAAATGAAATAATAATAATAAGAAAAAAAAACCCCTCTAATTGTAAAATAACAGCACCATGTTGTTTCTAAAGGGAGAAATGTCCCCCTTTCTGGAGGTCTGCATCTGACAAGCATCCTCTGCACATGGGCCTGCCCCTCCTTTGTGTAGGATAACCTGTGGTCTTAAACATGCCACTGCATGCCATAGAGATGGAGGCAGCCTGAGACTGGTAGCCATCTCCCCACTTCTTACATATTAGCAACCCTTAAAACAATAAGTCATTGCCAAATTTTGAACTCTTCCTGCTGCAGAGCAGAATCCGGAGGTGGGAGATTCAGTTTTGTTCAGTCTACAGAAAAGCTGCAGTGGGGAAGAGTTATTTGCAGAATGGAGCCAGGCTAAATGAAGTAAGTCGTGGTGTAACATTTCTGAGGAGGAGGTAGCAAACATCATTTGACACACCTTGGGTCTTGGATCCATGAGTGGGCACTGCTGATGTCTCCTGTTCCATGGGGAGCAAAGGCTGCTTCTCAATGTATGGATACCACTTAGTGAGAAGGTCTTGCTCTCTGATTAACATCAGGAGATGGAGGAGTTAGAAGAAAGGGTCAGCTTCTGTTGGGTGCTAAGTGTCTTCCTCTCTGGCTTAAATAATGGAAAAGGAAGGCGCTTCAGACTGGGTGCAAGAACTGCTGTTGCCGGCACCATTCCTTCACAGGGACTTTCTGCTTTCCAGGGTGCAGGGCCAGAAGAGTCAGAAAATAAGGTCCGTAAGACCAGAAAATACTGTGTAAACTGAAGCTCTCGTAGGATTTGCATACCATTTTAAAGAACACGGGGAGAAATGGTGCCTCAAGGGCCTGCAACTTTGGTTCCTCTGAGCTTCCTGTTTTAACTATAAACTTATCATCCTATAACCTTTCTAACAAAGACATAAACACTTCAGCTACATATATTTTGATTGTTTCGTGACAGTTTACTGGAGGCTTAGCAATGACAGATTTCTTCATTGTCTTTTTGCCAAAATTTGTCCTTTAAGTCATTTTTGTTGACTGCCCCTTTTAGCAGCTCACCTCACAATGAGAGAGGAGACAATTAATGGGAGGGTGATTTATCACTGCCAAAAACTGTCAAGGACTTCTGTTGTAGCTGGAGAAAAAGCAATTTCACATTATGGCATTTCATTCCGAATACATTGTATTTACAGCTCACAGTTTTATTTTCAGAGCCTATTATCAGGTGAAACAGTTGCATCTGAAATGTTGTTTGTGACATAGGTGACCTGTTAGGATTTGATAAGTATTTACGCCAGAGCACAAGGGGCTCACACATCTGCTGTTGGCAGAAGCAATGGAAAAAAATAACCTGGAAATGAGGCGTTTGATTTTTCTGGTTCCTACACTCGAGCATCTGTTGCTATAATTAAGTGGCATTCAGTAATTGCAGAGCAATGGTGAAATAAACATATGCATTCTTGCCAGCTTTTAGGATTTGGTGTCCTTACAGTAGGAGAGACAAGCAAAGTGACTTCAGCAAGAACAAAGGGTTCTGTAACAAAGTTTAGCAATTAACTTTCCTATTGCATAAAGAGGAATTTTACAAGGAAAAAGAAATATTACAGAGGGAGGGAGAAAAAAAATCTAAATTGGCCAGTAGCTTTCATACATTTAAACAGATCACTGCAAGAGGGAAAGTAGAATATTGAAGTGGGAACATGTTAACACTTTTCTGTTAAATGTACGTGATTCCTTTGGGGTTGTGTTTAGAAACTAAAAATTGAGCAGGCAATACTAACAAAAAAAATAAGCATGCAAGAAATGTATTATACAGACAGAGTTTCTTACGCAATGTACTACTTGAATTTGAAGGGGGAGTTGAGCAGAAGATCTCTGCAAGGGCCCCTGCTGCCTTTGTTTATGCAGCAATTGTGGTGTAGATGAAAACAGAACCTGCTGGTCGGTATTAGTTAGGAATCCAGATTAAAACAGGCTTTTTTAATGACTCATTTATAAGGCATTAGTTAAACAATCAGATGTTCTGTATTCTGTGGTGAGATTCTGTATATGTTTTTTAAAAATATTTTTTAGAAGTGGGATGAATGGGGGCTATGTACTTTTTTCTGAGAGAGGATTTAAGTCAGAACACTGTCTCATCTGATCATAGGTTTTGTGATGTGGGTTTTGTCTTTTAGGAACAGACTGTTCAACAAGTTATTTCAATAATAGTCCCTGTACTAAAAATAAAAATAAAAACGGATAATTGAATAGCAGTACCCGTGTAACCCAACAGATATGTGGCAGATGTAGCATGTTATAAATTCTGGGAACCTAAGAATAGAAAAGAGTGTCTGGCTTTTGCTGTCTGTCGAGGCCAATAAAGAGTGAGCATGAAAAAGAGCTATTAGTATTGTTTGAGGAGGCCATTCTTATATCTGCTTTGGCACTTTCTCTTGCATGGTTTGGAGCAAGTTTGGCATTAACTGTGTGCCTGCCTTTCTGGCTGGTGGAGTAAGTACAAGGAACCACTGTGCAGGGGGCAGAAAAAATTGCAGTAATTATTTAGAATAGATACATACATGCAGGCATACATACATAGATATCCACATACATATATGTGGAGAGAGAGAAAGAGATGTAAAATCAATGAAGCAAAGAGAAAAATCTTTTTTTACCAGACATGGGAAAGGGCTGAAAAGTGAAAATAGCTGATGATAGTTTTTTCTTCGGTTTCCATCACTTCCACTCATTTCTGCTTGGCCACAGCAAGCCATAACAAGTCAGTCAGAGCTTTAAAGAACTGGAATATCACAGGATCAGGATCTGTATTTTAGCTAAAGGTAAATGTCAGGTTGCTTTTCTCACTTTACTGTTCAGATGGTGAAACTGAATCTGTTAATCATTTTTCTTTGTAAATACAAGTATTTTAAGGGTAGGTATAGCTTTCTAAACTGATAAATTAGATCATTTTTAGCTGCATTTAAAGCAGCTACATTTTTTTGTTGTTACAATATGCATTTCCATGGTATAATACTGAAAAAAAAAAAAGTCTGGTCAGGCTTGAGGTTTCTAATAAACGTCATATGTAGATTAACCTGTTTTTTTTTATTCTGCAAGTGAGCTACTGGGGTTTTGTGCTGTTTTGAGAAACCGCGTGGAGCAATGTTTCCAAACTAGGTGAGAGTCGGGAGACTTTGATTGTATTTCAGGCTTTGCCAATAATCTGTTGTGTAAATTTGGGCAAAGCGCCTCACCTCTCTGTGCCTCTGTTTCCCTCTGTGCCTATTTACAGTGGAGTTATTTGAGGAAGGAGTTAACCTCTTCGGCGTTTCCACAGGACTTGGATTTCTTTTCTGAGCCCCAGGCACTAAAAATAAGTATTCTCACATTAAGTATTTCATTGAGCAATGCTGGAAGCTTTTTATTTTTGATGGAGGTGAGCCCACGGACAGTGGCTATGAGCCCACTTCTGCCAGGCTTGCATTGGCTTCTGTTTCTGAGCCATTTGAGTAGGGAATGTGGCATTAGGACCTCTTATAATCAATGTTCTTTTGCCAGCATCCATTCTCAGCCTATTAAAAGAAAAAAAAATAAAGAAATAGTTGTGAGAACTCTGTCAATAGTGAAAGATCTATTATGTTGTCCAGTAAAAACTTAGTAGAGGCTATAGGAGCGGTTTTAATTGAGATTTTTACAACCGTTTGATAACACTGTTTTGATCACCGTATTTAGGGCTGGATTCCAACAGTGGACATAAAACCTCTGACTAATCCACTGAGTCACCCAGTCTCTGTCATATATTGCTTAATGGTCCATGCTGCCAGGAATTATAATAGCTTTCTAGTAATAATTTTTTTTTTTAAAGAAACTTTATGGGCACAAAGTCTTATGTAAGTTGAAAACTCTGGTTCTAAAAAAGGCCATCAAAGAAAACTTACTAGAGCTATGGTAAACGCAGAATTTTGTGTTTATTTACAATAAATGTATAGAGTCTTTAATCACATATACTGTAAGTTAGTGACTAATATTTTAACTTTGGTTGGTTAATGTTTGCAGGGCACTTACAGATGCTAGAATAATCTCTAATGTTTTTGCTCAATCTGCTCTGGAGATGGATGAAATAAATAGTTTAAACTAATTAATGTAACACCAGCTGTTACAAGTGCTTGGCAGACGTCTGTGAGTTTTGATGGGCAGAGAGCGGCTGTTGTACTTGACTTTATTTTAGTACAATGTTGATCACAGTGTAAGCTGGAATAAATGACGAGCCAAAGGAAGGAACAGAGGATGAATTCTGTGTAATGCAAAATAAATATTGCCCTTTTTCTGGAAATATTTTTTGAGGTCGAGGGAGAGTTATAGTGGACTTTTATTAAGTCGTAAGTGCTGTGGCAGCAGCTGTGCTAGCCATGCTCAGTATGAACATGCTTCACAAAAGCTGCAAAAATGTAGAAGCATCTATGAAACTGCACATTGCTTTTAAATTCCAAAAAGTCTTAAGGCTTAATATGAGCACTTTGGCTGCAAATTTTATTTCTACCTAGTAACTGCTGTTAGAAAGAAGAGATATTTAAAACAGGTAGGGAAATAAGAAGTGTTAGTTCTAGAAAGTTCATATGTTTGCAAAGAATAAATTGTGTTTAGTGCTCTTTGCGTGCATGCGATTGATTCTATTGTATGTTTTTTATTCATTTATTCTGTGCTTTAGAGAACGAGCATGACTGCAAAAACTTTCAAAGTGCAAAATAGTTATAACAAACTGACTTCAATACTTTGTGCTGTAGCGTTAATTGATTAGTTCACTGTCAAAAAACACCACAAAGCAAAAAATATATTTCTGATGAGAATTCATGGTTTCCATGTGGTTTAATAAGTACTTGAAATATCCAAGTAACTTCTCCTTTAAAGTTGGAAGGTAGAATAATCATGCTGTGACAGAGAAACGATGGCTGCTATCTCTCTATGTGCCAGCATTAAGATAACAGTGTCATTGTACAGATTGTTACCCTGTGAATATGTCTAATAAGTTATTATAGCATGCTGAGCAGATGGCAAGTGTGCTCCTGAAAGAATTGATGGATGGGATATGATGTCATCAGTGAGATGACAAGGTTCACAAGGTACTTGACCTCCAAGAATAAGTCCTAACTGGTTAGAATTCTAAATGGTGAACTTTTGTGACACTGGCTAAATGGGAAATATGTGCAATTTGTATTTCTTTATGGTAGTGTTTACCCTCTTCACTGAACTCCACATAATGGGATTTGGTCCCCGAAGACTTGGAGATATTGTTGGTAGGTTTCACCCTGTAACCTTCAGAGGATTCCAAATACAAATCTATACATCTAAATTTTAACAAAATCCCACTGAATTATATTTATGAAGCCAGGTTCATATCTTTTCTTTCTTTATATGTATGTATGTATAAAGAATTTAATGGAGATGCTTAATTAATTTAGCGTATTCTCCTGAAAGAGAGAGCTGCTGACTCAGTGAGAAACTACAAAGCATAAAATTATATTTTATACTTTTATAAGCATGTGTTTAAAATTGTGGGCTATGCTAGCATGACCAGGATCTTAACAGGGTACTAGTAATTTTAGTTATGACTAGGTTCTCCATCTCTAAATTGTATTAAAAAATCAGTATTTGATCTATCTGTCTATCTATCTATCTATCTATCTATCTATCTATCTATCTATCTATCTATCTATCTATCTATCGAGGTACCATCCTTGTTTTTCTGTTCAAAATTGAAAAGCGGGATCTACATCACTGAAACACAGGCTTCTCAAATAGTCCTCTTAGTTCTTTGCACAATTCATGAAATGAAGAAGGTGCACGTGAAAGCCTCAAGAGGGAGAAGCCGGCTACTGAAGTTTAGACAATGTCTGTAGCTACATCTGATAGACACCTACCTTCTCTTTGCTGTATGGAGAACTGATTCCCTTATTTAGAGAGTACTGCTGCCCTGGCAGACTGGATATGCTGAGCAGAGGGATTCTGCCCTTCATTTCTTTTAGGTACTCCATAAACCCTACTGATCACAAAGTGAGTTCGCTGTGTGCTGAGCAATTAATTATGCAGGTAGCCAAATCCTTCAAAATGCAGAAGTAAAAGTTTGTACCTATACATTGTAAGTTGGAAACAGAAGCAGAACACACAAAAGGCAACATATAGACAATGTATTTAAAAAAGAACAGCTGAAATAAAGGGGATAAATGAATACTAAAGATACATATGATGCCCTTCCTACAATGATAGTCTGAGACAAAAAGTTCAGGGTCATGTATCTTAACCCTGAAATTGATAAAGGTTACTAAAGCTTTTTTGTTTGTTTGTTTTTCCCCTGTTGTTTTATCTGTATTTGGCTGTGATCAAAAGCAGAAAGATAGGAGGAAGAGGCATGAGCATAGTAGTTAGCCTTTTTAAATCTTAAATAAAGATACTAATGGTTCCTTAAAATGCTTATTGTTATTTGACTCCGTTGAAAGGAGTGGATATATTCCTTGTGGAAAATTCTTCCATATGATTTGATTGTAGAACAAAACGCTATATACAAAAATAAACTGCAAAAGCATGTACATGCATACTTGTTCTGAATTCTTTATGCTATTTATTTTGAACACTGATAGTTCTTTGAGATGTTTGAATATTCATGTGACAACATAGGGGTTATTTACATGAACTGAAACAAGAGCAAACCAGATGAAAGCACTATAAATCCTGTGAATAAAACCAGTATATTATAATTTTTACATTTCATGATGTTCTGAGTTTCAAATAAGTAAATATCGTTTGTAAAATTTCTACTACTGTGGAATATTGTTCCATTTCTTAAATCAGCTTGTAGGTGCAATAAAGCTTTCATAAACATGTTACAAATTGCTACCATCTTTCCTGTATAAATAAGATGCTGAGGGTTCCTAAATTACTTCAGAATTACAGCAAAGCTTTGGATTGAGTTGTAAACACTGTAACAATGTATCAATTTTAGAGTAATTACTTTGAAAATATGGATTACAATTTAAAGTCTCCATCTTTTTTTTTTTTTTTTCAGGTGGTTTTAAATCCATGTCCTTAATCATCTAACCTCATGCAACTGTTTTAGTCACGTTGTAGTCCTTCATCTAGTTCTACCAGTACAGGAAATATATAATCAGTAGAAGGAAGAAACTATGGCTCCCAGATCATACTCTCTTCCTTTTACTCCAGTAGTAAGGGTAGAAGTATTGTGTCTGCAGGAAATAGCAGCTTATTTACATTGTGACTTGTAAATAGTTCTCTCTCTGCATATAGTTTACTGTCTATATTGAATTATTGTTTCTCTGGTTTATTGCCACTTTGTTTAAATATAGTAGGAAAGCAGTAAACTGCTCAAAACGTGCTATTAGTAGGGCAGCACAGAGGTGAATCTTTAAACAAATATTTTCACTGTCTATAGTGTGCACACTTTGGTAGTGGGTGTATTCAAGGGATTTGGTTCTCTTCCTGTAAGGTAATATTAAAAACTAAAGTGAACTCTTCTCTATAATCACGTCTACCAGTTTGTTAGCATAATTAAATAGTACTCTGTCAAAATGTTTAAAACCATCAGATGAGTTTATCAAATAATTTGATAAATTATTCATTTGAGTTTTCATTTTTTTTTTAATAAAACAGAAAAAACAGAACCTACCTCTTGGATTGTCATAGGTGTATTGATTATGTGGCTAAAGTATTTTCAGGAGCTAAGTCTTTCGTACCCAGTCAGATCACTGCATACATGTCTGTATGTGTGTGTATGTGCTAGAGACACGTAAAATTTTAACACAAGGTAAATGAGTGTTCACCGAGCTCTCTTTGCCATATGGCCCCTGTGGAGGATAGAAGGCCCTGGCTGGCTTAAGCCTGCCATATGGACCTGGTGGAAACAGGTAGGTCTTGCACACAGAGCAAACCTACCATATGGACTGGGTGGAGCACTCAAAACTCTAAACATTTCTCATACACCAGGGCCTTTTACACAGAAGAATGTAAAAACATACATTATACATTACACACAAAAGCCATTGCAAAATGGATCAATTGTTTAAGTTTAATATGATGCTTTCAAGCAGTGTCCAAAACTATATAAATAATCAAGGCTTATTTTGAAATAGTAAAGCGGATCATCAATCATTTACAACTGACTATTTTACTTTGCATTTAACATCTGCTGTATAATGGGACTGTACAAACCACCCTTAATGCTGTACAAAGACAGAACAGCCAAAAATAGCGATAGGGTTAAAGCAAAGTTTCTCCAAATGTGATCCCATGGGTTTTTTTTCCTCCTGTTCTTAACCCAAAATTGAAAATTAACACTTTGTTTAAGAGTTGTGAGGCAAGTCCTGGACTTAAAAATGGCTGCTGTACTCCTAATCTTTTGGGGAATTGAGATTAGGCATAGAATTTGATCACTGACTCATCCCTATTTCCTCTATGAAACTGAAAAGATCTGTGCCAGCTGAAGCTCTTCTGTTTTGATCCCTAAGATGTCTATTGCTTTTGTATTCAACAAATCTTCATTTACTCTCCACACTGAAAATGGTGTGGTGCTACATAGTGGTGTCTTCTATAGACCACAGTAGCATGGTAAAATGTTCATTATGTTGTATTTCAAACCACTGGACCTAATGTTGAACCTTCCTACACACTCCCATGTCAATACAACTATACTGACTTGAACTATTTATACTAAAAGAAAAAATTCAAAAAAAAGAGTCAGATCAGGACCACTCCAATTATGATTATACGAAAATATGGGAAAATTAAGCAGAAACTAAAGATGCATTTTGGAGACCTTATTTTCGACTTTCTTATCTGTTTTGATAATGATTTAGATCTTGTACTTGCAATTTTACTTGTAAAAATGAAGAAGCAGAAAAGAAGTCAAGATCTGTTTTCTTTTGCAGATAGGGAGATTATTTAAACTGATTCGTCCCTTCACATTTCTGTCACAATCTTTTTCTTTTCTCTACCTGTATTTTTTTCTCCACTGGTCTTTAGTTAGACTTGCAGTTTCAACAAGCAGACTAATTTCTTCATATCTTGGAAGAAGAAACTCATGAAACAAAGAAACCTTAGAAACAGTAAGTGTTACTGAGAAAAATGTTAGAGAAGAAAAAGATTGTAGGAAGCAGTAGAATATACTGAGTTATAGAAAAACTAGGACAAAGAGAAAACAAAGTTATTCTGAAAATAATAATTAAAGAATTTAGATGTTAGTTTTTGAACTTGTTTAATTGTAAGAAAGTTTGGTAGAAGAGCAGTCTTCATCAGTATCACTGATTTATTATCAAAAACTGAAAAAAGATATCACTGAAGTTGCCATGACCCGTTCATGTCAATCTTCTGGGTACAACAGTTCACAAAGCTGTGCATTGTGGTCATCTCCTGATGCAACTCTTGCTCTTTTACTATCTGGGCTAAAAGCCAACCTGCTATCAGGATACTGAATAAAAGTGTTATCCTTAAATATGTAATGAGCTCATCAGGTTAAGATAACAAAGCTTGTGCAATTTGTTCCAGTTTGTTTGGGCAGGAACTGTTTTCACAGTATCATTGTGGTAAAGATCTTTTGATTCCTTTTTATGTTTCCTGATTCTGATTCTTGTTTGCGTTCAGTTATCACATACATAAATAATCCTAAAGTAGTAGAGAGCATTTGAACCACTCAGGATTAGTATTTTGCTAATATTACATAGCATTTATAATTGCTTCAGAAATGAAATAAATACTTTTTCAATGAGGTTATTGGCATAAACATTGAAACACTTACAGAAACTGCGATGTAAAACAATTAGTAAAAAGGTCTGTCCCTGTAGTGGAGTTACAATGCATATTTCCTTGATATTATAATATACCGCTGAATGAAATATCTGAGTTGCATGAAGGTTTTAAACTGGATCCTGGGAAAGATTTTAATTTACCAGCAAGTATATGGCATCTTTGCTGTGTAAGGTGCCTTAGTTTTCTGTATTTAATGGAAACCAAACCGATCAAGGTTACGTGATGACTCCAAACTATTTTCATCTTCTTAAATCAGTGCTGAGTGTGAGCCATAATGTACAAATAAATAAAGGATATTATTTTGGTCTTTTGTAATACGTATTCTGATATATTAGCATAAATTATATATTCCAAGACATGAAGATAAATGCAGGCCAGATCGTGGCTGTATTTTCAACAATAAAAGCAGTAAGAGCAAGCTCACTTTAAAGTGGTTGCCTCAAATGGAGCAGAAAACATTAGAGGTAAAACTTCTACATTATTCTATCAGTGAGCATCAAGCTAGCGAATGCTATAGAAATCTCACTAATGGACTCATTCTGGCAGCTTGTTGCAGATGTTTGATGAATGAATTGCAAGAGGAATCATATCAGATGTAAAAATGCTTGCCTTTTCATTCTGAATTTTGTTTCTGAGCACTCTGGGGTTTAGGGATTTTGGTTTGTTTATTATTATGGATTTTTGTGGAAATCAAATATTAGGATATAATCTATAGGCAATGGGTTGAGAAATGTGGCTATAATATTGTAAAGGACTGTTTCTAATGCTATAAACTATGAAACTCATATTGAACTCCCATAGGCAGACAGCCAAATTTCTATTAGGATATCATAACCGTATAATCCAAAATGTGTACATCAATTATTGTCTACAGCATTTACATCTGACTACTGGACCCATTCCATAGATAAACACATTAAGGATGTTTTTTATATTTGTTTAAAAAAATCTTGTAAAATTATTTAGAAATTAGTTAAATATAATTGGTAGTCTCTATGCAAATGTGGTTTTTTTAGCCCCAAAACTAAGGAAGCCTCCATGCTATACTGCTTCATGACACTAAAACAGCTCATTCATTTTGTACCTTTCTTGGTGAGACTTTGTCAAAATGGGATTCTTCACATCCTTTTGGTTTTAGTAACAATTGCTGTAGTAGCTAAGATCTGCAGTTACTAGATCACATATTTCTGTAAAAATTAAGTGTGTATTGCCATTTGGGTACTTAAGCAAAGAGTAGACGTTATTGAACTATTTACGATAAAACACCTTTTATCTTAACCTCTAGGAAACACGACTGCAGGACTTGACCAACACAGTCCCCCTGGTACTTTCTTTCAAAGCACAGTTTCTTGCCCTGGTTTGTAGAATTCCTGAACCTGTTACTGAATATCCCCATACAATTGTGTTGGATAGGTTAATCTGACTATTTTTTATTTCTTTTATTTTATCGGCATTTTTGCCTCTAAGGGTGAGGCACTAGTACTTTTGTGGTAGGAATTTGGTCATGGAGAAAGCTTAGGAGCAGATTTTCTTAGTTTGTTTCTGGTTTGCTAGGCATTTTTAGACTGGTCATCTTATTCAGTGGTCCAGTTAATACATTGTCAGACTGAATAATAGACGTACTTGATATTATACTTTTTATTAAAGAAGTTATTAAAATCATGGGCATTAATAGTGTATCACAGGAGAGTGAAGTGCTTGTAAGTATACATGTTTTAAAAGTATTTGGGTTCTGCAAAAAGAACTGTCAGTGAATATCGCAGAATCACAGAATGGTTGGGGTTGGAAGGGTCGTCTGGAGACTATCTAGTTCAGTCCCCCTGCCGGAGCAGGAACACCTAGATGAGGTTACACAGGAATGTGTCCAGGCGGGTTTTGAATGTCTCAAGGGAAGGAGACTCCACAACGTCCCTGGGCAGCCTGTTCCAGTGTTCTGTCACTCTCAAAGTAAAGAAGTTTCTCCTCATATTGTCTAAAATTTTATCACGTTACTTTAAGAAGACACATGACAGCATTCAGTATGAATGTTGAGTTAAACAAAACATTTATACTAATCAATAGATTCGGTTTTACAAATTCTGGCCAGATTAAGACTTTTCCGCTGGGACAGAGTATGAGCCACCAAAATGTGAAGTGTTTAAACCTCTTTTGCCTTGTCTGTTGGGCTTCTCTGACATATTTATTTGTGAAGCACCATTGTATTGACTTCTGTGCCACCACTTCACACCAGGTGCCAAGCAGGCCTGGTCGGCCTTGCCCGCTTGCCAGCGCTCTGGGGACGAGGGTGTTGGCCAGGTTATGTGTTGCTGAGTGAATAGCAGCTGACGAGGGTTGCACAGACACATCATTGTCTATTCATTCTCTGTTTGGGCATCTGATTCATGCTGTCAGCAGATTACGAAGAACATGGGCCACGTGACAAAGCAGCAGGGGCATTGCTGCTTAGTCCCCCATCATTGCGACATTTGCGACATGGCTAGATATTGACTACTTTTTTTTTTTTTTAGCTTGAAGAGAATGAATACCAAAACTATTAACTGAGCACAGACCAAGCAAAAGTGTGAATACAATGCAGTTCCAGGTATTACCATAAAACCTTCATCTTTAGAGAATTACAAGTTACCAGCTGTGCTCTTATCAAGAATTCCCTTCTCACTACTGTTATGCTTACAGAAAAAAAGAGTGGTGTTATGTCAGCTGACAATGACAAAAGTGCTAATATTACTGATATTCCTTATTTTTTAAATCACCTTAAATCCCTACATAATAGGCGTTTTTCAACTTTAGTGAAACAT
Source organism: Columba livia (assembly GCF_036013475.1). Taxonomy (NCBI): domain Eukaryota; kingdom Metazoa; phylum Chordata; class Aves; order Columbiformes; family Columbidae; genus Columba; species Columba livia. Next base: position 43,299,437 of record NC_088602.1, on the reverse strand, counting down.
GTCCAGAGGATTATTAATCCAAATCATGTGGCACTTGAAATGATCCAATAAAATCTAACAAAACGTAATTGTACATTCTATAATGTTTCGCCCTTAATTTTGCAGCAACCATACAAAGACAGTTAAAGTACAAGGAGGAGCAGGCAGCATGAAAATAAGTATGTGCACTGTGGATGTATTGCCTTGTGTATTGCTATTATCAGTCAAGACATGCATATTTACATCCATAATTTTGAAAATGTGAATTTTAGTGTACAGCAATTACTCAGTCTTTAAGTCCAGTCCCTAATTTAAAGTTTGATGTTAATCAGGAATTCAGCTCAGACTCAAAGTACTTGGCTTGATCTTTGATTTTGCAAACATTTCGGAAAGCAAGATGTGCAGACAGGCTCTCTAGGTGAGGGAGCCAGCTTCTGTAGCCAGTGCAGTAAAGGAGGTTAAATAGCCAGTATCATGAATGGTGGGGTTTGATTTCCTAAGCGTGTTTCCCTTTATTACATAGATAATAATGCACACCCTTCAGCACAACTTTAGAAATAGCTCAGAATGACTCTTGTGAGCCTATAGGGAGACATATTTACACAACCCTCCACATACACATAGGCATATAAGCAGTTCTCATAGAATTCATACGAAGCCAAGAAACATTCTTGTTAGCTCTCAGTATTGCCTGGCTGATGGAGTGAAGCTAGCAGAGTACTAATTGGGACATTTGACATGAACCAGTAAAATACATTTATACTTTTTTCAGTATCCAAAGCACAGATGGCTTTAATGTGCAACCTATCCCTGCCAGTAGCATATAAGGATCTTGAAAAAAGAAATAATGAATATCATTCTCATAATTAAGAACTTCAGATTATAGTACTATAAATTGTGTTGTATTTATACTAATACATTTTTTTAAAAAGCAATAAACATATTTAGTGTACCTTTCTGACCATCATTTTATCTATAGGAATTTATATTTGTTTAGGGTTAATCAATGTAAGTTACTGTCAAGTGTTCAAGATATTTGTTCTATATAATTATCAGATATATGCAGAATCATCTCTGACTATCCCATTTATTTTGTATTCCTGATTGTTCTATGCACTTTAAAAATTGTGTGAAAAATTCTGTGAGTGAATAAGATATTTTTTTATTACAGGGACAGAGAAATCATATAATTTTGTTTTGCGCATTATGTGTTATGATGCCAAAGTACACAGAGTGGAAATACCGCTGGCATTTTAAGATTCACTTGTGTGGTAAAATACATTTGTTTAAAAATATGAATGATAATTTATTCTGAAATATTGTGAAATCCTTAGAATAAATAAATCAGCAAATACTGCTTGACCCGGCCCTAATAAGTAATAGGCTGCAACATAAGATAAAGGTTATTAAAATAATCCTTTCATTGAAAGAGAAAATTAGATAAGTTGCGCTGATTGACTCTGAGGCCCTCCTAGGGACATGTAAAATGAAGAATAAACTCAACTTGATCTACTCCAAAAAGCCTGAAGAAATCCTCACAGCTGGAACATCACCACTAATTACATTTTTGCTTTTTGGATATATTTTGCCAACTCTTTCAGTTCATTTATAGTGATATTATACCAGTAATTCCATAACAAAACTAAAACACATGGCCTTTAAAAAACAAACTTTTATATACTTGCTATTGACAGCTATAAATTTCATTTGCATTGGACCACAGTTCTTGAAATACTGGAAGAATTATTTCCATAAAATACACTGTGTTAAAAACCCAAAAACACAGTTTGACTGTTTTGTTTATTTCTTGATGAGTCAGTATAATGTTTTTGCTCCTGGGCAGTCTTTCTTCCCTCCTTCACCACTGAATCCCAATCCTATTAGCCCTTTCCAAAATGTCTGACCACCGTGACTGTCCTTCTTTCCTATTTTCTCAACTCAGTGTTCACTGATTTCTTGATTAGTCCCTGTCTCCTTGTCAAGTTGTCCCTGTTTCCAAACCCCCACATCCCTATTCCCCTATTCCAGCCAGCAATACATTCTTGTTTGTTTTGTTTTGTTTTGTTTTGTTTTTTCTCTATGTTTATAGATAAATTGGCTTACAAGGTATCAGCATAGAAGGGATATCACTGAACCTGCGAGGAACAGAAGTCTGTAATCTTGTGTTCATGGTGTGATTCTCCCAATGGCTCATTTGCCATTATGGAGACAATTCCAATGGCAGGATGCTCAGTGACCCCATGAGGAAGTGAAGAATGACCCGCAGGGACTGCAGTTTTCTTAAAAATTATTAAATATATACTAGGAATGTATTAATTGAAACTCTCTTTTCCAAAAAGGGCAAGTATCACCTTAGAATATTGTATTTTCAGTTGCTAGAATTAGAATTGTCAGTAAGATGAGTCTTACTGTTGATGTGCATCTAAACCTACCCCTGAAGTAGACATATAAAACTAGATTTGTATGTACTTTTATTCTCGTGTAGTCCTTTACATCCAGTGCAAGTGTGCAAATTTTGTAGCAAAAACAGTCTGTAATGGTAGAAGTAATATACAGATATGTGAATTCTGTAAAACCTGTTTGTACAAATATACATGACTGCAACAGATAGACAGCCACCGTGTGCAACATACACATCCAAGAAACACATTCTTACTAGCTATGGTCCTTTCCATGAAAGCTTTTAATCCTTTAGTCATATTTCATTATTGGTATGTTCCTGTTCCCAAGGTCCTCAGGCAAACATCCCAAGCCAAGAAATAGAACTCGGTGGACAGTATTTGCAGTGGTACTGGTAACTCTGAGAGCATCAGTCTCTTTGAAGTGTTGCAGAAACAGCCACCAGCTAGTCAGTCTCTTTGAACATTTGATATTCTCCCCTTATTTCCAGCTGCCACAGTTGCAAATGTTTTAATTTCAGAGTATTTGGGAGTCCTGGATAACTGTTTTTATCATAAAAAGAAAAAAAAACAAAACAAAAACGAAAATGTAGATTGAAATAAAAATTTGTTTTTGTAAGAGTCAGTTTTAGTGCATTCCTTTTACAGTTCACAGTCATGTGGCATTACGCCTGGTTATGTGCAGGGTGAATCTTGAATGACCAAATCTATAAAGCAGCCAAATGATATGGGAATTGAGCAAGAGGATTTTTTTTACTTTATTTTTTTTGAATCTGCATGAAATTGGTAAACATTTCAGTTCAGCACATGGAACACTCTGTTCTTTTGTCTTAATATAAGCCAACAATTACAGGCAAATTAAAATAGAAGAGCTTTTCTCACCTGAAACATCTGACTCTGAGGAAGGTGAAATGCAAAACTTTGTACTACAGGGTGTTTGACAACATCAACCAAAATTATATTAAGCCAAATGGACTAGATTGTTTCCACAAAAAAGTATGCACCAGATTTATGATCGTAAAGAATGAAAACAGGATTCTCTTTCATCATTCAAATGGTAAGAATGAGCCTATTTTAGGAACAAATACATGTGAAATATTTTACAGAGAACAAAAAAGCATCAAGATGCATTACAAAAAAAATTAAATGGTTACAGAAAGGCAGTAATCTGTATAGTATTTTTTGGAGCCAGCTATTATCACTTGCTTTCAAATCCTGGCAATATCAATATTCTCCAGTTTGATTGGTGACCAGTCTGAACTTATCCTACTTGCTTTTAGGAACAAAGACGAGAGAATGGCTACCTCTATTCATCTATTATTGTTTAAATAGCTGTCACAGCATCCAGGATGTCTGTTTCCATGTTATCTGGTGAAAGAATAAAATAGAATGGCAACAAACCAAATACAGTGAAAAATGTTCATTGTATTTGGCTCAAACCAGCTGCTGTTCACAGATAAAATCTGGTTCGAACAAAACCAGGTGAATTTTGGAAATGGAGGAACAATGGATGGATTGGATGTTTTAAAGATACGTGTCGCATAGAGACTTGACTATTATGGTGATTTAGTTCATATGTCAAGGCAGATATTCATCTCTGCTCAGATGCTGTAGAGGCTTGGGTAAGACTTGTCCTGTCCTTGTTTATTTGTTAATTTATAACATCTCAGTTCCCAGCACAAACCAAAGCAGGCCCGGACACTTCTTTGTTCTGCCTTGTTCTTTCTTTTTTTCCCCTCGCTTTTCTTTACACTGTTGTGCTTCCAACTCCAACAATAGAGTGGTAGATTGACCCTTTTTCCCCTCTTGCCCTGACTTGTCTTCAAATGCTTCTTTTGATACATTCAGACTGAAAATGCCAAATCTCTGTTTCCCAGCAAGGGCTCATATTTTTTTTTTCAGCATTGCTCTGCTAATAGGTTAAGAGGAATGTTGGTAGTTCCTTTGCAAGAGTTTAAAATATATTAGGTTAATGATAATTTGGAAACAAATATATATATCATCGTATTGCAAAAAGAGGACTCCTGCAGGGATGGGAGATTTTAAAGTATCTTAATTGCAGGCAGTCATATTGTTTTGCTACTAAGATATGTGATTATGTTTTAATTGGCTGTGTTTACAATGTGGTTTTTCTTAAAAATGCATTTTTCCAAGATTCCCTCAATCATTGCTTATCACACATCCACAAATATCCATGCTTCCTGTGTATAATATGTGCATTTTCTCTGTTTCAAACCTAGTCACACTCAAAGTTTATTTCACATGGGACATCAAGAAAACAAAGTCACATTAGTCTGACTTTTTTTTCCTGAGCTGACGTTTCATTAAAATAAGTTCATAGTAAGTTCAACCCTCTAGTCTTACCCTTCAGTGTAAATTTATTTCTGTTACTTATTAAAACATGAGAGTTTGGATGTTATTTTGAGTTCATACCATTCTGCATAACTTTAACCTGTTTTGAGTTATTTTGCATATTGCAAAACCACGTCACACATTGTTAGGAAGATCTTCACGAACTTCACACCATGTTTCGAACATGCGCAAAGTACATCAAACTTAACATACATTTTAATTTTAAAGCACTAATACAGTAAAAAATCATCCCTTGCTTAAGTTCTATAACAAGAGCCGTGTTAGGAGCTTTCTGTATCTCAACAATTGCTTGGAACAGCATAGTTTTTAAGTGAATTAAGGCCTATGGAGTTTTAAGTGGGTCAGTTTTATCTAGCTTGTTTTAAAATGTTTTGACAAATTGAGACCTAAAATACTAGTAAGATTCTAAGTTGTCTCAGAAGGTATGACAGGTCATTGCTCCATTTATCTGACATACATAGAGGGAAATAATGGTTCTTTTAGTTTACTTTCTCATTTATGTGAATCAAATCCACCATGCGTACTAGTGATTAGACTCTTTCTTGCTACACCATGCAAGACCAATACCTTCGCTGGAACCACTGACACAAAGAAGTCTTTTGCCAAAAAGCTCAGTGATGTAACAAATAAAAGGTTTTGTAATGTGTGGGGTTTTTTTAATGTTGTGTAGGAATTATTTGGGAAACTGTATTTGCAACAGAGGGAAATAATGTTTTAAGCTATGAAATAATATTGCGTAATGTTTATCAATGTCTTGTCTAACCAGTTTTGTTTAAGTTTTGGGTTGTTTCTTCTGATTAATGAAAGCATAAAAAATTCTGACGGCATTTGGTAATAATTTTTCACACTAGAATAGGATTTGAGAAGATGAACTAACAGGATGATCTGAGAACAATAAGCTAGTTTGCAATACCCAGGAATACATAATGTATTTTTCCTAATGAAGTGGCAAATATTTCTGTAGTGTTTTAAGAGTTGGGAAGAAAAACAATTCATATTTAGGGCCAAATGTTAGTATGTTACTGCAAAATGACTGCACAGATATCCGTGTTGCTGTGAGTTAGCATGAGGACAGAGGATACATCCACAGAGTACACTTTTCAGAGCCTGCTTTGAATCTCAATAAGCTAGATAGGAAATGGTTCAGTGATCTACAGCCAGTTTTTCTCAGCATCTTGTGATATGACTGGGAAACTTAAATACAGCTGAAAAAATCTTTTATGGCTCTGAATGGGCTGAACCTTTCCTTGGTCAGCATCAGTTCATTTCAGAAAGCTTATCTTGGTTAGCTTTTGAATTATGACTTTATGAGAAAGCTGTAATGGGAGCACAGATTGTGAAAAATAGGGGACATGTATGTCTTACTCCTTGTGTAGGCTATTCTCAGCCTGAGCCACAGTGAAGTAGGAAGAACAGCTTCCATGGTAGGACTGATCTCTCCAAAAGTAGATCTTTCCACCTGAGCTTGTCAGTGTAGGCTCATCTTACACTCAGCAGACACTTCGGAGAAAGATTTGTCTCCTTCTGCAGTAGATGCTTGTGATAGTTCAGGTGGGTTAGTACCTTAAGCTGGTGTCTGCTTCTCTCCAGTGGCTGTAGAAAGAGACAAGTTGGAGCAGCCCAGAAGCAGATGTCCAAATGCCTGTTTGGGTGTTTCTGTGTGTGGGGACATATTGGGTGAAGCTTTTACTTTTGCACTGTAAATACTGGCCAGCATAACAGAGCTGGTGAGGAGATGGGGCAAGAAGTCTGCACATGTTTGCTGGAGGTCACTTCCTTCTGGAATAACGGTGGATGGGAACTGCTGGAATGAACTGGGACTCGGAGCCGTGATTTTCTGGTCCCAGGGTCATCAAAGCTTACACTCTAACCCTTTGTTGCAGCAGATTTCAATTTTCTTGGTCCTAGAATATGTTCACTTTGGAAAATACTGTAATCCAGTCAAAGAGAGCTCTTTTTAGGCAACTAGGATCAGAACTTTCTTATAATATAATTTCTAATGTGCGTGATAGGATAAATAAATAGAACTGTTATTGAAACAATAATTACATAAAGTGCAGAAAGAAAGAGAAGCTAAAATACCCCAAAACATATGTATCTCATAACGACCAAAGCCCAAATGGAAAAGAGCAAGTCTGACAAACTTTTCTGTAGTCAAATAGCTGTGCAGACATCTGCATAATACCAAGGGTACATTCTGATGTCCTTGTATTTTATTGAGATACATCAATATGTGTCAGCTAATGGCTGAGCCCTTGGTAAGAAGAGTATGTATAGATAGATATATCTATATATATGTATAGATAGTTTTCCTTTTGAAGAATTCAGATTAACATCTGATGCAAAGAAATTGACCTAAATTTCTCTATCATATCAACAGTAGTCTAAAAATATTTCAAGAAGTAAAAAAAAAAAAAAGAGGGTATTGAAGTTTCTAATTTTTTTTCTTGCACTTTCTAATCTGTTCACAGATTATCTGTGAAACTTTAATCTTAGAAGTCTTCAAGCTGAGGGAGTTTTTTTTCCCGTGGTGATGTCAGAACTGATCAGATCTGATTGTTACATAGATCCCACTAAGGAGTTTAGCACTAATTGTTGGAAGATGTCCGTGCTTAAAAAAATTAGGCCAGTGATTGTAACCATGCTGCTAATTTCATGTATTGTTCAGAGTATGTTTCAATTCTGGGAATCAGGTGTACTTTCTTGATTAAAAATGCATTGAGGAACTGTAGTTTTTCTTGGTGTTGCAGAATCTTCTGAGCTGTAAGTGAAACCATTAAGAGCGGGAAGGGTTAATTGTATGGGAAGCCTTGTTTTCAAATACTTCTCGTATACAAAATATATGCCATGCTAGAAAATATTCTATTGTCAATCCAAATAGAACACAAACTAAAATGAGATAATTGGGAAGGTGCCCATAAAGTCAGCCTGAATATATTATCACAAGTATATGTGAGATAATATTTGTTTTAAAAAGATTCTATGGCACTGTAAACTCAGTCTCATTAGAGACTGCATTTAAAAGGCTTATAAAGTTACTCATTAATGTTATCTTGTTGTATCTCCACAGCTTTTTCATTAAAGAAAATTCAGCAGAAAGCATTTTCTCCTGATAGCAGGAACCAATTTGCAATAAATGTTCTGGAAACCACTAGGGAAGCCATTACTGAGGTCTAATAAAAACAGACAAGCGTAACTTGTTCTATATTTTTGTTTCAATCACATACAGATGAGACCCCGCTCTCCACACCAACCGCAAGAGACAGCCTTGACAAACTTTCTCTAACTGGGCATGGGCAACCACTACCTCCGGGTTTTCCATCTCCTTTTCTATTCCCTGATGGATTGTCCTCCATAGAGACCCTTCTGACTAACATCCAGGTAGGCCTTTCTGTAGATCAGCTTAAAGGGATGGAGAGGAGCCAGTTGCAGATTTGTCTAAATTAATACAACCATTCTAGCTTAATCAGTTCATAAGATTATTTGGATCAACTAATTTACTGAAACTTTCTAGTAATTTAGGCTTTAAAGGAACCACAGCAAACAAATGAATTGAGAAGCTGTCAGATATAGTACATAAATATACACATTGTATATTAAGCCACATCAAAGAATTCGATGAAAATTACATTGGTGTGTTTAACAACATTTGTCTTAAATGCTCTTTTTATTACAGGCTAATGAAATGTATCTTACTGTTTAACTTTATCTCATTTACTAAGCAGAGAAACATTTCTTTAATAAATAGTTATTTTAAATTGCTGGAGTGCCAAGGTGGAAATGATATTTAAAGCTATTTGAAATGTGTCTCCCATAAAAGCATTCACAAAAAGCACGTCTTTTATAAGTAAGCTCATTTCACTTAAATAACTGTCTTCAAAGAATAGACTTCAAAGGGTATTACCAAATTTTCTGCAGATTTCCTATTCGGTAGTCACTATGTCTATTGTGTGCACAATACGGCCTGATTCAAATATTATTTAAGGTATACACTAGCATGTAGCTTGAATCCAAGATGTTAGAGTTTCCCATTAGAATGAAATTTTTTGTGCACAAATTCAGTGATCATGTGTTCCCCAGATGCAACTTTTGCAACAATAGGATTGGATCTTGTTTGCAGAAGCAAAATAATGCAGCCATGTTGTTCTCATTCCAGATAAGCCTCATCTTTGTGGCTACTAGCATCTGATGTATTTGTCGCAATATTTTTCCCTGCTCATTCCTGCAAATGCATAAGATGAATTGCATTCTATTCAGAATAGGCTGTAATTGAATAAGGCCAAATCCTGCTCACTTTACTTTCTTAAGGAATCTCGTCAGTTTGTGGCACTTCAGACTTGTTTTATGAAAAGTATATTATCCATTCATTGGTGATAGTGTGAGATCTAATAATGAAAAAATACTGCTGTTTAAGAATTAAGTATTGCTTTATCTGCCTAATCTGAAAGAACATATTTGTGATTGCTTTTGTGGTTCCAAGACTTAGGATCTTAAATATTTAAATAATAAACCAAAGTAATTTAGCAACAGTTAACATTCTTTTGACCAATCTGCTACAATATGAAAAGAATGAATTTTTTCTAAAGGAAAAAATACTGTTAGCAAAATATGTAATGTTTTAGCCGTGCGTGCATGTACAGGAAAGTTCTTAGTAATTTTTTTGACAAATGTGTGCACTCAATGTCTCTAGACAGCAACCTAATGAGCAAAGCATTCAGCATCAACAGGTTAGCTAATCTTGTGATTGAATATGAGAGTGGTGCACTACTTCAGGATAAATGACCAGGATTAATTTGCCAAGAATTCATTCAGTTTTTTTTTACAGAAAATGTGAATGTGAAATTTAGTCATAGCTTTTTTAAATTTCTTTTAAATAAAAAACCTCTAATCTTATCTGGGGTGAAGAGCTAAAATAAAATGTAACATTGTGAAGAAACCAGAGACTTTTATGCCTTTTCCAATTGCGCTTTTTTACCTACTGCTGCTCACCTTGAGTTTCCACATCATGGCAAAATCACAGTTCAGGGTAAACAGGTGTGACAGAAATCCTTTTCGATTTTTTCAGTATGTCCCCACCTTGCATTACATGATTTCCACAGGTCTCTGGGAACCCTTTCATATGCCATCAAGGCATTTCCTACTACCCCCGTAGATTTAATTTCTATTAGGACTACATTAGAAAAACACTTTCTACACAAGTTAAGTATTCTCTTTACAACAGTAGGGTCTATTACAATAACCTATGAACAATAGTGGCAGTTTCTGTAATCAATGCCATTTAAAATGGTTTCCATACTTAGTGATTATTGCAATGAGAGTGGGCCACCCCAGGCCCATAAATGAGTTAGATACTGTGATACTGATACTTTCCGAACTCAGTTACATGTATTGGACTAAAAGTTACTCATTAAAGGGATTTGTAGAAAGAGGAAACTCTTTACTATGGTCACCGCTTGGAGTATCATTTGTGACTTTACTAAGAACTGCAAAAGCGCTACCTGAGAAGGACTCTTGTCACTGGATAAATTCCTGTTTGCTCTCCTTTGGTCCAGATGGATTTTACATCCATTTCAGTTACAGAGGTGTGAATTCAAAGTGGATCCTTCACCATTCTCATGTTGCAGGTGTGCTAGGAGTGGAGCAGATCTAGCTTTCTAGAAAATATCATCTGGCCTACAGTCTGTTCCCTGCTGCCTGTACTAAGGTGCTTTTGCAACAGAAAATAGCAGCAATCTAGCCAAGGGATAGATGAGTGGTCTTGGTAAACGCTGTTCTTTTTTTCCCCAGGGTCATGCATGATGAAAATGCGGATGTGTCCTTTCACAGAAAGGGTATATGTCTGCTTGTGAAATGCAAGTGTACATCTTTGTTAGGTCATGGGACTGGGGTGCACGCACGGCCTGCCACGTGTAGTGTTGGAGGTTGCCTGTGTTTTAGGGGTACGATAGTCATGTGAACACATAGGCAAAGAGCTGCACCAGTGTGCACAGACGTGATGGTAGATACCTGTGCTGTGATCCACATGTGTGTATTCAGTTGTGTGAGGTGCAGAATCCAAAGGATCTGTATAATACACACCATAATAATGGGTGCCTCCAGAAGAAGTTGTAGAGTCTGCCCTGGTTTAGAATAGAATGGGATTAGGCTGCTATATGGGCACTAGGAGCTTTAACCTTGTCTTTTGTCAGGGCAAAGAGGACCCTAAAATTTGCCATGGGTGGCAGGGCTTTTGGGTATGTGAGCAAAAGTGTCTAAACATTTTGATATTTGAAAACAAAATGTGCTGAAAGCCTTGCAGGTGCTGAGGAGCTTAGGTGATGGAATTTGGGGCCTAACTCTACTTCCATCTCAGAAGCCTGACTCTTCCTTTAGAACTGGCCACTAAGCAGAAGTGAGTCTGTGTCTTCCATCCATACTAAATGGATAGCCCCTAATCACTAATTTGTAATTTAAGGCAAATGTTAGACAAGCCTATTTGCCATCGCTGTCACCAGGGGCTGCTAGTTAGGTTTATTTCCTTCTGTATATCATGTCTATGTTTTTCTTACTTCCCCATAAATACTTATTGAAACAAAAATACAACATTTAATTATTTGTATATTTAAAGAGGATGCAATAACAATATACAGTACCCAGAAAAAACAATGTTTATTTCTTGCTGGGGACTGCTGAAATGCAAATAATAAACTGTAACAAAATACAATTAAGCAAATACACACATAAAATAAAGAAATGAGATCAGGGACATATTTTCTTATTCAGACGTATATCTGCACATCTAAAAAGAAGGGAAAATAAATTTCCCCAGAGAGCTTAGATTAAATGATATATCTGTTCCTTCCCAATGTAGATTTGTTGATTTCTTCCAGATTAAATACTGGCAGCCTGTGTGCAGCTGCAGGGAGGTTGGAGGGTGATGGAAGGTGGGTCACAGCAAAATGCTGTGTGGATGGTAGTGAGAAGGCTAAAGATGTTTTCTGTATCCCTCTCGTAAGTTCACCTTTTTGAATCATGGCCCAATTATGCCAAAGTATGTTACAGCCACAGCCTTTCATGATACTGCAGTATTCTTGGATAATAGTGATGTTATTTTAAGCTTTTAGAATCTGAATTTTTAGTGTCCCTGAGCTGAGTTTCCATTAGTATCTAAGGGATGAATTAGTTGCACCCTGACAGCGATATTTCTCTGTCAAAACTGTATTGTATTGATGCAGTCTTGTTGCTAAGTATTTTAAAAGAGATATGTAAAATAAGTTGCAAGTATCCCATTGATATTAATAAAAGAAATGCATGATTACAAACTAAATTCCCCTAAGAAAACAAAGCCAACTACTGCCTTTATTGCTGTGCGTCTCCTGCACTGTTACCATCTATGATTAAATGCACAAGAGGAAAATACTGCAAACACTGGATAAAGTAAAAATCACAGTTTTACTTCTTGTTGTTTTATTTATCTTCTGCTGAAATTCAGAGAAAGGTTACATTTTTCATAGAAAATGTTAATGGAAGAACATGATTTATACTTGTGCAGTATGCCTTTACCTGTGATGGAGATACTTAACCTGAGATATTACAAAAATGTCTTTCTGGAGTCCTCTGTAGAGATAGTCAAACTGTCTTACTCTACCTTGCTTATCTTACCAAGTCAGTAGTCAGTTACAAGTAGCAAATATTAAAAAATTTATATATGAAGTGAACTAAAAATGTATATGTATGTGTATATATTTGCAAGCCTTTCACTAGACAGTTTTAGTAATGAGAGCATGCAATTTATATGTAATTTCCTGGTCAAAAGAGAAGCAATGTTATTTGAAAGTGTTTTCACCAAGAGTAGCTGATATTGCAAAAGGAAGCCCCTGAGCTACAATTCTCTGTCAGCTGAGAGGTTTTACTAGGAAAGGTTCACTGTGTGCATACCTTGTTCTTCTAGTTTTCCCTTTTCACTCACTGCAGGTGATCGTTGGAAACAGGACATAATCCTCTACATAGACCACTGGTCTAGCTCATCAGGGCATTTTGATGTCACATATAACTGTAGATAACTAAATTGTCTTAGGTGGAACACACTGTAGATGTAGATAGAAAGAGAAAGAGCTTCTATATACCTTCCCCTCCACTGCTTTCAATTTAGGAAACACATTATTTGCATTTTTATAAAAGAAAGATGGGTAATACTAACTTTAAGGCTGAGTTGAGATTTGATATATGTTTAATTTCTGTAGGATCAGTAGCCTGCCCTAACATGATAGTGTTTTCAGATACATCGGAGAATAGGAAGAAACATCAGCCATATATCAACTTAACTTTTTTGAGGGGAGAATTCATCAGTGGAAAATATTAAAACAAGTGCCCTAAAGTAAATAAACTAAATCAGAATGATCTGTAAATGTCCAGCAGAAAAATGTCGATTTCTGATGTGATGTTGAAATTAAAAGAAATTATTGACAGTGACACCGAGGGGAAGAATAGCATGCCATGTTTGAAGCCTGGCTCCAAATAGAGCCATACTGTATTAAAAACAAATCTGGAACCTGAGCATGTTCACTACAATTATCGCTATCCAGCCTCCATAACATCTGACCTTCCCTAAAGGGAAATATTTTCTTTTTGTTAATGTCCTGTGTTGCACTGCATTTCCCATTGTCATTGGCAGCATATTGATTTAATATCAGGTTAGAGGATTAGCCATAGCAAATACAAGCTGGACATACTGTATTTTGTATAATCTTTCACAGCTGATCCCCTGGGAGAATTAATAGAATTTCATGCAACTCTGAAATTGCTATTCCTGTTCCAAGGGGCACTGATGATTTTTAGATGCTGTACTTTTTAGTTTTCTCACCCCTTCTGCATTGAATACAGGGAGATATTGAATGTTTCCAGTATTTTAACATTAGAGCTGTCATTGGCAACAACAGCACTTTTGCATATGCATCAGTTTGGCTCTAGTGCAGGTTTTTTTTCACATTGGACGCCTACTGATGTGCACTGATTTAACTTCTAAAAATGAAACTTAATTTTGTGTAGCTCATAAGTAGTCCCTAGTGGGTCTTGGCTCCAAAAAGCTAATATTTTTCAAACATAATCAGCAGCAATAGGTAATGTATTACCCTTAGCTACGTTAGCAGCAAGTATAAAAAAAGGAAGGCTGGGGGAGGAAGTGTGGTGTAGAAATTCAATAGAAAACGTAATATGCTTTTAGCAGCTTCGTACTTCGCAGCAATTCTTAATATAAAATTACACACAACAGTGTTACACTCTAGCATTATTCTCTATATTTATTCATAATGATTGTTTCATATTTAAAGAACACCAAAATATTGTGTTTTGTCAGCCAAGGACAATAATAGTTTAATAGTAATTTATTTTAAACTGCTACTGATAATACAACCAATCAACACATTAAGTGGTGCCAACATTGGCGTCTTGCTAAATAATCTCTAGGCTTTGCACTGAGAGTACATCTTTCAAAGATAAGTCAACAAGAGCAATCAGAGCAGAAAATTAGAATTTGGTATCTTAGAATTAAAATACAGCTAAACTAAAGTTTTAATTGGGGTGATCTAAAAGGGCACTTGATGTAATGATCTCTTTCATTTGTTACTAATTGTTTGTTCCTGATGAAGAAGAAACATGTACATGAATGTAGTTGAATTGAGTAAAGATGGCAGTTGCTTTAGCAGCTCGATTTATTGTTAAACAAGATGGATTGTAAGAATTTGGGAGGAGAGTGTTTGCAGCTTTAAACTTACTTGACACTTTTCATCAACAAATACTTCTCATGTAATTTCACTTGATCTGTTTTATTAACGATTTGGATGAATCCCATGAATTGGAGATTAAAATATTCTGGAGTTGAAGGTTAGGCCCAAAGCAAGTATTGATAAAAAACTCCTACTTCAATTCCTTACTATTTCAAATGCATCCTACATAGAAACACAGTTTATGATGGTTGTAAATGTAGGAGAATATGGTGGGGGAAGGGAACAGAATTCAGGTGAACATAATATTCTTAAAAAATAGATTGGAAAGGCTTTACAGGTATTTTGAATTGTATTTTACTTTGCATATGTCTGCAGAGCTTTATATTTAGCTTTATGTGGTTTCCTTTAGTAGCCATTCAGATTTAACATTCAACACAGAATACCTTTGCATTTTAGCTATTTTAGAATAGCATTTGATCTTTTTAAAGAAAACTTATAAAACTTTGAACGTATTTGTGAGCACATTTGCTGTGTTACCATTGTTAGATACTTTCAAATGTGGTTCTGTACTTATGTAGTGTATATAATTTCGGTGACCATCTGGGTCTTGCAGTTGGAAGGTGTTGAGTTCCTTCAGCTCCTGTGGACTTTAATAGACCAAGGTGTAATAGAGCTGCAAAGCATTAAGCTCCAAAGGAGACAACACTTGAGGCAAGAATTTAGTTAAGAATTAGGATGGACAGTCCTGAAAATAACAGGCTCTGAAAACAGACTTAGAAGAGGAATTTGAAGGACACAAATTTCAAAGCAGGCATTGACATTGGGAAGACTCAGTGAGATAAATGGACAGACTAACACTCATTAAAAATACTTTTTCCCTTTCTCAGGTATCATCACGCTGGCTTCTTTTTTCATTCCTTTTTGGAGATATTTCAAACAATTTTAGTGAAAAAACGTGCAGCCCAGAATGCAGTTCAGGAAGTGTGCCTGCGGGGTGAGGAAGCTTACCTGGGAGTTGGCGGACATGGTTTCATGTCTGTAATGTGGTTGTTCTGAAACCATGTTGAGTGTGAACTTTTTCTCCGTTGGCTGAATGCTTCCCTAGCAGAGCTATTGGGGAGTACTCTTCAGTCTCTCTTGCTGGCATTGTTTTGCTTTGTATCAGTAATTAAATCTCTGTTGGGTCAAATTATCTCTACAGTTAAGTTGTCAGGAGACTTGCCTAAGATACAGAAGAGTTAGGTTTGTGTCCATGGAGGTTCGCATATGCATATCCATGCTTAATTATCTACTCTATTATGATAGCGTCAGGAGGAGAGATTCAGGTGTAAACCTAAAAGCCTGATGGCCAGGCTTCTGGAAAATGGAAAAGGAAATCTTTCCTCTTTCCATGTTAATTTATTTCAATTCTGTTTCTCCTCCTCTTTTTCATACCATATCTCAGTGTTCTGACTATCTAGTTATGTGCTGTGCTATGATCTTCAGTTTCCTTGCAGAAAAGAAATAATTGTGAATTTGAAATTCTCAAGAGAGGCTTAGAAAAGGCTGAATCATTATTTCCTGATACAATAACAACAAAAAAAAGGTAGAGTTTATTTCAGCCATCCCAGGTCAAGGCACTGAGAGATGACTGTGTTTTTCTATCTGCTGTGACATAATTTTACAAGGTCAGGGAATGGACTTTTTAAAATAGAGATATCTTCCTGCTTTGTGACTGTCCTCCGCTTAGCATCCTAATAACCCTATCTTCTTTGGAAGCTCTATGAAATATGAAAATATTTGAAAATAATAATAATATTTAACAACAATAAGGAGTGAAATGACAAGCCTTTAAAAGAGCCTTTTCCCCTTTGATAGTTTTCTTTAGCTTGAGTTTTGCTAGAGATGGAATTTACTATTCTGTGGCTGATGTGATTGTGAGATTGCCAATTCCTTTTCAGCAGGGCAGCTTTTTGTTTTGGTCACAGGCAAGTACTGGATGGAGGCCTGTCTCTCTTATTTCTTACAAACAATAAACTTGTCGGTATTACTTTTTCACAGCAGTTATATGCACTGGCAAAGGTGAGTTTGCATTTCCTGGGAAGACTTGACTCCTGGCTTTTTACAGATTTTTGCCCACTTGTTAAAATTAATTCCAGTAAAACATTGCTGTGGATAATTGAGAGGATTTCACCCATTAGCAGAATTGTTTCATTTGTAAAATCTCACTTGACTGATTGAGGAAAAATAACAAGTTATTTATTATATCTGCTGTTCTAATATTTTTCAAACATTATTCAACTTTATCTTTGAACAGGGTTTACTAAAGGTTGCTATAGACAATGCCAGAGCTCAAGAGAAGCAGGTCCAACTGGAAAAAACAGAGCTGAAGATGGAGCTCTTCAGGGAACGAGAACTGAGGGAAACACTTGAAAAACAGTTGGCTGTGGAGCAGAAGAACAGAGGTATCATAATTAAGCAGACATAAACACCTTGTAATTTATTTCCTTAGGAAACCTAATTTTTTTATCAAACACCTGTGTTCGATCAAAACTTTTTCCCTTTACCTGATGTTATGTCCAGGCCAACTGCAATACAGGAAGTTTTACAACCTGCCTGATTCTGCATAGGATCTTTGTAAGATTTAAAACAAGGACCTTGCTTTTTCTCAAGGTTTTTCTTGAATATTACTTATTACATCAGTAATACACAACACAATTATAAATATCATAGGTGCTGTTATGGACTTGGGCAGGTTGTGATCATTATGAAAAACTATAGCTACTTAATACAAAGGCAATTTATAGCAAATTTAAGAATATGCAAGGTTTTAGGAACTTTTGTAGTTGTGTGTGCTAGGGTCATATATTGCATATTTAGGCAAACTGTATGTGATAAATATAAAGAGAATAGTAATAGCTAAGCCTTTCATAATGCATAGTATATCACACGTTTGCACAAAGAACAGTTAAGATTCTTCCTGATGAGGCAGTAGCATTAGTAGCATTTCAAACATTAATATCAACCCATTGTAAAGCATACACGTATAAAATATTTTTAAATCATTTCATTGATAGTAAAGGTAAGGCAGTTTACAGTGATTTACATTAACTATTTGCATTTTGAGCATGTTCCCATCCTTCTTTATAGGTCCATTTTTCAGTATACATGTGTCTTGCCCTTTCATAGTGTCTAATTACTTTGCAAGGGACAGTTAACCTCTGGGGCTCACTTGCTGTTCAACACAGACCATGACAAGTCAGATATGTATTTTTGCGGAACTAGAGTTATAACTCTCTTTTTGACCAGTTTAATTTTCTGAGAACCAGCTAAACAGGGAATCCCAAGAACACTTGGATTCACAACCAATGTAATTATACCTTTAACTAACATGCTAGCAGTAAGTACACAATCTAATCCTGTTATGTGCCTTGACCCATTAAAGGGTAGGACTGTCACATCATTAATTTCATTTTTTAAACTTTGAGAATACATTTTTAAAGACAAGTACTATTAACAATTATCACGGGTGTGCAATGAATCATCCCTTTGCCCACAACGGGCCTAGTTTGCTCAGTACAATTGCACTACTTACACTTTTAAAGTAGTTTTGTAAAAGAGCTCAGATTTTCTTCACATTCTTCTATCTCTGTCTCACAACTGCTCAAATATATATATATTCCTTTTCAGAATTAGGTGATCACATGCACAACAGAAAAGGTTGAGGGGACCCATCTGACCTTACTTGAGTTTTGCTATCTAAAAGTTTAGCACCTTATTTAGGTTAATATAAATTCCCTTTCTGGTCAATGAAGAAATAGATTCATATATTCTTCTCTCAGACAGGTAGGTGGGGTCAATTACACTATGAAGACTTTTTTCTCTTCCCTTTAACTGTGGAAGGAATATAGTTGGCTAGGCTGGACTAGACCCACATGTTTTGAACAGTTAACATTAAGCAAAATGAATTTCACTCCAAGCTGTTTGTCAGGAAGGAGCATGCAATAGTCCCTTATTTTGTTCAGGATGCTGAAATAATTGACAATGTTATTTTCGGCATGATGCATTATGAACTTTTTTATATGTGTCCCTCTAATGATGGTATTGCAGTGGTAAAAGACTCAGACCAAAGAGGAATGGATTTGAACACTTAATGGTGGTATGCAGCAAAGCAAATATAATGAGGATGACTATCTCTGCTAGTGGATACTTCTGCACAAAAGAAAGTAATGGATTATTCTTTAAAATGAACAGATCCAAGTAGGAGAGAAAAAAAATAAGGGCAGACTGTAATGATTGTGAGAATTTATTCTTCAATTAAAGGTAGAAAAATAAATAGGTTTTACCTACTATTAATTTTCCAGATAGCAAGTGTCATGTCTTAAAGATTCACATGTCTTAATGTCTTAAGAGATACCATCTGAAAAAACTGAAATACACTTAAAAGCTCCAGCATGAATGGCTGTCACTGTTTCCCATACAGGTCAAAACCCATTAGGTGGATGGGATCTTCAGCATTAGGCAACATCTATCTTTTGCTCATCATGTTAACACAAGTCAAATATCTTTTTCTTTAGTGGCTGCATCTGAATATTTGTGCCATTTTTTGGAACATTAAATTCACTGCTGCTGCTGTATGTTCCACAGAGCTGCTTATTTACTCTACTGTTTCCTTCTTTCTTTGTAAATATTCCAATTAGTGATTCCTAAGGCTGTAGGATGTGTCTCATCAACTGGTGAAAGTAGGATAATATCTCTTCTGTGAGCAGCTACACAGTAAGGGTTTGCTAATTCTGGCTCTGACTGCTGTAGTCACATCTACAATGTGTCAGCCATGATGACATTTTAATTCAGAAAGCAACATATGTTTCCTTCTCATTTATTGCAATCACTTGCAAAGTACTTACAATGAAAACATAAAAACCATGCAATGATTCAAAATGTATTTAGTTTAGCCTTTGTGTAGATGCTAGATGTTCTTTGATAGTACAAGCTAACTACCCTGTAAAGTAGTTGGTTCTGTGCAAAATGAGAAAGAACCAAAATTCCAGAGTCTTGGATGTAAATTATGTAGCTATTCCAACTACAAGATATGTGCTTATATTCATTTTGTGCCTGTACAGTTCTGTATAGCAACACGAAATATCCAAGTTCCTCCAAAAAGTGGTTATTCTTACCATACACGCTAAATAGTAAAAACAATGATAGTTTCCTTTAAAAGTTCTGTTATTTGCATTTTTGCCTTTTCTGAAAGATACCACCATCACAGACTACTGGAAATGGGGAATATAAACTGGTGGAAGTATATTTTTATGTTTTCCAGCATTCATCCCTAGGATGAATCTCACTCACCAGAGGAGTGAGATACAGTGCTAGATAGATCTTAGCTGTCAAACCTAGTATCACCTAGTATCTGGTTTTGGTAAGGATAATTGTTTTAGTGTGTGTAAAGGATTCTTTACTTGGTAGTTTAGTAGATAATTTTTTACTTAGTGTCAAAATAACAGATTCTTCAGGAAAGGGTTGTCCAGGAAGATAAGCTTCTTGCATGCACATCCCGAAAACCCTAAATGTGCTATGTAAGAATAGTTGGGATGTGGTGCGGGAGATAACAATATGCTCTACGAGTTTTATGATTTCTTAGAGGCTCACTTTGGCTTTCATTAAATAGAAAAATTGGTTCACATTATACTTTTCCGTCAGGAATGTGACCTGTAATATGTTCCTGAAGCTAGTGATCATGCAAGTCTTACTTTTGTGGTTGTAAGTCAGTGGTCACCTAGAAAATAGTGATGAAGTTTCATCCTGATCTTACAATCCTTTTACTTGTAGAATTCAAACGGAAAAGGTACAAGGAAAACATTTTTCTACAGTGGAGCCTTCTGATGCTTAATTTTAAAATAGTCCTTCCTTTCCTAATATTTTTCCTCACATTAGACAAAGCAAAGTAATCTTTTCTTGGCTGAGGGATCCAGCAGCACCATAAAGGTTTTGCTACCAAAAAAAAAAAAAAAAAAAGGGAAAAGACAAAGGGGAATGAGGATAAGAAATAAAAATGAGGAAGAGACCAGGACCAAGTGATGGGATAGTTTGCAGGAAGCAGTAGCTTGGAGGAGAGTTATAGAATCATAGAATGTCCTGAGTTGGAAGGGACCCACAAGGATCATTGACTCGAGCTTCTGTTCCTGCACGTGACAACCCCACAGTTCACACCATGTGTCTGAGCGTGTTGTCCAGTCTCTTCTTGAACACTGTCAGGCTTGGGGCTGTGACACCTCCCTGGGGAGCCTGTTCCAGTGCTCCACCACCCTCTGGGTGAAGAACCTTTTCCTAATGTCCAACCTAAACCTCCCCAGCACATTTTCCTGCCATTCCCTTGGGTTCTGTCATTGGTCACCAGAGAAAAGAGATCAACACCTGCCCTCCTCTTCCCCTTGTGAGGAAGCCATTGACCACAATGAGGTCTCCCCTCAGTCTCCTCCAGGCTGAACAAACCAAGTGACTTTGGAAAGTTCAGGGCTGTTCCCTTGGGCATGAGGACCACAGCAGGGTGGGGGCTGAGACCCTCCTGCAGCCCAGGCACCCCGGCAGCCTGATTTTCCTCTTGTGGGAGAGAAGCTTCAGGCAGGCAGGCAAGAACTTCGTCACTGTGTGTGCACTAACCTTGTGCTATGAACAATAATGAAATGGTGGACTTAAATCCAGAAAAAACATGTAACCTCCAGAAACAGAGGCACGTCTACATCAGATGATGCAAAAAGTATATTTCGTTGCTGGTTCCAAGGTTTTCTGATTTGTACACTCACTGATTCTCACTGTTTGTTAAAAAAATTACATGCTATAGCTGAATATCAGGTATAGTTTTCAATACCATGGTGTAGAACAGTAGCTCTTAAAACATCACAGTGTGATACCAGCAGACTTCCAGTAGTTTAAATCGCTATTGTATAATTAATCAGTTTACATGAACTGTTGCAGTTGTAGCTTTCCTCGGGACTCTTAATAGGTAATCATTTAGCCAAGTTTCGGATCTGAATTTGAGTACATATTTTTTTCTTTTTCGTAGCAATAATTCAGAAAAGGCTAAAGAAGGAAAAGAAGGCAAAGAGGAAATTGCAGGAAGCACTTGAATTTGAGACTAAACGACGGGAGCAAGCCGAACAGACACTGAAACAGGCAGCTTCAACAGATAGTCTCAGAGTCCTAAATGGTAAGAAACCAGTTTTTTGCCTCTGTGTCATTAACTTCCATTTAAGTGCCAAAAGAAGCTTGTTATATTGAATATTTATAACATGATGGGAGAAAAAAAAAATCTCTTTTCTTTCGTGCATTCCAGTGGTGTCTTTCTCTTTATTGTTTTTTATTGTTGTTGGTTTTGTAGGTTTTTTTTTTTGGTTGGTTGGTTTGGTTTGGTTTTTTGTTTGTTTGTTTGTTTGTTTTTACTTTATATAGTATGTGCAAATAAACTCACTGGAGAGAATGTTCAAACTAGGACAATTTTATATTATTAACTTGAGAAGTCAATTTTTTTTCTGCTTTTTCTCCTCCCCCCCCTTTATGCTTGGAAAATCTATTGCTCATTAATCTTCCCAGTCTAACAAAAAATTGTCCTGGCCTCCAGTCATTGTTCAACATTAAAAAAACTGACAAAGGTTGATTGTATTGTAATTCAGCATTGGAGTAACAGGTTGTAAAAAGGGCTATAAGAATCAAATGAAATATGTGTCAGTCTTACCTTTCTGTGTTTCTAGACTCTCTGACCCCAGAGATAGAAGCTGACCGCAGCGGGGGCAGAACAGATGCTGAAAGGACAATACAAGGTAGGAATTTGCAAAAGGCTATAAATCTAGATCTTGCTATATGAGTTTTTCCTCAGCTTTAGACTGCTATTCAAGCATGTAGCCTACCATCTGGGCCACATCAAAACAAGTTCAAACAAGGTCAAGTTCATCTTGCTTGTTTATAAGAGAGAATACATTCTGTGCTGATAGATTTTCTTTAAATTAATAGGTCATTTCTGTTTATACAGAGCAATTAAAGTAGAATAATTAATTTAAAACAATATTGGGTTGAATCTCAGACATGCTGAATGCAGTTTTTTGAATATACATAGTTAGATTTAAGATAACAATGTTTTTAAAGGTATATTTGAAACATTTTGAGCCTTTTAACTATACAAATGGCTAAACCTAATGGTTAACATTCAAGGCATGATGAGAATTTCGTAGCTAATATTCAGTGGCAGTTACAGAAAGGTATGTTTCAATAAGCTACTTCAAGCATTAGCGATAAATAATCTGTTTATTCCCTTCTTGGATTTTTCATTTACCATATCCCATTATTTATCTTTTAATAAAACAAATCTGCTGAGTAAATTTATATATGAAATACTAAAGAGAGCCATATTACTTCCCCTGTGAATCTAAATATATATATATATGTGTGCATATATATATATATATATATATA
The DNA here is from genome assembly GCF_036013475.1 of Columba livia. Lineage (NCBI taxonomy): Eukaryota > Metazoa > Chordata > Aves > Columbiformes > Columbidae > Columba > Columba livia. The sequence goes on along the minus strand of NC_088602.1, from coordinate 43,276,534 downwards.
TATTGCAAACACCAAGACATTAGTAAATAGCAAGTTTTTAAGGTGGTATTTATGTTATAATATCTTCTCCAGTCAACAGGCTAAATCTACCTACATGAATATTCAACAGTAAAAATAGCATTTGTTTTCAATTGTAAATGAAGGTGCATTTTTCAGAGGCAAGCCTAAAATGATTAGCTCCAGTAATCACTCTCAATTGCCTTTATTTTGCATTTCGAAGTCAATCATTTTAACAGTATCATTTGACATCTTCTATGTGTTATTTAATCACTTCTTCTAACTCCTTAAGAGTTGTTACTGGTGTTCCACAAGGAGGCTGTAACAACAGAATTAAAAGTTAACAAGCTTTTAATGTATTGAGCATATAAACAAATACGAAAGAGGCAATAAGTTCTTACGCAGGACAGACACATGTATATAAACAAAAACATTTAGATTTAAAGCAAGTTATGTCTGCAAAGTCAATAACTCAGAAGCTGGAGTATGCCAGATTAAATGTTGCCTGGGAAATGGGTACATGTTATGAGGTTTGTTTTTCCCAAATCCTACTTTGCTTCCCATAAAATGTATGCCTTATTCAAAGCACCATTTAATGTAATTCATTCAGTAAGAATCCAGTCATTATGTTGTTTTGTTATAATTCCAGTCATTTGGGGTTTTTTTTTTGGTGCAAAGGTAGGCTTCTAATTTCTTGGCAGACCTATTCTATTACACTAGTCACTGCAGTATCTGAGCTCTCTGCAAATATTAATTAATTTGTCTTCAGAACATTCCTGCAAGGATATGAAGTTTGGAGTATTCCCATTCGAAAGCTGGGAACTAGAGTCACAGAAAGATTAAGGTGACAAATTGCTTAACTTTCAATTAGCAAGGACCTGTTTTTTTCAGGATACTTTGCATTTTTGGCAAAGTGCATTCAATGCATTTAAAGTCGTTGTTCCTGTTGAATTCCAGTTGAATTCAGGCTGAGATACCAAGCTGGACATTTATAAAATGAGCAACACATAATTACTGAGTATTTTAGAAGTATGTATTCGAAAGGATTTATCCCAAACTACATAGCAAGAGCACTTCAGCTTTTTAACCACAATTATCCATTCGTTTCCATCTATGCTCTGCCTCCTTATGCTCATTTCATATATTTGCATTTCTGTGACAAATGAAATCAAAGAAGCAACACTATCAGTAATGATGACTTTTCCTTGTTTCATCTGTCCAAGGTGGTACAAGGGGAAAAAAAACACCAACAAAACCCACAGACGATTGTTTAATTAAAGACTGGACCATAATATATTCTGATCGTGATATTGGATCACATTGCAAAGGCAACCTTAATTCTGACATTTCCTGTCTCTACTTTGCAGTCTTAACATATAATTAAGATAAGGGGTTTTTTTTAAAGAAAAGGGAAAAGGAAAAAAGAAGCAAGAAAGAGTTGCAATTTCTTATCATTTAATATATTCAGCTTAATTGTCACAGAGCAGTTCAGAACTTTTAGATCTACCACCGTATGTAACCGTACAACACAAATGTAACTGTAGGAGCTTATTGTCTTTGTGGATCAGCTCTTACAGGCTGAGGTGTTTCAGAAATAGTTCAGGAAATAGTTAATGGCAGACAAGTAATGCTGAGTGTCAGGACTGTTTGTGTTCACTTCCAATATTGGAAAGAGGATTCCCTCTCACCATAAACTCCCTTTTGTGTCCTCCTTCCATCTCTGTGTTCCAGGTCTTCCTGGTTTCTTCTTCCTCACTCCAATTCCACCTTTTGTCAATGGCTAACCTCACTCTTTCCTTGCTATACATTACATTGTGTTTATTTTTCCCTAACTCCACATTCCCCTGGCCTTCCCTTTGGAACTAATTTTGATGCCACCCTGATTAATTCCTTAATTACAAGCTCTTTCTCTTCTCAGTGACCCCCAACCTCCTATCGCTGTCTGGTCCAGCCATTTCCAGAGCTGCACTGAGGGTCCCCGTGACCCCTCTCCTGTTGGGTATCACATCTCCCTCTGTGTTTTCTGCTTCCCCTCGCCTCCTCATCGAGCTCCCTGCTGCTTTCAGTTTCATTCTGTTTCTTCTATGTCTGTCTGGATATCAGGGAGGGAAGCACTGAGAGAAAAGCAAAGACGACAATTTCTCTGTCCTTATCTCAATATTTAGCATGGCAATCGTTTGCAGGAATGAGGAGGGAGAGTTGCAGGGAAAGAACTGCTTCATTCCTGCAGCAGCGGGATAAAACATGCTCAGTACAGATGGGATCCTCAGAGAATTTAGCTGCAAAACTCCACACAAGCTTTCCAATGGGTGAAACTGGGATTTTTCTAACGCTTTTTTTTGAAATTTCATTCAGGCAACAAAGACCATGTTTTTTCCAATTTTGCAAGATTTCAGTTACGTCCTTACATTGCATCTGTAAAATATATTTTGTGTACTCTAGTATGCAGTATAGAAGAATTACGATACAGAATATACAATATATTCCATAATAAAGAATATAATGCTGTCTCTTTCGTGTTTCAGGTTCTGGGAAAAAATACTTACTAGGGAAATACTTATGCCTTTCTTATTCCTCTCAAAAATATAGCTGTATCTTGGTATCAAAGCATGTCTGGGGTAATAGTCTCTTTATTGATAATCATTAATTTTTTTTCAACTTACTCTGTTAGCATGCTGTGCACTTCTATAACTAAGCAAACACAAGTAGAAAACCTGCGGCATTCTGTGGGCAAGTCAAATAACTGAAATACTAAGTGTAATTTCAGCATTTAAGAAAATGCTACACAAGGAAATAATAATTAATAGTAAAGATATTATCTATTATAGATAAAAGGATACTTGTCAACTTGGAGTTATATTTAATGCTGATATTTTTAACTGTACTTTTGTGAATAAGGAATAGGACTAATTTAAGTGTAAAGATAATTGCATTTGTCAATAAGTGGGCCATGTTCTGTTCTATTTCTCATCATGTAGCACTCATTCAGATTCACTTTTAGTTCATGTAATCTTTTGTAAAATTGGAGAGATAATAAAAAGAAATTTGAATATGAGACTATAAAAGGAATCAACAGTGGATATTTTAGGGTTGGATTTTTTTAATACTGGGTAGATAACAGTTTGCTAGAATATCTATAAAATACTAACAAATAATCATAAAAAATAACCCAAATGTGGGTCTCATATTACTTACGTATTTTTTAACAGATACAAACAGATACTAAGTTATTAGGAACTGGTGTAGACACTGGTTTTAAATGTTTTCTTTCTTGCTTCTGTTTAAAAAAATAATAAAGCAGATTATCCTCTTCTCCATACATATTGTAGGTTCACTAGATGCCTATGCCTAGCTCCCAATCCGGTTTCCCAAGACCCCCTCATCCCACACAAAAAGGTACCATACAAAGATAATGTTTGACTTTTATATACTGTTTTGTTACCAGACCTCTTACTAAGGACTAGAACAATGACATTTACTGCCACTCTTACTTTCTTATTATCATTGACCTTTTCTTCCCCATCTGGTTACTTACCATGTGTTTGTCTGCCTACATTATTTTTTCTTTTCCTCTTTAAATCCCACATTCCTGATTTTCTGTCTCCCAGTAGTTTCCCTCCCAAGTCCTGCACATTCATCTTCATTCCATTTAATCACCACTCCCTTTACACATTTTCTAAACTCATCTAAAAATTTTCTGTTTCTGCACTGTCTTCCACATTCACCATTCTTTTCATATGGTGTCCTTGTCATATCTTCTGCTTGCCAAATCACTCCCAAATTGTTTTGTGCTTTCCTCCCTAAGCTATCCTGATAAGAACAGGAAGCTTAACCCAGTTTTCTCTCAGGCTGCTTTTTTGTTTGTCTTCTCCCTTTCTTTCCTATTTTTCTAGCAGTTGCCTCAGCCTGTATCTTTTCTACTTTCTTCCAATTCATCTCCAACTTCTACATGCCATCATCCCAGCTTCTTCTGAAAGCAGCTCCATCATTTTCTGCTAGCAGTCTTTTCACCCTGTTCAGTTCCCATGAATTCTCAGGCCTATCATTTTTTTTCCCCAAAGTCTGTGTGTGTTCCAAGAAATGCTTTGCACTTCGCCTGTTTTCAAAGTTTTTCTGTCCTACTCATTTTTTTCAGTCAATTTTTCCTTAACTACGCATTCTACTCTAGCGCAAATTTTGTTCCTTTTTGCCTGTCAATCAAAATTTCATACCTCAGTTCCTTACTCTGCTGCAAATATTTTCTTTGCCTTCTAGCACATTATCAGCCTTTCTCCGAATGAGTCTGTTATCTTGCTCTCCCTGTCCCTTAGCAAAATGAACTTATGATTTCTAAACTCTTTCTCGCCGACTGATTTTTCTTGCCTTTTTCTAGTTCATCACCTCTTCTGTAGGCTCATATTAACAGCGCAGTTAAGTGCAATGCTAAGTGGCCTCAGCTTATGCTTTCCTGATGTAAGAAAAAGGAGCCACTCAGCTACCATGCACATAGAAGCTTCCAGGGCCATTTATCTTTTTCCCTCCCAGAAAGGACAAGGCAGGAAATGGAGATGTTGGGCAGATGCAGGAATAGAGAAAGCAAGCAAGTGCAACTCAAAACACTGAGTGCTTGGTCCTGTCTGAAGTTACTTGTAAGGCCTTTGAAGGCTACTGAGGAAAAGTGAGAAAGAAATTATGATTTAACTTTGCCCATACCAAGAACCTAATGTGTGCATTTTGCTGCCTAGGTACTAGGGGAAAGTTGCCCTGCAGCTGCCCTCCACATCAATAAAAATTGCTTGGATACAACTTCAGTCATTTGCCTGAAAACCTAACCTAAATTGTATTCTGTGTTGGTTTGCAACTTTGTTAACCTATTGTTCAACAAGAAAAATCAGTGTAATAATCTGAGCAAACGATAGTCCTTGATTCTTTTTTGCTATATTTGTGTTTGAAAGATAGCTATCTGAAGGACTTCCACATTGAAAAGAACTTTTGGTGGTTCTGTGAAGCTCGTGCATACAGTTCCATTTCTGATTTATAAATCTTGGACAAAAGCATGTGACATTGTATGATGATATTTCTTATGAGATCAAAAACTTTATTGGAAAAGGCCATTATCAAGGCTGTAAAGTCAAGCTTCCAAAATGAGGAAATGGTAGAATTAAGGTTGTCTTCCGCACCTTTGTTCAACCGTCTTTGTGTATGCATCATGATATAATCTTTAATTATATGATTAGATACTGTATTTTTCACAGTACCCTGTCTCATTCAATGCAGGGGACAAGGAAGTAGTTGAATAAGTGGATATCTATCCAATATTTTCTTTATCTTCAGTGCTCAGTGTGGATTCTCATGCTTTATATAATACCTGGTTTATATATAATACTTTCATCATTAGACATCATGCTTTACAGAAGAGGTATGAATGATTATCTCAATTTCTTTCATATGTTAAATCTTAATTTTGGCATTTCCTAACAGTTGAGTGTTTTGCTTCCCCATTGAGTGATGTCCTTATGCTGTAGGTAACCATATCATGGGGTTTTCTTTTAACAACTAAACTACACACTCAGAAGTTGAGCTGTGAGATGACCTCTGACAACCTTATGGACTTGAATTTTTAGATTCACAGTGATAAAGCTAACAAAGTGACCAATGAACGGTAATATCGTATGAGAAGTGTGGTCTAAGGAATGACCATTATGCCATGAGTGTTTTACAGATGCTTGTTGAGATAAATAAAAACAATCTGGGGATACATTTCATGCTCTTGGGCACTGAATCTCCCTGTAATTTTTTGTGCAACTTCTAAGTGTCTCCATCAACGTTTCTTCCTCATCTCTGGCCTTTGTATCAGTCTTGATATCCATTTCCAAATTTTAGAATCTCTTTCTTGTCTCTCTTTTGTCTTACTTTTCAATGCAAGTTTCTACTTGTATCCAGTCGGAATTCCAGCCTCTAGTTTTAACTATTTACACCTAATATTCATGTTAATCAAGATCCAGACATCCCCAGATACTGGCTCATAACACTCTATCCATATGTCACATCTCCAGTTACTTGTCAAGATTTCTCCCTCTAAGCGGCTTACCTTCTGATGCCTTTACCTGACTTTCTTCCCCTGTTTTCTGTCCTCCAGCTTTCCACCTCAGCCACCGAGTCCTGTTCTTGTCTAGTCAGTCCAAGTCACTCGGTCCTCCAACTTTCAGTCTCAGTTGCTGTCAGCCAACCATTTCTTATTGCTAGCTCCCTTTCAGTGTCTTCCTGTGCCCTGGTTTCTGTGTTTCTATCTGTGTGTTTAACCAGTCTCAGTCACTCCCCCCAGTCACATTTCCTATCTTTATTTCCAATTCCAACTGCATCAGACTTCTTGCCCTAAGTTCTCTAAATTTCAAGTTTTATATGAGTTTGTGTTTGTAGACTTAGATTACTGTTGATTGCTAATCATAGATAGGACACATTTTCAGTGCAAGTCTACTCTCAAATTAACTAATGAATTTTTAAAAATAATTTTCAATATCCTCAAATGACAGGACATCTATTTTTTTTTTTTTTTTACTGGGGACATCAGTTCTCTTTGCAGCACATTGAACAAAATGCCTTTTACAAAATGCCTTTTCTTTAGTCTTTCCAGCATTCATTTTGTCCATGATATTTACTGTTATGACAACTTGAAGTCCATTTTGTTCATTATCCTTCCATAAACTTCCTTCAATAATTGCATCTTTCTTCTAGGGCTTCTATCTCCTACCTTTGCATTTCTGTCTCTTCCTCTCAGTGTCCTGCTTCCTCTTAATCAAAAACAATTCCATCTGCTCCCATCACTCTTCAAAGATGAGGTTATCCATCTGTATAACACCATGTAAACCAACGGTCATATATTCTCTACAGTACTGAGTAAACTGAAGAAAAGCACCTGATGCTTTATATATTCTACTGAGTTTTTTCTTGCCTTTTCTCCCATTAAAACATCTTAGAAATGTTGATACCTATCAACCTGTAAATTCTGCATTTTGATTCAATTGACACTTGCTCATCAGTTATTCTATTTTTATTGCCACTTAGTAAGTACTATGGATTTGTTGTTACTCATTTATATTGCATAGGACTTCTTGCAGAAAGGTGCTTGGGTTTAGTATAGAGCCAGGATCCTCACATTAATTTATCAGGTCGTTTTCAGAATGAAAATACATTTTCACTTTCCCATATGACATTCCTTCTTCTTTGCTGCCCCATTTCAACACTGTTCCAGCTTCCCATATATTATTGCTTTCCCATTTTCCTTCTGCTTCTGTATCAACCTACCCCCATTGACAAATATTACTTCTGAATATCCCAGGTTTTTCTTATTAGGCCACTTCTTCCACCTGCGAGGCAATGTGTGCATTTATGATCTGGAGCTATGTGTCTGCTGGTTGACCAGGTGGTCGACTAGGAGATACAGGCATTCTGAGGGATCAGTGACAAGCTAGGAGATAAGAATTTTCTGCTGGACATCTTGTTGCTGCCTCTTGGCAGCTGGGCAAATCAAACAGTACATGATGCTTCTCAGCAGCTGATGGGCCAAACAAATGGTTTTTCAAGCTGCAAGAGACCCACGGCCCACCTGTTGTGTGGGCCTGTTGTAAAGGTTGAACATTTCAGCAGGGAAAAGAAGTCAGAAGCTGGAAACAAAGCTGTCAGAAGCCTGGAAGGCAAAGGGGTTTTTTTTCTAGATATATTGAATAACTGCCCAAGGAAACATCTGCTACTTAGCTACGCTGTTTATGGAAACAAACAGCTGACTATTCTAGACCTACAGAAATATAAAAAGGTTCTGTGAAGCAGCAAGGACAAAACAGTGGACTGTGTTTTGTGGGAATGAACTTTTCCATGATGTTTAGGCCACTTAGCCTGCTTAGTCCATTAGGACAGGTTAAAAAAAAAAAAAAAAAAAAAAGAAAAAAACAAACCCAAAACCAAACCGAACAAATAAAACCCAACCAACCAAAAAAGAAAACACAAAAAACCCACAACAAACAAACAAAAAGAACCCACACAACCTGCCCCCCCCCCAATAATTTTCATCTAATTTTTCAAGAAAAGGTCTTTTTTTCAGCTTAGTAGTCAACAGTTGGGTCTGTCTACCTTTGTGAAATACCATGTCTTGTGAGACTGTGTCTTTCAGCAATCTGACAGATAGATGTATTTTTCATTTTACCTGTTTGATTATCAGGTTTCTTCCTGAAGTTTTCTGTTTTTAACAGTTCTACAGTTCAGTCAGACAACTAGTTTCATTCTCTACAGCTTTATGACCATGAGCCAGCACTGTGCCCTTGTGGCCAGGAAGACCAGTGCTATCCTGGGGTGTATTAGAAGGGGGATGGTTAGTAGGTCGAGAGAGGTTCTCTTTCCCCTCTACTCTGCCCTGGTGAGACCACATCTGGAATATTGTGTCCAGTTCTGGACCCCTCAGTTCAAGGTACAGGGAACTGCCGGAGAGAATCCAGCGCAGGGCAACAAAGATGATTAAGGGAGTGGAGCATCTCCCATAGGAGGAAAGGCTGAGGGAGCTGGGTCTCTTTAGCTTGGAGAAGAGGAGATTGAGGGGTGACCTAATTAATGTTTACAAATATATAAAGGGTGAGTGTCACAAGGATGGTGCCAGGCTCTTTTCGGTGGCAACGAACAGTAGGACAAGGGATAATGGGTTCAAACTGGAACACAAGAGGTTCCACTTAAATTTGAGAAGAACCTTCTTCTCAGTGAGGGTGACAGACACTGGAACAGGCTGCCCAGGGGGGTCGTGGAATCTCCCTCTCTGCAGACATTCAAAACTCGCCTGAACACCTTCCTGTGTAACTTCATCTAGGTGTTCCTGCTCCGGCAGAGGGATTGGACTAGATGATCTTTTGAGGTCCCTTCCAATCCCTAACATTCTGTGATTCTGTGATTAACTGCAGACGTGAGACAGGACTATCTCTGTAATGTGACTGCCCTCCTTAGGGTTATTCTAGCAGCTCTAGGTAAGAGTAGTGATCTGAGCTGCCAGAAAAGTATGAAAAAGACAACAAAATGGAGCAAAGCTGTCGTAGTGACCCACTAGGGAATGATGTCTGCTGTCTTGTTATTGATCCTTCTCTGCATGCCAGAGTTTATCAAACAAATTGATGCATTGGTGAAAACATATGCACATACGCTGTTCAATTTTACAAGGGGAGTGTATTTTCTGTATTACTCTTCACTTTTGTCTTTCTTATGCTTAAAAAACTATTTTCAGACTTAGTGGTGGTGTTTAAAGGGAGGAAACTGTTAGAAGTTCAGTGTTTAACCCTCAGTGACATTTAGTGGAGCTGCTTTGCTGACTCTCTTTGTTCAGTCCACTCAATTCTATTTTGTTTTTGTTCAGTATTCCTAAAATATGTGCTGGTTAAGCATTGTTCCTATTTGCAGTAGCACATACTTATAAAGCTTCATTTTCCTTCTGATTAGTGCCTTAAACTTCAGCTGCTTTTTGATTGCAGTGTGTAACGCCTTGTATTAATGTCAGGGTTATGCACTTATTATTCATCTGTGCAGTGCTATGCACTTCAATGAAATTATATATATAATAATAAATAACAACATTAATCTGTGTGCACCACCTTGAATTTCATTACTGTAGACTCTCTAATTTTTATACCGTTTAGAAAGAGCTAGGCTCTCTCCCTGTACACTAATTTAAATATTTTATTTTGTTTCCCCTGAGAAGAATAAGCCCTATTAACTTTACCAGCTCACATGTTTTAAATACATTTGTTTTACTGATTTTTTGGCTTGGCAGACAATCCAGTATAGTTCAGATTTTAAACCTAGATTGTACATCAGAAATTTATGACATCTCTTGCTAGTTTGTCTGTCTTTTACTGTTGAAATCTGAATACTCGATGAGGAAACTTGCAATAAAGATTTATTTTGCTTCATGTTTCCTTGACCATGAGTAAATACTGAAATTATCTTGCAAACAGTTATAAGTATGTTCCTGATCCCCCTGCCTCGGAGTCCAGCACTTTGGCAGGTTTTCTACCCAAGCTAATCAATTAAAGACAACATTGATTAACTTAAACAGAAGGTCGTATTGATTGCAGGCAGTAACCTATAAATAGACAATTGTTTCATAGTGCTCGTAGGTCACTGTTAGCTACAGTTTTAAACTTTAAGGTACATAATCCTGTTATCTATCACTCAAAAAGCAAAGGAAGGGCATAGAGTGAATAAACAGTTACAGATATGTTGCAAAGTATTCATATAGAGTCCTCTTTCCATTCAACACTTCTACATAAACTTTTTCACATTTTCTTTGAAATTGCTATCTATAGCAATTTGCATCTCATTTTATAGCTGTATATATATGGAGCTGCTGGAAATCAAATATGTTCATGGCTTTTCTACTGAGATAAATGATTAATCAATCAGAGGCTTTCTTCCAACATAGTACTTTAGTACACTTTTAAAGCAACTATGTGTAAAATTAATGACTTAGCATGAACAGAGTCAAGTGGGAAAATTCAGAACAATAAGAATATTAAATAAAACACATTGTGCACCAAAGAGGCTATTAAGACTTTATATAGAATTGTTTTGACTTGTTTCATTTTCGTTCATCTCTTACTCCCCCTCTCCTCCAAGTTCATATTATTCAAAGAAGGAAGAATAGGGTGGATGAATTCTTACCTAACAGACCTTCAAGGTCACCCCAGTTGTCTTGCTACCTGAGAAGGATGCAAACCACCATCCCACCTATTTATGTTTCCACTAAGTATTCTGTTCCCTTCATCTTCTCACTCAGAAGGTAACTGAAATCTGACCAGGCTGGTAAAACACTCATTTCTAGCATAGTCTCATCAGCTGAAAAACAAATCACCATTTCCTTTCTAAAGAATGAACTAAAAGACTCTCTTCTTTAAACCAGGATAAAGGAAATTATTAAAACAATAATAGCCTCATCATTCCAGTGAAATGGTGTTTCTATAGCCTACATGAAGCGGATCTAAACAAAGTGTATTTCTAGTTCATTCTCAACTGAGCTGTAATCCTGTGCCTCTTTAGGTTGGTTGAGGAACCAGATCTGCTGACTGTAAGCAGTTTATCAGTATTTGCCTCTACACCATGTAGAGAGCTGCCCCTTTTCTCCTTCTTTTTTTTTTCTCTCAGCCATGTTTACTTCTTGGACAAAGTGTCATCACATCAGCTGTAATGTTTGTCATAAAGAAGATTGTTTCTTGGCATTGGTGTTTTAACTACTCTAAAGATTAAAAAGTGTCTGATGTTTGTGTATCATCTCCTTATAAAAGAACTTAATCTGTCAGTATTAGTGTTGCATAGAAGTATGAAATCATTAAGACTTCACCATCAACAGACCACGAAATATTTAGTGGTTTGAGATTTTTCTAACAGTTGCGCTTGCCTTGTTGTGGTGTGTTGTGTGAAGCATGAGGGACACAACTCTTATGCCAAAATAACAGTAACAATTTTCAGGTCTGCTAAAAGCACTGTGCTTTAGAGAGCTACTGCTACAAACTAGTAGCTTGTAAGTTACTTGATCCACTTAGCACACACAGGAGGACATCTATTAGAAAAAGAGATCCATGGCTCCTTCCTGAAAAGTACTAGAGCGTGGGTAGGTGAAAAGAAACATCAAATCCAGATTAGATTTAAGACCTTGAATTTCAAGTCAGTCAGATTTAAAACATTAAATATGAACTCTGGACAGACATTTTCAGAGAGAAGTTCAGATATTCTTATCTTGAAATTAATTCTTACACTGTTTAAAAAGTGATTTGTTTGTCCACGAGTAGATGACTAGTGCCATTTGAGATGCTCCAGGGCATCTGAGACATCTGTATGCCATTAATCGGGCCTATGGAAGATCAGGGCCTTTCTGGAGCAGCAGCTGGAAGCCACACAGGACATGGGAGGATTACTGAAATCATACCAGACATTGAATCAGGCTCTGTTTGCTCACTCAGAACACCTTTGGATATGTTACATTATTGACTTGGGTTATACTAAATGGAAATGTATAGCTTCTTATGTATTTTGAATACAATTATATTTATTACTACATTAATTCCACTGTTCTAGCATTTTTAGTGTAAACACACAAATATTCATGGGATAATTTCTCTAGGTCTTACTGTCCTGTTATCTGTGAACTGGCTTGCATTTTACATAGTGTTTGACTGAATTACAAAAATGTGAGGTGTGGAACAAAAAAGTAGGTTTCTGTTTTGTTTGGGGTTTTTGTTTGTTTGTTTTCTTTTTAAAAAAGCCCAAGGCCACTGACTTGCGAAAAGATCTGATATTTTTTACCCCTTGTGACTCAGATAGCAGCCTTTTGGCCAACTAGAGAGCTGGCCCTTGATATGCCATCCCAGAACTTTGTTAATATGCCTTAGAGGATTCTTGTACTGTCTTTGTTCTTTGAACCATCTTTGCTTCTGCCTCTACATTCAATATTTAAATCTTTCTATAGCTGATTCCATTTTTTCAGTTAAATAAAAAAAAAATTGGAATTCAATTTCAGCATGAAGCTTGCAAGACAAACAGCTAAAGAAGGTCTTCAGCAGCTGGTCTTTAGCAGACATTCAACATAATTCATTTATTAAGATTGTATGATTCTTTTGAATTGCTAGTGTAAATACGCATATCAAAACAGAAAACAAAATGAGGCATCAAGCTGAAGGAAAGCATATTTGTTCATAATAGTTATGAGAAACTGTTTAAGGACAGATTATTCATGAGAAAACACTAATTTCATAAATCTACCAAAATTACCTAGTCAAAAAAATAGGCTTTTAAATTGCTGGTGTTTCCTTTCAGAGGTTACTTCATCTATTACAATGTTTCTACATGAATGTAAGTTTATAGTAAACAGGTGTTTGTTTGTTTGTTTGTTTGTTTTACTGATTTGTTTGAAGTCTTGAGGTCTGTCTCAGGTGAATTGTTTTGAACTATGTCAGGAATAACTGGAAAGCTAGTAGAAATGTTATCATTATAATATCTGAACTACTCTGCAATCTTGAATGGATTTAAGGTTGACACCAGGACATACTCCTGTAATGCAGACCAGAGAATTTATCTTTGTATCATATTGGGGTTAAGAAGCTTGATCATGGGTATGTCGGGAATCTGTGACAGATAGACTCAACGTAAATCTTGCAAGAAGTAAAATTTTCATTCTGCCCCTTATGTTTTTGCCCTCCCTTTTATATGTTCCTTCATGCACTCTCATTGGAAAGACATACACAAAACTAGATGGAATTTATCACTTAAATACTGGTGGTAGGATTTATGTCCCAAAACTTTATGCTAACAGAAGACGGGTACCGCATCATCTGTACTTGCTCTGTGCCTGCTCTGTGCTTGCTCAGACTGATGACTGACCTCTGTGTAATGACAAAGTGCACCTGGTGTAAATCTTTTCAAGTCTTTTCTTTCTAAGACACAGCTTCAAAAATACAACAACGTATGTTGCTTAGCATTATTAAGTTATTACTTGATTTGATATGATTGCCCCCCACATATCAAGCTGACCCTAAGTGTTCACCTTTTTTAAAAAAAGACATGACATAAACTCTGGATTTTGTTACTTGTGCATAAACGTAACCAGTTTGGCTAAAATACCTTTCATAATGGCATTTAAAAGGTTTGAAGCTAGAGTAAAGTAATGGGAAATCGATTATTTAGTTTATATAGGTTCTGCCAGCTTCCTAACTCCAAAGCTCCATTGAGTTTCTTTCTTCGGCTTCCTGGTACACAGCGAGGCTCAACACCTGCTATACTTTTCTATTTATGGAATTGAAGATACACCAGAATCAGCTTCCTGTACTTCAGGAGCTGAAGACTACACACGCATGCATTACTACATACTTTCCTTTCAGTGTTTTGGTCAAAACCAAATACGTAACGCTTAATTAAACCCAAGTCATCAAACGCAAATCTGTCCCCAAGTATTAGGCTATGGCAACAGCAAAAATTGCCTGTATTTTACATGGAAGAGTATTCAATGCATTTATTCTATGAGTTAAACCCATTTTGCACCAGCAATGGTGCAATAGTATTCATTAAATCCTTTGTTATGATCACCCCTGCCTATATGCCATACCATATTCTTGAAATTCCTATCCCCATTTGCGATGAAGGTAAAAAATAATTAGTAAATGAATATAGCCAAGTAATGTCATTTCCTTTAAAACTTCACACACAAATATTTTTTCACAATGAGATGATGACTATGAGATGTTAGTGACTGTGCTGGTAAATTACTTCTTCAGTTCATGTAGGAAGTTAGATGTATTCATGAACCCATATTCCTGATGACATTCCTGATCTCAGGTCTTGCTGTCAGACACACAAATCCAGTTTCCAAGCCTGAAGGATTGTTAGCGAGTTGATCTTGTGAACAATGCATGAGAGTCCTCTCAGCTGGGGAGAGCAATAAGGGGAAAAAAGGACGAGCATGCTTATTTAGAAGCATCACTCCAATTTGAGGCATTTTGATAAGGAGTAACGCACAAGGTGAAGGGTAAGTCAAAACCTTTCAAGTACCGTGTTTCCAGTTGTTAAAAGAGAAGAGCCAGTGAAGGAATTAAAAAGGAGTGACAATTCAAAGAAGCAGACTAGGAAAATATTTTTGCCATATGAATTTGTTTATACAACTCAGACAGAAGTAAGCTTTAGTAGGTAGGGTGCGAGGAGAAACAGCATATGAATTTGCAACTAGAGAGAGGGATAGGAAAAATGAGGGGAAGAGACTTTTCATGAGAAGACATTTAGACATGATGTCGTAATGAAAAGTCAGAACTAACAAACAAACTGGATACCTTGATTTTGAACTTCACTCACAGGCAAGATGAAAAGAGTGGTTCATCATAGTGACTGAGAAAAGTAGTTGTGGGGAAGAGGAGGAGGAATCTGAAGGGGTACATGATTAACAGCTCTGTGTTCCCAGCCTGAGATTGTCATAGCAGCTAAACGTTCACACAGAGAATCAGAAAAGCGAGCTTGAGGTTTTAGGTCAGACAAAAGGGAATAGACCTGGAATACAAAGGGCTGTGTCGATTGTCAACATGGATGTGGTGGCTGAATTTCTGATTGTAGATTAGATTACTCGGATATGAAGCATGGAGAGGGAGACAATGGGAGGAAGATCGCAGCCCTGAGAAACTGAAACAGAAAGTTGAGGGAGAAGCCAAAAGAACAAACTGAGAAAGAAATCAGCCATGTGGATGGTTAATAAGAAGATCCTAACAAAAGGAGAACAATGTTTGAATACCAAAAACCTTTTATCAAAGGCTAGTCTAGAAAAGTTTAGGAGGGAGGGTATGAGGTGCTAGTTCTAAGATTTTGCTAGAAAGACAAAATTAAAGACAGTCACATTAAATAATTTTGCAAAAAAGTTGACTGGCTATGGAATTGATGGTTAATGAGGGAGGTTTTTGCAACTATTATGGTCCTTCATCCATGAGTTTAACTGACACATTCTTCCCAAATTAGGAGCATGGAAGTATCATATCCATGCTGTTAAAGAATAAATTATTATTCAAATAATAGGAAAGTTTAATCGCTTTTAACTTCAAGTTTAAGTCCCTCATTACATTTTCTCTTATCAGCAATTTCCCTGAAGACAGGTTTCTGTTTATACAGAATTATTACAATGTGAGTTCTAGAAATTTTCATGGATATTTTTGCTAAACCTCTGTAGTAATTACACTTGAGAATTTTCTTAATGGTGTAGTAATCATCTGTCAAAAAATGTCAAGCTAGACATGGCCACATTTTCTCTCCCCTTGTTATATTTAAAGAGAAAATATCAGTTTCTGTCAGATGCTGTAGATTTATCACCTGACTGAAAGAAGAAATAAGTTAAATCACTGCACTTTAGTATCTGATCCCAGATAAAAAGCATGTTCAATGCAACACTTCCAAAGGGAGATGCCTTCAGTTGGAACTTGGTAAACAGCTGGAAGGCCTATCTCCTACAGGGGAAGAAAACCCAAACCTTTAATATTTTGAAGGGGCCACGTAATGTTACATAAGTTTTAATTCTGCAACGAGCTAAGAAATTTAGAGTGTAAGTGAGCAAATGCTCTTGGCAGCCTTCTAATGACCTGTTTTGTGAAGAGTATCAACTAGTGATTTTCACTGCTTGTAGAAAACCTGGTTTGTAATGGTGTATTGAGAGCATCTGAAAATCTTCCTCTATAGACTATGTCAAATGCATGCATGTGTATTCACATTATAGAAGAAGAACAGTTGTTTTATGTTCTCAGGTTTGGAGGGGATGTCATAAACTCTTTTAATGGAGATATGTTTTGCTGTGAGTAGCTTAAACTACAGAATAAACATATTATACATTGTGTATCGTATATCAGAAAATATGATGTAAATGAACAGTATTGACATCAAAGTTTCAATTTAGGAATTTGAGTGTATTGTTGTGGAAAGCCTAGTCAGTTATATTTATAGTTTTATATTTTTACAGGAAGAAAACAGTCTAGAGAACCTGGGATCCCTCATGCTTCGTGCAAGTGCAGTAGGTTTTAGGTAACAGGATCAGGTCCACAATTTGCACTTCTTAAAACCTACAACAAAATCTAAAAATAAAGGCCACCACCATACAAACTACAAAGGTGAAAAAATGCTCTATCTTGCATTTTTCTACCTCCTGTGGCTAGGGACAGAATGCAGACATGCCACAATAATGTTTTTTATTTCTACTGTTCAAACCATATTAATGAGAACATCATTTTGGAGAACTAATTATTTCTATTTGTCTTGTGTCACACTTTCTAATTCCCCTATATTAGCACAGCCAAAGCAAATTAATTGCTTTTCCAGCAGTTGAACCTTGTCCAAGAATGAGCTCACATTCCCTTCCAGTTTTGCAGTTTCTAGGAGTGCATTGTGTCAAAAATTTCTCTTGATACTAAACATAGCCCAGAGAATATCTTTACAGATTTCTGTTGCTGCTCACTTGATGAAATTTATAAGTTTAAGTGACCCACTAGGAAAGATAAAGTTCTTAGCTGCAAGATTATACATCAAAACAGTTAAAGTGAAATTAAAATTAAATGAATGAATCTCACTGAAGCAAAAAAAGCAGTAATTAATGGTTCCCTTAATTGTCTTCATAAAATATTTGCATGGGTCTAATTTGCATAATTTGCATGTATTAATTAATCTTTCAAAGGAATTTTGTGCTGAGAGAAGCCAAAAAATCTCTTTGTTTTATTTAACATCTAATGAAATATTTATCTTCGTTAATGAACTTCTCATCTTCATTAAAATAAAAATTGCACAAGTTTGTATGTTTTAAATGTTTTTATAATTGAAGTATACAAAAAAATCTCTTCAGACCTACAGTATTTGAAAAACAAACACATTATTGCACATTCTGTGTCGTTTCGACTACAGCAACATTTAAAATTTGAGAATCCCGGTTCAGTCTACCAAAAGTTTTCGAGGGGTTTTAAATTACTTCAATTTCATGTTAATTGATGATTTTTTTATTTTAATTTGACAAGTAGGGATGACAAGGTAAACATTTAGGTGGTTTTGTTATTGTCAACCTGTGATACATAACAGCTTTTATTGAACAGATAGATAGCATGTATAGAAAAAAAGACTAACATTGCACATTAAAATCTAAAATACTGCGGGAGTTTGTACATGATAGGGGTTAGTTTATACTCTACTAGACTAACAGTTGAAGAAAAATAGTGTATGAGTTATTGCCTGACATTTAATGGTTGAACCTGGAGTAAGACCGATGATGGTAACAGTTATAAAAGATGGTAGTGGCAACGGATGTAGTTAAATGATGGGTTGTGGTGATCAGGAACTTTGAGACGTTATCTAAAATAGCTAGACATCCAGAATGAAAATATACAGTACAAAAAAATCAATGTTAAAGTTTTATGCAAAATTTGAATATGGAAGTGTGAGGACATGAAATGAAGTACTTTGCAGAAAGGTATTTCTGTAAAAAGAATAAGTCTAAGAGGACAATGATTAGTTTTTTGGGGACAAAGGTGAAGGCTATTACTTAAAAATGGGACCACCTGGAATCCCAAGGTAATGCATCAGCTACTTAATATTGTTGGAAGTAGTGCCTGTGGAGAAAGAACTGTATGGTTAAAATAAAGTAGCTCCTATACAGAAGGTTAACACTGTGCACAGTAAGATTTGTGAAATGGAGTTTCGTTTTTTTCAAGGATAAGTACAATATCATTGGAATAATGAAAGTATACTTGAAATAGGGAAATGATTGGGGATTTAGAATACAAAGAAATGATATTTGCACAATGAAACAGCATGATGGGATTTGTACTCATTTTCAATACACCTGCATATGCTTAAGTCCTTGCACAAGGAGTTTATAAACACGTCAGTGTCTTCAAATTCATTTTAGACACACAGTACCTTGGAAGGCCAGCCCTGCAGAGTTAGAAAAGTAGGAGCTGTTTAAGAGTGCTTTAAAGATACAGCACTCTTTGTATGAAAGAATTTAAGAAATGAGAGGTTTAAGCTATTGAGATTATATACAGAGTCATGTCTTCTTTACTATATTATCCTATAATTTTTTCAACTGAGAAGATATAAAGGAACTTTGCTAATACCATAGTGGCAGCATAGATATTGCTGTGTATTATGAAGGTGCGGAACTTGTGGAATAGCTGCTGAGGCAATGCAATTAGCTATAAAATACCCAAGCGGTATCAGTGGGAGGGATATGTCTCACTTCACACATTTGTGGGGTAGATGTCTTTGTCTGAGCTATTTGGCTGAACTCATGTTAAAGTCGGTGAAGAGTAATAGACACATCTCTGCCTTTGAAGAAAATGAATCATACCTTCCAAGTTTCTTCATTGATTACAAAGGGAGTCTACAAAACTGGCTCAAACACGTCTATCTACAGTGTAGGTGTCTGAAGTTAATATGATGAATCTCATCTGTTGTGTATTTTCCTTGTTGCTTGCCTCAGAATTCCAACATTACTTGTGACAGTAAACAGACTATGAACAGCTGCATTTCAGTCACTTCTTGTAACTACTGATGTTGGAAATGAGTAATTGTGCATCACTTATGGAAAAACATCCACGCCCGACAATTTCTTTTCTACTTGATATAATGTTGTTGTGTTTCCATACCGTGCAGTTCTGAAAGTTGCATAAAGTATGACCCTCAAATGTAGAAAGGATAACTTGAATTCTGCATTAATCCTGAACTCCTCAGCATTTATTTCAATTGGATGCTCCATGTGAGGCACAAGCCATGAAACAACAGTCTAAAGAAGCATTCAAAAAACTCTAAAATAAGAACAGAAGTGGATATAAACTGAAAGGTAGAAAAAGAGGTAGATAATGTATCACAGAACTTTGGAAGGGAAAATGGTATCATATTACTAATATAATGGCATTGTATTACTGTTACTGTATTACTAGATCATTACTGATTTGTAAAGGACACCTAGTAAATGTTTCTCCATTGTAGTTTTGCTTGCAAACAAGACATGGGCTGAAATTAACCTGACAAACCAGAGAAGTGTATAATGTAGGCATCTACATCTGTACTTGTCACCCTCAACCCTCTGTGGAGGGAGTGAAGAGAAACATCTACAATACCATTCATCACTTCAGAAAGTAGGTGTCTATATTTCTCCTCTGTCTATGGAAGGAGCATAACCAGAGTACCCTGGTGTAGACCTCTACAAAGAAATTTACTAAACTCAAGTAAACTCAGTCACATTCCAGAATTTCCAAATTTCTGGAGGTGAAAAGGTAATTTTATTTTATTTTATTTTTCATTTTTTATGGATATTATTTTTATAGCTGGGGTTGAAATTTTACCCCAAGATAGTCTAATTGCAAAGGATAAATGTAGCATGTGGCACAGTCACAAGAAGTACATGCTAAGGAGTCACTGTCTTTGCACATTTCATATTTTGCAGCAAAGAATTAAGTTGTTAGTATCAATTTCACAATCAAAATGGTAGCATTTCTTTGGGTTGCTTATATGCTTTAGGTCTGATGTTTTGCTGTTGAGTGATATGGTAAAGGAATAACTCATTTTCATGCTTCAGTGCATTTTCAACCCATGCCTTAAGCCAGAACCCAATCTTTATGCACCCTTTATCTGCTGATTTCTTGATGGCAGCACTGATGCTTTGGTATCTCACAAGGGTGTTGTGCAACTTAATTAATGTTTGTAAAGTATTCTGAATGTTGGATGAAAGGCACAGTAGAAATTTAGTTATGTTATTAACTTCTGCTTTTATATTTTCTTTGGTGACTGATCAGAATCGTAGGGAGTAAAAGGTGTCAAAGAGAAGTAATGCAAGATACAGCAATTTACAACTATTATCAACTAATAGTTAGTTTCACATCTAGTACAGGAAAATAGATGGTAGAATATTTTATGAGATCTGGTAAAAAAAGGCTTCATAGCCATAATTTTGTGTAAAGGTAGCCCACCTGGATTTTGTGAGATAAATGTACTAGACTGACTTCCCTCAATTATTCTGTGTTAGATCAAAACTGGTAAGTTACTGAGTGATGGCATTTTAGTGTAATAGGTGACAGTCTCTCTTTTATGACACTAAACTAACTGTGGGGTCAGAGGTCCTGTTAAAAAGAATGAGAGTTCAGCATTGACTTAATATATTCAAGAGGCAAAGAAGCAGTTAGACTTAAAATGTAAATAAAACTGTATGGTGAGATTATATCAGGCAGGCAGCTCTTTGAATCATGGTAAGAGTTAAGAAGGCAACCATCTTCCTAAAATATCACTCCAACTCAATTGCTCTGTTGCTTTTTTGTCAGTTAAAAAGAAAATGAAAAAAGAATAAAAAGAAAAAAAAGAAACCAGAAAAAGGAAAAAAAGTACCCTTGTCATTAATAAAGCTATCGTAATTTAAACTAGCTGAGGGTTTGATGGTTTAATTTTAAAGGCAACAAAGATTTTAGGTTTTGTCCTTTCTTTCTTTTCCAGTATGATGTTAAAAAAGATAAACCACTTTTATGTCCTTCAAAAATAGGAAATATTTATAATATTTTATTTAAAGATAAAATCTTATTTAAAGATAAAATCTTAATGTCTGTAATATTCATATAAATGCCTTACTGTAAGACAGCAAAGCAACCAATTTCCATGTCAAATCTATTCTAAATATATCATTTTCTAGCAGTGTTTTTTTAATATTGATATAATTAAGAATGATAACATAAAACAATTTAAGCTTTGTATATTTCAAGCACTCAGCTTGGTTTGGAACTTGACCCATTTCTATTAGTATCTCACGTTCCTATGACAGAAAAAAAAAAAAGGCAATATATCAACTAAGAAAAGTACGTATAAAGGAAGTGGAACTAAAATTAACACATTTGAAAGGAATACTTAGCCAGCATCTATAGCTAAAATTTGCTGTCAGCATATATATATAATAAGTATTCTTCCAGTGAACTTCCAGCTGGCTTGTAGAGGAAGATCTATTCTATAGAATAGAAGGCTAGCTTAAAAAAGAAATCTTTGACTTTTCAACCCTTCGCAGGAAGTATTTTGGACATTGTACAGTTCCATAACACCTGAAGGACGTCCTGAGAGACAGCAGCATATATAATGATAATGTGATGTCATTTTGTTTTTCCTAGTTGATACACACAAACTGTGTATCAGTAATGGTAAAAGGAACATTTTTTCTGTTATATTCTTGTCAGCCTTAATTTTTTTAAAGTGATGCAGCCTCTAATAGCTTAGGAAAAGCAGCAATAGCATAATAGTGTGTTTTGTCATGGACGTTAGAAAGGATGGATCACAAAGCGCTACAGCTGGCCTTGGAAACGAAGTGTTATGAAGTCAGGACCAAAAAATTTACAGTGCTGGTATATGTGCATGAAATTAGAATAGAGATTGTTAAAAACGTACAATGCTATATTAGATAATTCAAGTTTTGACTTGTTTATTTAGTCTGTGTTGATTCTGCAGATTTTGCCTGTGACAAACGGTCGTTGCAACCCTTGCATTAAAAGACATGTATTTTTCATGATATTGTTTCATGCTGCAATATGCTGGCTACAAGTCCTTTCAAGTAATCAAGCTATATTGAATACAAACATAAAATAAAAAGCAGCAATAATTTGCTCTCATTTTTGGCTTTATACTCTGACTCAAAGACACATGCTCATAGCCATTGAAGAGAGCACAGTGTGTTTGCACATTGATGAATTGGACATAAAAATATTGTGGTTGGATCAGACTCCTTAGCTTCACTGAAAACACTGGAAGCAGCATAAAAGTGGGATAACTGACTGGAGGATCAGTTCCACTTTGAACCTTATCATCAAATTTGTTATGACAGTCACAGACACTATCACAGCAGTAATCTGGTTCCCAACGCTAAAGTATTGAAATGCTACAACACTATTAAAACTTGCAAAAATCAATTCTATTCCAGTGCCAAATGGGCAATAGTTCCAGGGTTTGATCTTAAACATTCAGTCCACAAAAGAGTCCTAACTTTAAGAATTAACAATATAAAATTTCCCTGTAGGTTTTTTTGAATTTTTGCAAAACCTGTGACTCTCTTAGATTTTCCAGCTAAAATTAGCTTCATAGCCAAGTCTATTTTACCAGACCACACATTCAGTAAATATATTCAAGATATACTCAGTTCTTGCCTCTGTTCCTATTAAAATGGCATAGCATTAGGGGTGGCACTAGATGGGCTTTAAAATCCACATTTGCAGGCTATAGTATCACAAATGCCATCTTAAAGACCATTTTCATACATCTATCACCTTGGAAGGTTACACCAGAACTGAGTTCCTGCAACGGAAAACAGAGCTGGTTTGTGTCTCTATTTATTATTTAATGTATATACAAGGAATAATCAGTTGCTTTTCTATGATAAGCATATCAATTAATTGTATTTTCATGTTGTGGGCTCTGTTCCTTGTATTATACTATATGGGTAACCAACATCCTAAACATTGTTCCAGGGGAGGTCCTGTGATTTGTACAATGCCATTAATAACTTGCTATTGAAAATAAACAGTGTAAGTGGAAAGCTAGGGAGAAAAAAAATAAAAAAGGCAACTATGAAGTTTTTCATTTCCTCTGTCTTGACAAAATCACACTTCCAAGCAAGAAAATTTTACACTTCAGATATTTTGCACAGGTCATTTCTTCTGACTGCAAGGTAGTCACTTGATCCCAGAGCCTCTGGTTGAGACTGCTCTGTGGTTTAATTTAGCCATTCTCTTTTCCGTTGTTTACTTTTCGATGATGGACCACGGTGCTAAGTTCTCTATGGGAAAGCATGCTGCTTCCATATGGTCTGGGATTTCTGTCATGGGGTGCATCCAGGACACAGTCTGCCATGACATGCTGTTTTTTCTGAGGAATCTCTATTGGAAAAGACACAGAGTGGTGCCAAATTCAAACCACCTGGCCCTCAGGCTAATTGAGTTTTTCCTGGGAGGGTAGAATAATAATTTTGAAGTACCTATCTGAAATTATGTTACCACTGAGAGGGAAAGGGAAAGGTTGGCTTGTCACCACAGTACTTAAATGCATCTATGAAGATGTGCCCATGATGGAAGTTTACAGTCAGTTAGGGAAACTCGTTTGAATTATGAATTGAAAAACAATCTACCTGAGCCAGCATTAGCACTTGTCGCAGAAACAGAGGTCACTTGTAATTTAAAATGCTGGTATTTTTCGTTCCTTACAGGAACAAACACGTTTTGCCTAAGTACTGCTTAATAGCTAACTACTGGATTAAACCCCTGATACATCTGTCGTCTTCCTCAGATTTAACATAAGCTGTTTTTTTTCAGTTTTGTAGTTATGTCACTCACGCTAAGCCTCGGGAACTTCATTAAGGTCTATTCGTATTTCTGTGTGGTAGAAGGGTTATGTATGACTTCATTGCTCCTTTCTTAGGGCATAACTTCTGGTTTGGTTTCTGTCACCTTGATGCTGGTTCTGGAGCTGACTGCTTGATGCCATTGTCTTCCATATTCTTGCTTTCATACAAAATACCTAAAAGCATCAAGCTCATATTGCATATGTTTTGACATCCCATGCATCCTTAATAGATTTTCCGTAAGATTGCCACTGTGCAATCTATCTATTTTACAGCCTCATTTCTTCCTGTTCTGCATGTGACTATTTCTTCATGTTTGGCATTGGGCTGTTACTCTGTTTTAGCACACAGATGAGAACAAGGGTGGTTGGGTATTAAAGAAAAATACGTTGTTAATGTGATATTGATATTAGAATAGGATTCCACGCATTCCAGAATTGATGTATGCGGGCTAACATGGGTAGTAAATCTTAAATGCTTTCTTTAAATGGCCTCCATTTTTCCATAACCTTTGCAATATTTGAAATGACATCTCAGTAACTGGGATTAAGGAAAAGCCAGATCATGCTCCTATAGTAATTGTAGTGTTTAATCTGAAAATAACAAAACACTAGTCTAGCTTTTAGTTACTGAGGTATTGCATCAAATGAAAGTTATTTATTCAGAAAAGAAGTAACTGGTAGAGTGAGGTAAGTTTGTGATTCTGTGAATCAGAAGAGATGCTCCACGTAGGAGTAGGTATTAAGTAAGACTTTTCTTACATTTTAAAAAGTACTCTGGGCTAAAGCTCAAGAAAATATAATGTTTTAGAAGAGTTTATCTTCATAAATGATTTGTATATGGCTGAAGGAAATGAACATTACATTGTCTGGTGATGGAAACAAGAGATTGCTAGTACTAACCGTGGCCACAACCATTCCTAGTAGAAAACGAAGCCCCATGTTACATTTTCCAGACTTTCATAAAAGATCTGTGTTAATCAACACTTATGTGATCTCTAATTGTGAACACAGGTGTTGTGCTAATACTGTTAGCCTCTAGTTCAGTGATTGAAAGGATCTGTGTGTGTGTTTCTGTATGTGTCTGTATGAAGGGTAGTTCTAAAGAACTACTAACTGGTGTATGCTTTTGCACAGATATTTTCTGTTATTTGAACTCTACTCAGTAGCAAAAACTGCTGAAAGTTCCAACAAATGCTGTGTTTTATTCAGATTTCATTTTTTCTTCTCAAAATAGAAAAATAATAATTTTTTTAAGCCTGTTTGAGAATTAACTTTATGATTGAAGTTTTGTATCTAAGGTGATTACTTTGGTGATGATGTTTAGCATAAAAAAGTGGTTTGAGCAAAGCACTAAAGAAAGGAGGCAAAATTGAGAAGAAAAGTGGAAAGAAGAGCAATCAGACTAAAAAAGGCAAACAGTATTTTCTGTTTCCATCAAGACTTTAGAAGAAAAAAGTGTCAGGCAGAAACCATATTTCAGTGCTTAGATCTCAACTCTTTCTCAAGAGTTCTTTTGGATCTGAGATTGCTTGCTGATTGGCTTGCTAAAAAGGTAGTTAAAATTAAAAAAAAAAAAAAGTTGTTTATGTTTTTGAAAATACGATAGCACACTTGTTTGCAGAATTTAAAACTGGACAGATTTTTCAGCACAAGAATTATCCACACCGTGTTACAAACAGCACCAAACACAATGAGCTGTGGTAGCTTACAAGCTGATCGTATTTAGCTGTGACTTCATCTTTTAATAACTTTTCCACATGATTCTTCAGCTGAAGGTGTTTTGTTTTGTTTTTTGTTTTTTTTTTTCTTCTCTGTTGTTAGGGTTTTTCAATTATTTTGGAGTTTTTACCAACAGAACTGACACAATACAATGCCTTAGTGACTCAAGTTCAGTGCTTGTAAGTAATCAGTTCTGTTGTCTTTTTTTGGATACGTTTTTGTTTTGTTTATACAAATAGAAAAATGGTTGCTAAGTTCATAAGGCAACAATAAAAGACAGTGTGATTTTTTAAATCTATTTCTTTCGAAGAATTTCTCACCTTCCCATTTCAGTCTTTTCACTGCTTGAAATGGGAAACTCTGTGTGTTCTATATGATCTTTAAATAATAGAAGGTGACATATTCAGGTAGTCCATCCCTTTGATAGTTTACTAAAGACCAGATTGCTGACCCTTAGCTTGCTCCCACAGTATTCAGTGCTATAATGAAACATATGATAGAAACACAGATAAAATTACTGAAAGAAGATCCTGACAGTTCGATAGTTAAAACAACTGCAGAATGTTTAGACACTCTTTTTAAAATATCCATGGTTTAATTTCATGTCTGGAAACTCAGACGTAGAATTAAAATTGCCTAAGTATAAATTATTGTTTTAAAAAGAAAGATGTGAACATCTCAGTCTCCTGAATATTTGCACTGAGTATTAACGCAAATATATTTGTACATGAATGTTAAGTAGAGAAATGAAAGGTGTATGATTAATAACAATATGCAAATTTGAAACTAATTTATTGGTGTTATACAAAGGGCAAACTAGGATAGTGTTTGACCAAATATGTTTACATACTTCATATTTGCATGAGTTTATTGAACATGCAGTGTGAAATCACCCATCTTTGCATAAAAACTGGATAAGCACTTTTTTAAAAGAACAAATAGGTGACATTTCAAAGCCTCAACAGTTGAGCCTGCTTTCCTACATCGCCTGTACTGCGCTCTAATTCTGCTTGGGAAGAGGGCAGCAGATCTCCATCCATGTGCCCCAAAACATGGTCTAATTTTGCTGTCAGTGTCAATGTCAGTGACAATGTGAGATCCCTCTGTCCTTCCTTTTCAGTGTTGAGTTATAAAGCGTTCTGATTAACTTCAATCACTGGGAGAAGTCTTTTCCTTTTCGTTTTGCATTTTATTAGGAAAATTACAGAAAGTTATGTTCAGTTGACTTCATGACTGCATTTTGCAAAAGCTGAGACTTAGGTTCTCAGTCTCACTCTGCAAACTCTGAAAAAGACTCAACCTCATCATAAGTGATTTTTCCTATGATTAAAAGGTTAGACTCCCATTTTTATCTTCCTGCCTCAGTAGAAAATAAATCCTCTTTTGTCTCAATTTTGAATAAAATATATGACGAGTATGTAAAAATATATTTTAGCCTTAATTAGCTGCTTCCTTTAAGTTTTTTGAAGAAGGGTCACAATTTGACTAAGATCCCTTCCAGCTGTCACAATATGCTTGCCTTTATTTTGACTTCCCATTGCTGTCTTATCACATGAATCATCACCAGTTGTTTGCCATCCTTTTCTTTTGTTTTGTTTCTCTTCCACCAAATGATTAAAACATCAGGTTGGATGAAAGGTTAGAAGTACACTGTGATTCACATTTGCCCCATCTTATTAAAACAAATAAACCAACCAGTTATATAATTTAAATGTGCTTGAGCTGTGGCTTGCAGATGCTTTTATCAGCTCTGGGCTGAAGAGGTTGTGTGCATTCGGGCATGCACGTACAACTGTTCTTTGAAAGGGACAAACCTCATTAGATTACAGGTGCCTGGAAATAACTTCTGAGAAAATAGCTGCCATTTTCAATAAAGCTACTTCCTAACAGGAAACACAATTTATTATGTTCATTAGCACAAGTGAGCAGCTTTTCTTTCATTTAGATAGAAGCAGCCCCATTTAATGTCACAAATATTTTATTTCTTTTAACCTGTTGGACTGGGGAGGGCTTATAATATTTTTCACTCTAATATTCTTGGTTATAAAATGTTGAGGAAAAGAGATGTAATGATTCTTAGGTTATAAAATATGAGTTACACTAACTTACAGGTTATTTAATTTACTTGCCACACCATCTTTTCTTGCACAGATAGTCAGAAATGCTTCATAATTGCCTCAGTTTGCCAGAACTGAAGTTAGCAGTTTTTAATGGATGTAGGGTGTGGCAACAGTGTGTATATACTGATTTTCAGTATGAAGTCTCTGCTGTCTTTAGTGAGCACATGAGCCGGTCCTGGGGATTTTGTGTTGCAACACGTGGTTTTAAAAGAGGTCTCTAAGCTCAGGTCAGCTCAGTCAACAGCTGTGGAGATGGACTTCAAGTGCATTTTTATGAGCCAAGAACCTATAGTTTCAATTAAATAAGTATATGCATGTGATTTGATGTTAGTGATTGTGGGTTTTTTGGTTATTTGTACTAATGTGGTCCTTATATATGTCAGATAACACTACTCTACTTTGCTAAGGACAAGAAAACAACCTGAAAAACCATCACCACACAGAATGTCTGTTACCTAAAAAGAGAGGGAGAAGAAAGAGAGAAGGGTTCAAAGAGAAAAGAAACAGAAAAAACAAGTGAAATCACAGATAATTTCAGAGTCAGAGCTCGGAACAACGTTCCCAGCCTCTCTCTTTCAGTTGTGTTCTTATTAACAAGAGAGAAGCCAATCTAAAGTAGGTGTTCTGTACTTGGAAAGCACAAAGAGGTGAATAGGTCAACTCTTCAAATATCCCTAAGACCCTTGTAGGCACTGGCCTACATGTATCTGGCAAAATTATGTTAATTGCAATTAGGAAGTCTGGTGACTAAAACTGGGCTACTGGATTGTGGGCTGGCATTTACTGCTCTATGGCTCAGAAATTACAATCAGAAAAAAACAACAAGAATAATACTAAATGAATAAACAAAAACTTATCCAGACTTTGACTTCCTAAATTTCCAAAGCTCCCACTACAATTTCTAATCTTATCATTCATTTTCCTTCTCATACATTATTTTATCCTTTTTTGTTTTTAACCCGGACTCTGTGGGTTTCTTTCTTATTAGCTCTCTGTGACATGCTACCACTTCTATTTCATTTTTTTTTCTTTTGGGGGGTTTTGTTTGTTTATTTTCCTCAAAACCCTCACTACAGGAAATACTTTATCCTATTACTGAGGAGAGTTTTCGTCGGTAGGTGTGTCTATAATAGCAATTGACTGAATTAATGAGTTATACCAACACCCTTGATGTTGATTTGCAGATTTCAGAAATCAAAGATGAGTATTCTCTTATGATAGTTGTGACGATCACTGTTATTATGTTTATTTTTAAAGCAGCTCTCAGCATACAAACTAAAATATGATATGTTTAGATGGCAAACAATCCCTGTGTGACTTGCATTGAGTGGCAGAAATACAAGCCTTACCATCTAATGGATGATTTATTTAGTTTGCAACCTAAAACCAAACTTAACATTTCATTGTAGATTTTCCTCACTTTACAAGGATGCATATTAATAGGAATAATATTTGTGTGAGTTAATTTTTTTATCTCAGAAAACGTTAGGCCCATAGAGATATATTTGCTACAAGCTGCCCACAGAATACTCATGCGAATCATTTCCCAGCTGACATCTCTGTGGAAATGCTTTTCAAGGCATATTATTTGTTTCAGCATTACAAACTTTTGTGTCAGTTCCATTTGTTTGTTTTCTATAACATTTATGACCCTCTAACTATTTGGGCATGTTCATTCAAAAACCTCAAAATGAGTCTTAATTAAAAAGGGTTGATCTAAAAAAATACTCCCTCACTCTCGCTAGAATTTCTGTCCTATCAGTCCACAGACAAAAACAAATGAGATTTAGGAGTAGTGGTGTTTTCAGTTTGAGTTACTAGCATGAGCTTGTGTGATCTTGCTGAACATTGCCATTTGCAAAAGAGCAATTAAAACAGATAACAATCTGCTAATCATGCACGCTTCTATTTAGACGTTTAGCAGTATTTTCCCAGTTTTTGTTTTTGCTTGACTTCCTAAGAGTGAAAGGGAGTTTTATGTATTTACGTTGTATATAAAAGTATGTGGAAAACTTTGCCACAGATCAGCAATTCTCAGTAGGCTAAAGATATATTCAAACGTTATAAACATTTTTAGAGAACACTGTGTGTGCATTTGTGTAGTATATATTTTGTGTGCATAGATCAATGTTTGTGTGACTAGTATACTCCATATTTGTTTTACATAAAATTGTTTTTATGAAGATAGACGAATTCTGCATTTGTTAACATTAGAAGGTAACGCAGCACACATATAGCTGTTTGGGGGCAGGAGGCAGAGGCGTGCTCATGATTTGGGATTTAGGAGTAGTGACCTTTTCACATTAAAGTTATGAAGGATGAGTTTGTTTGATTCGCTGATCACTGATCACCCTCATGATTTGTAGGTTTTGCTTGTGATTTTAACCTTGGAGTCATGAAGGCCTGTTAGTGGCAACACTCCACTGGTGTTCAGATAGGAACGCTGGCTACACCTAGAGGCGAAAGTGATTCAGGTGGCTTTGGCAACAACGTTGAGAAGTTCCAGTCATTTCGAAAGAACCTCTGAGCGATGGGAATTGAAAGAAATGGTTGGGAGGAAGGAAATAGGAGTCTGAATAGGGAAAGGGATGGCAATCAGATATAGTTATTGTATTTGGTCACCATATCATGATGCAATGTTATCATTCCTCTGCAGAGCTGTGAGTTGCCTCTCTTTTTCCTAGCACGGTTTGAAGGCTTCATACTTGTGAAGTGCAGTGCTTTTGCCTGGTGTACATTCTTCGTGAGTGTCTACAGCAACTTCTCAGCTATGCACAGGAATATGCTGAAAGAAAAGTATAAGGCTTAGAGAAATTATTCCTCCATCTTCTCCCAAACGCACAATTTGAGAGGGTGGTGGGCAGTTCTACAGATAGATTTTGTGTGCATAGATTGTGATTTTTACCGTGTCGACACTAAAAGGAAGGATATTCATTTGGCATGTCATTCTTCCCATGACTAATCTTGAGAAAATAAAGGAAATATTTCACAATTCTTAGCAACTTTCAAGTATATTAAGTATTACTTAATCATGGAACTGTTGTATCTATGTCATAACATGACAGGATTTATTTTAAACTTGATGCGTCTGATGCTTGCTGTGATTTCCCATATGTTAGGAGACTTAGTCAAACATGTTAATAGAGAGCATATCTGTGTTACAATAAGTCTAGCAATGAGATTAGTTCAACTGCTGACTTCCTAGATGGCATTTTAAGTCCATTATCAATACGGATGATTTAATTGCACTTTTAAAGGTCCATCACATAGTCAGTTGAGGAACAGGAAGATTTATGCTTATTGTATACATCCATCCTAAATGTTGGCAAGTTATATAAACAAATATCCTTTTATTTTGTAAGTAAGATGCTTTCTACAGCTGCCCATTTCTATTATTGCTCCTCGTCTATGGATACAGAATACAGGATCTGATAGTGTCTTCCATTAAAAATGAAAAACCTCTATTGACTTCACTGCCAGGTTAGGTCCTTAAGCAGTTTAAAATAGAGCTGACTTTTCAAAATGTGATGCTATTCTCTGCAGATTGTTCATCTTTTGTTGGTTGCTACATGGATTCTGCTTCCTCAAGCTGTATTTTTAATTGCGAATATGTTTTAATAAATATTTTATTTCAAAAGGTACATGGAGATCTAATATAGTAAAGCAAAATACAAGTTACTGACTGTAGGTTATCTTAATGTTTAGGTGTGGGAATTATGCATAGCACTCATCAGCAAGTGTGTGTTCAGGATAGCCAAAGTGCTGGTATATATGCAAAGTAATTCTCCTACAGAGGTATCCAGACAGCTTTAGTGCTGTAAATGTCTATTGTGTTTATTCAATATGTTTGGGAGAATTATATGCAACCATAGCCACTAGTAGCTCTAGCTATCCTGTACTTGATGATGCTGGTTTTCTTTTAAGGTGGTTTATCTGGCCTTCAGTTTTGCCAAGCTCCATTTCAGAGGTTTCTTCTTTCTCTCCTGAATTCCCATAAGCATTTTGGTTGCTCTTCATGCATCAAAGAGGAAAAAAAGTCTTCAAGTTAAGGCCTTACTCCATTTCTTTTTATCTCTCTTCAGTGCACACAGATCATAAAGAGCAAAGGGAATGTGGAAGTGGTGCCTAGTGGAAGCGCTCTAAGTGGTGGGAAAGATATCATCTACTCTGCCAAAAAAGCTAGGAATATAAAAAAAAACCCAGGAAAATGTAAATATGGTAAAAGTAGCAAAAGGTGGTGGAAAAGGAAAACCAGAGGGACCTTGTATGAGAATCACCATGATTCTGCTGGTTCCTTTTTTCCCCTGCAGTTCTGATAGAAACCAGGCAATAAAAACTGGAAAGGGGTGTGCAGAAGGGATGAGTTTTCCCAGCTGTATGTGATGTATATTTGGCTGCTTTTAAGTTAAACTTTTCTATGTCTCAACAATTACAGTAAGCTTGTGGGAACGATGCCACACATTTTGATGATAGCCAAGTGTTTGAAAAATTTCAGTACTGATTTATATGGGTTCATTTCACACAATTGTTTTTCTGTGTATCTAATAAGAATTTTACAGATTGATTTGGAACAAAAAGGTTAAACTGAGAAAATCAAAAGAAACAAAACCCTCTGAAAACTTATAAACATTTACTGATTTCACTTGGACGAAAAGCAGGGCTTCATGCGGACTTCAAGACCTGAGATACAGCTCATACTTCCAGATGCATTATATTCTAAAATATAAGTAATGTTTCATAATTATGCACATTGGAGATTCAGTATGCTTCATGATGTGCTTTACTCACAAGGGAGCAATGCTTTCTATCCTACAAGACAGTAGAAAATAATAATGTACCAATTTTTCTATCTGTTTCCTGTTTAAAATAAAATCTTTGTATTGGTCTGGGAACAGACACATGTAAGTTATTCATGTCCCTAGTGAAGAAAAAATTGCTTTATACTTGTAAATTCAGAGAAAATACATTATGGCAGAATGTTCTTTTCAAGTTTTTCTAGATCAACAGTTACTGGGTAGGTGAGCTTATTGTTTCTCCGGTTCCCTCTCCATCACACATATCTCACTTAAAAATATGCTCCTCACTTGGATGGAAAAACGTTGAGAGAGATGTGCTTACATCTTTAACATAGTAATTGTTCAGTTAATCTCATTTAT
This sequence comes from Columba livia, assembly GCF_036013475.1. Taxonomy (NCBI): domain Eukaryota; kingdom Metazoa; phylum Chordata; class Aves; order Columbiformes; family Columbidae; genus Columba; species Columba livia. The sequence goes on along the minus strand of NC_088602.1, from coordinate 43,243,674 downwards.
GGGGGAAGGAGGCTATACTTCACTGATAGCGATTAAATATCCTATACTGGGTTCTATATAAATAGCTACAAATGTGCACAATGGTTACATTACATGGTATATTTAACAACACAGCTGAATCAGAAAGTATGAGCTATGCCTTTAGTGATGGGAGTACTAACAATTGCATGCAAGGAGATTTTTGCTCTGCAACCATGAAGGAAATAATTGCTGCTCAGCACTATTCAGTTAAGTTTGCATATCAGTAAAAACACATGCACAGAGGCTCCACCTACATTGCTAGTGCCCTAGCACTGATAGGAGTGCAGCATATATTAAAGCTTTAGAAGGTGTTACAGTATTCACAACTTGCAAAGTGCATGTAATTTTTAATGGAGTTAATTTGACCACTGTCAGATGAAATTGCAATGGTGATATTCAGGTTTGTTGGGGTTTTTTTAAACATAAAGTACTGTAAGTAGCATTTTACAGATTTATGGAAAGACTACCTTTGCTGAATTTTTAGATCTTGTGAGGTTTTTCCTCTTTTCAATTCATTGCAGATATAAATATATAAAACAAATGTTTGTTTTTCGTATTCTAGATGGAAGACTTTATTTGAAAACTACTGTCATGTATTGAATTTTTCCTGCTGAAGATACCTGTGCTACGGTAAAGAACTTTACAGTAAGACATTGGCTCATAAGGAGTTCTGTGGAAACAAAGCATTTTCAAGCCAACTTCCTCAACTTCATTTATCAATGTTCTTCAAAAATGTAAAGAATTCTGCAAGAGTGTCCTCCTTTGGTTGTCTCCTGTGGCTCAACCCGGAGACCTTGAGAATGTTTGTAAATGTACAGTAGCACTCTTCTTACAGTGAAAATCTGTGTCTCTGCGCCGGACTATTGTATCCAAAATTACAGGCAGGTCAGAACAAGGCTGAGTATTCCCTTTTTCAAGGAATGCAGACTCTGGCCTCCTCTGATGATTCTGTATTTGAGCACATCAAATGATCCTTCCAGCGGTGTCCAAGTACACTTACAGACTGTTAAATCATACCGAAACCAGCAAGACAGCTCAGAAATGAACTTGTAGAGGGCATATGAGGATTCTTATTTAAAAAAAAAAAAAAAAAAAAAAAGGAAAAAAAAAAAGGCAAATGAAAAAAAATTGCTACATTCAGTTTTCAAACTATGATCGTGGGTTTTCTTCTTAAAGACATTTTTTCCACATGCTTTCCAAGAGACCAACACATGTATGTTAGACTACATTAAGTGAAATGGAATTTTGTGTAAGTGAAAAGAAATGCTGAATGTAAACAAACTGCTTTACTGTTCACAAAGTCTCTTTTCCTAAAATAAAAAAATGCGATCAAAAGAGTAATAATTTCTCGTTGTAAACTGGCAGGGGTTTATGAAATGAAAGACTTTGCTTCTTATCAAACTGTTGGTCACATGTACAGTATATAACACAAATCACACAAGGAAGGTATTATGTATGCAGTAGAAATCTAGAGTTTAGGAAATGAAAATTTTAGATAATATTGTTTTGTCACCCTGTTGGTCAGAAAGACACCTTTCTAGTTTTAACGCATGCAGGCATGTAAATATTTGTCCTGAAGTCACAGTATTACTGAATGAGATCTTAAGCATCTGGTAACAAGTCAGAATTCTGTATCAGCCACTTTTATTTGTATATTGAGCCCTGCTTAGTGCCCTGATTAGTGCACTTTTAAGAATGGACTGTGGCTGAGCAGCGAGTCAAAATGCCAGAAATATTTTTATATGTTAATGTCATATTACGTCAATGTTGCTTAAAAAAAAAGGAAAAAAAAAAGAAAACCTAACAAACACTTGATGTATCAGTCCAATTCCACGTAGAACTGAGTGATACGGTTGAAGTCTATTGTCCTTCCCTCCTTGTCTTAGGGGTGGGTGGTTATGTGTTACTTTCACTGTCTTTATGAAAGCTACAATATGTGTTTTCACCTTTGTGCTGATAACTGGAAGTAAGCTGCAACACAGTGCTTATTACATTACGAAAAGTTACGTTCTTTGCTTTGCATACTTTTGGGTTACCCCTTTAAAGACTGATTTTGTGAATCAGTGCTATTACTGTAAGTTTTGTGATTATGCTTTCTTCATCTAATGTTTTATGCATATAAAATATTATTTATTACATGGAAACATATCAAAACCTTAAATGTCTAAGATGCCTAACTTAAAGCAAATATTTCTTTAAAAATAGCTCTGATTGGATATTAATATTATTTTGTCAAAAAAAAATCTAATGTTTTGTAAACTCTAGCACTGAGCTTCTATAGTTTGTAGGTCTTCCTTGCAATACTGGTACACATTTATTTTGTGCAGTTCATATTTACTCCACCACAAGGTTTTTTTAACAGTAGAAAGATGTATATACAAGTTCACATCACGGTAATTTTTTTTAATAGAAATATTGAGCAATATTTTTCATTAAATATTGTTACCTAGATCTTTGTAGTGACATTATTTTCTAACCACAGTTCTTTCATAATTTTCATAGTTGCTTGAACACATATGGGATTCTGTACTCCAGTTTTTTCATATGCAGTCTTTAAAGGGTTAACAGCTGTAAAGTTAGATGGACTTGTGGCAAGCTTTTCAATCATTCATATCTGAAAGAGAATTAAAAGCCTACAACTGAAATATGTAGTAGCATCTACCATTGCTCTGCTCCTTGCATAGAGTCACCTGTAAGTAGGTTTAGTAGTTTTACAGTATATACTTTCAAGACCTTTGGGAATGCCTCAGTGTTTGGCTTGGTACCTAAATGGAAATGTTAAGGATTAAGGGGGAACCAATTTATAAGCTGGATGGTTAGAAAGAATCTTGCTAAAAACCGTGTAAATATTACAGACCATGAGATGTTACCGTAAGTTGAATTTTTTGCCCCTCTTTAGTTATACAGTTTTGGGTTGGTATTTTGTTTTTGGTTTTTGATTTTGATTTTTTTTTTTTGCATAGATTATGAAGAAAAGTTGTGCTCATGTTATTGTTTATAAGCTTTTGTAATCTTAAAGATATTAATGTCTAGTTGTTCTATATTATAACCACATTTGCGCTCTATGCAAGCCCTTGGAACAGAACATACTCATCTTCATGTAGGACCTATGAAAATTGTCTATTTTTATCTATATATTTAAAGTTTTCTAAAAATGAAAAAAGGTTATTACGAATTTTGTTGTACAAAATCTGTACAAAAATCTGTTTTTACATCATAATGCAAGAATTGGAAATTTTTCTATGGTAGCCTAGTTATTTGAGCCTGGTTTCAATGTGAGAACCACGTTTACTGTTATTGTATTTAATTTTCTTTTCTTTTCAACAATCTGCTAATAAAACTGTCTGAAATCTCCCTGTGACTTTATTTACAGTTCATCTTTATTAAATTTTCTGAAATGTATAACATCAGAGGTATATTTACTTTCTAATGGGAGGCATCTAAAAACAACATAAGTCAGCTCTTTGTAATGTGAGGAGAACAATGCTGAATGATTTTATTTAACATGCAACTGCTTCTATCTCTAATATGAATTACTATGGTGAAAAACATCATAAAAGCACACTCTGTGGTTATTGTTTAACAAGCAGATTTTCCATATTTTTTTTTCCTGCCAGCTAAGCAAACTGCCCCCATCTACATGATTTATTTATGTACATTTCTCAGTTTATGAAGCTGTTATTTGTACCTTTTTCCTTTATATGGTGATATTCCCATGATTCTTATTTCACAAAGCTTTGTGCTGAATAATGTAAAGTGGACACATTGATGGAACAAAACATATTATTCCCCTAACTACAAAACTGCAGGGGTAATCCAGTGGGTTTTGTCTCAAATCTCCTTCACTTGATAAAACTTCAGTCTCCTAACACATCTTGAACAAACAGCAAGTATTTAAACATTTAGATGGGCATTTGGAGAAAAATACTTTCGGCTTCGCATATCTGTGTTATTGAAAAAGAAAAAAAGTGATTTTTTTTTTTAATGTAAAGGTGGTTATTGAAGAATAAAACTGGAAGTAACATAGTTTTGTTTACAGAAAATTCAGAAGTCAGAGATACATGATTGATTTTCGGTATTCTCCCTTATTGCCCTTCCTCGCCTTGCCTTCCCATCTTTTCTCTTTCCTTCCTTTCCCATCCCTTCCTTTCTGAACCATACCTACATGAATGTTCCGGCTTTCATTAGGGAGCAGGCTTGTTTGGGAAAGCACATTATCTTTCTTGGACCAGCCCTTGTCATTATCCCTCCGTGGCCTGGGAACTGCAAGTGTGAGGCTGACAGCCTTCCTGCATGCCGGCAGCACGCTGGCTAGTTGATTAGGATTTTGGCTAGCTGCGTATAGGGCAATCGCAATCTCTGTCTGCATTAGAATGTCCCACATTTCTATGTTAGGAAGTGTCCTGGCCATGCCAGGGTCAGCTCCCCTGCTCTAAGCTCTGGCACAGTTAAAGCAGGTCACGGAAAAAGTAAACTCATCCCTCAGTCCAGCTCGCTCCCCAAACTACATGGTCTGTACACTACCAGGCTAACAACCTCCCTGTGTGTTTTCAAGCAGCCCAGGAAATAGTTTCTTCCAGCAGGAAGGAAACTGCCCTCACGTTAAGTTCCACCCTGTCACAATTAGTAAGTCATTGCTTTCTCAGTTAATAGGAGCTGGGATTTAACAGGGCCGAGGTGGAATGGGCCAATAGGTAGTGAGATGTTGGTACTCCTCGGTACAGCAGAATTAAGCTCTGTCAAAGCTCAGGTCAAAAACAAGAAGAGGTCACCCTAAATGTATCTTGCCTGTAACTTGGTAGTAGCTTATGGTCAGATCCTGAGGAAGTTCGGAGTCAGTAGCTAGATTCCTAAAGTGTTAGGAAAATCCCTGAGGAACTGACAAGCTCAACTGAGAAAGAATTATTTTTTTTATATTTTTTTTTTCCTATGGAAAGAGATTTAATGCTGTTTTCTGACCTGAAAGGTAAACCTCCTTATTTGTTGAAGGTGCTATAAATTCTTCAAAATTGCTTCGTTATTTACTTACTACATGTTATTTGGCACAAGACTGTCCAATAAACAAAGCCTGAGGCCAAGATTTTCAAGCGTTACTCCTGATTACAGGTAATTCTAGTTTTGTCAGCCAAACTTCAGACGTTTTCAATACCTTTCGTAAAAGAAACTGTCCTAGGTCAAGGGTTCTGTGAAACTTACTTCTTCAGTAGTTGTTGTCTAACCCACCCATGAGATACTGGGGAATTTATTAGTGTGGCTTTGCTGAGCAGGATCTCGCTCTGATCAATGATGGTAGTTCCACCATCGTCAGTATCATACCACTTCAAACAGAAGCCTCTTCTGTAAGAAGCTTCATTTTCAAAGGGAGAGGAAACAAAGACTTCTGAAATTCAAGCTCTTAAAAGGAAACAAGTTAGAAATGAAAAAAAATTTAGGCATCCAGAGTACTTGGAAACTTTGGGAATGTTCACCCAAAGATCAAATACCACTAAGCAATTTGGGAGAATTTGCACATAATCTGTGGATAAACATGATTTCTTCACACAAGTTATAGTAATAATGGTTGCCATAGTCCAGTGAATTAGTTAATTGGTCCTCTAAATTTGGATCATCAAGACAGAGCCAGATTCATCTTGCTGTGTACAGCAAGAGGACAAGAAGAAACAGGTACTAGTTACAACAAAGGAAACTCCAACTGGATATGAGGGGATGGAGGGAGGATCAAAATGAGAGTGATGAAGTACTAGAACAGTTTTCCCAGACAAATTCTGGGATCTCCATCTTTGGAGGTTTTCAAACCTGAGGTGAGCAAGGCCCTGAGAAGTCTGATCTAACTTTGCCCAGTTGAAAGCAGGTTAGCCTAGTTGACCTTCACAGGTCCCTTCCAACCTCAGGTTTTCATGGTTCACAAAACTTACACACATGACGCCCTTCACAGTATCACAGTATGTTTGGGATTGGAAGGGATCTCAGAAGACCATCTAGTCCAATCGCCCTGCTGGACCAGGAACACCTAGGTGAGGTTGCACAGGAACATGTCCAGGCGGGTTTTCAATGTCTCCAGGGAAGGAGACTCCACGACCTCCCTGGGCAGCCTGTTCCAGTGCTCTGTCACCCTCACTGGGAAGTTTTTTCTCAAATTTAAGTGGAACCTCTTGTGTTCCAGCTTGATCCCATTACCCCTTGTCCTATCATTGTTTGCCACCAAGAAGAGCCTGGCTCCACCCTCATGGCACTCACCCTTTATATATTTATAAACATTAATAAGGTCACCCCTCAGTCTCCTCTTCTCCAAGCTAAAGAGACCCAGCTCCCTCAGCCTTTCCTCATAAGGGAGATGCTCCACTTCCTTAATCATCTTCGTTGCCCTACGCTGGACCCTCTCCAGCAGTTCCCTGTCCTTCTGGAACTGAGGGGCCCAGAACTGGACACAATATTCCAGATGTGGTCTCACCAGGGCAGAGTAGAGGGGAAGGAGAACCTCTCTCGATCTACTAACCACCCCCTTTCTAATACACCCCAGGATGCCATTGGCCTTCCTGGCCACAATGTCACAGTGCTGGCTCATGGTCATCCCGTTGTCCACCAGGACTCTCAGGTTCCTTTCCCCTACACTTCTCTTGTAGTCGTAACATCTTCTGTATCCAGTTTAGCAAGGAGCAACATTTTATCCTATAAATAGCAGCTATCAAATCTAGAATAGAAATTGCTGGGATATGTTTAAGGATTCACATCTTTTTGATCTTCCATATCAGGAGGCCTGAAGAATGAGTTGCACAAACATCAAGATGTGTAAGAAGATACAGTAAGTGAATAAAGAGAGGATTAACAAAGCACCTATTCTAGTGTAGGTGTAGTTTGTTTAAGTAATAAGAATGGAAACTGTAGCAACTTTATCAATCAGTTCTCAGATCAGTTTTGTAGCAATAAATAAGTAAAAGTGAGGAAATTATATGGATAATAACAAAAAGAACAGCTGTTGGGGATAAAGAAAGTAACTATACTTAGAGTGAACTTCCCCATTCAATTTGTATTGAGTACACAGGCCAAACAGGGAAATTTGGAAATGATGACCTGGAACAGATCCTCCCTTTAAAATATACTTTATTTTTTCACATTGCTTTCTTGAAACTGGTTTGTACTGCTAGGTAACCAACAAGTAACTCTATAGATTTTACCCACATTAAGATACAGAAGACTTTGAAACAGTTAATTTGGCTCGTTGGATTCTCTATCAGGTACGTGTTACCAGGCAGGTTGGGCAGCTGAGGTATGGAAAGGTTAAAATTGATGTTTTAAAGCTGTAGAGAGACAAGGGGTGTCTTTGGGCTTCACTGGCTGCATCTGTGAAGTTGTGTCCTAGTACAAGTATATTTACCTAGGGCTGAAGGATTTTGTAGTTTAAAAAGTGCTTTTGTTTTGGGGGTGCCAATTATTGGGTGAATTGCAAAGTGGGGGGAAGAAGAGGAATGTTGTGGTTAGAAAAGCAGGCTAGGAGAATGAGGCTGGAAGAGAACGTAGGGCTGGTGGAAAAGAGCTTTCAGCTGTCACGATGCAAGCAAATAGTGATACAATAAGGAGAAACTGGGTTATAAAGATACTCTTTAGAAAGATCTGGTAAAATATAGATGCAGCAAACAAGCTCGTTTGGCAGGTTTCTGAGCATGCAGACATTGTTTTCAGCTCCATTCAGAAGCAACTAATAACCATTTGGCTACTGTTCACTGTGACCAAACTGATGCTGCAGAATCTGCCTTTTCAGTGATGGGATGATATATTGGAAGCCAGAAATAAGTTTCCACATGGATCTCTTGAACAATCTGAACTCAATTTAACAATTGAAGGGGACAGAGATAAAGTATTACCTTCTTTGCGAGCTGATCAATAACAAGCACACCTCTGGGAAACAGATGCTGGTATTACCCTTTGAAGTCATTTCAGTGGCAGAAGATGAACAAGTTCACAGGCCACCTTACACAGAAGTTGCAGAGACAGTCAACAGTAATAACAGAAAAAGCTCTAATTCTCGGTTGCTTCCAGGTGAGATCTTATCCTATCTGCCTCTGACTCAGACTTTTACAACACTGTAAGTGTATACATGGCATCTAGAAAGAAGATAAGACTCAAGTGGAGAATTAAGGGTTGAAGACAAAATTGCTATGAAAAGTCTAAGGTATATATAGAGAGAAATAAGGTAAATGAAAAGGATTATAGTACAAAACTAGTCTAGGGATTTCAGAATTCAAAATGCCTTAAAAAGAAACTGCAGCAGTGTCCACATGCCTCATTCAAAACCATAATACACAATCATACAATCCGCCTTCAAAACCGTAATATATAATCCGCCTTTTCAGGTGTGTAAAACTTACCAAGTGTTTCCATTGCTGGCCTGAAATCTTCTTGGACACTAATAATGGTTTTTCAGTTCCCCTTTGAAGCAGTGGGGTGCCTACCCTGGCTCGTTGTACTAGGGGTACGAGTCACATTTTGGGTGCGAGAGGTACCGGATTCAATTCCGAGGCGAGTCAGGTCTCTCACAAGTGGGCGTTTCCGTAGTGTAGTGGTTATCACGTTCGCCTAACACGCGAAAGGTCCCCGGTTCGAAACCGGGCGGAAACATTGCGTTTTATTCGTCACTTTGTTCGCCTGAAGGAGACCTCATCGTGGTCTACACGGTAGCTTCCTCACAAGGGGAGGAGGAGGGGCAAGCGGCGAACTCTTCTCTTTAGCGACCACTGTCAGAACCCGAGGGAATGTCAGGAAGATTTGCCAGGAGAGGTTTAGGTTGGTCATTAGGAAAAGGTTCTTCCCCCAGAGGGTGCTGGAGCACTGGAACAGGCTCCCCAGGGAGATGTCACGGCCCCAAGCCTGACAGTGTTCAAGAAGAGCCTGGACAACACCGTCAGACACATGGTGTGATCTGTGGAGTTGTCCTGTGCAGGGACAGGAGTTGGACTCGATGATCCTTGTGGGTCCCTTCCAACTCAGGAGCCAGAATCCTGAACAATGTGATGCAATCTGCTCAGAAATAACACCACATAAACAAGCAGGTTCAATGAAATGAAGCTGCTGATCACAACCATTTCCACAGTTCCACAGCCTGAGTCTAACACCCCATATGCCCTGCTATTAGGCTGAACAATGTACTTTTGCTCTTTGTGTCTTTCTGCCCTCATTCCTTTTAGCAGTAACTTGAGAACTACCGTTTTCCCCATGCACATCAAGCTGAAACTGTTTAGCGTTAGCACCATACCGGTAGAGAAGACAGTGTCTTTTCGTGGTGGAACACAGTCACACAGAAGGATAAAATCCAGATTTTGCCATCTGAAATGTAGACCTTACATCCCTTATCAGTTGGTGCTTTGTACAAACCTAGGACCAACAAGTGGTGGAAACTTCAGTGCTGGTAGTGCCATGGTGAGGTCATGCAACCTTAGAACTGTAGCAGATTGTGTCATGTCATACTGTGCTCCTTCCACTCACAGAACCACAGCAATCGGCAATGGAAACACACTCAGTGACTGGAAGTGCTGGCCTCTGCAATGCATTGCTTCCAAAAGTTCAAATAAACCCTGCTGAAGCTCACGTTTCAGGTGGAGCTGGTAAATCAGTGCTGGGAGGTGAGGCTTTAGCTTGAGTGAGGCTTTTGAACAGGCCATGAAGGGACTGAGGGTGACATCTAATAAAGGGGTCAATGAATGATATTAGGGATAGTATGCATTGCCATATTTCATCTCCTTTGTAGATATTATGCTTAAGTTGATCAAAACATGTATTGATTCAAAAGAGTTTTTCCCTCTTTTTATCTGCCTGGTGTTACTTGAGTGGAGACAGGTCATGGTAATAATGACTAGTGCTTTTCCTTTTAGTTTGCTAAACCACCATTAGCACATAACGATTATATTTGGGACTGTATGAAGAGTGTATTTTGTTGTGAGAACAATAGCAGGCACTTGCCTTAGGACTCCTTCTGACCCTGGGTCCTCTTATTATATTTGCATGGGTAGATGAGCTGTACAATGCATTTTTCTATTAGTCTGTAGTTGTATGTCATATTCAAGTTTAAAAATAATTTAGCCTTTAAACAAACACTGCATATTCTTCTAAGAAGTGGTCGTTAAAGAGAGTGCCACTATATCATTCCTCTATATATTTAATTTGGGGCAGAAAGAGCAAACTGTATTTTGAACAAGGTTTATTCCTTTTTCAATTTAAGTAATTTCATTTCTAATCTAAGCTGGCCAAGTTCAGTTTAAATTATTGTGCGAATTGTTGGTGAGGTGCTTTTATTTGAATCAGCAAGCATTTGGCCATGGCAGATGAGTTTCTGGCAAACACAAACATTAGTACCAGGGGACATCTTCAAAAACTGCAGTTTGCTTTTGTGCACTGTAAAGAGTTTTCAGTGCTAAAAGTATTCTTTTTCTTAAATATTGTTCCATCCAGGGTAAAAAGAGCTGCGTTCTTCTTTGATTTTCACCACGTTCTTCTGTCACTGTATGTCAGGAACAAAGTTTAACAGGAATACAGGTAAAAATGGAAGTGCTCAGGTTCCACCACTACTTCTCCATTTTGCTCTTTTAACTCAATGACATTAATACCTTTTTTTTTTTTTTTTCCTATCTGGTATGATTTCTGAAATACATGTTAAACATGTTATGCGTTTTCTCATATTTGATTAGGATTTAGCAGTGCAATAACTAGGGATTCTTAGTCTGCAGATCACAGAGAGTTTATCAGAAGTATTGACTTGCCTGACAGAATATTTCTGTCCTTCTCAAAGGCAGAACAGGAGGTACTGAGGACTGAATGAGTCATTTTAGTAGCAGCCACAGCTGATCCTCTCTGTCTTTTTTTCCAAGTCACTGCTTTACCTGCTGACCATACAACCCCTATAATTCTTCTGCATGTATGCAAATAATCCAACACCTGCAAAGAAACAGAAAGTCTATGCTTTGCTTACATCTTATGCTTCCGGAATACACTGATTTTACTGAGCACGTGCAAAACTACTGTCCTTCATATATCCAATAAAGTTTTTCAGGACATGAAAAGTGTTTATTACTTATGCAAGGCAATCACCCTGAATGTGCACAGCAGGACATCCTACGATGCATCATGGATTATATAACATGGCCCTGCTTTGATCTTAACAAAACACAGTCAAAAAAAATAAAAAAAAAAAAGAAGGTTGGAATATTAGTTTAGGCTGTTGGAACAGAAAATTGAATTTTCAAATTTTCAAGTCATGGGAACTGTTCATTCATGCTGCTGTGTTACTAGACTGGTCTCTGGCCAAATGGTGGCCTGTTCCACGTAGCTCTGCTGCAGAGGATTTTGAGGGAGGTACAGCAGCTAGAGTAGGTCAAGTCCCAGGAGACAGTTTGTGAACAGCCAACTTCACTTTGGAGAGTGAGGGAGTATCTCATAGGAAGAGTCCTCTATATTGTTTAAACACAGGACTCTGGAACTTTAGGTTTTACATTTAATATACCACTTTGCATCTTGGATTAGTGTAATACCTACACATGACTGCTCAGTCATACCACACCACAAACCACTCCTAACCCCCAGCCACATTCGAATTGCGTTCACAGAAACACAGAGTGGCTGGGGTTGGAAGGGACCTCCAGAGATCATCTAGTCCAACCCACCTGCTGAAGCAGGTTCACCCAGAGCAGATCACACAGGAATGTGTCCGGGCAGGTTTTGGATGTCTACAGAGAAGGAGACTCCACAGCCTCTCTGGGCAGCCTGTTCCAGTGCTCTGGCACCTTCAAAGAAGTTTCTCCTCATATCCAGATGGAACCTCCTGTGCTTCAGTCTGTGCCCATTGTCCCCATTTATCTCTAATCACCTACATTTGCTGCCATTGTGAATTGGACTTTCATATTTCCAGACTCTGCTCCACCAGCTGCCCTATTATTCAGCTACTCAGCTGAAGAATGCTTTATCCAGGAGAAAAAAGGAAGAAAGATTCATCCCTAACCTGACTGTGCGGGTGACTTCACTGAAGCTAATCAGGCTTGGATGATGATAATTCTCTTCTGCTACTAGGTGAACAAGTTCCTAATTCGCTGTGTTTCAAAGCTACTCACAAGGAGTTGCATGAGGAGCAAAGGGATCTTTCACTCCCAGTAATGAAGGGGATCCTCCAACTTGAGATTTCTTTTCAGATACCCATACCCCTCCTTAAAATCAAGATCCTGCAGAGAATGAATTACGGATGTGAAAGAAGTGCTATTGTGAGTTGCATTTTCCATGGGAAATGTCTCTCGCTTCTGAAATGAATTGTTGTTTACCTAAGTTCATGCACTGTCCTGTTTTCAGGTTTTATTAATTTTTATTGCTATTATTCATGTTGTTCTAATATTTTTAATTTTTTTTTCTTTTTTTTTCATTCAAATACATATGCTGAAGTCAGGGTCCAGTTTCGAACTCTTGAGACACTCTGGTGAGAGTTATAGCTGTGTATCTGTCACTCTCAAAAGGGTGACAAGTGACTGCTAGTATGAATTTGTCTGTACTTTTCTGTAGGGTGTAATCCCCTTTAAATCCCAAGACCTGGTTAATGGCATGCAAATTCAGAATACTGAGTAGGAATCAAGCAGGTAGAATCTTTTGAAGGGGTTACTAATATTTTCTGGCATTGAAGTTTTGAAGTAAGAAGTTTTAATAAACGCATGCATACTTAGTTTGTCAAAGATATTTTTGGGATTTTCAAACTGCGTGAATATCCATTTAAAATTTCAGTGAGCACTTTTGCTTTTGTAAAATCCCATGAAGTGCTCCGTTGCATCCTACATCAGTTACATACCTTCAGAAATCTGGCCTCTAGAGGTGAAAGAATCTTGGACAATGGTCCTATTGTTAATTATTATTTCCAGTATAATGTAACAAATGTTCTAACCTTGAAAGAAGGCAGGGGAGTAAAACGCTAGGCCTGCCTCCTCATCCTTTTTCCTTCCAGGTTTTATTCTTTTACAGCTGTAGCAGTACAAAGCAGCTACGACTAAGAATATGAATCATCGTTGCTATCGTCATTAACATAATGCCCATGTGTAGATTTATCTGCAGACTTTCAGTTTGATAAACTGTTAGCATGTAAATATTTCCTTGAAGAAATTTCAGTCCAGCTGCTTTTGTTTACAAATCTATCAATGGTTAACACCATAGAATGTATTTTGCCAGTATCTGAATTATAATTACAACTTGTTTAATTGTGAATTAATTACAAAAGAGGAAGACAAAACTAAATAATAAATATTTCTCAGATTTTGGAACCATGCCAGGTTTGCCTGCATTCATTTTGGAAATGTGAGGACTTACACTTGTAAGTCTCCATTCTACAATTCTTTATTATTATTTATTTGTATAGTTAATTGTGCAAGAAACTCTTTCTGAATAATTATTTCATTGAACTTATTTTGTCTTCAGAGGTTCTTCTGCTTATTTCTTGTTTTACTTCTTGACTTCTGCTTGACCATTCTACGGATTTAATTAAGAATTGGTTTTGATACACCAGTCACAGTAACATATAAACTGACCCAAATGCTATTTTCAGGTTTAGTTTTGTTTTTTCTTATTTTGTTTGTTTGTTTTCCTGGTTTTGTTTTTGTTTTGTTGTTGTTGTTGTTTCTGCTTCTTTGTTGTTCTTGGTGGTGGTGGGTTTTTTTGTGTTTGTTGTTGTTGTTGCTGTTGTTGTTCGAGATACGGGACTAAAGAATTTCTCTTGTGTTTGGCAGCAGGTTATTTGCTTTGCTTGTTGCTATTTTGACCAGTGATGCAGAGAAGTGTGCTTTGAATTTATTGAAATTTTAGTGGTTTGTATAATTGTTTGTTACAACTTAATTACAATTTGGTACAATTTACATGGATCAGCTCTGGAGACAGCCTATTATCCCTAAATTAGGATAGTTAAAAGTCAGATTTGAGATACATATCATAGACCTATTTGTAGCCAATGGACAAAATACACACCTCATATGAATATGTCAGTTCTTATCAGTCCTTGGATGCCTATTTTAGAATTAGATTAATCACTTGTAAAGGTGCATATTTGTCTTTCCTAGTCAATGAATGCTAACAACTGTGGCAGGATACGAGGTTTACCTGGGAGTTGCTTGTAAGAGCTGTTGGGAAGCACTTTGATTCCACTAGTCAGTTCCACTATACTAAACCAAATCAAACTGAACTAAAACAAACCAAATCAAACAAAATTTCTTCCAGAATTTCACATCCTTTGCATTTATAGTTAATATCCTTCCAACCAGTTTGTGAGCCCTCTAGTGACACCAGTCAGAAGAACAATATGCATATAGCTGGCTCCACCACCTCTGTATGTATTGGAAGTAATATGGCAGCTTAGAGGCTCTTGAAACTAGCTATCCACCTCCCCCCTGTGATACAGTTTAAGTGGTATCACTCCCCATAAAACTATCCTAGACAGCTGTTTCATTTGATTAAAATATATTATTTATCATTTCTACCAAAAATAATAAGCAGCCTTTCTTTTAGCTGCTTTTCTATGTATAGAATCAGATGCTGAGTGTACAGTATCCTAATTTTGTTCCAATTTATTTAAGCTAGAGTTCCAAAGGTTTGGTTATTAACAATAACACTTAGAGAATAACTCTGTTCAGGTACAATATTGATTAACGCTGTCATTCATAAAGCCACTAGAAAATATTTAGCTATATGATTCATTGACTTTCCACATAATCAGCCTATGAATTATATGACTAAACTTGATGGACTGACAATGTGAATGATAAATTCATTTGGTAAAGTATTTCTGATGTATTTTATCTTTCTCTGATACATTATCAAAAATGAAACTTTGTCCATAACATTTAGGATATCTGTTTTAAGTAGTTGCCTTCTAGTGCCAGCACTCATTTCTATCCATAGATAATGGGGCAATACTTACACTTTGGAAGGCAATATGTTTCTCTCAATTTGTAACGGAGTCGTGTAATGTCATGTCCATAAGGGGAAGTAAATAACATGCCTTGACATGAATGAATTCTTCAAGCAATCATTAAAATAACTGAGGGTGGTAGAGAGTTAGAAAGATGAAGAATAGGAGGGCTGCAACTTCACTCATTGGCATCTCCAGCATCCTGGTTTGCTGAATGCATGGTGCTCATGATCTGGAAGAGAATCCATCTGATGGGTCAGGAAGTTGTTCTTCTGACTTTCCCATAAATTGTTAGCTATTTCAGGGGGATATATTATAAATAAACATAACAGTTTCAAATCTTTTCATCACAACAAATAGATCCATTCAGAAAAATCTCATCTAAAATGGCATTATGTCATTGGGAGAGTTGGACTTGTGTTGTTGTCCCTCTACAAACATCTCAGATTTGTTCTGTTTACAAATAAATTGAAATCAAGGGCTCTCTTGCCAGTTCAACCAGGTGTGTGAGAGTTTAGCAGGGTTTTTTTCAAAGTGCTATTAACAAAATTCTGCAATAAATGTTTACTGCACTATTCTGTAGGTGATATGTGATTTTTGAAGGAAGCTGTGTGAAGTCTCCTGTGCTGGTTTTTTGGCAGCACAACAGTAAGCCTTTTCTAGTTTTTAAATGACTGTGAAAAGAGGGATGACTTCTGTGGAAAACAAAAGCCATGTTGGAACAATCCCTTAAAAGCATGCCGACCCCTAAATGTATAGATCCCTATACGGCTGACTTTGTGCAAAGGCTTCCCGAATGAGTATATTAGTACTATTAGTACTTTAATAGTTTTTAATTTCAGTGTAAATAATGAAAAAGTAACAATTCAAGACTTTTTTTTTTTTTTTTCCCCTGGGCTTTTGGGTTTATCTACTGGATTAATTTATCACACTGTGTCTTCTCACTTCTTTTTCAGTATGATGGCTTGTAGTTCTCCACTTTTCTCTGGTCTTGGTTCAAGGTCCCAAAGTCTCAGGTGTTAGGTAAAGGTGGGCCGCTTCAATTCACATTCAAGAAATAATTTAAGTTATTATTTTCAGATTTCCCCAAAGTCCTGTCATTGTTGGTATCTAGAAAATTAGATAATTGATTACCTGTGTATGAAATATCATCTACAGCTGCCTCTAGAACTTTGGGGATGAATTATACAATCAGTTTTATCTGTAACTTCTATCCTTAATGTATCCTTCTAAACAAACTGAAAACATCAGATAACAAAAGGATTTTTTTACTACCCCTTCACAATCTCCCTTAAGACTTTATTCCCAGGCTTCAGCCCTCTGCCTTCTGTGTGTGAATGTAGCTATGTGTGAATACTGCTGATTGCATTGTGAGCTTGCAGATGATTAAAAAAAGAGTGTAGTAGGAAGTGAGATTTACCTTTTGACTTCTCTTCTATCTTTTCCATCTGCTGCAGTACTCACACACACACATGCACACACACACGCACTTTAGTTTCCAAGCGCAAAGTGATTTTTGGTAGTGAAAATGAGTGAAACTGATCCTGCCAAGAGTAATCTCCCTCTACCTCCCTTTCATTTTCGCAAGCCTGTCTAAAACCTGAGCTGACACTGAAGGCGATGCCCACAACTTCCACTGCAAATCCTGATCCAGCAAACTTGGAGCTAAATTCTGTTTCCTGTCAGCACTCAAGGAACAAAGTTACACTGGGAAGCAAAGGCACACTGGAGAGGAGAGGAGAGGAGAGGAGAGGAGAGGAGAGGAGAGGAGAGGAGAGGAGAGGAGAGGAGAGGAGAGGAGAGGAGAGGAGAGGAGAGGAGAGGAGAGGAGAGGAGAGGAGAGGAGAGGAGAGGAGAGGAGAGGAGAGGAGAGGAGAGGAGAGGAGAGGAGAGGAGAGGAGAGGAGAGGAGAGGAGGAGAGGCGAAGACCTCATTAATGTTTATAAATATGTAAAGGGTGAGTGTCACGAGGACGGAGCCAGGCTCTTCTTTGTGACAACCAATGATAGGACAAGGGGCAGTGGGTACAAACTGGAACATGGGAGGTTCCACTTAAATATGAGAAGAAACTCCTGTACTTGGAGGGTGCCAGAGCACTGGAACAGGCTGCTCAGGGAGGTTGTGGAGTCTCCTTCTCTGGAGACATTCAAAACCTGCCTGGACACATTCCTGTGTAACCTCATCTAGGTGTTTCTGCTCTGGCGGGAGGATTGGACTAGATGGCCTTTCCAAGTCCCTTCCAATCCCTAACATTCTGTGATTATGGGATTCTTCATGATGGAAGGAAGAAAACTCATAAGGTTTCTTTTGCTTGTGCAGTATATTCCACCCAAGGAGTAATTTTATGTTCTGGAGTGTGCAGAGGACCCAGAAACCTTTGGCTAGAAAAAAAGTATAATTTATGGGTCTTGTGAGCCATGTAATGCTACTGGGTACTACAGTACGACTGAGACCACTTGTGATCTCTTCCCAGATTATTCTCCTATGAACAGCTGTAACATATTGAGTTTAATTAATTAGCTTTTTCTTTTACTCTTCAGTGTACTCATCCTGTCTCTCTCATACACTGATCCTTATCCCATTAAAAGTTAAGTTTGTAAACAATTCTTCTTCAGATAGTTTGCATCTATCATACACTTCTTGTTGTGCTATTAAAAAAAAAAAAAAAAAAGCAAAAAACAAACAAACAAAGAAAAAGCTATTTGACTTGTAGCGTTTGCCATTGGAAAGCCATGATTTATCCCATATTTGGATTATCATTCTTCTTCAGCAGACTAATGCTGGTCTTTCAAAGTGTTTCAAACCATTAGGAGCTCAAACATTGTCTTAAACAAACAAGCAAACAAACAACAAAAAAGAATTATCCAAGTCACTACCTATTCATTCATGATGCAGAACAGATTTGGCTTGGAAAACAGTCATGATGTGTAATGTATACATTTTCTTACAAAAAAGCAAGCCAGCTATGACACAGATCACTAAGCATATTTTGGCATTAAGGTGGCTGCTTATAAGACTCATATATCCCAAGAACACGATTAATTTTCTTTCAGTACATTTTAAATCATTTCATGGATACAGTAATTATACTATACTCAAACCATGCCAATCAATCATTTCTCTGAATCAATATGGAAGGTGTTTTTCAACCATGTATAAATAACAATACTCATATATGCCAAACATCTTATAAAAGTACAATTAGTTAGAATAAAGAGCATATTTGTTCTTGTATTGATTTAACTCCTTGTCATGCTCTATAGGATTGCCATATATATGTGTTTCTTTAAATTCAAGCTTCTGTTCAATTTTTTCTTTGCAGCAGAGTTTTCCTTAGTTGCCCCATTTCACTTTCCATTATGTGTTACAGATAAACATGGAGTGGAATTGATTTATGACCTTATTTGTTTAAATGTGCAAGTGAATACTTATACAGGCACAAATTGCAACTGTTCACTTTTTACTGGAAACCAGGAGGAGACCCCCTGGAAACTTCTATACAAATTTTTGATTGAAGACATTAATTTTCCACAATGATTGTGCCTTGCAGAGAGATATGGGGTTAAGGGAAGAAAAAGAAAAAAAGAAAATGTTAAGAAAACCTTGGTCAATATGGGTTAATTTTGAAAATTAGTTTTGAAGTGTTGCCTAATGAAAATTTGATGGCAATTTAGTGCAAACAAACATTAAATCAGTATAATGTATCATTTTCTGGATTTTTAGTTACTTTTATTTTATTTTATTTTATTTTATTTTATTTTATTTTATTTTATTTTATTTTATTTTATTTTATTCTTTTTAGTGATAACATATTTCCTGCCCTCAGAGTTATCTACAGTGAAATCCTTCTCCAAGGGAAGTGACTCAGGTGACTTAACAACTGGCTTATCAAAGTGTGAAGGTAAAACTAACATGAACCTTCAGTATTTCCTCTAGTTTTTCATGTGAACTAAGGAAATTCTGTATGGCTTCAAAACAAAATTATCACTTACACACAACGTTAATTCAAAGCCATTCTTAAATTCATGAACCTTAAAAACCCTTTTGTTGAACTTCATTTATGTTTGGTATTTGCAATGAAACACAGTATCATCAGAGTCTCACCTGGTTTGGGGTGTTATTGCAAATATCTTGAATGTAATTGCTATTACTTTTAAGATACAAAATACCATGTAACATACCAGTGTAAACTGACATCTATGCACTGAGTTCACTGTCAGCAACCACCCTTCACGTTTTGATCCTTTAATTAATAAGTAATACTTGTCATTGACCCCAATTAAAATGAACAAAAATGGCACTGTACCATATCTTTTCAGTGCAGAAATATGCCAGATTTATACAGATGATATACAGGATTTTAAGCTTCATTTGGACATCTAAAGAAATTAACTTTTTGCCTAGAAAACAAATGTTATTATAGCTGCAATAAATATGCTGACACATTTCTAACTGTTATGCATCCGATCGATATTAGCCAGATTAACTCTTTTTGCTTAATCTGTGACATTTTTTCCTGTCAGAACAGCATCGGTTATGCAAAAATGGTCATAGATTGTCAAACTGAGAGACTCATCTTGATTATTCTTGGTTATTTTGAGTATAAGTACAATCCACCCTGGCCGTTAGTCTGCCCTTGGGAGCCAAGCAATTTGGCTGTGATTATAATGAGGTGTGGCTCATCATAAGGGTGATTATAATGGAGTCTAAGGGAATAGGGAGTCAAGCCTGCTGTATATTATCTTTCATTTTTAAAGACGGTACTTTGGAATAATGGTTGAGTATTGTAGCATTTTTGTTCATTGCGTGTCTTCAGGGGTTGAGATATCCTCCAATGGACTGTTTTGATACTAATAGGAAAGCACGTTTAGAACATGAAAATCCCTGTATCTGTTCCTTCAGGCAATTTGTTCGGAGTGTAATTCACATCTGATGAATACTTGGTGACACTGAATGGTCCAGTGAAGACTGGCGCTAATTTTGCAGTAATGCTCTCTGCTGCATCTGTGTCTGAGTGGGAAGGTATTTTTCACCAGTTCATGAACATTTAAAAATCACTTGTTTATGTTTGTGATCATATTATTACTTTCTGTCCTGTAACTTCGTACTGAAATTGCCCTAAACTGGTTGTAGATCTGAGATGTGATCTTTATAATCTTCTCAGTTTTCTGAAGATGACGAAGGCCAGAAACAATACAGTTTCTTTTTAAATCACGTGTTGTCTTCAGGGAAACAAAAAAACTTGTTATAAAAAAATTGTGTTATAATTTTTCTCTGTTCCTCTCTGTGAAAAACATTGGTGGGAGATTATTTTGATTAAAATTAAATGCCTTAAAGTGTCACCAAAAAAGCAAAACAAATTGTAATCTCCTTAGTATAGGATGTTAGGGGATTTAATTTTGCAGTTATGTGAAAGGTTTGACAGATGGAAGAACAACTTATGTGACACAAAATTGGCTTCTGTAGAGGCTTTGAATGTATCTTTCAGTTGTGCTTATGTTGAACGGGAACTGCTACCTGCATCTAAGAATTAAACAAAAAAATTCCCAAACTGTGTGGGGAAACATAATTCCAGTGTTCGTGTGTGTATTTCTATACATTATTACAAGAAGGGCAGACCTGTTCTGATAAAACTGGAGCATGGCCTCATTTGAACTATCTGGGTTTATCTACATAAAGTTAAAAAAAAAAAAAATCCCCATCCCTTCCTGTTGACTGGAGAACATGATATTATTTATTTTCTACTTTACTCATTTATGAAGTAGTCTAATGGCCTCGAAAATCAGCAGAATTCTTTTTTACTATTGGCTCATTTTTTGAATATGGGCAGTTCCCTTTACCTCACTATCTTGTTTCAGCTCTTAGCTTGTCTATTAATTTTGGGCAGAGTAGAAACAGACCTTAATCTTTTTGATCTAAACACCTAACATTTCGTGACTTGAAGTGTTACAATAATAATAGTAATGCTGATGGTCTGGAAATAAATGAAGAAATGTATCTATATATATATTCACTTGTTGAAATATTTACCACCAGTTTAGTCTACAATGCAAAATGAAACAGGTAAAAATTCTGCAGATCAAAATTAAAAGCTCAGTTTGTATCAATTGTGACACTGCTAAATTTTACACCTCTCTGCATCACTGACGGCCACTGAAACATTGCCATTTAATTACAGCTACTAGGCAAGGGCATATATATAGTAACTTTGGTTCTATAGAAGTTTCTGTGACGTGTTGACACATGATGAGGAGTTTATTCAGCATTTTTTGATACAGTAGGTACTTTAGAGAAGTTTTGTTTAGTCCTGGTAATCTAGAGTTATTAGGATTAAAAGTATTTTGCCATTCTTTGTCAAAAAGCATGTGTTTCACTAGTGGCCACTTCTCTTATTCAGGTAGAAAGAACACAAAATAATATCAGGAAAAAGATAAAACTACCTATATAAAAGTAAAACTGTTGGATGTGTTATTTTAATGTAGAAATCCTCGTACTCAGAATTGCTTCAAGTTTCCAAATGATCAAGGAAATATGCTTGTAATGTTAATTATGTTCTGAGTAGTTTTGTATCCTGAATACTTGATACTAGTGTACGACTTTTTTTTCTAAGTTGGAAAAAATCAAACCTTATTTAAAGCTTGCTCCTTCAGTTTCTTATTATCCTTTCAAAAACTGATGTGTTAGAAAATACATTTAAAACTAGAATATTTGGAGATGTTCGCTGCAATATGCCTCCAAATTCCACTTCTTCCCTTCCTATAAGCTATGGAAGTTTCAGTAAAAATCACAAACTTTCTCGGGAGAGTGCCTACTTTTCGGTGTTTGAGTGTCTGCTATGATGGGAGACCTTGCAAATATGTTTCATCCACATTGTCTTCAAAGCACAAAATACCACTAGACAATCCATTTCTAAAGCTAGAAAGTTCCTCTCTGGCATGTGCAGTGTTCTGTTGCCATATGCTAATACCCTGTCATTTCTCTGAGCATCTTTCTGCATGAATGCTCCGCCATGGCCCCCATGACATCCCTCTATGTGAAATGTAAACACACTTTTAAAGTCTTGGAAAGCTTAAAAGAGCTTGATGACTGGTGCTTGCTAGGAATATTGCAAGACCTTCTAATTTAACCAGTGCACTCAAAAGGGACAACATAGTTCACTGTAATACTATGTAATGTTGAACACTGAGTGACAACATAGGCCTCCATGAATTATGGCAAAATGTAATGATTTCTGACTACTGCCTGGATGTTTAAAGTGTAACAGTATTTGAAAAACAAAAACCAAACCAAACAGCAACAAAAACCCCATACAGCAACAACAAAAAACAACAACCGAACAATAAACAGCAACCAAAACCAACAAAAAACTTCATAAGATAATTTTTCTTACTTTTCAAGGAAAGAATGTTCTAAATATCTTTCTGAACATGATCAGAATAGGTAAAGAGGATTTAATATTCAGCAATTATTGATTTAAATAGCATTAAATATTCTTACTTTTAATCACAGAATCACAGAGTGGTTGGGGCTGTAAGGGACCTCTGGAGATCATCTAGTCCTGCCCACCTGCTAAAGCAGGGTCACCCAGAGCAGATCACACAGGAATGTCTCCAGGTGGGTTTTGAATGTCTCCAGAGAAGGAGACTCCACAGCCTCTCTGGGCAGCCTGTTCCAGTGCTCTGGCACCCTCAAAGTAGACAATTTTCTCCTCATATTTAGATGTAACCTCTTGTGCTTCAGTCTGCGCCCATTGTCCTCATTCTATCGTTGGACACCACTGAAAGGAGTCTGGTCACATCCTCTTGACACCCACCCTTGAGATATTTAGAAGCATTGATAAGATTCCCTCTCAGCCTTCTCCAGGCTGAACAGACCCAGCTCTCTCAGTCTTTCCTCATAACAAAGATATTCCTGACCCCTAATCATCTTCGTAGCCCACTGCTGGACTCCGTCCAGTAATTCCTTGTCCTTAAACTGGGGAGCCCAGAACTGGACACAGTACTACAGATGCAGCATCACCAGGGCAAAGAAGAGGGGGAGGATAATACTGCCAGGATAAGAGATCAGCACATCCCTCTGCACTTCCCCTCCTCAGAAAGCTGTAGAGAACAATGACGTTGTCCCTCAGCCTCCTTTTCTCCAAACTGGGCAAACCCAAAGTCCTTAGCCACTACTCATAGGACATGCCTTCCAGCCTCTTCACCAGCTTTGTTTTCCCTCCTCTGAACACGTTCAAGGACATTCACATCCTTCTTAAACTGTAATGCCCAGAACTGCACACAGCACTCAAGGTGAGGCTGCACCAATGCTGAATACAGATGGATAATCAACTCTTTTGACCGACTGGTCATGCTGTGTTTGATGCACCCCACGATGTGGTTTGCCAGGGCCCACTGCTGACTCTTGTTAAGTTTTCCACCAACCAGCATCCCCAGATCCATTTCTGCAGGGCTGCTCTCCAGTCACTCTCCCAGTCTGCATTTACAGCCGGCATTACTCAGTCCAGCTTTGGTCACCTTGTTTTACTTTGTTTTTCTAGCTGGGCCAAGTCATGTCAGTTATGTGGGGTAATGCACTTTTCAATGCCATAAACAATTGCTGGATTGGATCCTGTGCCTGTAAACAAAAAGTGAAGACCATAATTCATTTTCTGTGGGTGAAAAAAGAAATGTTCTTGAAAACACTTAGAAATTTATGATAACTTCATATACAATACCTGTATCATGCTTCACAGTAGGTTTGCAAAACAGTTACAGTGTGAAGTTATATAATATTATGTTTTCCTAATAGACATACATAAACATAACAATTAAAACCAATAAAAACATCTTTTCTCTTTAACTTTCCTTATAGCTCTGAACTTAAACAAAAGGTCTGGTGATTCTTTCTGATGGCATTTCCTGGATTTATTTCTCAATAATGACACTTTTGGGAGCAATTCTATAGGGAATGAGATTGATCACCCATCACTGCTGCTGATGTGCTGTTTAACCAAGCTGGTGAACCATAAACTGCCATCAGAGAGGGTATCAGACTAACAGCGTGTGTCATGCAGCTTACTCTCCTGTGCACCTAACAATGATGATAATTCTCTTTGTCCATTAGACAGCACAAGGACCTGTTAAACAAAGTATTGGAGTGCTGTGCTTTATGTGACCCAAAAAAGAAACCAAATCCTGTTAGGTGGGCTAAGTAGTGACATAAACTGAAGCTGTAGGTCATGGAGCAAGAAATCTAGTGCTTCATGCCTTTGACATACAGACAGGATTTCTAAAGCTGAAACTTGCTTTGATAGTAGTAGATATGCTCTAAAAAGAGGTGAACATAGCTATCTCTTTTGATCAGTGAAGAAGACTTGTTCCAAATTCATGTCAGCTTGCATTTTTTTTCAAAAAATATAAAAAAACTCCAATGAGAATATAAAGGAATAAACAATATTTATATTTTTAATTATTGTTAAATGTCATGTACCTGATGTTTCAATGTTACAAACTGTATCAACATGATTGAAAAAGTTATGATTACTAGATAAAGTTTATGATCCAAGGCCCCAGACCTATGAATTTTTAAGGACAGAACCTCAAGGGATGTGCACAGATCGATGAAGATGTGCATAACCTGGTGATTGACATTTATATTCTTTTTTTTAAACTAGTGTGAATAATTCCTGCTACTGACTTCAGTGGAAATAGTCACATTTCCTCCTTTCATGCTTTCAGTTTTCTCCTTTTTCATGCAATTAGTTTTTGGAAGATCAAAGCCTGAATTCGTCCTGTTTCTTCTAACTGAAGTTGTTGAAGCCTGGTGTTTTGTTGTTTGTTTGTTTGTGTGTTTATTTGTTTTTGGTGTTTTTTTCTTTCTGGGTGGATCATTCAAAAGATCTAACTAGGAGTATTCAAAGAATAGTTAGGAGGTTTTTGCCCCAAATTAATACTGCTGAGAGAGCTGCAGACATTCTCAGATAGTGTAAAGTCCTCTCAGATTTGCAGAAATGCCTGCCCCAGTTCACGCTGTAGCTATACTCTGTAGGAACACCTTATTCCAGCTAAAACCTCATTTAGGGCTCCAAAGGTGGCCTTCTTTCCTTTTTATTCACCAGCTCTATGATTCTGAGGAATCACCTAGAATCATACATACAAGTACTTACAAACAATTTAAATGTTTCTGCTTCATTTCAGACCTTTTTGTACTGGATTCATATGACCAAATTTTTGATATCTGCAACATGTGTTATCAATAACTAAAGTAGTCAGTGAGTAAAACCAGACTTTTCCAGGACATAATTTGTCTCTGTCTTATGTTTGCTTTTTTTAATAAGTGAGATGATAGCCTAAAACTACCTACTTTTCAGGATTAAGAAGGTAAAGAGTATCTGTCCTGTATGGTACAGTAACTATAACTGCAGATCCCAAATTCAGTTAGACAAATCCCATGCCTTCTCTCCTAATGAAAGCCTCTTCAGCTGTAAGCCTGAGTCAGTATGGCTAAAGCAGAAAGTCTGTCCCTTCCTCTGAGCAACCCATTGTCTATTGATCTCTTTTGAATATTTTTGTCCAAATGCTTCTGTATTTTCCCCCATCCACCTCTCCCTCCTGTAATGAGCTTGCCAGAAACATCTGCAAAATCTTTCTATGGTTCTTACAAAAATTGCTTCTGGAGATTTTTTTTTTTTTTCTGTAACACCTGCTAAAAGCTTGAAAATATGTGGGGCAGTGATGATCTGAGACACTTATCAAACATTGCACTGTGTTTCCCAGTATTTCTTCATCTGTATCCATGTGATGTCCTCTTTTTTTTTTTTTTATTGCAAATACACAGAAGCAGTAAAAGCTCTTTTGGTGGACAATCCCTAGCACGCTGAGACTTGTAGGGCCCATGAAAGTAATCAAGCTGGCAGCAACGACAATAATGAAATTATAAGAATACTAATACTAATACCATAAAACTATGCAAGTAAACAAGAAAAGATTCAACTGGGAAAAATAATTCTGAAGAGACTGTTTTCTGTATACATCATCTGCTAAGAATTCAAAGAGCTACAACAGAATTAGGAAGCTTGAAATAGCAAGTTAAACTGTTTTTCTGAAAACTGGGAAATTCCCTCTGCTACATTAGGAGGTAGTAAAATTGTATGCTGATTCTAGCAGTCATCAGAGTAATCATCAGGGCCCTGAGGGCACCACCAGTCCTGACTGTCCATACCCATCCTCCCCTGTGGCTCTCCCCACCCTGCCCATGGCCCAGGGCCTAATGTCAGCCCCCCAGGGCCATCAGTCCCTGCCCTAGTGGCACCACAGCAGTGCTGGCCTCCAGCTCCTCACAGCCCTACCCTGCCTAGCCATGGACCCCACTGAGTTGGGCCCATTCAGGGACACATGTCCCAGCCCAGCCTTGACCCATCCCCACAGCCATGAAGGCAGCTGATGCCTGGGGCTGGGAGCTGGCTTGCTGCCCCTCAGTTGCCCTGCTTCTGGCTGGGGTGTGAGATGGACCTTCGGTGGCAGGCTCTGCCCTGATGAACCCCAGGGGGAAACCCCCAGCTCCCAACCCCAGCAGCGCCCTGCCTGATAAACTTGGATATAATACTAAGCCTAATACCTGGTCCATCAATTCAAGGCTATGTACATTCATCTCAAGGTATTTGATCATTCTTTTGCACAAGGAATAGTGAGAGATTTTCTTTTCAAAACTTCACAGGATGTCAATAGGAAGAAAAAACATGACTACTGACTCTTACCTCTTCATTGCAGACAATGCAACTCTACCTACTAATTTCTCTGGTGAGAAAAATGTTAAAATTGTTTCTTGTTATGAAATAGCTTTTTTTTTTTTTTTAACTATTCCTAAAGCAAACACAAAAGCAAACAAAACATTCATCCTTTTCTTCACAAGTCTGAAAATTAGTCCTTTTTGGACTAGGAGTACTAGCACAATCAAATGTTTCATTTCAGTCAAGGTAGTAAATTCCTGATATGGTGTACTAATAGAGAACGGAGTTGCATTAATCCTCTAAAACAAAAAAAACACACATAGTCTTATGCACATAAATAATTTCCTTAGCTCCTAGCTGAAAAGCTACTTTGTTTTCTAACTTGCATGGACAGCTTTAGAGCTGCATAAAATGGCACAGCTTTTAGTCAGGAGTTACCAGCATTCACGTTGCAAATGAATGAAGTTCTTTCTGGTTTATTCTATTTTTTTTTCTCCATTTTTCACCTTATTTTTTATTTGTTAAACTGCTCTACCTCTCTGTAGACTGAAAATCAAGGTTCATTTACAATTTCCTTACTCTATTTGTTCATGTTCTATTCTCAGGTTTTGATGAAGTTCTTGGTAAGTTGCTTTTCCACCAGCTGTAAACGACT
Source organism: Columba livia (assembly GCF_036013475.1). Classification (NCBI taxonomy): domain Eukaryota; kingdom Metazoa; phylum Chordata; class Aves; order Columbiformes; family Columbidae; genus Columba; species Columba livia. Next base: position 43,216,371 of record NC_088602.1, on the reverse strand, counting down.
CTGTTCCAAAGAGGTCTGTGTTAAGATGCCCTTAGTACATAGTTTTCTATTTCTGAAACAGTTGTTGAAATCTATGGAAAACAGAGTAAAGTCATTTCAGCAGTGTAACATCCTGAATCAGAAACTAAAGCATGCAAACTGAAATTGATTTGTAACAGGTACCTTATTAGAAGCAAACATCAAGAAAACTAGAATCAATGTTGAAACAAAAATTTGTCTTGTAAGCAATCCTGAGTGAAATGTGTTGACACAGCATCACATTCTGTAGCCCCATTTTTGCATGCTTTTCAAAGCACAGCCATCTCGATCTGGGAGAGATGAATAATTGACTGATCACTGCATAATTCAACGTACTGTTGTAAAAATTCAAGGTCTGGCAAATTTGAAGCTTTTCTTCTTTATTGAGACTGAGGTTAAAGTTTCAATCAACCTTGAAGAAACATTTAAATAGCACAAGGATGCATGATTTATTAAAGTGCATATTATTCTTCCCTATATTCCCTCCTTCTTCATTAAGCTTCCTTACATAATGTTTATGTGAAGTTTATGAAGTGTACCTTATAAGTTGAGCAAAGATTACCTTAGAAGATAGCACTAAAGGGCAATCGTCTTGTTTTTCAAGTGAAAAATAAAAGCCAAAAACAAGGAGTAAAATTCTTTTGAAAACACAAAACCTATTTTCCTTTGTTTTTAAATAAATATCAGTGTACATAAATACACGAATTTCTCCAGTTCTATTTAGGAAAATATATTTCTCTAATAATTACCACTAACAGTTACTTTCTTCACAGCTTATAATGGTTGCATGTAATGTTCAGCAATTAATGTCGTTTAGTATATATTGAATTCCCTAGTTAAATTACCTGTCACTGTCACTAAAAAAATGCTCTTCTGTGGAAGTCAGTCAAGTCTGCTTCACTTTCAAATCATACTACTGTTTGAAGAATGCGTTTTCAAATGAAAAGAATAAGTTCAAACATTTACATTTTCGTTGTCCAAAGTTATTATAGTTGCTTCTTATAATATTGCCACAAAAATTGACTCCAAGTCCAGTTCTTCTCTATTAATTTTCAACATTTTACAGGTCATTGCTGAATCCCAAATAGTTTGGACTGCTTTTTTATTATTTCTTCTTTAATATTTATGTAGAGCTCTAAATTTGCGTGGTACCATCTGAGAGCCAAAGAACTTTCTAAGGGCTTGTCCACAAAAGGAGATTACTGCACTGTGAATGAAGATGTGAATTTGAAGGAAACTGGGTATTCCATGCTGGCTCCTGGTTTGGGTAAACTTGCCATGAGCTATGGGTGACTTTATAGGAGATAATTATTTAATTTACATGATTAAAAGTGTTATTGTGAAAGTTACTGCAGAATACTTTGCATGCTGTGTTTTCCTATGGAACAAACTTCTCTGTGGACAGATCCTACAATCCTGCTTCTCAATAGACTCATATGTATATGTGAGTAGCATTGCTAAGTAATTTAAATGCATTAAGATGACTAATATCTGTAAATTTTCTCCTCTGTATTGCATATGCAAAGCCCAAAATGAATAAGTAAGCAGACATTAGTAAGCTCAACACTGGGAAGGGGAGGGTAGTCACTGAAACAAGGATAACTTGATGACATTTTCTGCTCAAGGTTTGATTAAGAATAAATATGAGAGAACTAACTAAGGTCACACAGGGAATCTGTGCAATAGAAATCTGGGAAAAAAAAAAAAGTACTTTAAGTACTTTGAAGGAGGAGCATGAAGTTATTTGAAATAATGGAGGAGATTTCTTCTTCCAAAGTAAAGGTACATCATGAAGGAGACTTGAGTAAGTGTTTATTATAGCCATTGTGCTTAACATTAGTTTCTCACAGGTTTAGGAGAATTTTGAAGGATACACCACCCTGAAGCCAGATGAAAACATCTGAAAATTAAAGTATAATGATATAATAAGGACCAGAGAGGAATAAGCAGAAAAAAAATTATTGATTTGAAATCAGTTACATGAAAGGGAGGCTCAGGAAAATGATTTCTATTGGGAAAAAAAATGGAAGAGAATAAAAAGAGATCCTAGCAAAATACTACTAAAAAGGGTATTTCAAGTGTAAAATGTACATAAGAATCATAAAACCAAGAGATTTTGGATATTATGCTTTAAGTTCAGTATTAGGAGCTTAGTGAAACAAAGCACTAATCCTTCCAAATTAAAGTTTTAAATTATAAAATACTTCATAATTTTTATTTTTGAGTGCAGCATCTCTTCTATAAATAGTTCAGGTTATTGGTGTCTTTTAGTTACATTTCTTGTGTTATTTTTAATTATTTTTTTACAAACACAATACCTTATAAAATTTCTATCAACCCAGCATTAAAATACTAGATTTTGTAAAAGCAAGGCAAGCCAACAAAGGCCATTTTCTTACATTGACTGTCACAGGAGAATAAAACTCAGTTGTAAAGTCTTCAGAAAAACTGCTTTTTGCAATTTCTGTAGTATTGTTCCTAGTGCTTTCGTTGTAACCTAGATAGCATTTGCTGAGTTTAAGCATACAGGGAATGATATTATATAATGCAAATGCTGTAATTAAATTAATGTGGACATGTATTTACTTGCACATAACTTTGTAAATAGAAATGTAACTGAACTCTAAACGTATTTCACAAATACGTATTTATATCAGCTCCATAGAACACTTTTGGAGAAAAAAAATCCCATCAGATCAGTTTTTTGTTCCTATTAAGAATAACTGTGAATCCTAGTAAATCAATCTTTGTACGTTATTTGAGTAAATTGGATGAAAACAAGTCTTTCATGACTTACCAATTGCAGAACTTGACAGTGTTAACCTTCAAAAGTAACAGAAAGCATTTGGAAGAATTTTCGTTGAAAGATTGGATTACAAATGGCAATAAATTTACTCACATCCAGATGAATGAATCTAATGAATTAATATGCATTGCATTTTCATAACAAAACCATGTTGGGTGTATGTGTAGTTAGGATTCCATTACATGATGTACAAATTAAAACTTGATATTGCATTTGTGGCTTTCAGTTGATACCTGACATATTCTGGTTAAAAATTAATCCTTTTCAAGGGATGAAAACAGAACTTCTTTTTTTCTTCTATATTTAAACAATTCCTTTAATATGGGAATATGTTTCCATTGTAAACACAGAACAATACAAACCTTAAACTCAATACTTTAATCAATGTCATATTCAGGCCTCCTTTACAACCTCTGAAACATATATATAACTGTCATAGAAATGTAATTGCTGGGAAAAGTAAAGGGCAATACAGATGCTGTAGTGTTTATTAAAATTGTATCTCCACATTTTCTGCACTTATGTAGTTACTGATGACCCCAGTTATTTAAAGTTTAATTTTCTTTAGATACTTGCTTTAATACTACATGAGAAGCATCATATCATTAAAGCATCTTATTACCTCCTAGACCACTGGGTGTTATTTTTGGGTATGTCACTCAAAGGATCTTGCCATTCTCAGGGGACTGGTGGGGAAGCAACACTGCTACTGTATAAGATTTCTTGCCTTGAAAATTTGCTGTACTAAATTATTGATTTGGCTAGCAGCAAATATAGGGTGACAACTAAACTGCAGGTAATATGGGATTTGAGTGGAAAAAAAAAAAGTAACAAATAACTGAAAGGAATGCCTTACATTTGGAATAGTAATTTAGTTTTTTTAAAGATATCACATTGCTTTACTAAATGTTACATTTTAAGCTTGAAAACACTTTTTCCAACATGGGTTTTCTCTGGAAGTGCATATCCTTACCATTTCAGTAGTGTGAAGCAGAGTTGTGCTATGCTTTGCATATGAAATTATGAGGGCTGTCAGTATTTAATGGATATTGGAAGATACTACATCATTGATATAATCAAGAGATGACTACTAGTGCAAGCATTCTTACATATCACATATTTTAGATAAAGATAACCCTTCCTTGTGAGTTAAAGGTATATGATCTAGGTAATAATTCATAAAATGCTGGGATTAAACAACATATGCCTTCTGTCTTTCAGGAAGATGGTTGGACATTTCTGTAACTTACTAAAGTGTGGCTAAGTAGGAAGTTAGTGATAATTTTTTGATTGTTTTCTCTGTCTGAAGTAAGTTGTTTTGTCAAAGAATATAAAGTTATAATAGACTTCTCCTGGCCACCTACACTAAACTTCTGCCTTATTCAGATCAGAGAATTTACGTAGGTGACTGTTATCTAGCTGCTGAGCTAGAACATGTCTTTTTGAAGAAAAAAACAAGACACATATAAGCATATCCATCCTTTACACACGTCTTTTTTAAACACCAGTGATGGAGTGTACCCTACAATCTATTTGAAAATGTTCCATTGGTTCAGCTCTTAAAACATTTACTTTGCAAACCTACACAGTGTATACATCTCCAATTTCTGCCACTGGGGGGAAGGTGGAGGTGTTTTGTTTCTTTAAATAAATAAATAAATAAATAAATAAATAAATAAATAAATTAGAGATCTGTCTCTTCATTTGCTAATGTTGTTTTCACATGAGAACGGTGATGAAGCAATACCTTAATATTTAGCACATTCAGTACAAATGGTGAAGCATTTCATGTCCATTCAGAGGAATAAAATAGGGTCTTCATGGAAGGACACATAAGGGACAACAAGAGAGCCAAGATTAACTAATTTTTAAACTCAGTCAAGCATTCACAGGAAGTACTCTTCACTTGTTGCTCAGCTGAATTCAGTATTTCTGAAGGAAAGCATGCCCTCTGTTGAAAATACAGTTTTATACTTCTGTGTTTTCTGTGTTTTACTTATTTCTTTTTCAGGTAGAAACACTCCCAAAGATGGAATCTAATGTACAGAACTTTTAAAAATTTCAGTTTCCTAATGAAGTCAGAATACAAAGCTCAGTGTGACTCCAGCTTCAAGGTTCAGTGCATATAAATTAAAACTTCTCCAATGATTTCAGTCCAAAATTAAATATGGCCTGAAAAATACCATAATAATAGAAGGGCATAATGTGAGTGAACGAGCAGCAAGTGTATTGATATTTATGAAATGATTGTATGAAATATTTATTTTCAGAATGCAAAATAATGTCTTCCCTCAAAAACAGTACTATAAGTAGTAGTTTGTCACCTCCTGTAATAACAAAATGAATTTTCATTTAACATTAACACCGAAAGCACTTGCAGTCCTTCATCTACAGGAGACAACAATAGATTGAGACCATACAGATCAGATAGAAAATTTGATTTTCATGTATTAGCTTTGAGTAGTCTTGATCAATCTAATTTTAAACAGCTGAGGATGTTGAGCCTTCATCTCTTTTCTGCACAGACTATTTCAATCCTAACAGTCGAGATTCTATTGTAATAACTTTCAAAAGACATTTATAAGAAATGGATGTTTTCCAATTCCAACATGAGAGGCAGAAATCGAGAGACTGTAACTTTTGCAATAAATTGTCTTCCTGTCTGTGGTCTTCCATCTCTTTCAGCTATTACCAGTTTTTCCAAACAGCATGGTTATTCTTTGGTGAAGGATATCACACTGTCCTTTCCCCTTTTAAATTGTTCTGCTGAAGCAAAGAAGAAACTGCTTTGTATTTGGAAAAAAAAAAAAAAAGTACATAGCAAGGGACAGAAGTGCAATTTAAGCTGCTAAAACTAGGAATGCTCAGTACTTTATGGTTGCCTATGATAAAAGCTAATTCTTTATCAGTATAGTGTACTTTCAGGATGATTCTATGTTGTACAAGCCTGTACACCTGTGTTAGTTTGTGTACAAACCCAAAAATAAATATAGGATGTAGTATTTCATCCTACAGTACTATTCATTAAGTTTCCTGAATAAATTTGTATTATCTGTCTGTATTATTTCTGCATACATATTTTCAATTGCAGGGTGTTTCAAAAAGTTGGACCTGATTTCAAAGATATAATGATTTCAAATGGGGTCCATCTTTCTGAGACACCCTGGATCTTAGTACCCTATATTATTTATTACAGGGCTAGAAACGTGTATATTCCCATACATCCTGTGTCTGCCTGCTTAGCTGACATGCAGGTAGAATGAATTTCTCTTGCAGGAAAGAATAGGCATTTTTAAAGCATTCCAGGATTGAAATAAAACAAAACAAAACAAAGCAAAACAAAACAAAACAAATTTAAAGAAATGTCATACATCCATTATCACTTAGCAATTAATTCTATAGTGGCAATAAGTAACATATCTTCATTGTTACTCAAACAAAAGATTTTTATTTAGAAGGAATGTTCATGCTTTTTCTAATATCATCCATTGAGAGCTGTAGAGCTGGTGTAAAGTTTTGGTGGATTATGGTTGTAAATTAGATTATATTAAATCCCTCAGGACTTGACTGTGCCTCTAGGCCCAGCCTTCAGCAAGAAATAGTATGTAGGCTGTGTCATCCCAAGAGGTCTTGTGCCTTATAAATACACCTCTGAAGTACAATTGACACCTTGTTCACACACAAATTCAGCGTGTTAAGAGACTTTTCTTATTCTCAGTGTTCTACATCCAGTTCCCGATGACAAAAGGATCAAGCAGTTGTGGACAGTGTAGAGTATTGCATCTGGGTAGGAACAACCCCAGGTTCCAGTATAAATTGGGGAATGACTTATTAGAGAGCAGTGTAGGGGAAAGGGACCTGGGGGTCCTGGTGGACAGCAGGATGACCATGAGCCAGCACTGTGCCCTTGTGGCCAGGAAGGCCAATGGCATCCTGGGGTGTATTAGAAGAGGGGTGGTTAGTAGGTCGAGAGAGGTTCTCCTCCCCTTCTACTCTGCCCTGGTGAGACCACATCTGGAATATTGTGTCCAGGTCTGAGCCCCTCAGTTCCGAAAGGACAGGGAACTGCTGGAGAGAGTCCACTGTAGGGCAACAAAGATGATTAAGGGAGTGGAGCATCTCCCTTATGAGGAAAGGCCGAGGAAGCTGGGTCTTTTTAGCTTGGAGGAGGCTGAGGGGTGAACTTATTAATGTTTACAAATATGTAAAGGGTGAGTGTCATGAGGATAGAGACAGGCTCTTCTCGGTGACAACCAATGATAGGACAAGGGGTAATGGGTTCAAATTGGAACACAAGAGGTTCCACTTAAATATGAGGAGAAACATCTTCTCAGTAAGGGTAACAGAGCACTGGAACAGGCTGCGCAAGGAGGTTGTGGAGTCTCCTTCTCTGGAGACGTTCAAAACCCGCCTGAACACATTCCTGTGTAGCCTCATCTAAGTGTTCCTGCTCCGGCAGGGGGATTGGACTAGATGATCTTTTGAAGTCCCTTCCAATCCCAAACATACTGTGATTCTGTGGGTCATATGGGTCTAAATTCCGGCCACTTAAATTAGGTAGCTAATACAGGAAAACAGCTACACCAGACTATTTATTTTGTTCGAAGGAGACATGGAAAGTAAAAAAGTAACCTCTAGAAAGAAAACTCAGTCCACATAAGATCTGATTTACTTTCTGGATGTGCATTTCATGAAGAAATTCCCACAGTAACAACGGGAAGAAAGAGCTAATCCTGCTTGAAACATCAGGATACTGTCAGAAGGACCTATTGAGGAGAAAGCTGTGATAACATACAATATTGTCTTTTCTCATCTGCTTTAGCTTATATAATTTACAATGGCTTATCCCTTTCCCTATGCTGGCAGCATTTGAGATCCCAGTATCTCCAAGGCTTCCTTTGTTATGCATGAAAACTAAAGTACTGTGATCTCAGAAATTAATCTTATAGATGCTCTACCTTGCTTCCCTTTTCATTATCGCACTAGAAGGGAAATTCTGGTTTGTCTTGTCAGCTGGCACATGTGAAAGAATCTGATTGCATGTACAGTGTCTGACTGGGATGGAGTTAAGTTTCTTCAGAGCAGCTGAGATTCTGATGTGCTTTGCATTTGTGGCTAAAACGGTGTTGATAACACACTGATGTTTTGGCTGTTGCTGAACAGTACTGGCACAGCATGAAAACCTTCTCTCTACTCCAACAATCATCTGAAGTGAGTAGGTTGGGGGTGGGCAAGAAGTAAGGAGGAGACAGGGCTGGGACAGCTGATCCGAACTGACCAAAGAGATATTCCATACCGTATGATGTCTTGCTTAGCAATAAAATCTCAAGGAATGGAGGAGGAAGGGGGAATGTTGATGGCTATGGTATTTGTTTTCCCAAACAAACGTTACATATATTGAGGCCTTGCTTCCCAGGAAGTGGCTGGACACCTGCTTGCTCATGGGATGCAGTGAATGAATTGACCTTTTTTGTTTGCTTGTGCCTGCAGCTTTTGCTTTCCCTGTTAGACAGTTATTGTCTTGATCCAGGAGTCTTCTGGCCTACTATTTTCTCCCCATCCTGTGTTAGAGGAGAGTGAGTGAGAGTCATAGTGTGTGCCTTGCTGCTGGCTGCTGTGAACCCACCACTTTGCAAAACAATATGAAACCTCAAATACCTAATATAAACAGTCAAAAACAGTGAATTTAGTAAAGAACATTCATAACTCTTCCTTTACATGAAGTTACCACCTTACTTAATGTTGAAAGACAGAGAAACTAAAAATATTTTGTAGTTTTCCTGGGTTTTTTTTTGGCAAATATAATTCAAAGCTGGAATTGTATTTTGAATAATGTCAAAATGCAACAACTGGAAATCACAGAATCGCAGAATGTTAGCGAGTTGAAGGGACCTTAAAAGATCATCTAGTCCAATCCCCCTGCTGGAGCAGGAACACTTAGATGAGGCTGCACAGGAGTGTGTCCAGGCAGGTTTTGAATGTCTCCAGAGAAGGAGACTCCACAACCTCCCTGGGCAGCCTGTTCCAGTGCTCTGCCACCCTCACTGAGAAGAAGTTTCCTCTTATATTCAAGTGGAACCTCTTGTGTTCCCATTTATACCCATCGCCCCTTGTCCTATCATTGGTTGTCACCGAGAAGAGCCTGTCTCTATCCTCATGACACTCACTCTTTACATATTTATCAACATTAATGAGGTGACTCCTCAGCCTCTTCCTCTCCCAGCTAAAGAGACCTAGCTCCCTCAGCCTTTCCTCATAAGGGAGATGCTCCACTCCCTTAATCATCTTTGTTGCCCTGGGCTGGACTCTTCAGCAGTTCCCTGTCCTTCTGAAACTGAGGGGCCCAGAACTGGACACAATATTCCAGGTGTGGTCTCACCAGGGCAGAGTAGAAGGGGAAGGAGAACCTCTCTCGACCTACTAACCACCCCCCTTGTAATACACCCCATGATGCCATTGGTCTTCCTGGCCACAAGGGCACAGTGCTGGCTCATGGTCACCCTGCTGTCCACCAGGACCCCCAGGTCCCTTTCCCCTACACTGCTCTCCAACAGGTTGTTCCCCAGCTTATACTGGAACCTGGGGTTATTCTTGCCCCGATGCAAGACTCTACACTTGCCCTTGTTATATTTCATTAAATTTTTCCCCACACAACTCTTCAGCCTGTCTAGGTGTCTCTGGACAACCACCTTAGTTTTGTTACTGTGTACTATAATTCTGTTTTGTTTCAACGCAATAGTTATTGCTGTTTTCCCCAGGCAAAAATTCAAACATTACATCTGAGCATTGTTTGCATTGCTTTGTAAAAGAATTCTTCAATGTCTGTACTCTGCAATGTGAAATATATGGCCACCCATCACATAATCCAATGACCAACACTAATTTCAAGTGAAAGTACAAGAAACTTGCTTTGCAGAGTCATCATATATGCCATTTCTGCCTAGTAGTTAATCAATACAAGTCTGGTACAGTAAGTGATTTTCATCTCATTATTCAAATGAAATAAGCAAATGTAGTATGTGTTGCACATTTCATTTCGAGAAGAAAAAGAAAGTATGGAATAGCACCTTTGGCCATACCTCATTTTCAAATACAAATAAGGCACTTCATACAAAAAGAGGAGTGCAGAAGTCTGCCAAATAGGAGGTCTAGAGACTGCTTATAGTTCATCTGGTACCCTGGGGAGAAATACAAGTATTATGGTGAAAAATATGCAAGCTAGGATCCAGTCCTGCTGTGAGATCTGCCCAGGTACAACTTAGAGCATGTACCGAATCCATCTAAATCAGTGCCATTTCGTCAGGGCACAGGGAAAGTCCCACATAGATTACACTTGAAGGTCTGGATCTGGTCAAAAGATCATGAAATAAACAGCTGAAAATGAACAAGAGATGGCTTGAATGAACTAAATAATATCAACCTCCTTAGGAAAAAAAAAAAAAAAAAAAAGCAAAAAAAAAGCTATATTGACTACACTGTCAAGGAAATGAGTTAAAGGTGCTATGAAGATGCCTTATCATTTCACTAATAAAAGCAAGAATGAAGGTGGTTAAACTGGATAGTTAACCATGCTAAAACCATGCTGGATAGTTAACCATGCTAAAATGTAGAGCTAGTAAAGGAAGTCTTTCTTTTGTTCTTTGTTTTATGAGGAGGCTTTCGTTTACTGTTATGTATCAGAGCTCAAAAAATCTCTTTAGTAAGTTTATCCATTTTAATTTCAACCACAGATAGATAAATAAATATAAAAGTACTTTTGTAATATGATAAATGTTAAATATTATAAGTTGCTGTATTTTTTTTCTTTCATTGCATTTTCCACAGTTTAAAATTTCAAAATAAATGACAGAGTTGTTAATAGGCTGTAGAGGATTTTTTCCTGTCCTCCCTTGATTTATTGCTGCTGAGTGTAAACTGATCTGGAAACAAGTATGAATTCCCCTGCGAAATGTTCTAAAATCCAAATTCCTCACGGAGAGGAGAAAAATATTTGAGCAGAAACAATCATCCCCACGTGTATAAGCTTTGAATAATAACAGCCTGGTTTCTACATTTCTTTTGTTCATGATGTATCAATCCAGTGTGAAAGGAAACATAAAAAAAGCACATATATAACCCAAATGTGCAACAGCAAAAGCTTTAACAAACCCTAATTATTCAGGTGGTTAAGGAACAAGCTAAATAGCAGCACTAGTACACTGTAAATTCTTGCGGCTGACACAGGAGTGGTTATGACAGCTTTCACATTATCTCATTGCAGTATCGAGGCAGTAGTCGCAGCTGGCTCATATGTCAAAATGTGTCAGGACTTAAATGGTAAAACAGGAGTGCAACAGCAATTGGCTTTTCAATCAATAATGCAATCAATATATTTCACAGATATTTTCCCATATCTAAATTACTCTGCAGAGATGAGGTAGCCCGACTGAGTGTTTATAAATCAATAAAACACACAGCTAAAGGACATCTGCTCCTGTTCTCTCACTTCAAGGCGCAGTTTGCCTTTTATTTCCAACTCTCTCTTATTTAAGAATGTACTTTTGAGGAAAAACAGCTCCTCTTTTTGCACACAAATCAGTTTGGACTAGCACTATGACTATAGAGTATTTTTGTTAATAATTGTGTACTTCAGTTTTAAATAGGTGTAAAGAACAGTTTCTACTGGCAACAGAGCTTAGAATTAATAACATTCATTCCAGATTTATAAGATACATATGAACAGGTATTTTATATCACATTACTTTTTTTTTTTCTTTTTACTTCAGTACAATGCACACCATTTTGAGATCCTCCCAACCTTAAGCAATGCAACAGAATTCCAGAAGATTCTCAGTGACATTTTGTAGAACAGCTTTCTCTCAGACCACCATTGTTTTGATGATTTTTTTTCACTAATCTATTCAGTTTTCTGCAGCAGATACATAAAAGGTGATAGCTTGTTAAGATATTGTTATATGACATTAAAGAATTTGCTTTCTGCATCTTCTTTTTTTTTTGTGAAGAAGTGACTACATGTAAGAATCTGTATTTCAATGACTATCATCACAATAATTCTTTAATATAAAATAATTTGATGATTTGCTTGTGTATGACTACAATATATATTTATTTATACTTATGCATATAGACAGTTATATACTGCACATAGAGATACATACAAATACATGTGAAACATTGCAATGCTGGAGTTATATAATTACATGAGTTAATGCATATAGATGTTCATTATTGTGTGTACCACACATTTTATTTATGCAATATTAAGAACTGAAAACTATACACTTTTAAGATAAAAACACTTAATATGTTTTAGCCTTGTTTATCTTCTGCTTGAAAATTACATCAGACATGAAACAGAGAGTAAGAAAAACAATTACATCTTTCAGGTAAGACAGCCATATTCTGTCAAGAAGTACATAAACCCAAGCAAATTACATTTCCTAATTTAGGTGTTCCATTAAAAATAGATTGTTACTTTGGTGAACATCAACTAATCTCATGATGTTATATCTTTAGCTCACATGCTGTGTTATTCTCTCAAGACATGCAATCTCTCTCACAGTTGTGAGATCCATCTCTGAACAACAGTTGCTACACAGTGAAAACACAAGCTACGTGCACAGCGATTCTCTGGTTCACTTAATCTACGTATTTTATTAAGATTTTTACTGAATCTATTACTATATTATAGCATTTCAGAGGATTTGTATTTAATTGCATTGTATTATTTGAATATGGCTTTAACTGGAAAAGCTTCGGTTAACATGAGTCCAAGATTTCACGTTTCATTTCCAAATTAGTGAAGACATTCTCTTTGACTTGAATGGGAAGAGTATTTTGACCTCAATAGCCTACTAACTCAATAGCTTTCAGCAACACTAAAAGAAAATTTAGTATTACCCTAAAGAAACAAACCCCCCAGATATCGTGGTACTTTATGAAACGGTTTCAATCAACCTGATTTTAAAAAAAATCATTTTATATAAGAGATGTTATAGTAACCTTTTAAAAAAAAAAATTTTGAAAATGCTCCACTTTTTTGAAAAGACATTTGAATAATTTTTGTGAACCATCAAATATTTGCACTATATTGATATAAATATTTATCAGACTCATTTAAGTATTAAACTCACACAAGAGTAGGCCAGAGTGCGAAAACCTCTTTCTTCTCAGTTAGCAGAACATAACAAGTGTCATAATAAAAAAATTCTCTCGGAGTATTCTCTATTAATTTTATTTTGATAAGGCTCTTGAATGACTGAAACTGCTGGTTTTTTTTACAGCTTTTGAAAACACTTTATTGTTTCAGTGACTGAGCTCTGAGGAATCCTAAGTTACAAATTCCTACAACAGTCATCAAAGTCATTCTCATCCGTTGTATGTAAGTGTCAGAAACATTTTTAGAGACCTGAAAATCTACTAGACTTCCAGCTGAAAATATATCTTAAGCTGCAAGTCAAACTCCTAGCAACCGTGAAGTGCTTAATACCTTTATATTTGAGAAGCTGTAAAATGAGAGAACACTGCTGGGAACTAGAAATTGAAACTAGTTGAAGAATGCCCCTGGTGACATGAACTTTGTTTTAAGTAAGAGCTGGTCAAAATGCAGTAGTTGAGCTTTGCAAAAGACAGCATCAACATTACTGAAGGTCTTCTGTTTTGCAAAATTTGCCCAACATTTTATTCTGTTAATGTTCTTATTCCTTGTCTTACAGATGATGATAGAATGAATGAATCTGCAGCCCTGAGAAAAATTGTTTGAGGAATCTTACAAATTGGATTTGTGTGTGTTCTGGGTAGGTAGCTCCTCATTACACAAGACCAGCTTTCTAACTTGAAGGTCATGTGCTTCGACTTATTCCCAGTATTTTATGTTTTCTTTCCAAATTATCCTCTGTCCTATGTGGAGTTGAGTGAGGAACTGCAATATTCTCCCTTATGAGGAAAGGCTGAGGGAGCTGGGTCTCTTTAGTTTGGAGAAGAGGAGACTGAGGGGTGACCTTATTAATGTTTACAAATATATGAAGGGTGAGTGTCACGAAGATGGAGCCAGGCTCTTCTTGGTGACAGCCAATGATAGTACAAGGGATAATGGGTTCAAATTGGAGCACAAGAGGTTCCACTTAAATTTGAGAAGAAACTTCTTCTCAGTAAGGATAATGGAACACTGGAACAGGCTGCCCATGGAGGTTGTGGAGTCTCCTACTCTGGAGACATTCAAAACCCACCTGGACACATTCCTGTGTAGCCTCATCTAAGTGGTACTGCTCTGACAGGGAGATTGGACTAGATGATCTTTTGAGGTCTCTTCCGATCCCTAACATTCTGTGATTCTGAAACCTCTATGAATGATGTGTGGCTGTTCTTGAATTTAAAATTTGATGTGAGTGATTAGAAACAAAGGGAAAATATAAGGTTGGATGGCATGAAAAAGGAAGGGCAGGGCAGGGGGAAGGAAGGAAGGAAGAAAGGAAGGAAGGAAGGAAGGAAGGAAGGAAGGAAGGAAGGAAGGAAGGAAGGAAGGAAGGAAGGAAGGAAGGAAGGAAGGAAGGAAGGAAGGAAGGGTAGAAATTATTTTACTAAGTGAAACTATTAGCTCACAGAACTGTTATAAATATGGAGCTTCAAAATCCAGGAGGTAAACATAACAGTCAATGGTAGATATATTTGCTAGTTTCACATTTGATTTAGATGGGTGTGAGAACAGCAAATGACCTTTTTTGTTTGTTTGTTTGTTTTTCAGAATAGCCATAAAACCAACAAGCTGAAGTCTTTTAGACATTCAGATTTAGAAATAATTAAATGGAATATACAGAGAAAAATACACTTATAAATTAAAGTTTTACTGAAAGTGTCATCAGGTCGAATACAACCATGATTATATACAGTCAACGCAGTTTCTAATTCTGTTCATATAGACTACATAAAGAGTAAAGGTTAACCTGTGGACTGCAAACCATATTCTAATTATATGACTACATAAATCAATAAGCCCTCAAGGGTATAAATGATGGTAGAGGAGTGCAGCAAATGACAAAGCAGAAACCAAGAGCAACATAATGATTAAAAGGCCTAACAGCATGTTAGAGTTAATGAAGGGAGGCATAATATTGGCCTGATTAAGCTTATTTTATTGGCCAAAGTGTAGGGTTTGAGTGTGCAAAAGTGTAAGCAGTTAAGAAGCCTTAGGAACTAACAAACACATTTCTTTTATACAACATGAAAGTCTTGTAAATTGCGTTATACACCATCTCTGTGATATATATCACCAGAATGCATGGGAAGAGATTAAAAAAAAGTCTGTCATGGGCTAGATATATTTGACCCCTTTTTCATTGCTAAACAAAACCAGCTTGTAGTTGGTTCACTTAGAACTTTATCCCAGCAGAGTGGAGAACTGATCTGTCTCTAGCACCTCTGTACTATCTCATGAAAGTGAATGCTAAAAATGGAAAATGGTTTGAGACTGAGATATCTAAGTATCTTTAGTATCTGTTGGTTAAAGGAGATCTAGGCCCAATTCAGATCTCCAACTCAGGCATTTACAAAAGTCTTTTGCAGCACCTTAGTCTGTTACTCCTGGATTCCAGTGACTGCTCCAAAAAGCATAAATATCCTATGGGTCTTATATTTTACCTGCCATCTTACATGTATATCTTCAATACCTGAAGTATTTCAGATAGTACAAGCTGTGTTAGTGTGGGTAACTGAACGAAACCCCAGAGGTAATTGGTTCTTCTTGGAAAAGCTGTGGGTGGTGTTTCATAATGAATACAGACTTCGTATAGAGTTGTGAAAGCCAGTTTTGTAAACCCATCCAATGCCCATAATTCTATATTAAATGATATAATTTTCAGGGATATTTCTATGCACCTTATAAAACATATATATTATACTGGTATTCTATAACACTCTTCTAGTGACTTTGGAGAATCTGTGCAAGTACTATTCAAAGGAACATGAGAGACGTTATGAAGAGTGTAGGGACACAATGCAATAGTAAGTGAAAATGGAGATGGTAAACTACACTGATCTAAGATTGAGTATCATATTAAACAGAAAACCTCTCTATTTTTTTAAACATATCATTTCTATTACGAACTTCAAATGATCTCTAGAAATTATATTCAACATGGATAATTTGTTTACTACAAAATTAACCAGTCAGAAATATTTGTTATGTAAGCAAGCCATCAAGGATTAAATGGCAGGTTTAGGGGCTCTGTCCCTGATCCAGGACTCATTCTCTTGTTATATTGCATGGCATTATATCACATTTTTTTCAATGGGAATCTATTTTAAAATGCATACACAGGATGAAATCAGTATGAATCTTGCTTATTAGCAACAGCTAAATATCAAATATCAATCAACATTCTTACTTTTTTTCTTTTTAATTTTCAGAATCTCCTAAGTAAAAGCACCTGACAGCAAGTTTGTTAGAAACTTTTATCAAAATGGCACAGGAAGAAAACATTGAATAGTTTGAAACAATATACATTTGTCCAATGATAAAGGTGAAGTCATATGTCAACACAGTAGGTGACTGAATCAATGGAAAGTCCGTAAGGTGTATAGGGGTTTTTGCATTTTTTCTTAATATTTACTTTATGCTACTACAGATAGTAAATATTAGCACAAAATACTTATTCCCTTCTTTTGATAACAAGATCTTTAGTGACATCTAAACAACCTTTAATTTCAGAGTTTTTCATCCCTGGATCATACAGTGATTCTGATTTGCACTATAGATTATGCCTTTTAGAAGTCAGACAATTTAATCATGACAATCAGTTATGACAAGTTGCATTTCTTTTGCTGAGACACACTAGTTAACAGAAATGTGGAACGTCACCTCTGAGATTTTTTTCTGGTGTCTCAGGCCTAAACTATCACATACAGTGAAAGATGGCCTTGTTGTTGGCTGCTGTTGGCTGCTCAGTTTTAAATGTTTTCTGGATCTGGACAAAGAATGCTGAGCATTCTGAGATGCCAAGACTGGCTACAAGTGATAAAGAGCACAAACTAAGGAATGTAGCTAAGGAATACTTTACCTTCTTCCTATATAAAACTCCAGCTAAAGGAATAAATTTGCAGGACTGTGAGCAAGCCTGTAAGTTGGATGTTTTTTTTTTTCTTGCAGCACTGAGGGAATGCATTGACAAGAGGGGTAGGGTAGTTGAACTATTTGGAAAGAATTGTAAAAAAGATGAGCTCACTGCATATGGGGACATTATCTCACGAGATAACACAACTTTCCACAACTAAGAAAACAGAGTTATACTTCTAAGAATCATAAAAAATTATTAGCAGTAATCAAAAAGAATTGCACAGATAATGTTCTTGGCCAAATATTAGACAAATAATTTAACTCATGAAAATGAAGGCACTGCATATGGAGCTGTGACCAATGTATAATAAGGGGGTCAGCTATTTTTTTCTGGCCTTGGACAGACAGAGTAGATGGCATTTCAATGGACTTTAGGTACCTTGCTTTGAGGAACTGAATACTGGTGAGATAGTCAAACCATTTATTTTTCTCCAATAATAGACAGGTATCATTGAGAAACAGTCTTCCCAACGCAAAGGGCTAAAGTTACAAAGTGGAAACATCGCTCAATATTCCTTAACTCTTGTTCAGAAGATAATTCTGTGAACCACTTGCATATATGAAGAACAGAAGACTGTTTTAAAGGCTACAGAAGTTACCAAGATTAGCATTTGTAATGCTATTTACCCTTGGCTTGCATTAGAGTAAGTTCATCAGATAATTGTACACTTATGTTCAGGTCACATAATAATGTGAAAAATACCATGAAATCACAGCAACATGACAATACCGTCTCTCACCAGGGTTCTACAGATGTTTCAAAAAAATCTTCTGGTACTAATTTGTAGGGGATAGCTACCCTGGATGCCATTATAGGGATTTTTAAAAGTTTCCCTTTCATTAGTACTAATTTAGCTGTTATGAGAAGAGCTGTTGTCAGCCAGGATCAGGTACATGTTGCTCTATGGGTTGAAATTGCTGAGAGTAAAGCTTTACACAGTCTAGTTCCAAGCAATTGTCCTGACACTTTTCTGCTCAGCCACCATAACTGTCAGTAAAATGAGAGTTTCAGCTGCAAGTGGTAGCCTCAGGTATATTGTTAGAAACTTTGCTATCACATTAAAGATTTGGGATCCATTAGGCCATTACACTGAGCAACTACAGAAGATTAATTGGTTATTGTTTGTAAATTGCTTTACAGATAGTAAGTCTCATATAAGTGGTCTGTATTACTGTTATTAATGTACTATTTTTATCTGTAGTGGATATCTCACTTCACCATTGTTCACACACATAAAGGGAAACTAGAATACTTTCCTTCAGAACAGGATTCAGAACTTCAAAAGAAATTACTTTTAAGCCTGAATAGACTGATTAATGTTTATCAAGAATGTGGTGATATGTGACTATAAAGGAAAGAATACGTACAGAAATATATTTTAAATATTTAAAGAGAGATATCAGCAGATGTTATGCTAATAGGAAATTTTAAGTTATAATCTGCCAATTTAGAATACAAGAAGTCCTTAAAAACCTATCTATAAGCTTTTGTCATATCTTCTTTGTCTCCTTAATTCTACTAGAAATATACACTTTCCTGACAATTATTTTACAGGACATTATCATAGTGCCACTATTTAAAAGATTTAAAGAAACTTTATTTGAGAAAGGACAAGGAAAGGATTGACAATTATAATGACATGATCAGAAATCTTAGTTTTAAGTAAAAATATCTTTTAGAATTGTTACAATTTTTCAGCTGTGTCCTGGTTTCATCTGGGATAGAGTTAATTTTCTTTCAAGTAGCTGGTATAGTGCTGTGTTTTGGATTCAGAATGAGAATGAGGTTGCTAATACACTAATGTTTTAGTTTTTGCTAAGTAGTCATGGACTTTTCAGCTTCTCTACACTGTGCCAGGTGCACAAGAAGCTGGGAGAGGGCAGAGCCAGGACAACTGATTCAAACTGGCCAAAAGGATATTTGATACCATATGATGTCATGCTCTGCATATATTTTGAAGGGGAAGCTAGCTGGGGGAACTCCTGCCTGGGGACAGGCTAAGTATTGATCACTGAGTGGTGAGCAATTCCATTGTGCATCACTCATTTTATACATTATTATTATTATTATTTCACTTTCTGTCTTATTAACCTGTCTTTATCTTAACCCATGAGATTTACCTTTGTTCTGATTCTCTCCTCCATCCCATGGCAGGGGGAAATGAGTGAATGTCTGTGTGTGGTGCTTAACTGCCTGCCAGTTTAAACCACAACAATCTACCATGAACAACAAGTTGGCATCTCTATAATTGAACTTAATTTCTGAAGATCTTGTGTCAGACTTTCGAAAGAGTTCAGGTATCTGAAGGTGCAAACTGAGATTTACAGAAGAAACCAACAAAAATGCTATTAGCAAACCTGTGCCTAAATATCTTTGCACCCTTAGTCTCATGTTCCTAATGTAACACTCTAGACTACTCTCCCTCCTGTAAGATTACACAGATTCTTATATTTTCTTATAAGTAATTCCTGGAAAAGCCTTAATGTATGACTCTTGTGTCATGGAATATTATTATTGATAAAGACTTGTGTAAACAACAATATCAGTTAGAAATGTGGTAAACCACCAGACATACCTAGAAAGGAAATGAATATGAAGGATACATAGCCATGCTGATAAAAGTACTTATAGCTAACATATGGATACAGTCCACTGCATGTTTGTTTTGCCTCCCATACCATCTTAGTCATGTATATTAATATCTTAGGCTCTGTTCTGTGCTAATATGACTGTCGGTCTTTGAGACTACAGCAAGCTCACACCTGGCCAACCAAGTACACAGACTGGATATCTGTTTGAACCCCCTTATGCAGAGTATTTAAGAGATAAGATGTGAATCGCCATTTAAGATATAATACAAAAATTGTTTTCTCTTAGCTAAGAGAAAAAACACCCAAGAAATTAATCTAGATTCCTATCAGTGTTATCTCAGCATCATTTTGAGTTATTCATGATACACTTTTCAACCTGTTTCAAATTCAATATCTAGCAAAGCCGCCACATCACAGCTAAATCCTAAGCCTTTCTAATGACTTCAGTAAATTCTTGCCATTCTAGCAGTGAAATGTACTGAATGGATTTGTTGAGTTTACATGCAATTGTTCCACTAACTGAACAGAGGCTCCAATCACTCGGATATATTAAAGTACAGAACCATAATTTAGTGCCAAAGCTACGTTTGAACACTGTTTATTCCAAGTGATGGGTCAGGTTAAAACTAGACCAGATATGTATCACAGAATGGTGTATTTTGTTCTTTAAATGATTTAGAACAGTCAAAACCAAAGTGTATATTGTATGTTTCACTTCAGTTATGCTGGCTTTCAGGTGCTACAAAGTGCTGTAACTTCATCTGTATAATCCAGCAATACATTTAGGTCAGATTCTCTGTATTGGATTTTTCAGTTATACAATTCAGTGTTTGAAAGAATCCCAATTATCTGATGTTGAAAATATTGATGAGGTGCGAAACTGCTGTGGTGGCAAAATCTGCTCAAGCCTTTTACAATATTAGATACATATCATGACGCTTAATATTGTAGCGCCATAGGTAACTTTCCCATTACATAGCATGTTCCCATTATAAATGTGATTTGTGACATTTTTGCTAACTACTGTCAGAAATAATCCAATATTGAACACCTTTTAGATTCTCCTTTGGAATTCCCTTGAGAATTTGGTAATTTAGTGCACACATAAATGTGCATCATATGGTATATACATTTTAAGGAAGTTGTTTCAAGGTGTTTTCAATAGAAATAAATGCATAAACAAACAAATACATTACTATTGAAAAGTCTTTTGTGTGTTGAATGGTATGTATGAAATTTTCTACATGAATAAAATGCATTAGTTAGTAGAAAAGCACTGACACTAAGTTTCTGATATACAGCTAAGCAACTTCATGCCAAATTTCCCCATTTATGCAGTTAAACAAACAAACAAAAAAGGCCTGATCTCTTAAAAATGTAAAATACAGGAAAAATATATGCAGATGGCAATATTTTCCTTCTTTTCTATGGGAAGTATGAAAACATTTCTCTGCTGTAACTAAAGGGATGAACAAGAGATAAAAGCCTGCTTTAAGAGAGTTTAAGAACAGTCTGTTCATTGCACCCTTCTTATTAGCAATTTAAGCCTTAATT
The DNA here is from genome assembly GCF_036013475.1 of Columba livia. Taxonomy (NCBI): domain Eukaryota; kingdom Metazoa; phylum Chordata; class Aves; order Columbiformes; family Columbidae; genus Columba; species Columba livia. Next base: position 43,195,291 of record NC_088602.1, on the reverse strand, counting down.
TTTCTCTGTATTTTGTGATTGGGATCAAAGGAAATGCATTGTCACTTTACATTGTTAATGAGTTATTTTAGGGAAGGAGTGGAAAGGGTACTTTAAATGGCTGTGAAAGACTATATTTAATGCTAAACAGTGAAGAAATATGACTATAATGTCTGGATGAGTGCAGCAGTAAAAACCATAGTGTTCCTAACTCTATTTCTGTGCTTGATGTAGTCATTTCTAGCTGTGCAAAGACCACCTATCAGAGTGTTAGTATAGTACATTTTGTTTTAAGTAGCAAGGAAGAATTAAACTTGGTGTTTGCAAGGGCTAATACAGAGGTTGTGACAATGAGATTTGTAATAACAATACTACAGAAGTGTTTTGAAAAAACTTAATGAAAGCAAGATTCTCTAAGATTATAATATTACTCTTCCAGTCATCTGGTAATGTATTTGGATCAGTGGCAGATAAACAAGTATACAGTTTACCTGTATTTCTCGTGTGTTATTTTCCCTTGTAGATTACCTAGAGAGAGAAGAAATCTTGGCATACAGAAAAGATGTGAATTAAAGTATTGAAGAATTCAAAGGAGGAAATAAAAAATTAAATTCCAGCTTCAGTTTACTTGGATAAAGGCACTGAGAGTGATGAGAAATTCATATAACACAGAGGAAGACAGAATGAGACCTGTTCTCTTGAGGGTTTTTTTGAAAGCATATAACATGATCTTCGAGGACTGATTTTACACTACGATTTGTCTCAGCTTCAAATAGTCACGCAGTTTAAAAGTTACAGTTATTATTCATTAAGAATGACTTTTATTCATCTAAACTGACCCTATACAATTCTTAACATATATTTGTCCATAAGAAACATAAATCCACTTCTGAAAGTTATAAACTAACTGTTGAATTCAAGAAAACAAGAGAAAACCTCCAAAGACTGGGTTTTGTCACACATTTTAGACAATCTTGTACACAAGATTTCTAAATAATACTCATGTGTCAGCAGTAAAAGGAAACATTTTGTGGAAAGCAACTTACCACATATATATGAATTCCCCAGTACCTTGGTCTATGGACACACTTGAGTTCCTGGAGTTCCAGAGTTCCTGGAATTAAATTATTTCCCAGAAATTATAAAAACAACAAAATCTTTGTCCTTAAATCCTCTCAGAATGCCATGGTAACACTACAAAACCAAGCTGCTGTTAAGGACGATTCCTGAGAAAAATGTTTTAATATATATTTTAGTGGCAGGTTGCTGGCAAATTTCTATTAATTTATATTTCTATTCACTAAATTAATGTACAACAAAGAGATGACTTGAAGGAACCAGGATTGTAATATTCTTCATAATAAGAGTCGTGTAGAAGTATTATTTTCTAAAAATGAAAATAAAAAGTCTGACACTTATTAAAAGGAAGAAAGCATCCAACATTGATTACTCACTGAAATAAATATTTATTTAATTTATTTCAGTATGTTTTATTCACTGTTTCACAAGACCAGGAAATTTGGTTCTGGACAAGAAAGTGTTTAATGTACGCACCTTCACCATTAGGAGTCTGAACAAAGCCCTAGCAAGTTCAGTGTATGAATTTAGATGGAGTGATAGTGGTTAGAGAAGTTCCTGCTGTTCGTATAGATGTGTATTAGAACAGGATGCAGAAATTAGTCAAGGCTGGACAACCACACAAACTGATAAGCTGCTGTATAGAAATCAGACATTCCATTCCATTTTATAGTGCTAGACAAAGCGCTCTGATGCCACATTAACTCTCTTGTCGGCCAAGATGATTTGGGTCTTTTGATGAAATGGGCAACATACAGACACATATTAGGAAACATCTACTATCTCTTAGTCCACCACTTCTTTAATCCTTGGTTAAGCTTTCAGTAGGACAAAAGGATTTGTGTTCCCATTAATAATTCCTAAGCAACATCTCAATGTTACTTTTTTCCCCTGTCTACATTTTTTTCTCAGGAGTACTTTAATTTTTGTGGTGTGAAAATTTTCACTAAGTGGAGTTCTTCAACAAAAGTCCTGATAGTGGTTTGCTATACATAATATTCAAGTCAGGAAACAGGACATATTAAACAAAAGAAGTTTCCTTCCTCTTGGCTAGTGATTTAGCAAGTATTTGTGAACATCTGCCATATATCATACACAGAACTCTTAAAATAAAATAATTTGGAGATCTTGTCAATTAGATTATGAATATTTCAAACAGAAGACATGCAAGAAGGGGGTGAGAGATAGTATGTTAGCTAATCAGTTTAACAAAGAGAGTCTTCTGTCTGAATTTCTTCCAAATATCAGTCAAGATACAGAAAAAAGCAGTATTTTTAGTCTTGGGAATAGAATCATGTTCTTTGTATGGATTGAAATGGACTGAAGACCACAACCTTTCTTCCCACCATTTTAAAATATGGATTTTAGAGATTTCAATGTAGGACATCAACTTTTATTACTATAATCATACTAACACATAGAACATTGAAAATGAACCTTATTTGATCTGATGGCTCATTACTTACTTTCACAAAAGTGCTCTGAGAACACAGCATATCAAATTAAAACACATGTACAATGCAGACTTTTGAAAGGGTCCTGAAATTATCCTGGGACAGTATAGTCCATCTACAGCTAACTATTGAGTGTATCAAGCTAAAGAGAAATACACCATGGAATGTTTTTTAGATTATAAGAAAAGGTGTGTGCAGGGAGTGTGGCGTGTGGCACTTTTCTCAGTGGAATATGAAAGGCATTTCCCAGTATTGCCATCAACACCATACTCCCACACTCAACATCTTCATCTCACAGTGTTATATCATATCTGCTTTCAGAAACCTTAATCCATACCCATGGTCCTCCTACCTGGCAGCACTTCCTCACAGAAAGAACACTTTTTGAGAAAAATGCATATGTCCTCTAGGATCCACCATAGTATCTGAAGAATTTTATACTCTTGTGCATCTTGCCCAGGGACTTCTGCAACCAGGTCACTGGATTTGAGGAGTTCCTAAATCGTGGCTGGTGTCAGTAGTGTCAGTACTGTCTTCCTGATCAGTATGGAGACAAGGAGCCTTTTATTTCCACACATAAGGACACAAAGAGCTCAATTCTGTTGCTCCAAAATATGTATCTACTGCTGATTAAGATGACTTAAAATATCTGAGTTAACTCCATGGAGATATGAGATATGATACAAGACTGAACTCCTCTACAGAAGCAGTTGAAGGCCAAGTGGGTTGTGTGAGGGCATCTCAATTGACCTTGGGGAAGCTGAACTGAGACCATAAGCTGCAATACAGTGCCATGCTAAGGCACCTGAATTTAGGTATCTCTATGTGAGCAAGATACTAAAAAATCAGTTGTAGACAAATGAAGACCTTATCAAGCCAGCCAATGGAGCCAAGAAAACATTTCAGTTGACCAGCTTCTAGTGACCACCTGAGGGGAAACTTTAAATGCTCCATTTGCTGTATTGACTATATCCTGACCGCATAGGAAGTTTAGACACAGCTGACATCTAGATATTGACCTATAGACATGTATATTTAGACGTCTTAATCTGAAGCTCCACAAATAAAGGAATTAAAAGAAGGAAGAGAAAGGAACTCCAGAGGAGAGTAGAGAGATCCACAAGGTTCCAAAGAAAATTAGAAATAGCAAACCAGCTGTATTATATGATGTTAAGGGAAGAAACTAATTGATATATTTTATCAACATGTGCTGTGTACATTACTTAAATTAGTGTCTAAAGGGTAAATATGGCATATTGATACACAGTGCTTTAGTAGAGTACTTCAAATAGATCAGTTGACTAAAGTTCAGAAATTAAAAAAATAAACAATGGCATATAACTGACATCAGTATGAGCCGCATTCTATTATTGATAAATTAACTAAAGATAGACTAGAATATATATGAAGACAAGTAGGAATCAAGAATCATGAATAAGAATGAGTACCTATAAGTGAAGAAAGATTTAAAAATACACGTGAAAGTGAGTTTTAAGGCCTAGAGGTCCTTACACTATAACATTAACAATCAGACAAACAGACAGCTGGTAGTGTTCTATCATACCAAGGAAAATTCATCCCAACATCTGTACCAGAAGTGAATTGAATTTATATTAAATCAGATGTGATGTAGATTGCTTGAAAAAGATTCTGCATTACTTGGGAAGGTGAAAAAAAAATAATAGAAGTATGTGAAAAAAATAAGAGATCAGCAACTGAGTATTTCTGAACAGATTAGGGGAAACAGACTAAGTTAGTTTGTCAGGTTAGAGAACACCCACAAATAACAAATTTAATATAAAAATATTAGTAGAAAAATTAAAATTATTTGGACTAGACAGTTTACACACTTGTGCAAAATATGGAACATTGTTTATGGACAGTTTGGGCTTGCAGTAAAGTCAATAGGAGTCAACATACTAACCACCTTGGTTATTGGTGTATATTGTGTGCAGTTCATATTTTATTTAATTCTCTGGCAGAGGGAAACAATTACAGGTCAATATTAATCAGGAAGTGCTGCAGCTAATGAGAAAGTAAAGGAGAGTAATGTGTATGAGATTTTTACTTTGTATTTACTTGGAAAGCTAGTGACTCTGTTAATTAAACAAATGTAATACATCCAAATGAGACATTTTCAGGTGGGATGAGCGAGTGGCTGTGTGGTGCTTAATTGCTGCCTGGGGCTAAACCACAACAGGTCCTTGGGTGTCTTCTTACCCTTGAAAATGCAACAGTGCCAAATTACCACAGAGAAGCCACAGGCTATCATTCTGTGAATCAGTCATGGACTCTAGTTTCTGTTCATCTCTTATTTCAGGTAAGGTAATTGTATATGTGTGGCTAGTTTTTTGGTATGGCTATTCCTAATATGAGAAACATTTTATCTTCTGCTCCTGATGACAAAAGAAATCTTTGAAGTGAAAACTGAGGTATGGTATCCTTATCCTCGACTTCTGTTTCAACAAAAGTTTGTAGAAGGTACAGCTAAGATTCAGTCTGCTTCAGTGAGTTACCTAACTACTATAAAAATTTTGGGTCTCTGGGAAGCAGTTCCATTCAACTAAACACCTTAAAATTACTGGGAGTCATAGGAAGGAAACAAAGAGCCGTGGGGGAAATTCTATCTGCTTTATCAGACATTTAAACTAAGGTATAGAGGATCTCCCTCTGGAGGCCTTGGCTACATCTAGATTCACGATTTGCTGCAAAACACTTCTGCAGCTGTGAATCAGTGAGTGCCCTGATTGTCTCAAAATGCTGCACATCGATTATGTTCAAGGTATGATTTTGCACTAAAGGAATACAGTCATACTCCTTGTGAAGAAAGCCAAAGTGGAAACTCCTCTTCTGGTATACAGCAAAGGAACTCTCCTTAGCGCCTGTAATAGAAACACAAGGGTTCAAACTGCATTAATGGTGACAGCTTTAAACCATACTCTGAAGTATGAACTACAATGTATGTATGAAGTATGATTTGCGTAAACACAGGAGTTTCAACACTAATTGCTTTGATCTACTGATCTATTCTTGTTGAGCCAAATTATGTGGTAATGTAACCACAACCATTGCCTATGTCTATTCACTGACTGTATAAGGAACTCAGATGTAGCAGGACTGCTTGTTAAGTAAATAAATAATAAACAGTGGACTATACCTCTTTCTCACTATTTTTTGTCTCAAAAAAAATCTGACCGTGAAATGGCAATATTTTAACTATGAAACACAAATTAGTTTTAAGGACTAGACAAGCAGTTTTACTTATATGAGAAGTCTAAAGCCTGATTTAACATTGAAATGATACCTCTTTGGAGTCAACAAACTCTAAAGATTTAAGAAGAAATAGCAGTGCCCTTCCCTTCCCTTCCCTTCCCTCTCCTTTTTACTTTCTATCTCTTTTATATTTTCCTTTTTTCTTATATATATACACATACATAGTAGGTTTTTTGTTGGTTTTGTTTCAGTTTGTTTGGTTTTGTTTGTTTTTCAATTGCACTGAGAAACTCCAGCAGATTCGAAGGGAGATGCTTTGATACCATGTGAAAGCCATTGCTGCAAAGAACTTGTAGTCTAAGTAGGCAAGACAAGATCTTGGAAGAGGGGGAAGTATAATTATTGCCATTTTATAGGTAGAAAATTAAGACAAAAGAGATCTACCTCTGACCTTTGAGCAAGGAAAAGAGTAGAAGAATTGAGAGCTCCATGACTTCAGAATGGATTTAGTTAAAGTTTGAAATACAGTATTCCAAGCCCATTAAAGCCAGAAAGTATCAGGATTGGTGGGATTTGAATCAAGGCTCAGAATATAGTAACTCAGACAACAAAATAACTAGCTTCTTAAATCCTTCTGTGTTAAAAAAGAAGGAACCACCAGGAGAATATAAACACTTAGATTAGCCTAGATCATGAATACAGTAATATAGCAGTTAAAAGGTTACCTCATCATCATGAAAATAAAAACAAACTTAAAAACAATCAAGAAAGGAAGAAACATTCCTAGAACATAATGATGATAAAATTACTTTCTAATATTTTCCAAAGATATTGCAAGTTAACCTGCTACAATGAAAACTTTTGTAAGCTCAGGAATATAATGCAAAACTATCAAAACATGTAATAAAAATTTCCACTCTTTGAGAATTTTCACTCACTCGTACTTTTTTCTACATTTCCTTCATTTTCTTCCTAACTTCTGTATGAAAACCCAGAAATTACATGTAGGACACCCAGTAGAGAAAGAATACATCACCTTCACACGTCATCTCTCTGCATGAATTAATTTCCATTTCCACAATAAAAAGTTATGTATTAATCAAATTTTGGCAGATGGTACCAAAAAATTAATTGTTTATCCTGCTTGTTATTGATTCAAAACTTACAGATTGATCCAGAACTGTACAGTATGTTATTGAGGATAATCTCTCTCATAGAACATCATTCCACTATTTCAACCTCAATCTTGGGTCAACTGATTAATTGATTAATCAGTAGTAATGGCTGATGATCAGGATATAAGTAAATACATGGTCTCTCCTATTCAACATCAGCTTTGATCACATCAGATTTCCTTGTCCTGTGTCACATTACTGAATTACAGCATATAACTATTGTTATATTTTGGTGTGAGGTGGAGTGAAGGTATGAGGACATCTTAAAACAATCATTATTACTTTTTTCACCCGTGTTTGATTTTTACTTTTTTTTTTCCCCAAAAAAAATCTCATTGTAAATATATGTGTACTTTGCTAGTCCCCAAAACAGAACATACATGAATTTCTCTTTGCAGATTCAGAGATGGAGAGGTCTTGCCAAAATGTACTAGGAAAAGGTTTTTGTTTATTTATTTGTTTGGGTTTTTTGTGTGTTTTGGTTTTGTTTGTTTGTTTGTTTGTTTGACTAAGGGTAGAATTCAGGTTTCCTGCATGTACAGGTAGCCTTTAAGGTCAAGATTAATACCTAAATACAGGATTCTCTGTCATGTAGACCTTTTCTCTAGAAGTTTATAAAGCTTTTAGACAATCGAGAGGATTTGTGGCTTCTGTTGCAGTCAATGGAAATCTAATCAGTGTAATCAACAGGACATGAATCAGTTGATCACACACAGGTGTTTAGTGCCTTTTGAATAGCCTGGGATATTCCAGACTTCAGCTGCCATTTCAGACGGACGCAGATCTCTCATAGGTATTGCATCACATCTACCAGCCTAGTATATATGTCTCATATACCACAAAGTGTCTTAAATATCATTAGAAGTTAATAGAAGGTAAGATTCTGGCTCTCAAAATATACTGAAAATAATTTTTGAACACAAAACCCAGAGCTGTTCTAACACTGCTATAGAAAGCAAAGTCCACTTGTTGAGAAAGTCATATCACATTCGAAAATGACCAGTGACTTCTGTATTGCAGGTGAATTTTAATGAAGACTGTGGGTGTTGTACAGGCTGGTGTCTATAAAATCCCAAAGATAATGAAGTGGGTCATGTGCTTTTAAGATTATTATTCTTTGTGTCTCTCAGACTTCCCCTTAAACAAAACTTAACCCATCTTAAAACGACAAACATGACTTACTTTCTTCTTAGGCTTTTTAGGCTTTTTTCCATATCAAAACAGCACCCACTGATTCATATAAATTAATATCAGTTTCTTGAGGCAAAGAGAACAAGACACTGAAGAAACTAAAGGCACAAGAAACTAAAAGGCAGCTACTGTAGTTTGGCTGTCTTCATTCCTCACCTGCAGCTTTGTCCACATTTTTGAGTTTCAGAATTTCAGAAGGGACTGCAAATACAGTATTTCTGAAAGACGTAAATAGGATTAGTTAAGCCTGACTATCTGATGATGCAAAATTACTATTGCACAGTATTTACTTTGAAAAGTGGTAATTCTGAAAAAGGTAAAAAGAAACCATTTTTGATCACACATGCTAGCAACTGAGCAAGCCAGTGACTTCAGTCTCCGGCCAATTTTAATAGTCCATTTTGAAAGCAATGAAAGTATGTGTGCAGTTACGTAACCTTGGTGAAATTTTAATGTGGACATTTTGCATTAACTTCTTTTCCTTTAGGAACAACAAAAATGAGAAGAGAAAAAAGAAAGAAAATAAAAGAAAAAAGGTGGCCCCCAAATAAATGAAACTCAATTTCACGGCACATTATCTCTCTCAATTCTTTCCTCTCAGCTTTCATTTTCATTAAAATCACAGACAACCATAAATTAATAATTACTTCAGGTTGACTAAATGCAGGCCACACTATTTAGCTCTCGTTTTCCTACAGTGGCCCTTCTTGTTCATGCTGGAAAAATGTTAATTTAGATAATGTGGCTTGCCCCTTGTCATATAATTCTGTTTTGCAGTTTCACTGATCTATAATGGTCTGTTCTTATTAGGTAGTATTAACTTTATCTTTTGTTCAATCAAGCTTCACAGTTTGCTCCAACAAGATAACTATTGCGAAATATCAGATGAAATGTTCTATTATCCGTATTTCTGCTATATCTTGATTCATCTCTATGTTGTAACAGTGTTCAGCAACATTCCTAATTTCTTCCAGTAATAAATTTATTGTCCATTAGCCCAAGCCATATGTGAGAATTTTTTTGGCAGGAACTACAGAATATATACCTCAATATTACTACTTTGCAGTTTATGCACATTTCAAATTAGATGTTTTATCAACCGACTTTTCAATTAAGAATGGGTGAATAAGTTCAAATAAAATAAAACCTGAACCTTCACCCAGAGTTTGAACCCAATTGGTTTCTGAGGTTTAAAACAATTTAGTGTAGTTCAGTTATCTGTAGTTTTTTTGGCAGAGTATTCTAGTAGTGAATGAAGGAAACCAAGACATACAACAGCATTTATTTCTAATTAGTCATTGACTTGTTGCTGCTGTCATTTTGATTAAATCCTTTACTGTTTCCATGCCTCAGTTTATGCATTCTTAGAACACATTCAGTTGAACTCAGGTTTTTATTTAAGGGTCATCATGGTTTATTTAAACCATGGATCTGACCTCCCCTAAGACACCTTATTTCAAAATACATGCATATTTTGATGAGGATTTGTATAAGCATACACACAACACAAAATAAAACTTCTAATTTCCACAACCTTCATTTTTTGATTCATAAGTGGAGAACATCTGAAAGCTTCAAAGCGCTTACACAATTTGGACTGTGTTTTCATGATAGGTTGTTACGAAAGCAGTCAAGTCTTTGCTCTTTTTAGAAGTCTTTTAACAATTAGAATCTGTTTCTTGTAAAGGTGATATTTTTTCATGCAAGAACTGGTGCAACATAATTAGATTAATATTAGTAGTGTTCCCATACGTGCAGGAAATTCCTAGATGTGTAGATACCTTTTCCACCCACACCTATCTCAACTAAGTGAATCCTTCCAGTAATTATACCCGCAAATATGAGTGGGCAAATATGATCGTAAATTTCTTATGGATTATAGGCCCCATTTTTAATGGTCATAGAATGTAACATAGTCATTAAAATTTAGTTTAGGTAAGTTCTCATTTATTTTCACCCAAACAAACCTTTGTAAAACAAGACATGGGAAATTACCTAATGTGACATTAAACACCATTGGTAACCATTTAAAAGTGATACATAACTTTTTACCAAGTGTCAGGGTTCTAATTCCTGTGTCGTATGTTCTATAACAAGATACAGATCGTCACAGTTTGAAATAAATACATTTTTTCCAAGTGAATGCCATATTTTCTTCCATCCTTGAAAATTGCTTATATCAACATTCTGGTAACAGGCTATTGACATATGGCCTAAGCTAATTCCTTCACTTTTTTATCTGCTTGTTTTTAGAGAAGTAACCAAAAGTCATTAGTGAAGTTAGAAGATGAAGAAAGAAGAAAGAAAATAATAAGAAGAACTGGTTCACATAATTATTTTTGTTATATATGAACTGCTTTATATCCTCTGAACACTCTAATGTGTTCAAATCCATTGTGATCTGCAGTAGATTATCAGCCAATGTAAGAAAATGTTTCAAAATTTAAAATACATTCTGTTTGGCCCGTTACATGACATATGAATGCTTCTTTCCTAAACTAATAAACATTTATCAGCTACCAAAGCAACATACTCAAATGAACCAAAGCACCTTCTATCATTCAAGCAATGTAACCCAACAGTGATACACTTATTTCATAGGCTTAATTTTTGGCAATTAATCTCTTTGGGATGCACCCCGAAGAGATGTGATCTAGTTTACAGAGTAATAGGTGAGAAAAAAAGTTCTGTCTGTTTATGTCTGTTGTACTAGTAATCATAGTACTGGTGTCACTGGCAAGTCAGTTCACCTCTGAAGTCCTTTATAGTCACATCTTCTTTGAAATAGAAAGATGAACTCACTTGTACAATGACAAGTGGATCCCCTTTCTGCAGCCTGCGATACAGCATATCAACATCTAAGGTAGGATTATTCTTCAGAAAATATAGATGTCTAGAGCATAAATGTCTTCATTTCAGCTTGTCATTTAGATTGCCCATATAGTCAATGGAGAGGAACAAGCGCTTCATATCATTCATCTTACCCTAACGCAGACATTAAATATAGGTCACAGGAACTGTACTTTAGTGGTGTCTGTTTCTGAATGCTGCCTCTTAACAAAATTTAGACAAGTAACTCCTGCGTAGGTGGCTACAGCACATCTAAAGTTGGGTGAACATGTCTCTAAAATCCTTGCTTCACATACCCTCAAGCTACTGTGATTACCAGATGACAAAGAAAGTGCCTTTATGCATTTTGCTAGTATCAACAAGACTTTCCTTAGAAGAGGGAAAAGTAGTCAGGTAGCATATTTGAGGGGTCTCTTGTCCATGCAATATACAAAATATAATAATATTTCTTGAAAACATTTATTTTGAAGAAGGAAAGCATAACAGCAACACAAAAGTTGTCTGAGTGATACCACACAGTAATTTTAGGGAAGAAAAGACAAATTAAATTGTCACAGAATTAAGGTTTTCTAAAATACTTCTAGGGAAATTATTTTAATTAGTGTTTCTTTAAATAAAAACCAAGAGAGCATTTTCCTTTTCAATAATAATTCTTTTGTTCAGCCCCAATCCAAACATGGCAGTGCTATATTAACACAAGGCAATTTGAAAAATGGAACTGACTAGTTTCCATTTGACTGAAATGAGAACAAGATCTAGCCTTAGGCAACAGGAGCATAACTAGCCAAAAACAAATGCCATTTTTAAATTTCATGGAGTGATTATTTGCTGTTAAAAAGTCTGTATTTCCCAACATATAAGACAGTAATAGAATCTGAGCTCTCAAATGACCTTATGCTTACAAAGGAAATAGCTGTAATATATCAGCCATTCCAGTGATCACTGGAAATAAGGCTCTACCAGATCTTGTGTGAATTAAAATAGTATAAATTAGTATAGCACTACTCAAATTTGAGTAGTACCGGAAACTTCAACAAGACTATACTGATTCATATCAACAGATACGTGATTTACTAATTGTATAGTGATGGATCTGACTCATCAGATTTTCAATTTGACTGGCAAGTCTCTTTATAAGTATTCTTTTTCATATCACTCCAGTGTAACAGACCCATATAAAAGTGAAAAAGAAGGGAAGGGAAGGGAAGGGAAGGGAAGGGAAGGGAAGGGAAGGGAAGGGAAGGGAAGGGAAGGGAAGGGAAGGGAAGGGAAGGGAAGGGAAGGGAAGGGAAGGGAAGGGAAGGGAAGGGAAGGGAAGGGAAGGGAAGGGAAGGGAAGGGAAGGGAAGGGAAGGGAAGGGAAGGGAAGGGAAGGGAAGGGAAGGGAAGGGAAGGGAAGGGAAGGGAAGGTGCAGATTTTAGATGCCAGCAAACACTAGCCACTGAATGTTAAATAATCAAAAATGGTTCTTATACAGTAATGTTCTTCGGCATATTAGCTGACTCGGTCTGTAGAGAAAATCTGACTGTTACAGTCACTGAGCAGCTTATCACTCAGTCAAGGGGAGAGAAAATGTTCCCCTTTTGGACTTACCTAGTGATGATATTACTAAAGTTTCAGCGTAACAACTGGGGACTAAGAAGACTCAAGTAGAAAGTTATAACCCAATGAGGGTGAATCTTCTACTGAATATAACCAACCCATGAAGCCATGTTCATTCTTGCACAGGGTGACTGAACAAATGTGTTTTAAATTAAATCCTAGTTAAAGAGACCACACTGTAAGTCTTCAGAATCCCTTATTTTCTTATCAAGAAATACAACTGTTTTTATAAACTATGACTATGAACTCCTGGCCTTAAGTTAAACCAAAAGAGCCATAGTAAAATTTCCGCCAGTGTGTGGAAATAAGTGTGTGCCTTAGAGCATAATTTTCCCATAATTTTCTTCACTTTCTTTTGTATATCTCTCTGTGGCAAAGTCCTGTCTTTATAATGACTCCTCAGGACTGATTCAATATGAACTAGAGGCTAAAATGTACACCAGCAGTTTCTTTGGTTATTTCCCCATTTTGTTTTCCAATTGTTTGCTCCAGCACAACCCAGTAAAAGGGCTGGTCCACTCATAGATGTTTCTTGGACTTTGTCAGAGTTGCAGCATCTGTGGGCATATAAGACTGTATATCTTTACAGTTCTTAAGACCACTAATTTCAAATCAACCATCTTAGATTTATTTTATAACCAGCAGCAAAGGACAGTTGCTTCAGAGTACATTTCAGACAGCCTAGGATCTGATCAGTTAAAGACCTGAAAAACTGCCACTCAGATCATAATACAAGTCATGATCATGTGTATGCTATTATTATACATAGAAACCCACACATTTATTTGAAAAGGAGGCCTTGGTTGCATGCTTTCCACATGCAGGAGGACAGCAAACAAAACCATTTCTTGAAGGTAATTTTATAAACTTCTTAAATCATGTGTTAAAAGCTGAGCATTATAATTTCTGTTCTAATCCTTTCTATGTACACATACTAATGCCTTTCCATAGATGTATACATAGGTATATAGCTAGTTAAGTAGAAAATATAGTTAGTTAACTATAGTCATACAGTTATATAGTCTATACTACATTTATAACACATTTTTTGAGGTAGGCAAGAAAAAAAAGAAACTAATATATAAATAAAACAGGCTAATCATATCTAGACTTCAAGGAAGAACACAATGCCGAATATGTTTTCCTATGTTAGTATCACGGTTTTGAAAAAAATCAAGCTAAAAACTAGAACCAAAACCCAAACATTTTTTTTTACATGCTTAGAGCTGGTGTGTTATACTGTGACATGATAGTGTCTTGCTATGTTTCCTGAGTCGTGCTGGGTTTATCCACAGTGCAATGTTACCTGCAGGGAAGTATCTCTGGGATTGAGATATTATCAAAGAGGTCTCAGTTGTGCAGAGTGTATGTCATTTATATATTTTATGCCATACTCTTGTCACACTGGAAGAACTAGTTCTGGGGGAAAAAAAAAAAAAAAGAAAAAGAAAAAAGCAAGTCCTTCAGCATTTTATCATGTACTGTTAAATATTGCAATTATGTACTTCAATTCTTTACATCTCTATGGCTCTCTATGAATGAACATTCATTTTTTTGAAGGTTTCTGCTTCTCAGAAACATTGCTATGGATTGTGATATATCATTTTCAGTAAAGAAACACCTTACAATGAAATGGTTCAAATTACCTGAAAATTTACAAGACTAATAATGTTAATATGGCTAGGGTTGTAGTAGATATTTTTATCAGAATCCCTGCATCAGCTTGCTGGACAATCATGCTATCTAGCTTTGAAGAATAATTTGCTAGGACTTTGCATTTTGTAATCTCTGAAAAGAATAAATGCGATTGTTTAACCCACTTTTTACTGTGTGTTTGAGGTCTCCTCTGCCCAATCCAATTGTGAAGGTCTGGGAGAAAATGTTTAGCCTTTCAATGCAATTGAAAAATGGAACTGACTTGTACCTCACAAGTGCTGGCCAAGAAAATTCTCTCTGATTTCAGTTCTTGAGGGGGATACTGACACATTATTTTTTTCTAATAACCTCTGCTTTATAGTAATGGAAGGTGAAGAGTAAGCATTTCTTCTATCAAAATATCAAATCCCCACCTATACAGTTAAAGGTCTAATTTTCTGGTTACAGAAATGTTTAAATCAGATACATGTGTGAAAATAAAAGTAAGACACTTACCTAGCTAATGGCATGAAACAGAATGTACTTGCATGGAACTAATTGTGACCAGGACAGTGGACAACAGTCTTTCAATATTTTTAACACTGAATAGTTAAAATGATTTTAAATAAAAATTAAATAACTTAGTCGTACTGCAGGAAGATAGATACACTTTCATATACCTCTGTACACTGATATACATCTATACATTTCTCAAGGAAATGATGTTATAGTTTTTACTCACTTCTCTGATTTTAGTTTTCTAATACGGAAGGAACATATAGTATGCATAGTATGCATGGAAGGAAAAAAAAAAGCTGAATTCTCATAGAATGGCTCTTTGACTGTCCTTACCTTCTGCCAGTCTCACAGGCAGGAACAAGCATTTTCAAAGTATTTAAACCCACGAATATACATTGCAATCCAGCTATGCTTTTGAGTTGTTCATACATGCACTATTTTTACATCAATACCCATTTTTTTGCATAGATTAGAGACTTTGAGACGATCAGATCTAAGAATCCCCTTTAACACTTCAAGTTTAAAGTAAAGAGACTAGACTTTTCTGTAGCTGGTAAAAAAAAAAAAAAAGTGAAAATCCTCTTATGTCTTCTATTGCATCAATCACTGCTCCTTACTAGCTATTCCCTTCAGAATACTTTGAAATGAGATCTGTCTTTGGATTGTCCTACCTGCCACAGTTCAAACACCTTTCTAAAGAGCGGCAATAAAAAACTCTAAGTGCAAACCTGGCAGAGCAAGGAGTCATTAGGCCCCTTAGATACTGCGAAGGTGGTGATTGCATAAGAATCTATATAGATAGATGAAAGGTTTTGAAAAACATAGTATGTTAGCAGATCTGTTCGAATTTATCCCTGCATGCAAACAACTTTAAATTTAGAAATCTTGTGTGCACAAAGGACTGAAAGTGGGACTGCAGTCATATACAGTCAAAATTTGTCAGTGGACAAGAAATTGCATTTTTATATGTAAATCTGACATACATCTGCATATGTTTTGCACATGTAGTTACTTAAAATACACATAAAACTGTTGATTTCTGTTTATTCAGTGAGAGATCACCCTGCATTTAGGTAATAAACCTTCATTTCTTGATTATTCTAAATTTTAGGTAGTAGATGACACATTGTCATGACTCAGAATTAGTAGATAAATATTTATAGCATTTTGTTTGTGAGAGGTATGAATACTGAAGGCTTTTCAAAACTTTATATGATTTTAATTGGGCTGCACCTGAGGAACTGCTAGAAAATCAGATAAGTCTGGCTATTTATAGAGAGTGTAAGCAATTGCTTGCTTTTTTTTTTTCTTTTTCCTAAAAAATTGGCAGCATCAGACTATCTTCTCAGATTCAGTCCCAATTTAGCAAAGATCTGCAAAGTGAACAGGGGCTTGTATCTTGGCTTTTGTGGACTTCTAGCGGAGGGAGGAGAGTTCCTATGATTCAACAAGCTGGTGCCCCCTTTTGGCAATTTTTGTATTTCAGGGCACTTGCCCAGTTGTCAGGGGTATCACACAGATGTTCTACTGGCTGGTGTTAAATGAACTGGAAGCACTGTCCCTTCATTGATTCACTTCTTTAGATAAATTCATTTCTTAGTTTTATTTCACTGACGAGATCAACACCTGGAATCTAGAAATATATTTTAAAGCCAATAGTTCATAATCCTACAAGGTACTACTGGGAAAATTTGCCTGCAAAATCTTACTTGTGACATGTAACTAATTTTTTCAGAAACATATACATCCATCCATCTGTCTATCTATCTATCTATCTATCTATCTGTCTATCTATATTCTCCCCTATAGATTACCTTCAGTTGCTGATCTTTCAACATTTGATACACAAATAATCCAGGATTGCATACTGTCCCCAACCTCCTTCTGCCTCCTGGGTGTAGAAATGTTCTCAAGTGAAACTACCACAGCAAAGTCTATTTTTTTTCAGAACAATACTGTGATGTGCTCTACATTTTGATGTGTGTAAAATAACGTATTACTTCCGGTCTTATGTTTTGCTTCAAAGTTTAATTCTAAAAAAAGGGATAATTCCAGAGTATAAAATGATAAAAAAATCCCTCCCAAATCCAAGTACATATTGTCCCCTGTTTGTTGTTCATCACAGCTGTTGAGGCAACAAGAGAAATCAGTACTTTATACAAGACACTAATTTCTCTTTTTAGATGTAAACCCATGCAAAATTAAATACTGAAATCTTTGAAATCAAAGTCACTTTATTTCATGTTACGATGTAGCTGGAGGAAGTGTCCTGGTTTTGCTAAAAACAAGTTTATCTTTTAGTGAATTTGCCTGTCAGCTAAAGCCTTCGTATTAACTGCATTTTCCTGGAGAACCAGACACATGTTTTGGTTGACATAGCAATGGAATGCAAACTTATTGATAAGCACGGATGGACATCTCACGAGAGGGGCGACGAGAAACAAGAGACCAAGAAACTGACCAACTGTGTATAACATTCCATTCACGTGAATACTTCATATAAAGTGGGAGATCACGAGGATCTCGTCCCTTTTTTTTCCTTTTCCCTTCTGCTTATGGCCGACATTAGGAGAGGACCTTGCTAGTCGTCCCTGCAAACTGAGGCCTAGTGAGAGACTGAATCCAGCTCCGATTGGCTGCAGAGTCTAATCCAGGACTTTGGTTGCCGGCTCTGCAGTTGCTGAGACTTTCAAGATTGGTTTTGTATATTTTGTATTATTTTCTCTATTCTTATTAGTAGCATTAGTAAAACATCTTTAATTTTTTCTAACTCTCTTCACTCTGTCCTTCTTTTCCTCCCAATCACCTCTCCTTAGCGGAAAGGGGGGAGAGGGAGGGGGAAGTGTGGGGGGGAGAGGGGGTTAACAACACATCTGCCAGGGTTTTATTGTCACCCCGCAATCTTAACCCTCGACAGGAAGACATGGATTTGAGGACAATATTCTAGATATAGAAAAATATATGTAAATAGGTGTGTGTAAGTTATATGAGAAAAGAAAAAAATATTGCTATTGAGATTCAGTGGACACCTGATCTCTTTGCATGACATGAATTTCCTAAAACTTAGGTAGCTACTGAGCAGAGATGGAAAAAATATACTTTCCCTTGCAAAAATTTCAAGACTTGCATGGCCGAAAGTCACAGAAAACTGTATCAGCAGTTTTCAGATTTTCCTAGGTTTAACATCTGTTTCAGACTGATCGTTTTGCTTGCTGCTAAATATGAGTACAACTATTGGATTAAACTAACATGTTTGTCAGGTCTGTAATTTTATTCATAGTTATAGAAGGAACCATGCCTCCTATATTTGAGAGTTACCTCTGTATATATTTGTTCCTTGGGCAGAATTAAAACTCAGTGACTGGAAGTAAAGGATCACATAACATAAACTTGTGGGATGTACCCATGACGTCATCATGAGGGCATCCTTGATTATCTTTGAAAGGTCAGAGAGACTGGGGGAGGTTACTCAGGACAGGAAGAAAGAAAACATCACTCCCATCTTCAAGAAGGGCAAGAAGGAAGATACAGACACCTACAGTCTGGTGAACCTCACCTCAGTCCCTGGGAAGTTGTTGGAGGAACTAATCCTAGAAACAACTTCTGGGCACATGAAGGACAAGAATGTGATCAGAAGTGAACATGGATTTGTGAAGGTGGAATCGACCTGATGGTTTTCCACAGTGAGGTGACTAGCTTGGTGGATGAGGGAAGACGTGTGATGGATGTTGCTTATGTTGACTTTAGTGAGGCTTTTGATAAGGGTTAGGTATCCTATAACATCCTCATACATGAGCTGTCAAAGTACAGCTTAGATATGTGGACAGTGAGGTGGATTGAAAACTGGCTTAATAACTGGCTCCAGAGAGCATAATCGCTGGCATAAAGCCTAGTGAGCAACCAGTCACTAGTTGTGTACCCTGGGGCTTGATGTTGGGGACAATATAGTTCAACCTCTTCATTAATTACCTGGATGATGGGGCAGAGTGCATCTACAAAAAGTTCATAGACAAGTCTAAACCGGGAGAATTGGCTGATAGACTAGATTTGTGTGCTGCCTCTCAGAAGCACATGGACAGGCAGGAGAATCAGGCACACAGGAATCTCATACAGTTCAAGAGAGGGAAATGCAAAACCTTGCACCTGTGGAGTAATAAACCATTGCAACAGCACATGCTGGGGATAGACTAGCTGGAAAGCAGGTCTGCAGAGCAGAATCTGGAAATCCTGGTGGACTCCAAGCTGACCGTGAACTATAAATGTTCAGCGATGGTGCAGGAAAGAAGACCAACAGCATCCTGCGTTATGTTAGGAAAAGCATTCCCCATAGGTCAGGAGAGGTGATCCTTCCCCTCTATTCAGCCCTGGTGGGACACATCTGAAGTGCTGACTCCAGTACTGGGCTGGCTAGAATAGAAGAGAGACTGGGACATATAGGAGTGAGTCTAGCAAAGGGTCACAAACATGATTAAGGGACTGGAGAATCTGTCATGTGAGGAGAGGCTGAGAGAACTGGAACTGTTCAACCTGGAGGAAAGAAGGCTCAGGTGTATTTTATCATACATATAAATAATTGATGGGAGGGAATCAAGAAAAGACAGACAGATTCTTCTCAGTAATGCCCCATGAAAAGACAAGGAATTAAAACACATAAAATTCCACCTCAAGACAAGTTTTTGTTTGTTTTTTTGTTTGTTTGTTTGTTTGTTTGTTTGTTTTTAATGTGACAGTGGTCAAACAATGAATAGATTGCCCAGAAATACAGAGTCTCCATCCTTGGAGACATTCAAGACCTAGCTGGACACAATCCTCAGCAACTTGTTCTAGCTGACAGCTTGAGTGGCAGGCTTGGACTAAATGATATCAAGACGTCCCTTCCGACCTCAATGATTATGGGATTATTTTGCAATATGTGAACTTTATCTTAAATTAACTTTTT
This sequence comes from Columba livia, assembly GCF_036013475.1. Classification (NCBI taxonomy): domain Eukaryota; kingdom Metazoa; phylum Chordata; class Aves; order Columbiformes; family Columbidae; genus Columba; species Columba livia. The sequence continues at coordinate 43,175,657 of NC_088602.1, read as the reverse complement.
AAAAATTTATTTTAATTAAAAAAAAAAAATGTCTCTAGTTTCCATACCAGGAAACTGGTTCTTCTTTACCAGTGGGCAGATATTTGCTGCTGTGTTGAACTAATATAATCACTGCTGTCTTTTTTTAGGATGGCTAAAAAGAAAAAGTAAATGGAGATGCTTTACAGTACAGTTCCTTTCAAAGATTTCATGAAACAGAAAGTAAACTTAACACAGTGTTAGGAATCTTTAAATTTAAATTGTTAAGCAATTGCTACCTCTTATTCCATGATGTCCTCAAACTGTTATTTTCTTCCCTAAGCTGTTGGATCTGCCATATATTTGTGTCACTTCAACCTTGGATAATGATTACAGCATTTTTATTTTCTAGAAAAAATGAAGTCATTATTCAATTGTCTTAGTAGTTTTGTTGTTGTTGTTCTTTATTTTGCATTACCATAATGAATAATAACTTCATGTCATAAACAACGGTTTGGATCATCAAGCCTAAGAACTGGAAATTCTAGTGTTAAAAACTGGCTCTCATGCTCTACCACTAAGGCTTTCTCTCATAAACTATCCTCAACCATAAAATATGGTGTTACATTTGCACTTCTATGAAAAATCCCTCTGGTCCTTCCTGAATCAATTGTGTCCGCCCCTGAATATGCAATAGCAAGCAAAAATGCTATTATAAGAGGATATACATCCAAAATGACAAATACATATAAATAGTACTCTATTTAGCCATTTTATTGAGTGATTAATAAATATTTAGTTAGGTAGGTAGAAATAATGAACTCTGATATTTTGTACGGAAAACCATTTAAATTTATTAGTGTTACAGTATTTCACAATTATTTTGTCAAATTTGAGTAAAATTTAAATTCGTATGAAAAATGTTGAACAGCAATATTAGAAGCGATACTAGAAACAATGGCAGGTTTTGCTGAATATTGCCTACAACACATAAAATCTTTTGCTAGTCAGTAGAGAAATTAATAACAAGATTTTAACTTAATTGAATTAACATAATGAAGGAAAACAAATATCTTTGGGCAAACTAAGTGTAATAATATCAACTCAAATTTTAACTGTGTGCACATGAACAAAAGATATTGCCACACTGTTTCAGATTAGCTTCATTTGCAGTTCTGCATGAATTGTCTATAATGTCAGTCACTGCTGCTTTTGAGGACACTGAAATAAACTTTCTAAAATGCTATTAAAATAGCCTATCTGTAAGGAAAGTGTTTTTCATTCCCTCATTAGTTTAAGAGGCGCTGATAATTTGTATGTTACAAAATTCTTTTTAGCTCTTAGTTTTATTTTTTTCCTTTTTGTCATAACAAGATACTGCAGATAAAATGGTTAAGACAGAGAAGGTTCTGGCAAACACTGCATAAATCTCTAAAATAATTGCCACAACTAATCAGTGTTGCCAAGACTTTCATCCCCATCACAGAGGTGTCTACTTAATTTATTGTAGGTCATTTGTAAACCGTAGTGATCTATGAAGACAAAGCTAGGCCTAAAAGCAGTTATTTTCATGGAAAGCGAATTTTTTTCCCTGTTCCATTAATGTCAGAAGTCATTTCTTGTAACCATTTCCCCTCCCTGAAAAGAGAAATACATTCTCCTCTCATGACAGGAGACAATGAACACTCCATGTTGGAGATATTACTTCCAAATTCTAAGCCTCTGATCTTGACCCAAGCAAATGATTCAAAGCAATAGAGACCACAGGCACCCAGTCACCTGAAGGAGTTCAATAGTTACCAGCATGGACTGGAAATCCTAAATTGGTTTGGAAGTCCGACACATCAAAACTGAAGTCAAAATCACCCAACACATTCAAGACTGGTTATTATTCACAGCTTGGAGAAAGTTGATCAAAGCATGAAAAGACAAATAAAAAAGCTCTTATTGGCTTTTTAAAGGCTTTAGATTATTTCCTAAATGAAAGTTGAAGTGAAATTAAACCTATCTATTATATAATTAATAATTACAGCAAATCATGAAGACACAATAATTAGAACCACAAAATGTGAAACATGTTAGTACAAGTACTGGTAACGCTTGACTGAAAAATTACAAGGATGAGTATCTCTCTACCCTGAAAGTACAGTTCCCTACTGCTTCTAGGTAGCAGCAGGACATGAAGGTTAGAACAAGAAGGTTAATAATTTGGATGCTATCCAGTAACAAATAATGCTCTGCACAGACATTAGTTACCTCCTTATACATTTGCAAGGCTATTAGGGAAAAAAGAAAAAAAAAAAAAAAAAGAGAGAGAAAAGCAAAAAAAAAATAATCTTTCTCCTTTATAGTAAGAAAGCTTTTTCTCTTATTTTTCCCCAGTGTATGAATGGGATTCTTTAGAAAAATGACTCTATGCAATGATTTATCACAGGAATACATTACATGAAGCCAGTCTCCTCACAAAAATATTTAAGCCTTAAGAATGTCCCACTAATGCAGTGCACGAGAGATTTCAAACATATAGAGCAGAGCTAATTTTTTTTTTAAAGCAGAAAAATGCTGAAATATTGAATACATTCAGTGCCCCAAATAGAGACCTTTTGAGATGTATATCTATTTTCAGAAGATGATAGAAAGAAATGGAATTCAGCAGATGTTTAAATCCTGAAAAGACATCATGAATGGTACTTCTTCAGCAATGCTCCAATGGTATATATCAGTTTGACAGTGAAAGGCCACTCTAATTCCCTCTGTAATAACCTAGGGAATGACACTTGCTCAGAATGTCAAGTTCTGGAAACTTGCTGTTAATTACAATGCTTGCAATGATATTTTCAATTTTATCAGCACTGGTAGAAGATTTTGTCTGTTTCTCCATTATACAGTAACCCCTGAAAACTGACCCTCCAGCTTATGCTCTGCCCCAGCATACACAACTCACACCTTTAAAGTGACCTTTATGTTCAGTAGCAGGTGTAAGATTATATAAATTATGACTCCCAGTGTATTATCAATCAAAAAGCTACTTGTCAAGCTGCTTTTTTGCTAACAACAAAAAAATCAAATCTATCCTCAGAGGCTATAATCCTGTACAGGCGAATAAAATACCATGGGGTCTGTTCTCCTCTCAGTGCACATACGTAAATCTCATTCCTACTAACATTAATGGGGAGTTACATGCATGCATCAAGAGAAGAATAAATCTGCAACAGAGCACGCAGGAAACCATTTGGTGTGAAATGGTTTAAGGAGACAGATAGGGGAAAACACTGCATGGAAAGAGCCTATAATGCATTCATTCAGTTTTACTTACAAGTCTTGATGAACTTTTTCAGACTGAGCACTGTACATTTGTGTCATATGTATTTAGAATGCTTGATAAATTATATTAGCAAGTACACATTAACTGTAGCATGATTCAGGTGGGATTGCTGTCTGTAGGTTGTGCGCTGCAGATTGATGGTGATATAATCCAAAAAGCTGTTAAAGAATTCATGTTAAATGTTGTCAGGTTTCAGTTTTAACATGCACGATAGTATTTTAAAGCAATTAAGGTCTTACGATTTTCCTAAAGATTTCAAAGTATCAATTTAAAACAAAAACAAGAAAATACATACATTTGTTACCTGAAATACATATAATTCTAAACAGGGCAATCACCACAGATTGTAATTATTAGATGCTGCACTTAGTAACCTCAGGCACATATATCCTCTGCCTCCCTAAGCTAAATATACTGTAGATGGGCTTTGTACAGTCATATCTCATTAATGATATTGTGAGAAGAAGATTTGGTCTGGACTCTTGTCAAATGTTAATCAGTCCAGATGAGAAAGCAGAAGTAGCTAAATATAAAGGTACCTATACAACTCACATGCAGTGAGGCTGAAAACCCAGCTTTCTATAACCACAGTGGTTGAATGGCCACTGAATTATCTAATTATCCTTGTTCTTAACAAATAACTTAGATACATGGAGAAATAATATATGTGTATATATATTTGTATTCATAAATGTATACAAATATATGTTAGATATATAAATTTTTGAAAACCATATCAGAAACAATCTCAGGTGCCATTTTGCTGAAAAGGTAAATGGCAAAATAAGTGTCAAAAATGCTTGACAATTTCAAGGTTGACAGGAAAATGTACAAAGACTGTAAATATTGCCAGAAGCAAGTTCAATTCCTTTCCTTCCCCATCCAGATCCTATAGATTTCTTTTTCCTCTTAAATGCAATGGGATTTAGGGGCTTATGAAGCAAAAAGCAACTTAAGAAGGAATGTAGTTATAAACTTATTTTTTAATATATATTTAAAGCAAATAATGTAATTCTCCAGGAAAAGGATATATAGAAATTTCAATTTAGAGGAGTTATTTTCACATACTGGCAGATGTATCAACCTATAAGTTAAACACTACTTACTCTGCATTAGAAGTATAGATCTAAAATATTTACTAAAACAGTTAGGACAGTGAGATAATGGAAGAGGTATGGTAGCACTCAAATAAGTGAACTGCAGTAGCATCTGCTATAGACTGTGAAGACTTGACAAGAGCAAGAATGAAAAATTCCTGGACCAACTATCATGGAGCTTGAAATCTCAAGGTGCTGTACTCTTGGGCAACTTTATCTCTGCAGCCATCTGGTGGGTGACAAGTACATCCAGCCATGAATCACCAAAGACATTCATGAGTTAGGTATGTAGAGGACAATGTCATGATTCAGACAGAAGGGTTATCTAGAAAATGGAGCCTTTGTTGTTAAGGAAGAACTGATAAAAAAGATTATGAAAATAGTACTTGTTCAGATACTTGAATGTGAAGTAAGTGGACTATGAAGTGATTTGCATAAAACAGTAGTACAAGTGCATTCCATTTCAATAACGGAGAATTAAGAATAGTTGAGAATTAAAGAACAGTCAAAATCCTTGGCCTACTCAAATCCATTTGAGTTTTACTGATGAGTTGAGTGAGATCAGGTTTATATTTATACCGAGATACTGGCAGTGAGAAGAAGCAGTTGAATATATCTGTTGAGGAGAAAATGACATATAAAAAGTACTGAGATTAAATTACAAGAGAGTATTATTCTAATAACAAGGGAAAATGAAAGAAATTATAAAAGGCCAAAGTAGCTTTACAATAAAATTCTTAAAGGTTAAAAGAAGGATCCAGACAGCAATAAATGTAATAAAAAATATCAGAGTGTAACGTTTTTTTAAACTCTCTACAATCCCTAAGATTTAGAGACCCCACAGATATCTTTCTTTAGTCTGATTTTGATGTATTTATTCATTATCTGGAAGAATACAATAAAATAACAGGTAATAAAATATACGAGGATTTGCAGAATTTGCAGATTGGGTAAACAGGAGATTGTTCCACAAGCATAATTAAACATATTACTCATTACACAGCTGAGGAATGCAAAGCTCAGGAGCTGACGTGAAATTCCCGAAAGTCCTAATGCTTCTGTCACTGCAGGTGTTCTTAGAACATGGCTGTTGCACTAGCCCCTCTGTGGACTTCAGCTGAGCCATCCCAGACAGCCTTACATGCTAGACAAATGACTAGATGGCACTTCTCACATGGCAAAGTTTTGCATGTGTTCAAGTTTTGCATGTGTTCATGTCTGTGCAAGGACTTGTAGGATTTTCAAGCCACAAAGGTCACATGCTGAATTTAAAATGGTATCTGAACTCCTCTTAGTTATGCTTTAGGTACCTCAGCCTTTTATTGAAATATAACCTCAGGAGCTCACAGCAACTTCCTGTTTGGCATACCAGTGGACCAGATGATTTAACACACATTGTCTTTTGCTTTTGTGAAATTGCTTTTCTCTCAGAAATGTCTTATGAGCTCTTGTCATTATTGACATATAAACTATTTCATAGCATCAGTACTACATAGCTTAAATAATCAGTATAAGGTTCAAATGTGGATGTAGACCAGTGCAACGCTCATTTAAGTGAAAGGTCTAGAAATTCCAAAGTATTCCACATCCAAAACCCATTATTCTTTTTGTCGGTGGTGAGATTTTATTTAAGCAATTACCTCATATATAGGGTGTTTGTAAATCTGATTGCTTATCCTCTTCTCTAATGTGCCATTGAGCTACTGGAAAGTTAGTCCCAAACAGGATGAGAAAACTTTTTTGATATGCCAAAACATTTTTTTTTGAAAACTTTTGCCTTTCCGTTGCCCAGTTCAGGGAATACTTCTACAAAAGAATACTGCTCAGTTGAGTAATTTCATTTTCTTGGGATTATCCACATGAGTAATATTCCTCCTGTGTGAAGATATTTTATCTCCTTATATGCTATATAATTTATGTTTCAGATTTAATACCCCAAGCTCACTCAATTCCTGCATGAAGGTAAACCCTGATAATCCCAGAGACTATATTTTTTTTAATTGAGTAGAGGCCACTTAAAATAGAACTTTTAATTTAGATTTAATAACTCCATGAAAGATAAATCTAGTTGCCATGTAATAAACAGTAATTAATTAGTTAATATCAATTAAATACTAAAAATATTAATTTACATTTAACATCTAACTACTGTAATTTGCTATAGCTATCTTATTAAATGCTAATTAAATTCCTAAACATTCTTACAAGTTTAATGCATTAATAATAGGAACGTAAGTACACATTTACTGTATCTGCAGTTCTCAGTTCATTACATGGCAACTAGATTTATCTCTTTTACACTAATTAAATATACTAAGCAAACCTCCGTAACTTTTCTTAACACATACCATAACTGTTTTATTAATTTCAAATTAAATGCCCATTTAAGGCTTCTAATCTACAGCTGGCCTAACCAGTTTCCTGCTAACAGAGCAAAGGTTACTGGGATGTTATAACTAAGCCATAACGTTTCTAGGTGTTGGTTATGAGACTTATATGAGCAGCAAGGCTTTCCTTTCTGTTCTGCTTTAGTTTAAATGTAATGGTTGTTTACTAATCTGTTTTTTTTCTTTCCAGCAATGTCTTGTCTTCCCCTTCTCACTCTGCCCTGTGTGAACATAATCTTGTTTCCTCTCTGTAATCAAAGATTCTCTTCAGTTTTTCTAGCTGTAGTTGCTGGTTGTCCACCTAGGTTATTATTTCAGTAGTCTTGAAATGAAAGGTATATGCTTTCCATATGAAAGGCTATCAGCATTTTATTTAAAATACTCCTGATACTTTAAAAATCATATTAATCTTCAGCAAAACCACTCAACAACATGGAAGTTTTAAGCAAATGACTGTTCATGCCTCTGTAAGCAAAGAAAATCTGGTCAGAATGCCAGCTGAAGTGTTATGAATGTGTCAGAATAACGTTCATAATATGATTTCTTTGGGAGACTGAGGGAGACACTACAGTCACATGTATCAAATGATTTAGAATTGTGGCTCTTTTCACCTATGATGGAGGCTGTCATAAAGACAGGAGGCTGCTGTGCAGCAAGAAAAGCACATTAGCTATTAACCTTCCCCCAGCCGATCAACTTTGTTTTGCAATCTTTCCTCAGAACCATTAGAATACCCTGAAGAAATAACTTTCCAATTAAAAAGGATCTCAGAGAACAAAGCCATTTTATCTCTGACTCCTGGTGTTCTTTATTCCAATAATTTAAATTGGAATTGATTTTTCAATTTAGCCGTTGACTTGCTATGGACACACAGCTGAAAAGGCCGAATGGAATTGCATGGCTGAAATATTTGTCTTTGTGATGCACTCCTCATAAATTCACAGGAGGCTGCTTTTTTTTTTTCTTTCTTTCTTTTTTTTTTTTTTTTTAATGCATTTTCTTTCTGCTGCTACTGCTTTAGACAACAGCTTTTTAGCTCAGCATGAGCAAACTGAGAAAACACGTCCAGTATGACCTCGAGGGCCTCATACTCAGTTCTTCATAGATCCATTTAATTGTTACATCTTTAGGAAAAATGAACAGACCCAGTACAGCCAAAGTGACAGCTGTTTTTCAAATCTCAAAAATGTGTTCTATAATTTTTGTGTGTATTTGTGATTCTATTTCTTAAAAAAAATAATTTAAAAAGCCCCAACAAATACTCAAACACCTACAGTGAGTTAATTTTACTCTGTTCACTACAAATAAACTACTACATAAATAACTCAGGTATATTTTCTCATTGTTCTGGTGGCAGACTCACTTAACACAGTAGTTGATTTACCTGTAGAATGATTTTGAATTAAGCACTTGAGTTATTAAGGGGCCTTTTAAAAGATCAAGGTCCAGTTCTGCCTGTAGTTCAGCTCAAGTGCTAGTGTACCTTGACACTCCACTTAACTGGGAAAAGAGTCATATGTGTTTCATTGTGGACAGCGTTGGGTCCTAAAACTGATTTTGCAAGAGCAACATCTAACTTCCCAGTGTTACATAACTTCTTGTGCTGAAAGTAGAAAGTAGAACTGGAGAAGAAAAGGGAAGGGAGAGAGCAAACTGGTGCATCTTAACTAGTTATTTTAACCTATTATGGGTGGGGGTTGTTCTCATTAAGAAGACTGAGAGACAGTTGCTAGCTATATCTTTGTGACCTTTCATTCTTATATTTTTTTTTTCTTTTCTCCTGCAGAGTGCCTGGTAATCATGGCAAGGTAGAAATTTCCATGTCCCTTTACTTGGGTCAAACTGGTACAATATGATTTCCTCACTGTAAAGGGGGTTGATGTGCTCTTTGCATTCTGATCTTCCAGCACAGAGAACTCCCAGCCTGAAATCCAGCCAAAAAATGTGGAGGAAAACACAGTGCAGAAGGAATAATATAATTTTCCCTTTTTCATGGAGAAGGTTGGTGAAGAACTGGGAAAAGAAGATGCTTCGATATCGCTCCAAGTGAATCTGTTAAAAACTCCGTTCAATCAGTCCAATACCTAAAAAAATCTACTTCTGTTAATTTTTGAAAAATCTTAGACAAATGCATTCCCATGTTGTGTGTCTCATCTTCTTTGGTATGTTTATTACGCTAAGTGAAATAAGACCATAATTTTAGATCACTCCCTCAACTTGCTTTGGGCTTCTCCAGTTAAGTTTTTTCTGGATATACTTGCTCTAGAGAGGTTTAGATGAAGCAATGTGCACACAAGCAAGTGGGTGTTGCTGGGATCCAGGTCAGAGATTGGTCCTTGACCTTCTTCTATGTGGCAGTTTGGAAATAACCTGTACCTCCAGGGCAGGATGTCTTTAGTTGATGTTAAACATACTTATTTAAAACTGGAATGGCCACTAGAACGCAAATAAAATCATGAAGGAGATTATGTGGAAATTGAAATGACAATGTTAGCCTTTTAGAGTGAAGGTTAAAATGGTAGATTACTCTCACACAAGTATATGAAGCTGTGAAGATGAGAAAAGTAGAAAAGATATCTCAGTGAATGGGCAATGCTGGGTCAAGAGCCCTTAATTGTTAAACTAAAAACAGATATTGTAGCTAAGTAACAAAATTAAGTCAGCATTTTAGTGACTTTTTAAATAATCAGAGATAAAAGACATCTAACTCATCTTCCAACATGAAAAATGGATAAGAACTTAGCTATTTTTAGAACAGGTTTTGACAAGTTTATAAATTGAAACATGTCACAGTCTCTTGCAATAGTGTTACTTTGGGCTCAGAAGTCCATTCTAGTCCTGTATTGTCTCTTTCTGCTTTTATATTATGGGTCATGGGAATATATGACTGTTTCCTGGTTCCTCAATGCAGTTATGTTCCAAATACATGTTGGGATGAGATCCAGGCATACACTAGGTGTTCTCCATTCTCCTTGAGGTTTGCTATATATGAATAGCCATGCCAGATTCATAAAACAGACCAAAACAAAAGGACAGTCCTATTGGTGTTGACCAACAGGATGACCAGGACTTCAAATACTTTGCAGATTATATCAATCAGCAAAAGTGACTGGAGACTCAACAGTATTTCAAAAGAATCTTGGATGCCAAGAATGACATTCAAGTTTCCCCACTTATCAGAAAAACTAAAAACTGAAATGGAATTCTGCATGCACACACACAGAGATATATTTGTAACTATATACATATATATATATGCACATTCGTTTATAGGAGTTCCAGAAAATGCTATCTTTTCTGCAGTTCAAATTCTTAATAAGAGATTGCAGTACCTAATAATATCTATAATTGAATTTAGCAGAAAGTTTCCGAATTCTTGCTGTACACAGTGAATGAATTATTATTTTTTGTCCTCCAAGCTTTTTATAGCTACTACTCTATAGGCTAGCATATTTATTAATTCATTTAAAGTGCTTTCTGTAGTGCTTAGATATATTTATTTATAAAATGTTTCTGAAATTTAAAAATCTAATATTCTAATATATTTGCTATGGCAAATCACTTAGTAGTGCAGGTGATTTTTGTTTTCTAAAAGGATTACTTTTTTATATTTGTGTAGCAGATTTCTTTTGCAGTGCCTAATTGGATCACAATAAGGGTGTTTCGCTAAAATTTTCACTACGAAACATTTTAGTAGATAAAAAAATTTTGTGTGTCTGTGTGTGTGAGTGTGTGGGTAGAAGGTTTTAAAAACTGTATTATCTAAAATGAATTACTAATTGCCTGCAGAAATTATACAAACATTTTCAGTTCTGTGCTCAAAATGTATTTATTTGGGGACCACTTATTAAAAAAAAAAACAAAAAAAAATTCATTAAGTTATCTTGAGTCAAAAATAAATAAGGAGAAAATGAATAATGGAAATAAAGATAATTTCATCAGCAGATTTAAAAATTATAACTTTTCATTGTATAGGAATGTCAGAGATTACCTATTCTTAAAGTTGCTGAGGTTTCTTGAGTGCATCTAATCTGCCAAAAGGGGACTAGGGTGAGAGCAGTTAGCATCTGATTAACTACTTAACTATTCTTCTTGCCACTATTTTGGACACACCATCTAGACATGTTACAGATTGGAACACTTTTTAGCATTGTGAATGCAAGCCAGTCTGTACCATGTAGTCCTGTGTTCAGTGATCACCCTCTCTTATTTAGCAATGTCAATGAATTTACCTCATCTCTTTATGCAAAAAAGTAGCAATAGCATTTTATATGCTAAATTAAATGTAGCCCGAAGGTTCTATCAGGAGTTGGCACTTATCAAGCCTGAGGTTATTCTTTGGAGATGTAAAGGTGACATCTATGCTACCTAATAAAACATGATAGAGATTATTCTGGCTGGATCACCAGAGGTATCACAGTTTTTTGATGATGCTTATGTGCCCAAGTGTCATTTATACCAAAGAACAGGAAATCTGAGTCCTAACTAGCTACATTTCTAGGCTCTAACAATTAGATAATATCTGAACCAGGTCTAAAACATTAATGCTGAAACTTTGCTGGGAAGAACATTAACAATAAAACAGTATGAGTAATCATGGGACAAAACTAAGATAATTTATTTTTCCTATTTTATTTACTAGCATACACATAACTAGAGGAATTATGACAGTTAAAGACCCTCCCCCTGCCAATCCAGTTGTTTCTTTTTTAGACTATAGCCTGGTCAGAAGGCAAAGAATGTAGAAAGGCTGAATGAGAATGATGTGAGGACACATTTTCTCAAATGAAAACCTAGTTAGAAATGGGCTGTCTCCAAAAGGAAACTACTGAAAAAGTTGTGAGGCATGTTGTCCAGTTTAGTGGATCAGAATAAATGTAAGCCATAATGGACCTTCCTACTGGACTGAGAAAAAAACAAGCTGCATAATGGCTTTAGCATACAGGGTGTTCCAAAAAAGTGGACCCAAATTCAAAGCAACATATTTAAAGATGGCAACATGTTACAATTACACAAAAGATTATAAATGGTTTAATGAATTATCAAGAAATAATTTGAAACTTTCTGCCACGCCCTTTCAAGTGGTAAGAGTTTCATTCATGGGTGGTTCACAGTTGCAGAGATACAGTGATTTCAAGTTGGATTCATCTTTTTGAAACACCCAAATTAGGTCCACCCTTCAGAAACACCTTGTAGTTTTAGGATACACTATCACAGTAAGACAAGTTGAATTTTTTTTTTCTTGTTTTTTATTGCACAATGTGTTCAAAGCACTAGGGTTAACATTAGTAATGAGTACTGTTTGAATACATGTCAACAAGAGATGAGCTTTCAGGGAAGTGCAAGAAGTAATCTGTTGATAGCCATAGCATTATATTGTTACACTGGGGTTAACATAATGGTTTTTAACTGAGGTAGACATATCTAGAAGAAACCGAGGCTATTCAATTCATCTCAGCCCATTTTAGAGAAAACACTTGTCCACAGATTCTATCTGATGTAATTGTGCATTTGCTTGCATGAGGCATGACACTGCTATGCCATTTTGTTTTTCAACAAAACACATTATAAAGTACAAACTAGAACAGTGTACCATAATGTTTGTGTGGAAGAGAAAAAATACTTTCTTATGTAGTTCGTGGAGTAAAATGATTAGTTTTCTGATGCTGATAGTCAGAAAATGGAAGAAATACTGTACTTATGTCTGGCACATCTAAACTCATAACATCTATTTGCTTTGCTTTGTCAAAACATATGAAAAATCATTAAAGTGTTTTAATAAATGTCTGGTTTTCTTGCTCATTCATCTTATAAATATTAATTAGCCACGGATCAGGCAATTAAAGTTTAATCAATTTGCACTAATTAGCACCACATACTTGCATAAAAAGATAAAACCAGCTCCTGCATCTGGCTGTTATTTGCAGTTTTTGTCAAGTGCTGATGAGTTTCATCTTGAAGAGAAGATTAAGAAGAAAAGAGGAAAATAAGAAAGTAGTGTTAATTTTATTACATCTTCAATCAAACTCTGTTCACAAGCTTTATGGGACAGTACCAGGTAACATTTCACTTTACATAGAAATAGACATGGTTGGGCAAAAATTTAACACTATTCTGTGACCACACCCTTCTCAATTATAATTTCTAGGAAAAAAAATAACTCTAATGTACAAAATCATTGGTTCTATATTATAACAAAATGTTTTTGCAAATTTATACCTGGAGCTGGATGCCCCAAACTTTCATAAAGGAAGAAAGTAAAAGGAAATTCTCATCTCAAAATGTTTTCTGTTGTTTGACATATGTGAGTGGAAAGAAGATGTCAAAATCTAATCTGAAATTCACCTACAATTTTGAAACTTTTGAAGATGAGTTTCAATATTGAAATGATTCCCCTTTCCAAAGGAATCAAAACTTAACAAGTCACCTTCCAGTATTTGGCCAGAGGTTGGTCCACAGGATGGAATATGTTAATCTAGCTCCAATAGTACTGAAATTATTTAATAGATATGTTACTGAAAATACGTCACGCACCTGCAGTGAAAAAGGGATATTAAAACCTATTGCCCACCAGGAAAGGTAATTATTTGGTAGTACTTCTTTCAGTTATTCATGTTCAGTGTTTGTGTTACGATGTTTATCACCTGAATTATCTACTCAGCAAAACTAGCAAAAGAAACAAACAAATTAACAAAATCAAAACAGGCTCACATTACTTTTCATTCAAAAGTTCTGGTTTTCAAGTGTTTCACTTTTATTGGGAAACAAGTAGGGTAAATCTCATTCTAGAAAGCCCAGATCTACAAAAGAGAATTATACAAGTGTTGGTCACGGTTAAGAAGCTTATGGTGTCCTTGAGTATCACAGATTCATTTATAAGAAAAAAAAAAGTACTCTGGCTATGCAGGCCAAGTCTCTTACATGGCCGTCCATGAAAAGAGAGTAATTCAGGTCTTCCACACATCAGTTCATTGTTGCTAGCTTGAAATCCAAAATAGAGCTGTTTGCCCAAATGATTAGCTGGAGGACAGTTATCTAAGTGCTGTTAAAAAAAATTGCAGACTACACAGTTAGCTTATCACAGACTTGTCTGTGTCACTTATCTGTGCTCTTGCTGGTCATGACTTAACATCATCAAACTTGTGGGTGTCTGCTAAGAGAAATCAGCATTCTAAGTCTCTGTGTTTTTTACCTACTTAAAAGCAATGCTTTTATAATAAATTTCTGTTTCTGGCTTTGAATATGGTTGAATGAATTAGACTGCCAGTCTACCAAACAGATATTATTGAGTACTTTAATCTGATTATTTTGAGTTTTAATAAAAAGGCAAAATAGTTTTCCATCCAGCCTATTTATGTAGTTGGAAAAGATCGTAGGGAATGAAATGTATTTAATCAATCACCAAAATTTACCTTAGGCTTTCAGGTAAAGCCACATTTAAAAAATAGATTTAATGCCATAAAAAAAAAAAAAAAAAAAAAAAAGGAAAAACGCCAACCCATAGCATTAATCATAAAATAGCTATGCACCATTTACATAGGGATTTTCATGTAGTTGATGCAAGAAGAACTTGTGAATGGTTATTGATATTTTTCAAATAAAGTATGTATGAACCATTAAACTCCTCATTCCCTAGTGTACAAGCCATTGCTCTGTTAAACACTCCTTCAACAGACAGGCTATAAAAGGAGCAAAGACACTTGAAAAGGCGTCATCTTTCAATGTTTGTTTAAATATCTGATACATTTGGCACACAAAACCACCTAGTAGCTGAAACTCCAAATTGCTGATTATTGTTGCACAATCTTTTTAATAGGATATTACACAGAAGGTCTGTTGTTTTAGAGACTGCTTTTGACACGGTCTCTCTCCTTAAGACTTACACATCGTATCTGTAATTAAGGAAAATACCCTTGTTCAATAAATGATATGTAGAAAAATATGCTTAATATAAATGAATGTAATTTAAGCACTTTCTTAATTTGAGGACTGAAGTAAAAAAAATAATTATTGGAATGAATTCCTGCAGATGAAGCATTTTGTCTGAGAGATTTCACTAATGATGCACCACATATATACATTGAACAATGCCTTCCACTGAAACTAGAACAATAAGCTCAGTGGAATCGGCTACAGTAAACTTTAGTGAGCTTGGGAAGAAGCCAAAATCTATTGTGTATTTGCAAATAATACACCTGTGAACCCTGTGAACAGTTTAGATACATTTCCTAACAGAGAAAAGAACTCAAGTGTGTATTAAAGCTCAGTGTCCAAGGAGTAACATGCAGCCCCTAATTAAGGGTAGGGAGATAAACATGTAGGTCCTTGTTTTACTGTCTTGACACAGAAGACATTCAAGGCTTTGTGAGTAAATCTCCAGAGATACTGAAGCAGATATCTGAAACCATCCTCAGTTTTTACTGTCTGTTACGCTCTTGAAAGCCCTTTGCATTCATGCAAGACCAAGATGTCCTTTCTGTTATCTTTTTATGATCTGGTTGGATGGGACATGGGGAAAGGTGAAAACATCGAAATTCAAGTCATCAACAGATATTCCAAACCTAACTCTTCGTAAACATTTAAGATTTCATATAACAAGGAAATCTCCCAAAAATTGTGCTTAATATTGGTATGTGATCTTCTTTGCATAAGCTTTGGAGACCTATCTTTGTTTTCATATTTCTGCTTCCTGAATTGCTGCTGTGCAAGGCTAAGACTCTTATATGAACAATACATAAAACACAGAGAAGAAAATAGGGGAATGGAGAGGAGAGGAGAGGAGAGGAGAGGAGAGGAGAGGAGAGGAGAGGAGAGGAGAGGAGAGGAGAGGAGAGGAGAGGAGAGGAGAGGAGAGGAGAGGAGAGGAGAGGAGAGGAGAGGAGAGGAGAGGAGAGGAGAGGAGAGGAGAGGAGAGGAGAGGAGAGGAGAGGAGAGGCGAGGCGAGGCGAGGCGAGGCAAAGAAAGGGAAAAGGAAAAGGAAAAGAGGAGCTTGCAGTTGGAGTATTCCTTAAATACCTACCACTTTCACAGTTTTTGCAACATAAAGACTTAAACTCATTTAATGAAATTTTATCCTGTTTGTGGAGCTGCACAAAAATATTAGCAAGCTTCTAAAGTTTGCAATATTAGTTTATCTACTTGCATAGAACTCACAGACATCATTATAAGTTCTGAGTTTCAATTGACCATGAGGGAATAGAAATCTAAGAGAGAATGAAAACAGTCTTAAGTGCAAAAGTGTGGTCATTCATCTACTTTATACATCTGTATACAGTTAGTCCTTATGCCCAAGGCAAGGGAAGTACTGTGAGTCCCTAGCATGAATTGGACAACCTCTCCTAATACCACTGCTGTTGTATACCCATGGACAATGGAGCTTGCAATCTGCTGTCATGTTTTTGTTGTTTTCACAAATATGTTGGAAACATAAATTTATATAATATGCATTCAGGAAGAAACACCTTATTTTTCAGAAATATTGGTTTGGGTTCCCTGTGCTGTAGATCACTTGTGTAAGTAAGAGGACACAGGCGCAGAGATCCTTGAGACTTGTGTGTTGAACACATTTTTCCACAGCTTGAATCTATTTGACTTTGTAGCATATTGTTCAATTTTCTGGTGAAGAGGTTGAGGAACGAGATGAGCATTTGTGGAAGGTTTTTATGGCTGAATAAGTGTTAGTGGAAGAAATTAATTTTTTTTTTAAAGAAGGTGGTCATTTTCAGGAGTGTTTTACTGGATAAATCTGTTAAGTGTTGTGTAACTCACTACAAGGTGATCAATGAGAAATTGTAGTGTGTCCATTTAGGGTTTTGAAAACAAGATCTGTAGCAAACAATGAACAATATGTGCTTTTTGCATTAACTATATAGTTCATGCATTTAATATCTGCCAGTTTGGATCTCTATTGCCACCATAATTTAAAATCTGTGCCAACTTTTTACTCTCCTATCTTCTTCACACAGACCCTCACCTACATCCAGGGACATGCTTGTGGTGTTTTTTCAGTTCTATATATTTATTTATTTATTTATTTTAATGAGATGACTGCTTCTTTTAAAATCTCTACATTTTGCCTGAACTACCTTTTGCTGAGGTAACAAAGTGCCTCAGGCAGTCTTGCAAACATCTTACATTGGGGACTATAAGACAGTGTTAGAAGTTTTTCACTAAATGTCAGATTATGACTCTCTGCCATTGGTCGCATTATTTACATGAGTAATTTCATTGACTTCAGGGTGAGTACCTGCTACTCACCATTGTGAAGTCAGCAGGAGCTATCTGATACTATAGGAGAAACACTATAGATGATGTGAAGATAGGTATCTATCCACTTTCTCTACCTTTGATCAAGATCAAAGTATGCTTTTTGAGGTTGGTGCTGTGTTAGATTATACTGCCTGCTTTACTATTCCAGTTTGCTATGCTGTTTTTCTTTTGAGTGCATAAAAATTGAGTTGCTTTTGTATTGACAGGCATTGCACTGAGAATATCAATTTGGAATTTTGTTGTCATTATAAGTCTGTGTTCATTCTTTGTAAAAGCACATAAAGATACAGTTATTTCCTACTTAATCTTGATATGTGCCTGGAGAAAGTGAAATGAGCTCTCAGACAAATGAGTTCACTCTTGGAAGCCTTACCTGCCTATCTGGGAGACAACAAAGAATTGTGTTGCCTATTTTGAGTTTATGCACAGTAGGCATTAAATATCCTAAGTTTCATCTGCTTTGCAACAACAATGGGTGCTTGGAATGCAAGGAAAAGAAAGTGGTGCATAGCATCTTTCTGCCAATTGCAGGAATGTGACTTCCAGAATCAATAACAGTCTTTGTCTGATGATATATTGCGACATGTAGTACTTTGTACTGCAGAAACTGAAGAGAGATATGGAAGATACTATCAACCTGCATGTGATAATCACAGATAATCATGTACACCATGATCTCCATAGGTATTAGATAAACTTATTTATTAAGTTTTGTTCTAACTTTCACAAACTGTAAATGTAACATTGCTTGTGGTGCTTTAAGTGTAAATTTTGCTCAGAAATCAGTGCTCAGTGACTAATGAATATTTTGCTCCAAAGGACTTGCATTCTAAGGACAACAGATGGTTCAGCACAAAACAAAGAGGACAGTATGGAAAAGAGCAAGTGGGTGCTCATTGTATTTGGAATATATTGATCCATTCTGGAATTGTGGGAGGGAAGACTGTGTGAAGGAAAGATATAAGGAAAGCTGCTACGAGTGACACTGGATTGAACAGATGGAAAAGAATTAAGTGTACAGAGAGAGTTTGGAGCCAAAGACTTATCATTATGACTGAATGAGAGTCATAGTCAACTTTAGTCTACATATCACAGGAGCTAAAATTGAGTTTTATCAAATATTTTATCTGAGCTTGTTTAAGTGTCATAACACTTTCATCTTTTGACTTTCATATAGTACCCCCCCTCTAATTACTTCTTCCTGCCACTTACCCACTACAAAAGTATTCCACTTGGCACAGAGGTGCTTTCATTGACAAAATCCAGAAATCCTTCTGTGATGAGGCGTTCAGTAAAAATATCTTGCTCAAAAATCAGAATATGAAAAGAAAAAGAAAAGCACGCTAATTCAGTTTTGTTGTAGTTACAACTTGAATTAGATCACTACTTGGTATTTATAGATTGGAACACAAAGGTCACTTTTTAGATGGAACCCTAATACTTCAGCTATTCATGGGGTTTATTTATACTTACTAAAGTTAACCCTGTCCTATTCCTGCCTCCTTACATAAGGTACTGAAGCAATGGCTCTATTTGCATGTGACAAGAAAAGAACCTGTCACAGGGAATACAGCTTTACCAAAACTGAACCACTGCTCTGGGAATGTGTGTAAATATGGATTACTAAGAAGAACTCCACAGGTGGAACTAATGTCTAATGTTGGAGTTGCACAAGAATTAGTATGTAATAACAACAGATTGTCCAGATCAGTGTATCTATTTATTTATTTGGGGTTTTTTTGTTTATTTTTCCGATCTATCCGCATGATGCTATTGCAAAATACCATCTGAGAAAAACAGATGCTGACCCCTTTTCAATTTTGTAGTTCTATAAATGAGTTTATAAAACAATAACTATAGACAAATTAGTAATAAATGTTTCCTTTTTTATCTTGACCAGTGGATAAAATAAATTCTAGAGTAAAACTCATAACCAAAACCTATGAGTCCCTGTGCTAACTAGAAGACAGTTTCTTCTCTTCTTTTCTCACCCCTTTTCCCTCCCCCACCCCACGATATCTTGAAATGTTTTCTGCATAGTGACACAGCTTCAACAAGAGGGGTGGAATACATTTCCTTCCCTCCCACCTGCCCTCTCTCCCAAATGATTAGAACACTTTCAACAAAGTGGGAGATGTGGGTGTCCCTCCCTTCCTTATATACTCTGAGAACACATTAAGTATGAAATTGCTTCCCAGGGGAAGTGATGGAAATGCCACTTGTTCATTTTTAAACTGGATTTGAAAAAAGCTTTATAGAAAAAAAAAATCTGCTGCAGCGAGGGAGAGATTACATGACCTTCTTGAGAAAGATTTTATTTTCTCGTTTCTAATATCTCTGATACCATGGTTTACTCCCTTCCAGCCTGTCAATTTTTCCATAGCATTGTGTTTTAGAAGATTTATTAAAAATGTGTGTGAGAAACCCAACCAAATATCTTCAAAGCAGACAGAATACAGCTTGGTTTCATCGGTTGTTTGAACCTGAATTACTGTAATGACTGTAGTGGAATTATTTTCTTTTAAATGAGCAAATCTGACATGAACTTCAAAGGGGAAGTAAATACATGTAATAAAGAGGCCGTTTTTCTTCTTCTTTTCCTAAATGATTTATTTTATCCCCAGAAACACCAACAAATGTTCAAAGTTCTAGATATTTAAATAGGTACCAAGATGTCTGAAGCTGTAATCCTTGCTCTGCCAGTTCATCGAAAAATTGCTGGCCTTATAAAAGCCTATGTTCCTTTTCGCTTTGATAACAGCTTTTGCTTCATCAGTCCACATTATGTATTACAGCAGCGATTCCATGCAGGATCAACTAATTGTTAGTACATGCATTTAAATATAAGCATCCCAGAATTTTTATCACATAGCCATACATATACATTTTTATTTTAAGTAGGAATTAAAAAGTTTTCGTTCCCTTAAATTATTTTGTGTTATGGACCTTGTTCTAACAATTACATTTTACCAGTTAGTGTTTTATGAAGCATGATGGAATCTAACCAGCAACTAATATAAGAGCTCCAGTATGCCCTCAGTACACAATCTTAAAGCCCATTAACATTTGTGGGAATTATATGTGCAATGTGCAGGGAGAATATAACCTTAAGCAAGTGAAAACTGAAGATCTTGTTTATGTTTGATTCGACTAATGCAGTCTAGATTTTTTCACAGCAGTGTGTTACATCAACTGAAGTTTGTTAGACAGCAGGGAGACTAATAAAAAGGATAGTATAAATAAGCTGAAACAAATAAATGAACAAAGACCTTCTGCAGTAACTACAGCATAATCTACAGATGTTTCTCAGTTAGTAGAAAACAGATTTCCACACAGCAGTTGCATATAATACAAATGTTTGCACAGAATCCAGCTGGACTAATATGCAAAGCTATCTCTCAAGATTAGAAGCTTTATGAAAGAATCACTAGCTGACGGGAAAGAAGATGGGTGACTGAAGTTTCTGTCCAAATCTCCTAAGCAATAAATCAGCTTAAATTGTCAGTTTCAGGTGGGATAGAAGCAGAAATTCATTTCAGCTATGCCATCCCTGACTCCTTCTAACTCTGTTCAGAAATTTGGAAAAGTAAGCAATCTAATTAAAAATTGCAGGCTGTTGTGAAGTTTTGAGCTTGAGTTGTGGACCAAAAAAGTTGATGTCTGGGTGTGTTAAACTTCACATAGGTACCCAAATTTTCCTAGCCATGCCTTCCAGCTTCCAGTTATCTCAGGACTTGACCAAACTAATTTTCACTTCAACAACATAGGCAACTGGTTGAAACATTAGAGAGCAGTGTATGGGAAAGGGACCTGGAGGTCCTGGTGGACAACAGGATGACCATGGGACAGCACTGTGCCCTTGTGGCCAGGAAGGCCAATGGCATCTGGGGTGTATTAGAAGGGGAGTGGTTGGTAGATCGAGAGAGGTTCTCCTTCCCCTCTGCTCCACCCTGGTGAGACCCCATCTAGAATATTGTGTCCAGTTCTGGGCTCCTCAGTTCCAGAAGGACAGGGTACTGTTGGAGAGGGTCAGCATAGGGCAACAAAGATGATTAAGGGAGTGGAGCATCTCCCTTATGAAGAAAGGCTGAGGGAGCTGGGTCTCTCTAGTTTGGAGGAGACTGAGGGTTGACACTATTCATGTTTATATATAAAGGGTGAGTGTCACGAGGATGGAGCCAGGCTCTTCTTGGTGGCAAACAATGATAGGACAAGGGGTAATGGGATCAAGCTGGAACACAAGAGGTTCCACTTAAATTTGAGAAAAAACTTCTTCACAATGAGGGTGACAGAACACTGAACAGGCTGCCCAGGGGGGTAGTGGAGTCTCCTTCACTGGAGACATTCAAAACCCACCTGGACGTGTTCCTGTGCGACTTCATCTAGGCGTTCCTTCTCCAGCAGGGGGATTGGACTAGATCATCTTTTGAGGTCCCTTCCAATCCCAAACATACTGTGATACTGTGATAGAGGTCAGAAGGGGAAATATGAATGCTAAAACTAAAGAGATCTATTTTGAATGAATGAATGTGAGTAAAAATGAAAGAACAAAATCTTTTCAGTTTTATGCTTTACCTAGTGATTTTCAGCAAATTTCTTCTTCATCTGAAAAAATATTTTGTAGCAGTACCCTCCTAATTTATTTTTGTAGTGACTAGTTCTCTATGCAAAGTAGTTAGAATAAACAAAATTTTGAATGCTGGTTTCCTGTTAAATTCCACTACATAATGGTTCTGGTAAAATATAGTATCTTCTGTTTTGAAAGCATTTCCAAATGCTTGGGAACAGATTAAATTCTGGATCTTTCAGCATAAGGCTGACATTCTTTTTGTCGGTCAAACATAACAATGAGAGGTTTTCCAGAAGCAGGCACCACAAAAATAATCTTGCTGAAGTTTGCTGTATAAAATGTGTGAATCTTGCTTAACCTGGTTGTCTTGTTCTCTGTCTCTGTTCCTTAGAGAACCACTTCTAGAAAGTGATGAATTGTGTCTTTCTCAGGTACTCATCTTCAAGGGGGGCAATTTACCTTTCATAGGGGTCTGTCCTTTTAACACAGAAGAGTCCTGTGTAGTTTGCTTACATCTGACACATAACGCTTTGAAGGATACAGTCAGAGAATAAGAATCCACTGTCAGCATTCTGCACTACATGCACTGCGAGTTTATCATGGTGTCAAGATGAGGAGAGTTAATCCACCCTGGAGCACTTCTGAAATTCCACAATTCTTTTGCAACATTTTAAAAATGTGCTATAATAATACAGTGGCCAATAGCACCATGCTGAGTTAGCAACATTCAGGGAACTGGTTTTATCTGATGACAGTTATGAAGTTCGAAAGAAGATGAGGTCAGTGTTATGTATGTCATATCAAAACACTTCCCGACTACATCTTTCTATTTTGAAATAATAGATGTTCTCTTATAACCATAAAAATTTCAGTCCTTATTGTATTCTTATTTTTCATTAACAGGAATATTTCAGGACAGAGGAATAGAATCTGGTTTTGTCCTTGTACGAGCTGATTACCTTCAACATCTCTACTCAGATTTTCTAGGTTACTTAAGTTTCTGTTTCACTACCATTGTATCTTGTGTAATTATACCCTGGCTTCTGTGCACCCCTTTTCCAAGTTGCAGTTATAGTTGCTTAAAGGTTCGACAGGGTTTGAACAGTTTATGACTTGCCTGTGTGATTTTTCATTATTGCACATTATACAAAAATTCCTTGATGGTAATAATCATGATCATTCAGCTCCTGTGTTGTGTTCTGCATAAGTTTCTTTGTCTGCCTTTTAAGATTTTCTTCCTTCTCTAGCAATTAAACTGACTTTGCCATAGTGTTGCTTAAATTAGCCTCTTGTTCATGTATGTTTATCAGCTCAGAAAATCTCCATGCTTTTTGTTGATTTGTGTAATTCATTTTTGACATCCTGTAAAACCATTAGTCTTTGATTTCCTCTTTTTTTTTTTTTTTTTTCTTTTTCCTGGCTCTTTCTTTCTTTTTAAAGGACAGAATCTAGTAATTATTACTGCCTTTAAAAATTCTGCTTTTAAAAGCATGTAACTTCCTGTAATTTCCTTGAAATACCTTATTTTTATGTGTTATTGCCAAGCATATTTTAAAAGATCTGTCCATAAGGCACCTTGAGGCCAGTGTTTTAACACTAATTGAACTGCAGGTAGTAGTATGTGATTGCCTTTTTTTGTGTGTATGAATGTGTGTTAAATGTGCATCCATCTGAGCGCCTGGTAGCAAGAATGCCTTTACCAAAGAACAGCATCTGCTATTAATATAGCAGATGCTGCATTATTTTTTTCCACTACAGAGATATCATTTTCATACTGCCAAATGACAATACATATGCAGGCTAATGCTTCTAATGGGGAATGCTTGATGTTGCTGTCCTGTGCCCTTATTATACTTTGAATATCTAGCTAATCAGCAGTTACTCTATAACTCAAATGTTACAGGAGTTGTTGCTTAATTTATGTAGATGGCAAAACTTCTGTAACTTGTATGCTGCCAACATGTATCATGGTGAATAATGCATATGATGTGTTAATCAATGCTTTGTGTTTTAGGAAAATCTTTACACTTTTACACAATTTAAAACGTGTGAAAGGTCTCTGCCATGGGTGTCAAAGGGTAATAAATTTGCTGTAGAGGCCCAATTGGTAGGATCAGACATGAGTATGTTTTTTAAATTCAACAGCTTGTAGCTAACTGCTATTTTAGCTAGCCCTCATTGCAGTAGCGTCATATGAAGACAGAGGGAATAAATGCCAACCGATTTATAGGTTTGTGGGCATCCCACAGTTCCTCAGCTTTGGGTCTTCTCTGCTGTATTACCCTGCACAATAGGCATAACCCATCATGTGTTCACAGGTCTGGAGGGGCACCGCCATGCTCCACCATACAAATGCTCCTCTGTTACTGCGAAAAGTCATAATGCTCAAGGCATTATATTCAACAGGTCTGCAGTTTTGGTCCTCAAAAATTAGCTACAACCTCTGAGCCTCAGCTAATTGTCAATGCTCTGTGCTCTGCTGCAAACATTGTTTGAGCTGGCCACAATATTAAGTTCAGTTTCTGTGTTATGCCATTAAAAGGCATCAGAGACTTCCTGAGTGGAAATGACTCTTTTGTGACTGGTTTCAATCAGAAATCAACAGGAAATTTCCTATAATCCAAGTAGGGACCAGTCAGTTCACCCACCTCTGAATTTTTGAGGCCATATCAGGAAATTAAAACGGTCAAGGTATGGGCTTGAGCAGGTGATTATCCATGTTGATTCACTCTTCACTTTGTGTTCCCTGACATGGTTTTGCACCACTCCAACTAGTACTGTCTTGGATAGGCACAGCTAGAAGATAACATGGCAGAGTGACTCCTCCCATTGTGCATTCTGGAAAAACAACAGTAAACCTGGGACAGTATGCAGCCAGGAGGCACCTAGTCCCCTGACTAAAGGAACTCTGGTTTTCTGCTCTACTGTAAGGGACTTCTTGGAAGTGAAACAAGGTATGAGATCTAGCAGAAGAATTTATCATGCAGGGCTCATGGTGTTGGAAAAGTGCAAGAAAATTACAGTTTTCTGAAAAACAAAACACTTCTAGATGCATTTCTTTGAGACAGATTTCTGTTGTTTCACACATTGATGGAGGCTTTGGAAGCACCAGTTTCAATATCTGATTCTAGTATTCTGACAATAAAATGGTGCTTTCCAAAAAAAATATCATCCATTACATGGTACTGGCAAATACCTCATTCTAAGAGGGCCGGTTGTTTAGTGATGACAGCTTCTGCTTGTCCTAAGTTTCCTCAGTGTAATGCCTTCTCAAGATGTTAAGTCTATGCTACAAAATGCATCCTGTGATTCACCAGGAAGATTCCAATTATGTTCCAATTTTGTTCAGAAAACAAAAATATATTACTACATTTACAGTAATGCATCTTCCAAATCATTGCAACATCTGTATTTGTTTTACAGGTCCATTCTCACTAGGAAAAAATGTATAATTATAGAAAGCAGTTACAGACATCTCACCTGATGCAAGAAGAAAAAGCGCCGTTTTTCATTGAGATTGTTTTACAGTATCAACAGCCAAAAGCTGCAAATCTTGCAAGATTCCCTAAAAAGACGCTTGTGTCATATTCTACATATTCTGTTCCTTTATTCGAGGATACTAATAATCTTTGTAGGCACCCTGAATTAGTTTTGTTCAACCACAGTATTACCAGCTTGGTTCCTCCTTAAAAATAACAAAAGGCTTTCTAAAGTTCATTTGACTATACCCATTTTCCATGTCATTCCACAAGAAACATACATCTAACATCTGAAATGTGTGAGAAAGAAAGAAACTATAAGAAAATTTAGGCAAGATAAACATGCACTCCCGACCTTAGCTTAACCAAGCAAGGATGGCAGTGCTAAGGAGATTAATGTCCCATACACACCAAAACCTCACACAGTCGAGAAGTATTAGTCTGATAGTGCAGTGTACAGACTGGAAGATAATACTAAAAGAAACAATAGTATGTAACCAGAATAACAGAAGCCATTTGTATCTGTTAGTCCTTTTGGTCACAACAACCCCCTGCAGCGCTACAGGCTGGGCGCAGAGTGGCTGGAGAGCAGTCAGACAGAAAGGGACCTGGGGGTGCTAATTGACAGGAAGCTCAACATGAGCCAACAGTGTGCCCAGGTGGCCAAGAAGGCTAACGGTATCCTGTCCTGTATCAAAAACAGCGTGGTCAGCAGGACAAGGGAAGTGATCCTTCCCCTCTACTCTGCATTGGTGAGGCCACACCTGGAGTATTGTGTTCAGTTCTGGGCCCCTCAGTTAAGGAAAGACATTGAAGTGCTGGAGCGGGTCCAGAGAAGAGCAACACGATTGGTGAAGGGACTTGAACATAAGACCTATGAGGAGAGGCTGAGGGAGCTGGGGTTGTTTAGTCTAGAGAAGAGGAGGCTTAGAGGTGACCTCATCACTCTCTATAACTACCTGAAGGGAAGTTATAGCCAGGTGGGGATTGGTCTCTTCTCCCAGGCAGTTAGCAATAGGACAAGGGGGCATGGGCTTAAACTCTACCAGGGGAAATTTAGGCTGGATATTAGAAAGAAATTCTTTACAGAGAGAGTGGTCAGGCATTGGAATGGCCTGCCCAGGGAGGTAGTGGACTCGCCGTCCCTAGAGGTTTTTAAACTGAGATTGGACATGGCACTTAGTGCCATGATCTAGTAAATGGACTAGAGTTGGACCAAGGGTTGGACTCGATGATCTCTGAGGTCTTTTCCAACCCAGTCGATTCTGTGATTCTGTGATTCTGTGACTGCACTAAGTCACCGAAAGAAAGAATGGCTTAGATAGCTTGCTTTAAGTTCTAAGAAATGGATGAGCACAGAAAAGGACATGGTTTTGATGCATGTTGAAGAGGTTCAACATTGGGAGTTTTTTGGCTAAAATAGACTAAAGTACAGGATGTTTAGCAACAGAGGTACATTTTTAAAGAATGATCAGTAAATATACACTGAAGTCTAATACTGTTTAATCTGATCTCTCCTTGGGAGGAGAAACTTGAAAATAATGGTACTGGGATATGTTGTGTAATTGATTGTATATGGATCCTGTTCATTACAGAAATATTGATTCCATATGTAGGTAGGGGACATTTTGGACAAATGTGTGATTTCTATTCAATACATTGTCAATGGTATCACACTTCTTGCAAGAACTGGTAGAAAGTTCTGGGAATTTTGGATTGTCAACCTAAACTACTTTTAGTATGATTGGATGAGGTTTCTTTTTTCCCCTCAAAAGCTTAGTAATATTTGTTTGCTCCGTTATAATAGCTATTTAGCTTGCCATAAATACACAGTGCCAAGTATATCTCCTTTCTAAGTAAGAGAACAAAAAACGTGGTTTGGGGAGACAGCAGGTATTTTCCTTCAGCTGTTTCTGGAAATACCTTTTCACCCATTTACATTTCTACTTTCAGAAAAATAATGAAACTCGTTCACATTCTGGTCCTCCAAAGCCCAAAATGGGAACTTTGAAAGAAAGTATATGCTGCATCTTCCTAATGGTCTTAAAAAAATTAACATGGACCACAGTCCTGCCAGTGTAAAGGACACTACTCATTGTGTCACAACACTGATGTTCTGTCACCCTCCTGAATATTGCTAAATTGTGTGACATGTCTTGGTAAAAGAAAGTATTTCATGTTGCATTTAAGACAACCTACAAGTAGTGGCATTATTTCCTCCTGCACCTCAGGTGAAGGACCATGTGTCACTGATGTCCAGTTATTTTCTCATTTGGCTCATATAACGGTATCACTAGAGTCACACTTCTTAGACAAACTGATCCTTAATGATATTAACAACACAAATGTGTTCCTAAGAGCAATAGGAGCACTTGTTGAACTTTTAAAGCAGAAAAGACTTACATTCCCCAAATTTTGGGACGAAATCATGGAGGATACTTGAGATAGGTTTATTGCATTTTGCTGTCAGAGAACACAGAATTGAAGGGAAAATAAGGGGAAGAAATGCAGCCTTTTGGTAGGAGTGGCAAGTTTATTATTTGAAATGTGAACCATAACATATAAAAACTTTTGTCCAGTGTTTGGTTGGGTTGTAGGTGCTCATTTATATTTAAAAGACCTGGACTGCAAACACACAAGACAATTTCCAGACAGGGAAGTTTAAACCACTCTTATCAAATCTGTGAAGACTATCCTGAAAAGCCCTAATAGGACTGAGAAAATATTGCAGATCTTTCCCCATACATGGCCCCTAAACTACATCCACTTGGAGAGGAATGAAATGTTCTGTCCCACACTGCCCCTGAATAGCAAGTTAATACTAGATTGAGAATATATATTTCATATTGCAGAGAAAAAATGCTTTAATAATAAAAAATCATATATTTATCAAGCATCTAATGATGTCTAATCCTTAAACAACCTGATGAGTAACTTGATTATCAGCAGAAAAACAATTGGAAATTCATTGCCCCTAGTCAGATAACAAAAACCAACAAATGCAGCTTTCTGCGAATTTACTCTCAGACAATTAACAGATAAATGCACTATCTTGCTACGATCTCCCTTCAAAACATTTTGTCTTTGATTAACCTTTAATTGTTTTAAAATTCAGTTGGAGTTAAAAACAATGACAAAGAGCTGTGCTGAACACAGTTTTAGAACATATACTTGTACAATTACTTTTTGTAAAAATAATCATACTCAATATGCAAAGGAACTTAAGAGATTAAGTGTTTTTCCTCCTGAACTTCCTTCAGAAAAAAAAAAAAAAAAAAGGAAATCTACTCTATATGGTTGGAATAATCTCTTTAATATTGGTACCAAAATAGCAAAATGCAGTAATTACATCATTATTTTGTCAGTCTCTGTCAATCCATTGTAAGAAAATATGCTCTCTCTCACCCTTTATCCAGGTCTTAACACCTTCATAATGTTGTTATCTCTATTGTTTTAGAGTGCATGCTTTTCGAGTCAGGGATATGTCTTCTACTTGTCTGTAAAGTGCCTACATATATACTGGGTTATATTAGTGAATCAATAAAAAAGTAGTAATTTGGTATTTTTTGTAGTTCTTAGTACCCATAATAACACATTTACTTTGGCTAAGCAGTCTACCTGCATTACACATAGTTTTCAAATCTGCTTCAGACAGTGAATATTTTTGTTGACAAATCACACTCAAAGCTCACCCACCAAAACAGCAGAAGGTTACCTTTCCCATGCAGCAGTAGTACTGGACAGCAATCTGCCTAGTTTCAACTCATAAGCCTTTTGGCCTGTTGACCTACATCTATATTTACAAATTAAACAGGGTCAGAGAACTTCTGAACACTAGAATACAGTTGTTTATACTGTTAAATTATAGTATTTCCCTGTGTGTTTTTTTTTTTTTTTTGTTTTATTGCAAAAAGCACTCAAAATAGCTCCCAATAACCATTTGAGACAGGGATAATTCTCAAAAGACCATATGGATATAGCTTCTGATTTTAGAAGATATGAGTTCATTAGTATGGATGTGGTACCAATAATGAATGCCGAAGAACGATCCCATTAGTTTGTTCATGAGTATAGACACAGCTTTAGATGGTGATCAAAATGCCAAGTACTTTCTATGAAAGAAAGTCTAAATTTCATTCTAAAAGCTTTGGAGCTGGTAAAGATTTGGTGGTCTTACTTTGGGTTCCCCACTGCATAGCCATGTGATGGTGATTTCTCACAAAGACTCTATTTTTCTCCCCAGAAAAAAAAATCTGTGAGAAAAAAATCACAAATATTATGTGTACTGTACAATTTATTATTCATTTTCCACTAATAGATATAGTAGCAAACTAAATTTATATTTAAAAATTGTATTCTGTTTGATAGCACAAAAATCTTCAGAAATAG
The DNA here is from genome assembly GCF_036013475.1 of Columba livia. Lineage (NCBI taxonomy): Eukaryota > Metazoa > Chordata > Aves > Columbiformes > Columbidae > Columba > Columba livia. The sequence goes on along the minus strand of NC_088602.1, from coordinate 43,146,183 downwards.
AAGAGTGACGATGACTGTGTGGCCTATAGTACATCTTTCTTCATCTTTACATACAGTATAGTGGATATTTACCTAGTATGTTATTAGGTAATCCAAGATGCCTAGTAAATTCCACGATCACAGTTTAAATAGTTGTAGGTCTTCTGGGTCTGCAGCTCATCCTGGTGAATAAGCCAGATCAAGAACCTTTGAACATAGATTCATTCTGTCTGCAGATTCAGAAAGACTGACTCATGTTCAGGAGTTTTTTGCAACCTGGTCCCATGTTTTTTTTTTCTTAAGGTCAGCAACTAAAGAATAAAATGTGAGAAGTATATGTAAAAACACAAAAAGTCTAGAGAGGGATTTATACCTTTTTAGTGACAAGTAATTTTTCTCGTATAGATTTCAAATAGCTCTACTGACTGCAGGAACACTGTTTGTATGCAGTATCATATAGTAAATTAAGAAGATGCGAGTAGTTTAACTAACTGACTTAATTACTTTGCATTAGTATGAGACTTTGGATATTGAAATACGTGTACAAACTACACACTAAATAGAAACATAGTCAGATATAAATAGAATAGTATTAGAAAAGATATTTAAAATTATTCGGTGTGTGTAGATAAATTTTAAGAAGTCTTCTCTTTTAAAATTGTAGTTTTGTATAACTGTACCTGGAGGTATTTTGCAACAGAAGTATACTAAGGTAAACAGAGAAATTCAGATACATAATATCTAGACCTCTATGATTCCCACTGCAGAAATCTACATAATTATAGAGATTATAGAGATTGCACACTAATACTAATTCTCCACTAAAACTGATGCAATTAAAAGATAGTAGTAGTTCTAAATTAAAACCTCAAATTTGCATTTGAAAGATAACAATTAGATTAGTCAATAAAACTTTGTGAAGTAAAAATGTAATCTTTATTATTTTCCCATGGAAAAAACAAAGAGAAAGACTGATGGAACAATAGAACTATTTACAACATAGCTTAGTTCTCCTAGTCACTGCAACATTTTGATTCTGGATTTTGGGAACATCTGTTCACATATGTAATGTGTATATCTACACTGCCATAAAAGATAGATGATAAGTAAGGCTTTCAAACTGCTGCTGCATGTATTGTTGAGTTTTTCAGTTCACAGTATTTTCTGGGTATGCATCAGACAACAATGATGGAGAAGGGAGAAGGGTGAAATGGCAAAGCTGACCTTTGAGCACGATGCAGTATCGGGATCAAAGTTCACTTTGAATTCCCTGTATAGTTGCCACCATTAATTTTCTGAAGTAGTAGAGAGCAAAGTTATGAAAACTTCTGTGAGAAAGAATTCAACATTTACAAAAGGTTTGAACCATCACTAGGTTTAAAAATATGTTAAAGAAAAACTTGCTGGAAAAGCTTTGGCAGAGCGCATAGCCTGTGATTTTTTTGTAAATGAAGCATGGACAGTTTGGAATTTGATGCCTGTGTTTGTTCTCCAAGCAACACGGATATTTTAGCATTTGTGGCCTAATGTCTAATCCAAGAAAATGGATTGCAATTTTATTTAGTTATCACCTACTGTGCGGAGACCTCGTTACAAATGCAAGGATCGCAGGGGATGTTGTGGGTATGTGCATTTTTTCCCCTCATTGCTTTAAACATAGAGGAAATAGTTCTCTCCTTAAACCTTAATGAGTCAAGGTGAATTCAAACCAGATGTTTTCTGGTTTTATTCCCACTTACAAGTAGCAGCTCCACTTGCTACAGAGAGTAGCCTGCATATAATGACTAGCTAGTGCTCCCTCTTTTAGGAGTGAACATTCATGGGTCAGGTTCCAAGTTAAATGTTTATTTTTCTAACTGTTTTATAGTAGAGTTTGGTTAAAAGACTTGGCACAGTGCACTTCAGTTCAATTTTAAGCTTGACAGCAGTGCTGGCCTCAGAGTGTGTATGTGTGTAATTTAGTTGCTGTGCTACTGGAAGTCTATGGAAGATTAATGAATGGTAAAGCTCTGTGGCAGTCGTGAAGAGATGCAGGATAGAGCAAACCAGTTACCATCTGTTCAAAATGTCTCTTACAGCTCTTTTAAGGAAAACCATTATCAGCAGGAGATAAAGGCATACAATGGTTTTAAATATTAATATTTTTCTGATGTCAGTGGGAAGCTCTGTTTATGTACTTACCTTGTTGGGGCAGTAAATGTCTTGTACACACATGTATACAAATGTATACATTTGTGTTTGTGTGACATATGTTTAATTCTGCTTTTAATGTGGTGTTTTAAAATACACAGAAAAAAACAACACAACACATAACAAACCAAACCAAACCAAACCAAAACACTAGACTCTTAATAGTTAAAGTAACTGAAGAAGCTACCATAAATACTATTTTCCCCAAAGTAAAAGGGGGATATTTACTTGCATATAAACCATTATATGTATAGTGCATATTGATTAAAATAAAAGTTGGATGGATGTATCAAAATTTTAAAGCTATATGATTTTAAACAACCTCACCATGAAATATCCCCATTTTTTGGACTTACTAGGTTTAATAGAGACCTCATAGCAAAATTTATGTTGCCAGACCATAAAATGCTTATAATTTGGTTAACAAACCTTTCTCTGCACCTCAGTTTTCAGATAAAGCATATTATGAATGGGAATCATAGTTTTGAAGAGGCTCTTATCCTGATTGGTTTATCAATGTCTCTCAGCAGATAAATCTAGATGCACCTTCAAAACTCTCCAAGTCCACGAATGTTTCAGCACTTCCTATCATGTAAATATTTGATGTTCTGTGTTATTTAGGGGTTAATTCAGTTGTCACCAACTGCATCAACAACAAGTAACGTGGAATTTCTGTTACATTACTTCAGGGAAGGGATTCTGCACATCCTAACTCATTAGAGTGGGATAAACTTTCAGAATACGGCACTTGAATTTAAGTATTCACACAGACTCTACCTCTAAGCGAGTGTCTAAACTTCTTTTACAACTGATATGGCTCTAGATCACTGAAATCTGGAGAGCTATTCAGGTGATCAAATGTAGATGATTACTCTAGCATAAGACAATTAACTCTTCTGGACTTCTTGAACTGCAGCCCAAGAAGCTATTCTTGCACTCTCAAGAAGCAATTAAACCAGTGACACTTAAACATTCAGTGTAATTTTATATGCCATGTGGTTATTCCACCTGGCTTTTAGCTGCTTCTTCAGGAGGGTTCAAGTCTGCTGCACGTCTTGCTAGCTGTCTATCAAGCTCTATTTTATTGCCGTAGAGAGCCTAGGACGTTGCAAAGGAGATACCTGCCTGTAGTTAGTTGAATCCCGCCCCTGATTTCAATGGAGTTCAATAGCAGTTTAGGTCATTCAGACCACATGTAACTGTAGACGTCTAAATGTAGATTAATTGAGTCCTGCTCAAACCAACTAAGACTTAGCTAATCATCCTGAGCTTGAATTTTATGATAATTTAGTACTACTTAAAATGTCCAAGAATATCTGCCAAGGCTAGCAGATGTTACTGGACTCTTGGAAGAAATGTCTGGAGCTGTTGATGGAGGCCAGAAATAGAGTCCAGGACATTGCAAAAGAAACATCTGGACAACTGAACTGAGCTCTTTGCCTCCCTTTACACGTGCTGGAAGGAAATATACTCTCTGGAAGATGTTGGTTTGCAATTATTTTAGATAGGCGTTAAAGAAACAGAATAGCAAACCAAAGATTGAAAGCTTTTCCACTGAGTTTAAATTAGATGACTCCTGAAATACAAGTTATTGAAACCAGTAGTAAAGGGATAGCATAAAAATTTGATCTAGGATGGCGTTCCGCACAACACCACTGACTCAGGACTCTGTGTCTTAGGAAGGGATGAACTGCCTTTCACAGATGTCTATCTCTCTTTACTGATTATAGCAGGAGCCCAGAAAGAACAACTTAGATGTGAACTAACTTTTTCACAGACACCAAAAAGTAGGTGACACTAATCACATCCATATTTTATAAACTTTCCTTGCTATTGTCCAGCTATCTTTGTTTACTCTTAAAAAAAAAAAATTGCGATCCATCAACTACCATAGAGCGTGCAGAGATAATATCAAATTTATTTGAAACTTTCTGTATTTTAAAGCTTTCAGAATTAGTAGTACTGTAGAAATAACATACTAAGCATGCATATGGGTCTTTTAAGAGGTCAGAGCATGCAAAAGGCAATAAACACACTTACATTTTATTTCCTTCACTTTTTGTATAGAATTGTCATGCCTTTTGATATTTATTGAGAAACTGAGATAAACTACACAGTTTGTATTTGTCTTTTATACTGAATGAACTTGAAGATCTTACATTACCTCTCTCAGCCTACCAAACATTTAATATTGTAAAATAAACCAACACTACTGTTTTTCTATTAGAAAAAAAGGTTTATGTAGAATATCAGGATTTTTTAATCCTTCACACAAAGTGCATTATCACATTTGAGCAGAAAATTATATTTTTCAATTAGGACACTGTATACAGAAAATTCTAATCATTTATTATTCTTGATGAATGGTAAAATATTCTTTCAACATTAGCTAGTCTATTTATTTTCTTCTTTGTGCATGATTAGAGGCTACTAAGGAGAAGCATCTTTGGTTGAAAAAAATAGACTTTTAATTGTGTTTATCTTAAATTGTGTAATTGTTTTTTAGTTTAACATATGTACAAAGTCTACTCTTTCCAAAAGCAAATTTCCATCTCCAGCAGAAGATTTACTTTTCATTAACTTCTTATGTTATTTTCTAACAAATGTAGTGCCTATAAAACTGAGATATCAAGTGACCTAGAGTCTATGTTCCTTTTTCCTTAGACAAAATGTTACACAGGACACTAAAAGTCAGCTCGAAGGCACGGGTCCCAGTTCAAGAGCCAGACTAACATATGTCATGAAATGAGATAAACTGAAGGAATCAGAAATAAGTGACAAAGTAGACATTCATGGAGTGACCACTAAATTAGCTTGAATAATTTAATTGTCATGTAGACAGGAGCTCTTTTTACTAAATATTGGAGTACAGAGAGTTGCATCTCCTTAAAGTCTATTTTTGAAACCTGTGAAAATCAAGTGTCTTTGTTGTGGACTTGGCATCAGCCAGAGACTTCTAGTGAATCTACCTCATATTTCCTTGGAAGTTCATATGTCAGAAGACACCAAAATGCTTGCACACTTGTGGTTTATTACAATGGAGGAAGGAGGACAATTATTTTTTTAGTTGAGTAAAGTCTAGTCTGCTGCATAGAAAAGACATACCTTTCCCTTTCATCTTCCTTTTCACTCAGCAGCTCTAGGCTGTTATAATACTAAAAAGACTCCTCTGGTTACATTGGAAAGTCTCCTCCTTTCTACCACCATGGCTTGAGTCTGCTTCCTAATACATCCTCTGTTCTTGTCAGGAGTTTCCCAGGGTCTTCTCCTGACTGCAGTATCACCTATCTGCCCACTAGAAACATCTCCTCACTTTGCGTAATTATCTGCTCAGAGGAAAGAAGAACCCTATTAACAAGCGGTCTGTTCCTGTCTTATCTATACAAAAGGTGTTAGGGTTTGGTTCATAAAAGGACTTCCCTGTTTGACTATAAAAACAACCATATAGGACAATATCCAGACTGTTGTTTCCAGAGTCAATTTAATTATTCTGACACTTCACGCGAAGTGACAGTACCAAGATAAGTTTATTCAGATTTTAGAAATTGAGGAGTTATGTTCTCTATGCAATCACCGGGAAGAAGTGTTTCTGAGGATGAATAGGGTGTAGTCAATAAGACTAAACAATATAAAACCATACATACAGAGAGACATTTGCCTTTCTGTCCTTCTCTGCAGGTTAGTAATCTGATAAAGGTTGTACTTTAGTAGTGATGCAATTAAGTTCTTGATCCTAAGCTTAATTAGAGCAGACCTGTTATCACATCAAATTTATGTCTGTGTTTGATATGTTAACATACACTAAGCCTGCCTACACGTAGTCAGTTATGGTGTCTAAACTGGGAGCTGGAATCTAACAGCTGGAAGGCATGAAAGGCATCAAGGAACAAAGAAAGAATAGAAAGGTAAAAGAAAAAGGTAAAAAGGTAAAAAGGTAAAAAGGTAAAGCTTTTAGCTTTTTTTTTTTTTTTTTTTTTTTTTTTTTAAATCAACTAGCAGTTTCATCCCATCAGTTTCAGTCTCTTAGCTGGGAGTTGTAGCTAACCAAGTAAAAAACATCTTCCTCCACACCACTCAGTTGGAAGCCTTTGAACTACAGACCTGTTACAGTCCTTATCGCTGAAGTAAGAAGGGTGGATTTAGTTTCTGATTCTGGGTGCTCTCAGTTTACCTGCAGTGCTCTGCTTACCTTTCAGAGAAACTCCAAATTACATCATGATACATTTTATTAGGTTGATGGTTCAGATGGTAAACCTCCAAGGGAAGATCCAGGATCTTACTGAAATGACTACACAATGATGTTTTTAGAGCTGTTTCTTTCTTCTGGGGATCCAGATCTTGGAGTTCTCATATGAAGGCATGTGATTAAATAAACAGACTTTTTCCATGTCAGAAGAAAAGAAGAGCATAATGTAGTAATGCCCACCTTTTGAACAACTATGGAACTGAAGTGGTGGATGCAAAGCTCCTATGAGAAGAAACTGGAGGATTCAAGGAGGCTAAGGGACACCTTCCATCTCTTCTGTTGTAGCTGGAGGCAAAGGAAGGGGATTAAGAGATGGCCATGCACCTGGGCTGGCGATTAAGAGAAGGGAACTACAAAGTAGCCATGGCTGAGAAGCTAGTGTACTATTCTAAGAATCGTTTCAAATTCTTCTCCTGTTAACTTTTCTTCAGTTTTATTCAGCAACTGTCTAATATTAAGATGAGTATATATATCAGGGAGCAGAGCTTTCTGTATCTAATCTATTCCAAACTGAAATATATTATGCATATATACAGTTATATTTTTATATATATATATATATAACACTGTGTGTGTAACACTTTAGACTGTGTAGAATGCAACTGTGATCTGAGGAATGGTTTGCCACCCCTCATCTTGCTGACCGAGTATTGATCAGTAACCAGTTCACATAATGCAGCTGTTCACTTTTAGGCCTCACAAAGTAAATTTTGCAAGGTGAACCTTTAGGCCTTGAATCACTGGCTTCAGCTGGCTTACTTCAAATGCATGTGCCTAAGTGGGCTTGGTGATAATACAACTACAAAGGAATATAAAGGCAGGTACAACAGGTCAATGTGACCCAGGACTTTCTCTCAGGTTGCTAGGGAAAGAGTACAGGAGCAAGGAAGCTACTTTCCTTGTTTGCTCTCCCAATTTACACAAATGAATGGCTTTGGGAATTCTCAAACTTGAGTATGAATTCAGGCATGACATTTTTAATAGTCCCAGTTGGACTTATATTCAACGAACTCGTCAAGTTCCTTTTTGAACTCTTTTAGACATCTGGCCTTCAAAACATCCTGTGGCATTGCGTTCCCTAGTTTAATTACGCATTGTATAAAAAGAACATCTTTTGAGAAATTGTATGTCTTTTCCCAAAAGGAAATGCCTTCTAAAAGAGGAAATTGCATAGGAAGGGGTAATATTTTTCATTAAGTAAATAACCTAGCTGGAAAAATAAGACTTCTGTGTGTCTGAAGGCCAGTCTTTTTGTTTGTTTGTTTATTTCCTGCCAAATATATTGTCTGTTTTAATTATCCTTTCCATAAACCTTACCCTGCATTTTCACTTAGATCATTGGTCACATTTGACAACAACGCAACTGTGACTCCTAGCAAGAGATACTTGGAAACATTTTATTTCTGATGTCTGCATCCTGGAAGTTCAACAGATGAATAGGATTTGGTCTCCTGTTCCCTGGAGACTCCCAACTTCAGTTTGGCTTAATCAACTGCCATTAGTTATATGCAATTAAATAAAATATATGTTTTAAATAGCACTTTTTATTAATAAGATGAATTTAATTTTTATTCTTCTTTGTATTTTTTTATATCAGGGTCTATTTATTGTCTTGAGCCTGGGCCTTCATTGTCTCCTAGAAGACTGTTCCCATTGCAACTTTATCGGCAAAGACCACATGGTGTTTTGTAGTCAACTTTATTCCATAGCTATTCATTCACTTATAAGTAGGCTGGATTTAGCCATGATAATTGAAAAGACATAAGAAGTGTAATCAAATACATTTTGTAAACATCAGATGTTTAATCCAGTTCTGCATATTCTGGCCAGAATATTTTGCTAATAAGGAAAACTTGCTTAGTAACTAAAATTGGAAAGCACATATCAGAAATCCAACAGGTGCACAGTTCAGCCACACAGTCCATTATCTACTAAAAGAAAGGATTTTTAATGAGATTTCCTTGACGCTGGTGTTCCTCTATCACAGCCAGGACTACTAATATACCAATCAGACTGAAGCAATGTTTCTGCCAGCATTCTTCCTTAAAGAATGCATTTTTTGTTATGCCCTGTTAAGCATTTAACAGGTTTGCATTGTACACAAATGCTTACCACACAGTTTAGTTTTCCATATGAAATAAATCAGCCTTCAGATATCAAACATGGTTCATTTCAACAAGCATGCATTTTTCCTTCCAAATGTCAATATTAATGGGGATAGGGTGAATGAGTGGCTCTAATAGTTTTCCTTTGTTGCCCTTTAGGAAAAAGCTCTTAACTATGGAGTAATACAGCATAACACCTTACTTTTCCAAATTATAATCCTCTCAACCCAGGTAATTAGGGTGGCTAGCACAGATGAATGTAGCACATAGAATGTCGCTTATACAAACCCAATTTTAGTTGTGTGGACAATTAGGAGTTGTGGCATGTTTAATTTATTTAGTTATCTACAGAATTTTAGCTTTGCTATTATTACTTGCTGGTTCTAAAATTGAACACAGAGAATATTGTGCTGGGCATGTAACAATGAGAGCTCATGCAGAACTGTTTTGAGGAAAAGAAATATTTTAATTTTGTGTAATAATGTAACTCTAGATGTGGCATAAATTCTATACTGAAGTCTGTTTTAACATAGCTTATGAGATATTTCCACTTAATTAGGTGAGTTCAATTTAATCTCAACAATAGTATAGAGGCAGCATGGTCTGATGGTTAAAGAATTACAGCAGTATGTGGTGTTACCAAATCCTGTTCTATTATCCTTTCATGCTAGGATCTTTGGCAAATACTGAGACTCATTAAATGAGCTATGTAGAGTTCAGTTGCCTAATTTACATTAAATACGTAGCAAACAAAATGTAGGCTTAGGAACAGCAAGAAGATTTCTTCTTCCCATGTAGGTGCCGTAGAATATAAAGTCAAAACCACAATCAAAATAAAACGAACCCAAAAACCAACAGTGTGGACTTGTTCTCCACCTCTGCTCCTCTTCCAGTGACTCTTCATCTTTTTGCTGCATAGTTTATCTACCTTACTGAAAGAAGTGAAAATGTCTCTGTCTGGCATAGCACAGTGGTAAATTCATTTTCACAGAAGCAAGAAAATTTAATTTTGAACACTAGGAGAAGATGAGGTAATGAAAGTCCTGGCTCTATCTTATCAGGAAGACCTTATATTATTTCTAGAATTGTGGGTTGTATAACAGTGATACCGAAGAATAAAAGCTCAAGAAAGTTGCAAAGGCCTTGAAAATACAGGTACAAGAAAATACCTAAGGCCAGAAATGTATAAACACATATCACATATGGTCATAAAAGAACGAAACTTTAAGAGCGATGTAGATCTCATTTTAGAGTATAACAACAAGAACAAAAAACCCCATGCATCTAACAAATGTAGTGAATTTCTCACATGGTGAAACATGAAGGAGATAATATATATCACAGAATCACAGAATCACAGAATCGACTGGGTTGGAAGAGACCTCAGAGATCATCGAGTCCAACCCTTGGTCCAACTCTAGTCCGTTTACTAGATCATGGCACTAAGTGCCATGTCCAATCTCGGTTTAAAAACCTCTAGGGACGGCGAGTCCACTACCTCCCTGGGCAGGCCATTCCAATGCCTGATCACTCTCTCTGTAAAGAATTTCTTTCTAATATCCAGCCTAAATTTCCCCTGGTAGAGTTTAAGCCCATGCCCCCTTGTCCTATTGCTAACTGCCTGGGAGAAGAGACCAATCCCCACCTGGCTATAACTTCCCTTCAGGTAGTTATAGAGAGTGATGAGGTCACCTCTAAGCCTCCTCTTCTCTAGACTAAACAACCCCAGCTCCCTCAGCCTCTCCTCATAGGTCTTATGTTCAAGTCCCTTCACCAGTCGTGTTGCTCTTCTCTGGACCCGCTCCAGCACTTCAATGTCTTTCCTGAACTGAGGGGCCCAGAACTGAACACAATACTCCAGGTGTGGCCTCACCAATGCAGAGTACAGGGGAAGGATCACTTCCCTTGTCCTGCTGACCACGCTGTTTTTGATACAGAACAGGATACCGTTGGCCTTCTTGGCCACCTGGGCACACTGTTGGCTCATGTTGAGCTTCCTGTCAATTAGTACCCCCAGGTCCCTTTCTGTCTGACTGCTCTCCAGCCACTCTGTGCCCAGCATGTAGCGCTGCAGGGGGTTGTTGTGACCAAAGTGCAGCACCCGGCATTTGGCCTTATTGAACTTCATCCCATTGGAATCAGCCCATTTTTCCAGTCTATCCAGATCCCTCTGCAGAGCCCTCCTGCCTTCCAGCAGGTCGACACTCCCTCCCAGCTTGGTGTCATCAGCAAATTTGTGTTATATGCATCAGAGTCTGCCACAGCTTCTACCAACATGAGAAAAAGGGAAGGATTTGCTGAAGTATTGTTTCTCTCACTTAAGGACACTATGCCTGATCTACATCACTGCTTACCTGCAGCAGGTTCTTGCTCTGCTTTAGGACAAAGTACTGCTCTTTCACCTGCTGTTTGTTACATTTTGCCTAAACAGCAGAGATGAGCAAGTGTCGGTGCTAAAACACGTGCTTTTACCTAGCTTTATTTAGTAGTAGCTTGTGCCTAAATTCTCTGCCTCTGAAGTGGATAATATGTATTTCTCTTACAGCTTTCCTCCTCTGACTAGACTGACAAATATTGTTTAAGATTTTGAGATACTTTTTAGACAGCCTGTATTTTCCTGATATCCTCAGTTCTCATATTAAGTATCTGACTATAAAATTTTCCATCCTGGAATTAGATTTGAAGAAAGCATTCTGAATAATGCCAATATTTAAGTCCCCTTTTAGGTGGTTAGATTCCCAACTTTGACTAGCAGACAGCCTTCCTCTCTTAGAAGATTCATTTATTTTCTATTTTCTTCTGGGAACAGACAACAAAGCCCTTTCTTTAAGAGTCTGGCATTTAAGACTACTCTTACAAAGAAAAGGGAGGGTGTTTGCAATGCTCTCCCCTCACTTTTTGTAGTAGCCAGTGGTTAGGACATTTACCTGGAAAGATTGAATTCTTTGCTTCAGTGAGTCTTACTTTATGCATAGTAGAACAAATTGCACAAGTGGGAATGAGAAATGCCTGCCTCAGAAATACTTGTGGTTGGTTTTTTATTGTGATCTGAGATATGGTCTTAGAGCCCATCTTGTAGAGGAGAGACTTAGGCCTAGGTTACCATTTTGGGAAAATGTCCCAAACTTATACAGGGAAGAAGAATATTTGGGAATGACCTGCCCTTTGTGTTTTGTTGTGGGGGAAAGGCATAACTCTGAATCTGTCTGTCAGGTGAGATTTGGCACATGAGTTTGTGAAAAATGCTGAAATGTAACCACAAAGCTGGGCATTCAGATTTGTCGGGACATAGCTGCTGATGAAAATGCCTGGGAGTCAGCACTTACACAGTTACATCAATGAATATCAGTATGTTTATCAGCTAAATCAAAGAGGACCAGTCCCTCAACCTAAGAACAAATAGCGTTTGTTAACTTATGTCTACTCTACTAGGAGCTAGGTCTCTTTGTAACGGAGGAATCTCTTTGGAACAGAGCAAATCAGACAAAAAATAAAATCAAAGCATTAAGTATTGTGTGTGATCTGAGTCCTGTATGGAAGTTTATTTCCTGTGTCCCTTTTTTCATAATATAACTGTAGATACATGTGCTAACCTCAGGGACTTCTGACTGTGGGGCAGATGTATTTGATTTAGCTATCTATCTGCACTCCATTTGTAATTTATTTCTTACACAATGTCAAATACCCAAATACTAGTGTGATGGTAATTCACATCAGCTGTGGCAAAGGACATCACGGGCAAGATGTCTTTCGTGTTATGGGCAGGTATCTCTTCACAGGTGTTTATAATGGGCCAATCTTCATTTTCTTAGAGGCAGTTTTGTTTTACAAAATGCTTATTGACTCTGAAGTCAATGGAAGATGGTCTTTGAAAATTTAGGATGGGATTTTGTGATTCTGTGATTCACCTCCACTAATTTGTCTAATTTCCAGCCATTTAGGTGCCTAGCCTAAAGTACATTTAATCTACTCCATTAAATCCTAAGTGCTCTGACAATCAGGCTATGGTATCTACATTTAGGCAGACAAAATAAACACATCCCTTGGCCTCAGTCTTTACCTGTTGGAGTTGCCCATTTGTCAAAAGAAGACAGTAACACCTCTCCATTCCATCAGGGAAGGTTGAAAAGTACTTCTGGCCTCTCTCAAGTTTTAAGTGCCTTTCTGTGTAACCTTATTACTCTTCCAACATGGTGTTGTGTGTAATAACAGGGATAAAATGTAGCTTTTGCTACCGTAACAAGGACCTTGGAGTCAAACTTCTGCTTGATCTCTGTCTCCTAGACATTTGTTTGTAATTTTAAACTGCCTACAGCTCGCCTCATAAGCTCGAACTGAAAAACAGAAAAGAAAGTAATAAAAAAACTGTAGACTTACCACAGACTTGAATCTTTGCTCTGTGTATGTATGTCCCCAGAGAACATTTCCTGGATTTTTGAACCTGTCTTGGGCTGCTCTTAGCTTCTGCTCATTATGAAATTAAAAAATATATTTTTTTCAGAGCTTAGAGGTAAAGCTTCGGTTGTTCTTTTTGTTTCAGACATTTGTTTATGTATTTTGGCTTAAAGTTTTTTGATCACCTGAAGGAATAACCTTTCTCTGACATAATACCTGTTCCGTATTTTTGGTCTATTCATGTGTATGCCTCAATCTCCTCTTTTTACGGCAATGTATACTGAAATGCACTACTGATGTTGTTAGGGGGAATCCATTATTTGAGGTTGTATCTTTTTCATATTTTTAGAGCATAGGGAATATTAAGAGGCTGCATATTCAATGTAGCAGCAATAATGGCCCTGCTGAATCTGATTATATTTTGTGATTGTTACATGTTAGACAGGTACTTGAACACATGCGACCTATTCATACCAAAAGCCCCCATAACTACTATAATGCTACAGCTTTTCACACTCCTCCTGCTGAGTTTCTAATGCAAACTATCACAGTGTGTGGTCCCCACTACTGTAAACATGAATTCCTTTCTCATTGTGACTTTGTATCTTCTACACCGATTATAATGATCCTCTGTCAGCTCAAAGCTGTCAACATGCTCCTAAAAGGGCTGCAAGTGGCAGCAAGGAAAAAAAAAATAAAAGGAAAAATAAAAGATCTTGGATAGCTAAACAAAATAAAGGGTGACCAGATTCAGAGAAACTTCAAGCATGTTTTACTACTTTCATGAAACTACAGTTTCATGTAAATTAGTGTCTATTTATATATATTGCTTCCTTTCTCTTTCTCTTCTTTTTTAAACTAATCTGAATGATTTAAATAAGGGAGTAGTCTTTTCCCCTCCATTTCATATATTTTTAAGACATAAAGATGCATACATCACACAGTCCATCTGGTTCATTAGTTTCTGTCCTTGCCAACATCAGTTTGCATACATTATATTTACCCAGCCCAGTGTAATGTCAGAAGTGAAGCAAGTCTGCTTCCTTCTTTTAGAAAACTTATCCACAGTTAGTATCACTTAGTTATATATATCATTTAACAATGGCAAAGTATTGGCAAGAATGCCACATTCCTTGTGTGCAGGACACTTTATTACAAGAAAGAAAATGCTAATGTCACTAAAGTTACTGTACATCTCCTTCATCAGCCACAGCAGGGAAGCAATACTGCATGTGGTAGTTTAAATCTTCTTCAGTGATTTGACAGCTTCCAACTGAGTAAAAGAGTCCATGAGTTTAGATGGATTTAGAGGACTTGAAACACAACCTTCGACTTCAAGAACGTGAGGTTGTGGCAGAAGCACGTGATCTTAAGTCTTTCACACAAAACCCATTATATCATTGTGTTATAACCATGTTTCTTGAGAAAGAAGCAGCTGTGTTGTTTTTTATGAGACAGAGGCAGTGTTGTCATTATCTAAAATACAAGGAATTTCAGGGAATCCGAGCAAGAACAATCTTTTTCTCAAAAATAGCAATTTCTCTACCAAAGTTAAGGAGAAAATGTTAGCAATGGTAGCGTTTTTACTGCAGATCTGCACCATTTAACTATGAAAAGTTCTTTATCTACTGACTACTCAGGACCAAACTTGAGTATTTGCTAACACATCCCATACTTCAAAACAAGAAGTACAGGAGGTAAATAAACAGTTATATTGTTCTAGCAACAGCTAATGTCTACTTTCATTAATTACAGCAGGGATGGGAAGCAGACAGCTTATCTGCTATTAACTGAAATAAGCAAGTGATCAATATGACTGTTAATTGCACAAATAGCAGCAAATACCCTGGGTGCCCTCCCATAAGGTACCAACTGAAGAGAATTTTTAGACTGCTGCTTTCTTCAAACCAGTGGTGATCATAGGCAAAGCAAGCACAGGACTGATATTCAATAAATTGAATGTCATACTGCTCAGTGATAATCAGGGCCTTCAGATACAATACTAATAGTAATGTCAAGCACTATTACATTTTCAGATTTATGTGAAAGGATTGAAAAACTATTTGGTATCATTTTTGTACAAGGTTCATCCAGTTCTTTATGTTGATATTGATTCTACATAGTACAGTGCTTATACTAGTACATCTAACATCTCCAGTGCCAGCAGCGAGTTATGCCAATTGTTAGTGGCAGCATGCCAAACCATCCAGTACACAGTTCACCTTTGCCTCGCTAGCTTGTTTTGTACTTTTTTTTTTTTTTTAATTTTAAATCACTTATGTTTTTCCTGAATATTTTTTCCCTTTACCTAACACAGCCTGCAGGAAAAACAGAGGCAGGCAAAAGTCGTTTTGAAGGCTCTTTCTCAATAAGGAAAAGATACATCTAGTAAAGATAACACTCTAAAGTCATTAGACACTGTTATACGTGATCAGTGCTGTGTCATTTAGCAAAGTGTTGCTCAGTGGGTGCAGCAGCTGGTATATATGATTTTCTATACCACCTGCAAAAATATCCCATACCATATAATCAACCACCTGGATTAAAAAGAAGGGTAGCAAAACACTGTTTATTATGTAGCAGCACCCATATTTTCCCCAAACTTGTGAGTACATAAACAGACTTTGATAGTACAAACATGTGTACAGGATAAGGTTTACTAAAGCTTTTCGGTTCAATAAAGCATATACTGCCTGCTGTTCAGATAGTATTGAACAGATTTGCCTTAGTTCTAATGAAGGTGTTTGGGCAATTTTCTGGCACAAATGAAGTAAAATTATGCACTTAAAATGTTCATTAAAAAAATAATAAGAAAAACCCAGCCACCACCATTTTCCTTTAACAGATTGGAAACTACAAAACATACAAACAGAACCTCAATGATAAATTGGTATCATTAGTACTGTCGGGATTACTCATTTGCTTAGAAAGATCTTGTCCAGTGGCAACATTTCAAACAACTGTTTTAACAACTTCTGATTAACAAGCTGCCCTCTAACATTCACAAGAGAGATCTTGGATTATCATTGCTCAGCCAGCTCCCTCCCCTCAGTCCCCACCGTTATTACATTTGTTTTGGCTACTGTGATTTATTTCCATGAAGCTACAGGAGTTTAGTCTTGCTGAAAATCTGCCACTCAGTCTTCACCATCAAATCTAACACACCTCTTCTTTGCCTAAGTAAAAGTACTCTTCATGTGGGCATCCACTTCTTCAGTCCATTATATCAGGATTTGACAAGTGCAGGGAAAAATTTAGAAATTTGAACTATTGCATTTGCCTTGACTAATTTAATTTATGTTTCAGCAAATGTGGTACTTCTTAATATTTAAAGCAGTGGAAGAAATCTAAACTTTCGTGTATAACAGCAGCTGATGTAAGTAAATGTTGCGACCTAATAAATGGACAGACTAATCAGCTAGAGCAAAGAAGGAGTGTCTTAAAAGCCCATGTATTACTATGGATTCTGCAATATTTTGGCATTGTAGTTAAGTTCTTACGTTAATCTGCAATTTATTTCTACAAGCAGAACCTGGGTTAGACCTGCATAAACCAGACCTACACAAAATCAGAATGGAAAAGTTAAAGGTCTTAAATAAGAGAATAAAATATTTTCTTAAGTAATATCTCTCAGTTCAGGCACTGTGTGGACATGTTTGGGCATCTGAGTTAGACAAAAACAACCTTCCCGATGACTTTGAAAGACACCTAGTCTGACTATGTGAGGATTTTATGCATCTATGCTAAATGACTGATTCATTAGGAACCCAAATTTTAGTCATATGTTACTGCCCATATGAGGCTAAGGGGACCACACTGGAAGTATTTGAGTGATATTCATTATCTGCTGTAAGCATTTGCAAGTATTTTACTGCTTTTGTTTTCTTTTTTTATGCCTAAGTTCTCAGCATTCTTCACAACTGATGTTTTGGAGGTAATGTCATTTACTGAGCCAATAAAACAATGAAGTATCTTTGTAAAATATATTTTTGTTTCACTTTTACTACTCTGATTGTTACATTTTGTTTTCATTTGTAAATATGGCTTTTCTCTATAACAAGTAAATGAATTTAAATAGAAGAACTAAGTGACAAAGTATAGAAGAATATGGAATCTTTCACCTTTAAGTTGCTAATTCATATCTGACCAAGTAATAAGTAACTCAGATTTTTTTTACCATCTCTCTGCATAAAATGGGCTGACAATGTCAGCCATGGTTTTGGTGGATCAGTACAGTTATCATACATGACACCAGCTGACAGTTTTGCCTGTAGAGGAACAGATTATGTGAAAAAAAAAAAAGGAAAAAGTGTTCTGCAAAGATCAATTTGGTCAGAAGAGAAAAAAAGTATCTTCAGAAGAAAACCAGGAATACAAAAACCATAAACTGAGATGGGGATAAAGTTTTTGATGGAGATAAACAGCATTCTCAGGACTATTCATTTAGCAATATTCCATTAGAATAATTTACTTGTATGGGTGACCATCCTTCATGAACTGAAGACATGGGAAAATGTTAAACACAGGATAACATGGAGATGAAAAGTATAGGATACCTATTGTCATCCTACCCTTAGGAATAACAGCTTGTTCTTTTAGAGCAGTAAAGATTTTGTGTGCCTGATTAGAGAGAGCTTAAAAGGTGTGCTTTTCTGAAAGCTCTTATTTAGCAGTCAGTGTAGAATGAAGCCCAGATATTCACAGATTTAGGAACTTGGAACAAGATCTGCCACAGCAAAGCAGTAACTAGAGAAAAAGATATAAAAAAAGAAAACTACAAAAAAACCCAATCCTAATCAGAAACTTGGCTTGTTACTAGCCTTATATATACTCATTGTGTAGCTGCAAATAGAGGCTGATTTTCAGGGTTGTCAGCTCAATATCTTACCTCAGTGAAAAAATATCTCTTTAGGCATTAAAAAATATAAAAATAAAACAAAATGAATAGTGCTAGAACACTAATTAAGTCTGTTTTCCAATTATGTTAATGAAACTACAAAGAAAATGCAAATCTAGAAGTCTCCAGAAATTCTAACAGTTGTGGTGTAGCACCATGGCTGGTAGTCCCACAGCAATACTTCAGAGCCCCCCAGGAGAATACCATATTAGTGCTACACAAATGTGCATTAAATTAATCTGTTTGATCAGTAAGTGTTTTCTCTTTTTTTGGTGAGCAGGGATTTATTTTGAACTCTATTCCATGGGATTCAAAAATGGCAAAGTAACACTGCAATTTCAGTCACAGAACTAAAGTGAGTAAAAATCTGTCACTATTTGTAACACTAGTATCATTCTTCAAGCCTCATGCCATCAGCCAGCAAGATTCTCTTCGTTTTAAGTAATATATAAGTACACTTATAAGTAGTGCTATTTCAGCCCACTAGAATTCTAAGAGGTCCCACTACAGCAGTATAACAGTCGCAAGACTAGTGATGCAGCACTTTAGGAGTGCTTTGCCTGCCTAATCATGTTATAAACATATTCATAGTAGTCCCATGGAAGTCCAAGACTGCTTTTGTAGTAGGGTACTTATGCAGTACAAATGAAGCTCACTTTGTCACTAAGGAGAGGCTTTTTAACATTTTCTTTGGCACATGGGACTCCTGTTACTACAAGTTTTCCATTATGTTTTTCCATACACAAACACCAACCATATACTTTGTCAGATTGACCTTTGTTTGATATTAATTGAACAACAAAACAAGCAAGAACAAAGGCAAGTGTCATGAGAAAGCATGCAAGTGTGCATGTCTGCACTGTACTAAACACAAGCAAAAATAAACCAGCAACAATCTCTGAGTAGAAAGGGGACATTCTTTTCATGTCAAAGTGAAAGACAAAAAACGATAATTTCTTATGCATATTGTAAATGTCTCAGTTGAACTCTGGCTACAGTCATTTTAATAGTTGTCTGTACCTACGTTAAATTTGATTTATCTTTATTCATTTACAGGCTCAAGAGCTCAATTTGGCTGAGGAGATAAGTTTGTTTGGAATAGACATAAAGAATCGATGATCTGTATATGGGGGCCAAGAGTCCTTTTGTCCTTGTGTCATTTCATTCCTCTACCCTTCCAAGTATTATAAAACTTGAGTTTAAATGGCATCACTGAGGTTTCCCCAGTTTGGGAAACCCCAATGTGCACCACAGCAGAGCTCTTCCTGCTGATCGTGCTGGCACCAGAGCGGGTTGCCTCCGTGACTGTTGATCCAGGTCTCCTTTAAACTTCCAGCCTCCCAAGTACTTTTTAAAAAGCCATTAATTACTTCTTCAGGTACTTGACATGATGAAAAAGGGGCTCTTAGTTTTTCAAGTGAGCTCTCTCAAACTCTAATTCCTGTTAAATCTACAGTTGTGATTAAAGCTTCCTTGCTAACTTTTCAAGGTAGTGGTTAGCCCTTGGGTACTTCTCAGGAGTCCTTTCCCATTACAACTGTAGGTTACATACTGTTCATTATTTACTTACCCTGAATGTTGGTACTGGTTGCATTTACGTTTCAGGACTTGGCCTGTAAGTCCTCAAATGTTTGGGTTCTTTTAGATTTTTTCAATATTTTTCTTATCTGCAATATATATTTCTAAGTACACATTATATATGATACGTGCATATTGCTAAGAATAACAGAATATGTACATAGCAATTCATAAACTACAGTGAAAGAGATAATCTAAAATCTAATATTGGCGTAAAGTATTTCTAAGGGTTATGTATTTCAAAGTTTGGGTATAAATACTTTCTCAAAAAACAAGATTATTTAAAGTTTCACAAGTAAGGGATATTATGGTCACTCTTTTCTATCTTTTTGATTTGCTTTTTTTTTTTGCAAAACTTTAGAGTGTTTCAGTTCTGCAAAAGCAGGTATTTATTCTTCATATCACAGTGCTGAGGAAGATGACAAAAACATGTTTCAATTTTATCCTCATTATGCTTTTAATTTGCCGTTCAAGTAACCAAATCTGTGCCATTGGTTTCTAACATGTACTCCAGCATGAAAACCACTGTAGTTTTAAAATTCAGTAGTCAAAGTGGGAAAATGGACAACTCTTCACATGCAAGTAATTGCAGATTCTTCACAGTACCTCCTACATTGGAGGTACAAAAGTCAACTCTTATCTTTTTTTAAATGAGCATGTAATGAGTCCCTTTATAATGTCTATCTACTACAACATTATTTCTAGCAGTAAGATCATTTCTTCTTAGGTGTTAGAAATCTGAAGATGGAATGGGAAGGTAGCAGTTAGAATTACGTAGTTTTAGGAGGGCTTTTTCAACAGTTTTCTTATATGCGTATATCACAGTAAAATGTTTTTGAAATACATACTTTTTGTCACATAATGATTCTTTTGATTATGTAGTAATGTGAAGTTATCCTAGCGTGTATCCTTTCAGTACTTGAAAGTGTACTTGTGGGAGTGCCACGTTGCAACTGGACAAAGGTTGAGAGAACCATAGAAGTTACAAAAGGAAAAGGCATATTGTTCACTTCCCCCTTCCCTCACAGTTTATGTAGACAGTCCATCTGTATTTTCTCTCTCCTCCACATAGATTCTATACTAACACTTTTCCATTCAAAAAAAAAAAAAAAAAGCATCACTGAAGTCCCTTCTTTATCCAATATTGCCTTTAAATCGCTCTGAACTGAAGGTCAGAAACATAACTCGTGTAATGCATCAGAATTAATGTCCATGCAAGCAAGATCATGGTTCAGAGAGAGGATGCTTAGGGAAAGAGTGTGGGAAAGAAGCTATCTATTCAGTGGTTTTTCATTAATGTACCACCAGGGCCTTTGAAAGTCATCAGTTAGGGGATCCCTGAACTGAAGATAGAAGTGAGGCAGAACCAGGAATGGTTTAATCCCCATGATTTTGTCCAGTAATGTCTTGAACTAGGTCTCATTTTTGCTTTCCATTTATCCAATGGTTCACATACAGCCACACACCTGTTAACTCACTCATTAACTAATAGAATCATAAAATCATAGAATATTTCAAGTTGGAAGGGACCGATATTGATCACCGAGTCCAACTACCTTCTCCTCTGCTGTGTCAGAAGCAGAAGTGATCAGAAAGTGGGTTTTACACCACATCTTCATAAGTCATGATCTAAGTCATGCCTGGAAAGCATGAGAAGTATTTGAAGGTCTAAGTTATATTCAGGCAGCATTGAAGGGCTATTTCAGACACTGGGAGACTAAGGGTCTAATTGTTTAGCTATATAGATGCATCCCATTCTCTGTATCACTATATGCTTCTCAAAGCAGGATAATAAGAGAATTGTGCATTACTTAAGAGGAATATATATAATGCATTTGCACAGTAGCATAATGGCATTTTCTATTTCTGTTTTCTTTCTTTTTTTTTTTTTTTTTTCCACAGTTACTAAAATTCTGTTTACCTCACCACCATGCTAATGGAGCAACAGGTGTCTCTTCACAGGGCAGGGTTGGGGGTAGGCTGGGGTGCCAAAATCTTTCCTGAGTGCAGTAATACCTAATCTGAGTCCAACTTTTTTTTTTTTTTGCATTGTCGGGATTCCATTTCGCTTACCACGTGGTATTTCACCTGCTATTTCATTGAGCATGTATTTTTCACTTGTGTTTTAGGGGAAATAGTTCTGGACAATATTGTTTATTTTGTAAATTTGTCTCCTCGCTGTTCACAAACTTTTCCATTGGTGACCTTTGTGGAAATCAACCACCTTTCTACTTTTTAACCACGTAATAATTCAATATATTATTACACCCCTTATTCAAAGACAGTTTAGTTTCTTCAAGACTCTTTGATGAAGTGTCTTTTCAAAAAGTTTTTGAAATTCATGTGCATTATATTGAAGTATACAGAGATGCATGATGATTCCCTGGCTGCTCCACAGAAGAGCTCTGGGAGACAATGGCAGGAGGGGGAGCCCAAATAATACCCTACTGTGCTGATCTCAGGCTCATTAAAGAGACCGTCAGACCATCAAAGGCCCGTGTCCACAACCCAGAGGAGAACAGGGAAGGCAGGACCCAAATTACAGGCCTCCAAGGAGTGAACATCTTGTCCAGGCCCCTCTCAGGGCTGTCCTAGCAGAGACATCATCTTCATGGTCCAGGCATATAAAACATAAAGATGAGTTGTCTGGAACAGTTCTCCAAATCACGTTTCAGTCTAATTGCTGCCTCGGGGTGTGACACATTATGGGATGCAGAGGAAGAGCAGTTTGGGATTATGCAGGATTTATTGCAGGATGCTTAAGGGAGAAACCAAAGGTAGGAAAAGGAATGGCTTAGGTGAGGAGATTTGGGGAGGAACAAGTGTGAGAAAATAGAGCACTAAAGGGATAGAAAAGGGCCAGTTGCGTGTAAATAGTTTGTTAGTCAGTACACTTGTCTGGGTATGCCCTGAACCTGACCAGAACAATCTGTTTTATTATTTCGTTAAATTCCTTTCTAACTCTTTCCTGGGTTAGAGGGCCTCTGTGTGCATATGTGTATATAGGGATGTGAGCGCAGTGACTAGAGTCAGATCACAGGCTGGAGAGCTTGTGCGTCCATGGTGTCAGCAACAGCATATATGAATATATGTAGTGTATATGTGTGCTGTGTGTGCATGTGCCTGGGAATACACTGTCAGCTTCTCTGCTGGTTGCATCTGGGATCATGGAGCAGAACAGTCTTGCTTCTCTCATGTTGCATCCAACACGATATATTACTTTCCTATAATGAAAAGTAGTGTAATATCTTTTTTTTTTTTTTTTCTTTTTCTTTTTCTTTTTCTTTTTCTTTTTCTTTTTCTTTTTCTTTTTCTTTTTCTTTTTCTTTTTCTTTTTCTTTTTCTTTTTCTTTTTCTTTTTCTTTTTCTTTTTCTTTTTCTTTTTCTTTTTCTGCTTACTAGTAAAAGAAAGAAAAAGAAAAATGAAACAAAAACTTTGTGAATGCTATATTTTGTCATGGATCACAACTGTTTTTTCCTATTGTGGTCATTTTGTCCTCTGCAAAATAAAAAAATGCCATCACATGGAGCTAGTAGAGTTGATATTTTTCATAATTACAAATGACTAAAGATGCACCACAAATAGAGTTTTAAGAACATTCACTAAATGTGTAATGAGACTTCATTTAGCTAAATAGGGTGAATGTCTCTATCCATTCTTCAGACTAGACTTGGATTAATCCTTTCAACTTCGTGCAGTTTCTGTAGCAATGCTGGAGCATAGCACTTATTTAAAGAACTAATATTCTGCTGGAACTCTCTGATTCAATGCACTTTACTTGACACATGGGACAATGCTCAGTGCCCATTGTGCTTTACACACCAGCTACGGTAACTGTCGGGTCACTGAGCGTAAGCTCTTTCCTCCACTGTCTGGGGGTCTTCCTATGATAAATTTTAAACTCACAAAACATTTCTCTAATATAGTAAGGGACTAGCTCCAGTGTCCTGACTAGCCATTATCTCTCTCATTAAAATAATTATTGCGTCCAGTGTTGAATGTGAACTATTGTGTGTTATGCCGTTGCATTTGTCTACAAAGTCATTGCGCTCTTGGAAGCTATTGTAGCTCATTTCTATAGGAAACCTTTTTATTATCTTGGCTGTGAAGGGGAGTGGGGAAGAAGGGAATTCTGCCTTTCCCGTATTCCGCATTTATTAAACATCATCTAAAAGAAAGCATTTTAAACACATAAAAGCTTTTACATGCACTCTGCATCCAAGGGAACACATTTATTTTTTCTGCTACTTTAGCAGTATGTATGCAGTGATGGTGTTTTAAAAAATAGGTCAGTACCATTTTCAGCCTTAACAAAGACAGAACCATTTCAAAATGCTCTGGGAAAAGTATTTTCCTTGTATTTTCTTGCATTTCTTAACTACAAACAGGTGTCCATGTATTTAGAAATCTCCAAACTGCATTATTTCTTATAAATTTCAGAAGTGACTGGAGATACTTCAGATTGCTCTAATATCTACCTGTTTATCAGGTGGATTTTCATATGCATTGGGCTACATCGGTTAAATTACATGACCATACCAATCACCTGCAGATCTAAACTGATTATCTGTCTTCTGAAACATTTTCTTTTTAAATTTTTGTATGAAAATCAAATTTTTCTGGCTAACTATATATGTATAGCCTCCAGTTACAGATAAAGTCAATTCTTTCACACATAATAACAACGTCTCCAACTTTTCTTTCCTACAAATCCTAAAAATTCCAACTTGGCCTATTTTATTAGCTACTCATGTGTGTCCGTAATGATTTCAGACACCCACAGATGCTGTTCAGTTTTGTCTTACTTCTATGACTTTTATTCATCTTGTGTCTTTTGCTAGGACTGTAGCTCTCCAAGACTAGACTTACCTTTTTGTTGTGCATTTAACACCATGAAGCTATCAGCACCGATTGGTGCTACAGGACCCTGCAACAGCATGGGGTATACGAAAATTTGGTGACATTTTCAGAGGTAGGCAAGCTGAAAAGAACTTTCCTGGCTACTTTAGACTGAAAGTACCTTATTCCTCTGAAGTTTTGCTTCTGAAGAGAGTATCGTAAGAGAAAAATCAATGCGAATATCCAGTTTGGGATTGATTCATATCACAGTAGTGATATGACTGTCACAGAGAAACATAACTGGCTAATGACATTTGCATGAATGTCAGAAGGCCACAGGACACCCACTGCCTAATTAACATAAATAGATGTTATCACAATCTGATCTAGGTTTCACTGCCCACCTCGAAGGTATTTTCTCTTTGCAAGCTCTTTATTTAGACACTAATAATTAAAAGTATCAAAGACAGGATGAAAATTAGGGAAAGCTATTTGTACATTTATAAATAGTATAGGTGTATTAATAAGTATCAGTGACTTCTAAGACAAAAATTAAAAAACTAATCTGCACACATGCACTTTAAATTACAAACTGGATTTATTCAAAATTATTTTCTCGTTTTTATACTGGTGTTTCTTTTCAGCTTAATTTTGGTCACAGGAAGCCCATCCCCTAGATGAAAAATGTTGAATTATTTTGCTATTTCACATATGATATAAATAAATAATTTGTTATACACAATATTTATGTGTACATACATACACATGTAACTCTGTAAAATATACTGCAAATTATTTTGTTAATCAATTTGTTGTAATGTATGATTGAAAAAGGTTTCAGAGATTGGTTGGTCCAGCCTCCTGCACTGAGGCAGGCTCAAAAATACCTGTAATGACATTCATGTATATTATTAAAAAAATCAATATAAATTCATTTCAAATTAAATCAGAAATTATGACAGCAAGTATTTTATTGCCTAACTGAACAACAAGCCATCAAAGTAATTTAAATTACGAAAAAAAGTACTGCCCTTAGTCTGCTAAGACGATGGAAGATACTGGCTAAGTACTTTGAAAGAGTGTGTAGGAGTATTTAACTAAGTTTTAAGAGCAGTTCCTTTTCCTCAAGTGAAAAAAATATTGTCTTTATGAGCTTCATGAGAAACTGACTAGAAGTTAAAGAGGCAGGACTGATTTTTCCTCTTCTATTGGATGAGGGGAAAAAAGGATGAGAGGTATTACATCATGGCTGGAGGAAGTCAATCAGCTCCAGAAACACAGACAATATTTCATTTTACATAATAAACTGATTAGTTTTCAAGACAAAATTAGTAAAATATTTTTTATTCTTATTTCTTGACAACATTTAAGATTATTACTTAAGTAATAAACCCCTTCTAAATGGCATTTTAAACACGTTTGATTTATTTTTGTTTTCATTCAAACTTAGTAGCTATAATTTGCAATTAAATGAAACTTTTCCAATAAGTTGTTATCTTACCTAACTTAAACATGTGAAAGTTAAGGTTTCCCATAAAGTAAAAATAGGACAAAAGACCCTTCTGGGAGACATTTAATCTGTTCTATGTCAGAAATCCTCTCTCTATGCTGAATCTACATGATGGGCTTGTATTTACACAAGTTATTCTTTTGAATGTCTAAGGCTAATCAGAAGATGTCTATGGACATTTGCTTATTGATATTGAAGGTTTTGAGGCTTGCAGATTGCTCTCTAGAGCATTGAAAGTCACAGACAAGTCTCGTTCCCTGCTGAAAACTGAGAGCAGATGTGAAGTTGCTATGTATTTGCCCTGCCAGTTATTGAAAAGTAATTTTCAGAGCTCTTCCATCCTCTTGTGGTGGGATAATAAAATGTAATCATGACTCCTCTTTTTCTCCCTCTTAACAGCTCTAATTTAGCTCACTCTTAAATGCTACCTGTGGACAGGTTTTTTAGGGGTTTTGTGTGTTTTTAAAAATGTTATTATCTGCAGTAGTAAGGACAAATCTTACAATGCAGCAACTGAAAGGAACTTTTCTTACCACTCAGTGTAACTGATTAACCAAATCCACAGAAAAGAAAGATTTTCCCCATATTGTAAAACTGTCATTTATCACACCTGGGCCAAAATTTGACTGTCCTTTGAACCAAGGTGGCTTTAAAATATATGATGTTGAGGGGAAAAAGCAGACACTAGCAAGAGTTAATTCCTGAAATTTATAGTTCCAACAATATGTCATGCTAACACATACAGCACATTTGCACACTTGAGTGGACACTTTCTGGTGGTTGACAGAATCTAACACCCTTTTTACTTTGTCTGATTCATTGCTATTAGACTGGTTATTTCTTGTGTCTTTGTGCACACCCACAAATCCTCAATATTTTTTTGCTCTTTCTAGGAAAATTCTCACTCATTTGATATAACTTTCAGTGTATGTCTTATCATAACAGCCTTTGTAAAATGATTGTCTAATGAAATAAAGACAACTAATTTTCACTGTTACTTAGTCACAGTTAAAAGGATGGGAATTAAAAAAAAAAAGAAAAAGGAAAGTATTTTTAGCAGAAAGACTAAGGGCCTTTTTCAGAGGGTAGTTTTCTATGATCCTTATTTGCATTACTCCTTGATCATTGTTGAGTAGCCACATTGAAACTACTGAAAATTCAAGTTAAGTATGGTACAAGACCTTTTCTAAATATATTTGTACAATCCATTGAGTGAATCTCTATTTAAGTAAAGACCAAGGAAGATTCACACAATTTGGCTCCAGAACTGTGGGTAAAGGTTAGGAATATCCCCTTGATTGAAAATGGAATGTATATTAACAGCGTGGCATGGTGACTAGAAGTAAAATAAGTAAAATTTCACAAAAAGATTGCAGACTTTCAGACAGAAAAACACTCTTCTTTTTGTGATCTTTTTTTTAATAGTCTAAAATGTAACAGAGAGTAAAATCCTCAGTGTGAACTCTACTGCTCATCAAATAATCCATGGAAAGGCAGAGTGTTGTGGCAGAATGCAAGCCCCCCTCTCCCCCCCTCCCTCCTTCAGTATGGAAGGAGTAGGCACATCTCCCTCTCTCTCTGCTACTTGAGGCTAACAGCTTCTTTTGTTTAGTCCCGGAGCGCCCTGGCCAGGGACATTAGGAGAAGGGAGTTCCGAGGCGCCAGGGAGCCGCTGGGCGTCTGCAGCCAGTGTGGGGGATGTTTGGAGGCTTCAGGGGCACCCACAGCCAGTGTGGGGGTGCAGAGAAACTTCTAGAATGCCTACAGTCAGATCTGATCAGCCAATATAAAAACGGGATTCTCGTTGAGACTCCGCCCATTGTCGCGGGTCTCTCGGAGCACGAGCAAGATGCTGCCGCTGAGAGCCCCCCTCCCCGGGATGGAGACTTCGCTTGCCTTGCCGCCACGGCTGTGAGTAAAACTTCTCGCAGGATTGCGAGTATATTTATACTTTTCGTGCACATATGCACATGTAACTTTCTGTGCTCCATATGAGCACGTGTAAAATTAATCCTCACAGAATCGCGAGTGTATTTTCCTCCTGTGCTTCCACGTAAGCACGTGTAATATTCCGTGCATATTTGCACGTGTAAGTAAATTAACCCTCGCAGGATTGCGAGTGTATTATAAATTTACCCTCGCAGAATCGCGAGTGTACACTTCCCGTACTCACTACGAGTACATGTATCTCTTTGAAAATAATCCCGCACTGTGTTCAGGCAAGTGTGTACTTCTCCAGGACTCAGGGCTGGCTCTGGCATTGTTTTGAGTGAAGCCACGTGCATGCACACTGTGGACCACCTGTTGTATTAGTTGCTATCCCTTAATAATTTTCCTCAACTGATATCCAAACCTTTATTTAAGTCACTTTGGAGTATTAAAACCCTATTTCTCACCGGTTTAATAAAAGTTGTTTTGGACCCTGTTGTCTCTTAAACTAACCTCGGGATACCTCCGTGACAAGTGTTTTTACAGATCTGTATGAAAACATTCTACAGGGGAAAGTTTATTTAATTTTACATATGCTTTTGCTATCATTTAGGTAGCAGTGAAAGTAATAATCCTGTTTACACCCTTGTATTGCAAATATTTGTCTCATAATCAAAGACTTATTTCCCAACTTTGTAAGTGAATGCACCCTCTTCCTAAGTATGCTTAGAAAATCTTGTAATTCATCTTAGAATTCTCCTTCTTCTCCTTTTTTTTTTTTTCCCCCAGCATTTTTTTAGACAATAAAAAATAGTCATTGGCATCGAAAGGGAAATGTTAACATCATTTGCCATTAGTCAGAAGTGTAACTTCATTAAAGCAGAAGGCCGTATAATCCCTACAGGAGCTCTCTGCAGGAAATACTTTATTCTTACTTAGCATATCTGTGAATTCTATCAGCATTAGTGTCTTTCACAATGTTTCTTTCTTTTGAATATTTATGAAGGACTGTCCAGTGACCTGCTTAACATCTCCAGGTTTCTTCTGCCTTAACAGTCACTCAAGTAGAGTGCAATCAGAAGACTCCCTCAACAGTAGCAATCAATATAGCAGAGGCCAAGGAAATGTCTGCAGAAAAGATATTTCTATCAATAAAATGGAAGAAAAAAAGCAAAATACAGAACTGAGTTATAACTCACAAAAAAACCCCAAACATCTAAGAGATGGCAGTCTCTCTTTTTTTAATATTTGTGTAATCAGATCACTTCATTGTAACAGGTCACCACACAAAAATTCTCCAGAGGGGAAAAAAAGAAAAGGTAGTACTTTTTCTAATGAATTTGGAGTGTTTTTGAGATCAGGGAAAGTGTTTCATCATGGCATATTGATACAATTTAATTAATAATTTAAAAGTTTGGATTAACTTCACTAGCACCAGAATATTTTATTTTTTAGTATCTGATTTTACTGTATTATTGCAACTGTTAATGAAACTTAATAACTTTTCTCAGTCACTGTTAAGTTGTTCTTTTTGTTATCCTTCTGAAGATTATGCCCCAGATTCCCAAATATATAAATGTCACAGACAGTGGTTGAGAATGTTCATATAACATTGAGATAGGGCTGTCATCTCATTGACTTTATAACCTCTCACTCCCAATAGATTCATTCCCTTGTAATTGATAACATCTTTGCTTACCTTGCCAGATTTTTCATTTCTAATTCCTCCAGAAGGTTGTACACCCACCTGTCTGATTGTACGGGTTTTTTTTCTTTGTGTTGTTCTTTGCTTTTAACTTTCATTAGGAAGAGCCATCCTCAGTATTATGTATGGACCCTCCTTAGATATGTTAACACAAATTAACAGGTTGACCAGAACACAGATGTAGTGTTTTAGAAGATAACTGCTTTATGTCATGTAGTTATCACTTGAATGCAATTTTTCATATCATTAGCATCAAAGTTTCCAATGAAGAGTGCATTTTTTCAACGTTTTGCAGATTAACTCTTAGAAAAATAGAAATGAAGTCTTCCAGTAAATATTTTGTCCTGTATAGAATGGCTAGCAGAAAAAAAAGTTACAAAATTCCTCCCTAGTTAAATCCTTTTCTGGACTTTAAGTTTCCACTATTTTATGACCTTGCATAGAGAAATTTGGAACTGCATATATTTTGCAAGGGCAAATGGCCTTGTTAGCAGTGACAAAATGTGTATCCCTAACTTTGAAATTCCTCCTGAATTCTGACTTTCAAGTATAATTACAGCCTAGGCTAATTATGATAGGTCTGAATTAAAGTTCTCAGCATTTTTTTTTCCTTTCTTTCATGCTCCCCACTTCCTCCCCAGTCTAAGACTTATGGAAGCTAAAAACAACAACTGCAATTTTTTTACGGTACAGTGCAAATGTTACACATATTAGCAGGAAATACTAACCAAATTTAGGGTCTCACAGAGTAAAGACATTTTCAGTAAGAAAAAAAGGAGCTGAGCAATTTTGATGAATACAAATATGTTCTTTAAAATTTCCTGGAAGAAGTAACAATCAACATTGTTCATAGTCCCAAGCTCCATTCTGACCTCTATTCAGTCTAAGTAGATTTTTTTCTAACTTTTTTTTTTTTTCTTTCTTAAATTATTATTATTTTTATTTGTGGATGATACCAGCTGTTTAAGGTGCAAAACTGAGACAGAGAGGGAATATTATTATGTATTATATAGACTGTTATGAAAAAACTTTCAGTTCAGGAAAAAAAAATGAAAAACAGGTTCATTTATAAAATGAGAAGGCTTAACCAATAGTT
Organism: Columba livia; assembly: GCF_036013475.1. Taxonomy (NCBI): domain Eukaryota; kingdom Metazoa; phylum Chordata; class Aves; order Columbiformes; family Columbidae; genus Columba; species Columba livia. Next base: position 43,115,713 of record NC_088602.1, on the reverse strand, counting down.
TCTTTGATCTAAAGCTGAGGAATATTATTAGATTTTGAAACAAATACACATGATGTGGACAGTATTTGTGTACAAGATCAAAAAAGCATGGGAGAATTAGCAAATGCAGGAGGGTAAGAAATTTGCCTGAGAACTCTGAGTAATGGAAAGCTCCAAATGAGAGTAAAGAAGTACTTTTCTGCTGTTTGATTTTATCTTATTCAGAGACACAGAAGTTTGGTATTCTTTGTAAACAAAGACAGTTTTGATAGAAATAACCTTACTTCATCTTGTAATTCTCCTCCTAAACATAAAAATTCCCAAATTTTCTTTACCCATTTGGACTATAGTGCTTGTTTTCTGAAAACATGATGTATACAGAGTATAACATAATGACAAAGTTGTGCTGGTTTTGGCTGGGACACAGCTAATTTTTTTCAGACTAGCTAGTGCGGAGCTACATTTTGGATCTGTGCTGAAAACAGTGCTGCTAACACAGGGGTGTGTTAGTTATTACTGAGCCATAACTAACACAGAGTCAAGGCCCTTTCTGCAGAAGCAGAGTACACCTGGAGTACACAAGAAGTTGGGAGGGGAGAAAGATGGGACAGCTGACCCCAACTGACCAAAGGGTTATTCCACACTTTATGACATTATGCTCACCAAATAAAGCTGTGGGAAGAGGAAGGAAGGGGACACTTGGAGTTGTGGCGTTTGTCTCCTCAAGTAACCATTACGTGTGCTGGAGCTCTGCTTTCGTGGAGGTGGATGAACACCTTCCTGCTGATGGAAAGTAGTGAATGGATTCCTTGTTTTGCTTTGCTTGTGCGCACGGCTTTTGCTTTACCTGTTAAACTGTGTTATCTCAATCCACGAGTTTTCTCAGTTTTACCCTTCTGATTCCCCAATCCCATGGGTTGAAGGGAGTGAGAAAGTGGCTGTATGGGACTTAGCTGCCACCTGGGGATAAACCACAACTATATTCCATAAATTTTAATTTAATAAAGCTAAGCTTTTGCATTGATAAAGTCAATCATACAAATTAACAAAACAGACAAGTTCTGATTTATTTAGGATCATATGCTACTTTAAGAAAAATTGAGTTAATTTTCATAGAATAATTTAGGTTGGAAAAGACCTTTAAAATGACCAAGTCCTACTGTAAGCTAACACTGCCGAGTCCACTATTAAGCCATGTCCCTTTTTTAAATACCTCCAGAGTTGGTGACTCAACCACCTCCCTGGACAGTCTGTTCCAACGCCTGATAGCCTTTTTGGTGAAGAAATTTTCCCTAATATCCAATCTAAACCTTTGCTGGTGCAACCTGAGGCCATGTCCTTTTGTCCTATCACTTGTTACTTAGGAAAAGACACTGATACCCACCTCTCTACAACCTCCCTTCAGGTAGTTGTAGAGTTATAAGTTCTTCCCTCAAGCCTCCCCTCAGGTTAAATGACCTGAGTTCCCTCATCCACTTCTCATAAGACTTCTGTGGACACTCTCCAGAACCTCCATGTCTTTCTTGCAGCCAGTATTTGAGATATGGTCTCACCAGTATGGAGTACAGGGGGACAATCACTTCCCTCATCCTTGCTGGCTACACTGTTTCTGATACAAGCCACCAAGCTGTTGGCCTTCTTGGCCACCTGGTCACACTGCTGGCTCATATGCTGTAGATCAACAACAGAATTTTGGCTCTTCATGACGACACATGGTAAGACCTTCATTTTCCGTAACACGCAATGGACTTAACATGCAGTTTCAAAATTGGCTGAAGCTGTTAGTCTGTGCTACTGCAAGAAAAATTCTCTGTAACTAGGAGAAGCTCTGCTATTCCTTCTACCTCATTCAGGATGTAAATGTCTGTTGGTTTCCATTTGGTGACTCTAGCTATCCGTATCTGAGTCAGCTCAACTCAATTTCTAGAACACAGCCAGGGAAGAAGAGGGATGTACTAGACGATGGCTGAGGTGAAAGAAGAGAGGATTTTTTTTTATCACCATTCTGCATTTAGGAAGGCTTATCTGTTTCTGAAACCCCACCTAACAGGGCTTTGAGAATGAGAATCTTATTGGCAGGAATATAAAGATTATTCCTTCCTTCTGTGTGTAGGTATTTAAATAAAGGGACTGATTTTTTTCAAAACCTTAATAGAAAGTCTAGTCAACATAATTAATCCCTACAGGAGATTCACTATGGGAGCCTCGTAAGGCATTTTGAAAGTTGACCATTTTATTTACCTAACTATGAAGATGCAAGTCTAAATCTAATCCAGTTATTTCATTCTCCTTCAGTTTTGAGCAATATGCAATGGTGGTTGAGTACTGACTCACACAGAAGCTTGATACACAAAGGATGAACAACACTACTTCCTACAGTAGTTCGGTAGTGTTTTGTTTTGGTTTGGTTTGGGGTTTTTTACCTTTTTTTCTTGGAAGTCTGCCATCCAGGTATTGACTGGCTTTCATGCTGTTTAGCTTGTAAAACCTGACAAGATCACAGCCCAAGGTTATATGGCTGCACTTCATATAAATCCTGCAGACGTTAGGTGATACTGCAGAACAGAAAAGAAGACATTGGAACAGAAGACCATAATGCTCTTTACATCTTGGAGAAGCAGCATGCTGATTGAAATGCAATTATCAAAGTTGAGGAAGAAGAATAATATAACATGGTTGAGAGAATCCAAAATATTGGTAGCAGTCCTTTCACATTTACAATTATGCACATACAAATTTAGGACTTCACGATTGCTTTGCTTTTATTATTTACAAATACTGAAGAGAAATTATCATTTGTTTATACAGCCTATGGTAAGAGTTACATGATGAAGGATGGCAACAAACTGGTAGACTGAATAACGCTTTGGTCTTTTTTGGTAACGAGTAAGAGATTTTGGGAAGAAAGTGTCTATAAAAGAAATTTTGCCTTCTTTTGAGACTAAGTGCTTGGAATTATTCCCCCCCGCTCAGTCCTCTTGTAATGTAATATTAAGTTAATTTTTTAAAGAAAGATAAGCTTTCTTTTTTTTTTTTTTTCAAGCAGCATTTTAGTAGTTAATTTTTTTCTCCAGATTGTGAGAATCCTGGATTCAGCTACTCTTCTGCCTGAAGAGGTTTACATATTTCTCACCTGTTGTGAACATGCCCTTTCTGCAAAGTATTTTCTAATATATGGTGAAAAGAAAGAATGCAAAATTTATCCTAGTTCTACTCAGTCTAAAACAATGTAGTATTCTTTTAAATAAATGTGAAGAAATGTGTAGTATTCTTTTAAATAAATGTGAAGAAGGCTATTTACAAAGGAAAGATTAGCACTGTTGGATGATAAATATAAAAACAGAGAAAGGAGTCAAACATAGGCAGTATCTACTAAACAGGTTATAAAAATTGCATCTATTTTCTAGCCAGTGATTTTACTCAGATCAAATTATTAACATTTCTAATGGAAGGGGTATCAGAATCACAATATCAAGACCTTAACTTGTTCATGAAAGCATATTCTTCGGCAGCTCTGCTGGAAATTAGACTGTTGGAAACTGAGGCAAAGGTGAATGCTTCAACTGTTACAGAAATATTAACACTGACTCCTGATGTGTTGTAAGAGCCCTGAGATTGTTTATTAGACTGAGTTGTTCAGGTGCCACATGTTTGAGATGCACAGCAGACAATGAACTACCTTGTATAAGAAGATTAGGTGGATGGGGAAAACTTTAATATCAGAACACTTGGTCATCAATAGTTTCAATAATATTTTCATTCAGTCTCTGAAAACCATTTCAGATCTTCTCAAAACTAGAACTATCAGGAAGTTCTGTGCAATTAAATCAGTATATGGAAAAAGCATATCTTCAATGATTTCTGTTAGAAATAAGGGGGTTATATTCTGGAATTGTTGGATTTCAAACTATAAATAACTCACAACTGCATTGTGTATGTACTTTACAAGTGATTAATATGAAACATAAATAAATATTCTTCATCACACAAGTCATATTTGGTACAGGAACAGGAAAAGCTGCTTAAGTACAAAAGAGTGAATAAAAATGTGAGAGACAGGCAGTATGGAAGAATGTTACATAGATTAAATGCAAAATAGTGTTCCAAATTGCACCTTACACCTGAGCTGGGACTTGCCACTTCAGACATTTTGCATCAGAAATACATTCCTATTTCACAGTTTCTCATCAGCTGTGTACTAAGGCATGAAGTGTTCCACTTAATACCGCAGCTTATACAAATAAACATGTTTGATTTTGATGAATCCCACACTTGCTTTTTGATGAATACTATTGAGACAGCTCATTAAAAACTAGGCTTTTTCACTTTGGTCACATTACTATCTGGAACAAAGTCAGTCTGCTTTACAGAAAAAAACAAAACAAAACAAAAAAAAACTTATATAATGACTTGGATTTTACCTCTGCTTATTAAAACAACATCACAGATGTGCTGTTTTTTTTAAGAAGAGGATTGATGTAGTCATGACAGCCAATGCTGTCTAGCAAATATTGCCAGAAGTTTCACTAGATGCTTTTCTGTTGTGAGGGAAAGCTTTCGACAATCAGTAGGACTACAGTCTAAGACTACCTCTGTATGCACAACCCAAAAAGGTGTTGGAATTGCTGGTATCAACTTTGATCAGGTTTGAGACCAGGAGAAGCAGTATATCCATAGAGATGGTGCTACACCTAAACTGGCAAACCCTGCAGCTCAGTACAAGTAATGAGGCTACATGGAGCTCTGCACCAGGGTCACCATTCTTCTTCTAGTAACGAATTTTCCCCAAGCTCGTATGAATAATTCTGCTGCATTACATGGTTTGTTCTCCCTGATTTCACAGTTCTTTGAAACAGAAGTTTTGATAAACAAGATTTGTCCTTTTCCCCCTATATTTCTTAGTACAAAGATCATCTGAAATTTCTAAATGTTTGTTAAAATCCTTTACCGGCTATTTGCATTCTCTATACTTCAGAGTCCTTCTTTATTAGGGTTTAATGGAGAAGACCTAGAAGTTAGACCAATATCACTCCGCTCATTTATTGTGTAACTGGGACACTAAGTGGCTCGCTTGCAAGCTGTGATAAAAGTGGAAACAATGCCTCAGTTTCTATCTTATTTGCTAGGTCACAGAGTTTCTTAGAGAAAAGAAGAAAAAAAAATAAGTGATTTATGTATCAGTAAACCTATTCCTATGTACTGCTCCTGATATTTCTCTTTTGTGGACATATTTTATCCCTAAATACAAATAAATTATTTCAATTCAAAACATTATTTCTGAGGAGTATCACAGGCTAGGAAACATGGCAAATGGAAAAGCTAAGAGATATGTGTGGGTCCCATGATAAGAATTTACCAGGCCTGAAGATTATTTTGCTCTGGTCACAAGTCACTTAGTTTTCCCTTTATTTAAGACTTCAAGACTCCTTTTCCTTCTTTGTGAAAACTTTAGCAATGCATTAAAAGGTTCAAACACATTCAGATATTAACTGTTCCACCTTTGCTGCTGCTAATTCTGATAGCTGGTGTGGAACACACCGTTGAAATAACCTTGTGAGCCTCTTTACTTAATTGAAAAACAGGTGTTGTTTCACTAGAAAGGTAAGTGAAAGGTCCATATTTATTTACCTATAACTAAACACACTCAATCCCATCATTTCTAGTAAAACCAGCTGTATAATTATTGACCAAAAGTTGGTCATGTTTTTCAAGTATAAATTGCCTCACCTCCATCCCTGGGAAACTGATGGAATGACTTATCCTTGGTGCCATCTCAAGGCATATCAGGGATAAGAGGGTCATTAGGGGCAGTTAACATGGCTTCACCAAGGGGAAGTCGTGCTTGACCAACCTCATTGACTTTTATGAGGACATAAGGTGGATGGATGATGGCACAGTGGTAGGTGTGGTCTACCTTGACTTCAGTAAGGCATTTGACAGAGTGTCCAACAACATCCTTACAGCTAAACTGAGGACGTGCGGACTGGACGACCGAGTAGTGAGGTGGACTGTGAACTGGCTGAAGGGAAGAAGCCAGAGAGACATGGTCAATGGGGCGGAGTCCAGCTGGAGGTCTGTATCTAGTGGAGTGCCTCAGGGGTCAGTACTGGGACCAGTACTATTCAATATATTCATCAACTGTTTGGACGAGGGAATAGAGTGTATTATCAGCAAGTTAGCTGATGACACCAAGCTGGGAGGAGTGGCTGACACACCAGAAGGCTGTGCTGCCATCCAGTGAGACCTGGACAGGCTGGAGAGTTGGGCGGGGAAAAGTTTAATGAAATATAACAAGGGCAAGTGTAGAGTCCTGCATCTGGGTAGGAACAACCCCAGGTTCCAGTATAAATTGGGGAATGACCTTTTAGAGAGCAGTATAGGGGAAAGGGACCTGGGAGTCCTGGTGGACAGCAGGATGACCATGAGCCAGCACTGTGCCCTTGTGGCCAGGAAGGCCAATGGCATCCTGGGGTGTATTAGAAGGGGGGTGGTTAGTAGGTCGAGAGAGGTTCTCCTTCCCCTCTACTCTGCCCTGGTGAGACCACATCTGGAATATTGCATCCAGTTCTGGGCCCCTCAGTTCAAGGAGGACAGGGAACTGCTGGAGAGAGTCCACTGTAGGGCAACAAAGATGATCAAGGGAGTGGAACATCTCCTTTATGAGGAAAGGCTGAGGGAGCTGGGTCTCTTGAGTGTGGAGGAGACTGAGGGGTGACCTCATTAATGTTGATAAATATGTAAAGGGTGAGTGTCAGGAGGATGGAGCCAGGCTCTTCTCGGTGACAAGCAATGGTAGGACAAGGGGTAATGAGTTCAAACTGGAACACAAGAGGTTCCACTTAAATTTGAGAAGAAACTTCTCAGTAGGGGTAACAGAACACTGGAATAGGCTGCGCAGGCGGATTGTGGAGTCTCCCTCTCTGGAGACATTCAAAACCCGCCTGGACGCCTTCCTGTGTAACCTCATCTAGGTGTTCCTACTCCAGCAGGGGGATTGGACTAGATGATCTTTCAAGGTCCCTTCCAATCCCTGACATTCTGTGATTCTGTGATTCTATTTGAAATATTGTATACATTGCTTTATCCAAAATAGATATTCATTTTTCTTTGAAAGGTTGAATACAGTGATCACTCCTGAGTTATTGTTTTGGTTTTCAATATGTGACATGACACTGTTGGCCCAATTTTGATTTCACACTACTGGAAAAATAATTTCTGAACTGTCTTTCATAGACATTGCTGTAAGTCTGATTCTTTTGTTGGTCTGATTATATAACTTGCATCGCTGTAATGTTTAAGGAATTTAATCACCAAATACTTCACAATTAGAAGTAGTCCTCAGTTGTTGACTTTTTTTAAAATAATATAACCCAATATAGATAAGTATTGAAGTATCCAACATACTTAATGGAGAATAATAAGTGCACCTGGGGATGTGAGGACAAGAAAGTGAGAACAGAACCGATGCTGGTCTGTGGCTCAGCTTCAAACATTTAACAAACAAGAATGTTTTTAAGAAAAACAAATGCTAACAATTAAAAATTAAAACCTTAAATCTTCTTTTACAATTTATTTTTTCAGGCTAAAATAGAAATAGAAGTGCTAAATGCTGCTAGCAGTTATCTGCTCGTAACATTGTTATGTCTGTGAAAAGGTAGCATAATGAGGATTTCACAAGAACAACTACTTTTGTGTGACTTACAAATGAGTTTTGCAGATGGTTTTGCAAATGATTTAGATATCTGATTTTATTTGACCTTTTTTTACTAAAATGGCACATGCCAAGGTATGTCAATGTCTCCATTAAACAACTGTGTGACAAGAAAATCGTCTTTTTTTTGTTTCTTTTCCATCCTAGGAAGGGACTGTGTTTGCTATGATGTTGGCAGGATGTTTTTGTTTGTTTCTTCACTTGATTTGTTTGTTTGAATATAGCTGAGGATGGTTAAATTCTTAATTACAAAGCAAAAGAGAGGAAAAAGATTTTGAGATGAAAATAGAAAATTCTTAAGTAATGGGTAAGTGAATTCACAGGTGAAGTTTAACACTGAATTCCCCTTCATGGAAAGATTCAGTACTCTCATAAGATACCTTTTTCAAAAAAGTATTATTTTATTGTTCCAGTGGAAAGCAACTTAACAGAGTATTATGTGCCACAGGACCTTATAGTTGTTTAAGAGCAAGTGATGAGTTTGTGGTGACCTACATATTTAAGAGAATTCTGATGTTTATTTGCAAGCAATTGGAGCTTTTCAGGATGTGTGTCTCAATTACTAGAGAGAGGGTAAAATAATTAAGTCTAAATCTTTTGTTTAGATCTGTGTCCAAAAGCACAGACCACAATCTCTTAAGAATGTAAGGGTAGACACTGTGTTTGTCTGTTTTTATTACAATGGTTGACACAACTCTTCACAGCACTAAGGAAACCAAAAAGACCACAAGATTGTAAGCACACTTAATAAAGCTCTCAGTAGTAGGGATTATCATAGAGAAGATCTTTCAAATGCTATTCTTACTTATGTCTATAGCTACCTCACTATCCTGTTGATCTGAAGGAATTACTAGAACACTGCAGTAGATATCTGAAATTAAGGGACATGGAATTTGTGTTTCACCTCTTAATGTCTCACAAGTTTTTCCTACCTGCCCCGTGATTAATAATGTGAAGGTTTTGTGATACTTAGGATCATTTGGATTCAAAAGTTAATGTTACATTTATGCTGTTATTAACTTTCTTCCACAGTAAAAAGTGCATTCAATAAAATCTACATATGATTTCTCATTGTTTTTTCTCTTATTGTTCTAATTGAAAGAGAAACAGAGAATAAGATCACTGTTCATTCATGCCTTGAATAGCAGGTATTGTATGCAACATGTCTGTCTTTTGAAGATTCCAGAGCTGTTTGGCACAGTCAGAATAAGTGACCCTGACATTATCTCCCCACTATTGATGTTTTGCATGGAACTGTAGGCTTTGTGAGAAAACTAAGCAGTGTATAAGTGTGCACAGAAGTTTCTAATAGGATAGTTTAAATGTAAAAAAAAAATCTTCATAAATGATTGGTAGTCAGTCTTTCATGCTGGTTAAATCTGTGGGTCTGGTATCTTGGCCCCATACCTTGGCAAGAGATTCACAGTTATCACAACTTGCTCTTGAAAATTTGTGGCCCTGTTGTTGCATTTGTTTGATTAGTTTTTTTCCTCCTTTATTAAAATCTGGCTTTTACATTGGCTTTGTCCAATGAGCCCTGGCTTCCTTCACTCATTTGGACTTGAAGAATGAATAAAAAAAGGATAATATAAGGAGTAATAGCTTTGAACAACCATAGATATTCCCGATTCTTTATTAATGGAAGGTAGAATGACTGAATTTCAGCCACTGGGAACACATTTCAATTAAAAACCGAAAAAACAAGCCAAATCAACAAACCAAACTAAAACAAAAACCCAAACCAACCAAACAAAATTTTTTAAAATGTTAAAGTGATACACTTATGTTACAGTTTAAAAATCACTCCAGCTTTGAAATTCTATTAATTTTCTATGACTATGTTAGATTTATGATATTTAGTAATCTATCCTATCTTAGTGTTTATGTGGACCTAACATTGATTCACATTATCTGCCCAACACACATAGAAGGTTAATTCTGGAAGGAGAAGAAAGAAGAAAATGGAAGTCAATATCCATTTCTAATGATGGATTCAGCCAGCTGTGCCATTTGAATTGTATTTTGGATCTAAGGGAGGCATTCCATGGTACTCGTGAAACTTCTACAGCTCAGCCACTTTTGAAAGTCTCCTTAGTACTGAAAGGAGTCCTTAAGCTTTACAATCCTGTTAAAGCCTTCATTTTCCACTCAGATTAACCTTTATACTTTGAATCATTGGGGTATTCATCCTGACTTGAAAGCAGACTGAGGAAGCTATGGAAAGTTAGAGACAGTTCATCGTTTTGAGGTTTGGCTATTTTTTCTAAATGTAGGGGAAAAATAAAACTCTCTCTTTGAGCCCTACAAATAAAAATGCCACATTCTAAGGAAGAGACATAAACTATCAAATATAATGAAATGTTTTTGTTAAATAATAAGCAACAGAAGCATAAAGAAATAAATATTTTTCATAGAGGTAAAATATATACAACTATAAAATCGTAAATATACTGGAGAATTATAATATGAATTTGTAAATTGTATGCAAATAGCTTGAAACCAGATCTACAAAGACATAAATAAAGCAACAAGACTGAAAGGTTTATATGTTGGCTTGTTTATAGAGTAGCACAAACATTTTTCTTTTTTAATTGGCAATTAATTTTCAGCAACCATCTAGGTACTTTCATGTCAAATTACTTTCCCTATACTAAACAAGATTAGGCATCCAAGCAGCAAAGCACTTATGTGAAAAGTGAGAAACTGACTGTCAAGTAGATATTTTCCACATATAACCAATTAAAATGTTTCTTTTGTGATGAATGGATGTTGTAATTCTAAATCTTGTATTTCCACTTCGGTTTGCCCACCTGCCTAACTTCCTGGTTCTTAAGTCTGAGGATAGATAAAGACAATCCAGAGTTCTCTTGCTGTTCTTCTTGCTCTTCAACTCTAGGACACATGTAGTGTACAGCCATCTGTTATTGAGGTCTGAGTTATGAATAATATATCCAACCAGTAATGCTGCCCATACATATTTTAGTTCAGATGAATACCCACAATACAATGGATGAATACAAGCTTTTTAGCAGGTCATTGCTTTGACGACTTTTTTCTTTTGCCTCACTTCAATATTTTTTCAAGATATCTCTACATTTAGAAGTAGGACCACTGACACATAAGGTAAAAAGTAATGTATTATTGATACTCTTCAAATGAATGACATAAAAAGGAAAATATTGATTTTAAGAAGATGTCTCATTTTTCTTATTTCACAGAAGACTGATGCAGGTTCATGTGGCTATCAATATTATTTGAATTAATGCATATTCCTTACTATTGATTGTTTTAACAATGATTGTCATAACTGATTTATGGGCACTTATGCATGTTAAATTTTTAAAAAGGCAAATATCAGATTTGTATATATAGATGGATTGACTTGAATAAACAAGATTGCTAAATGTTAATGACACAGTGTTTCATAGAATTTGCATTATAATACATTTTGTTCAATACTTTGTTTTTTTAAAGTGCTAGTGAAAAACCTCAAAGATTTCTTGGAGAAATTTCACTGAAAGATTCTGCCGCTCTCATTCCTAGTATCTTATTCAGTGAGTCATACCTTTGGTTTCAACAGAATTTATTTAAAATAAAGAAAATAAAAAGGCTAGATGTACCTTAAAAAAAAATGAAAACTTCTACTTGACTCCAATGGGCTATGGATCAGGCTCGGGAACGGTCCTTATTCAATCCGAACATGAACAGGAAAAAAATGGATGAGAGGGAGGGAACCCAAAGGTTTTCAGAGGAGGTGACTGTCTTTAATAGATAAGTAGACCCAGGTCCAAGTCAATGACCAGAACAAAGTAGCTGAGATGAGTATAAGGGATCTAAGATACACGGGAGAGAAATTCTGTATTTCAGAGGAAATTACTTGAATTACAGAGAAGAACCCTGGACAGCACAACAGGAGACTTGAACTACACAAGTGCTCTGATACAGTGAAGAAACCATTTGGGGAAACATCTAGAAGGTTCATGAATTTGTCTTGCTGTGTGTACGTCTAAAGTACTGGTATTGGCTGCAGAAGTTGGGCTACAGCACCTCAACTCTTGAGCAGGTGCACTAGAGAGAAAAGTAGGTATTAATTTCACATAAAGATAAGTCTCTGTAGGGTCGTTGCTAGTTTTCTAAGTCTAATCAGGTCACCCATACATAATAAATGGGGAAAAACATCAAATTACAATACACTTAATCTTTAAATGGGTTTGCAAAACAGATGACGTGAAACATACTTCTGAACTGCTTATTTCTTTCCACTTCCTGGAAAGGCAAACCAAGATGATTACATTAGCCTTAGTAGACTATGTGTTAAATATTCCAAATTAGGTGAAATTAATTCCAGGTATTTGGACAGTGCTTATAAACACCCCAGTAAGTAAAACCGTCTGGATTCTGTTAAGATTCAAGGAAATTAAGGATGATTGGGGTCTAAGTTAGAAGCCAGTACAAGAGCCTGCTGTATGTCCAGCAAGGCAGTTTCACCAGGATAGTTACCACATTTGCTTGACACAAATCAATCAATCTCTCTTTCAGAAGAAATCTTGAACTAAGCAGAGGAAGATTTAAGAAAAATTTTGTTCCGTCAAAACCCTAATTGACAAAGCCATTTTAAGCTTGTCTTTAAGGATGTTGCTATTTCTTCTGACTTAATAATACCACTTCATGTTTAAAGCATCCACTTACATTGCTAGTTTGTTTGATTCAGTGTTTTGTTTTGTAAGAGCTATAAAAACCAGTTTGATCCTAGGAAAGAGTGTGTAAATTTTTAACTATGCATAGTGATAGCAGGAGTAATGGCTTTAAACTGAAAGATGGTAAATTTAGATTAGACACAAGGAGGAAATTCTTCACCACAAGGGTGGTGAGGCACTGGAACAGGCTGCCCAGAAATGCTGTGTATTCCCCATCCCTGGAAGTGTTCAAGGCCAAGTTGGATGGGGCTTTGAGCAACCTGATCTAGTGGAAGGTGTCCCTGCCCACGGCAAGGGGGTAGAACTAGATGATCTTTAAGGACCCTTCCAACCCACACCATTCTGTGATTCTATGATTTAAAAAATTATAATCCCTTCAAAAACTTGAGGGGCAGTCATCCTAAATTCACGTTTGATTTAACTGTAAAAATATTTATTGAAGATGCTAACACATAGAATGTCCAGACTACCTTTATACAAAAGAATGCTGGACTTTTTTATTGTGAGTGTCTCTATTAATTACAATTGCAGCATTTCTAATGTGTAATGACTTTGTATTAACAGTTCAATTCCTTCCCACTCTTACTACTGTTCCAACAAAGCCGTTGACATCTGATGATGTTTGAGATGCTTTGAGTTCTGTTTCATGTCTCAGTTTTGGATTGTATAGTTTGCAAACAGATATATAATAATTTTTATTCACAACTTACTTAATACTTAATTGCCTAACAAATACAAGAGAATCACAGGAAAATCACATACTTGCTTATCTAGGTTAAAAAAAGTAAGATATTCTGCAGCTATTACTATTAGAATCATGTCAGTTACACTACAAATGATAAAGTATTTATCATATAAATAAAGGTAAGTAATGTAGGTTTTATTTATTAGAAAACAGACTCCCAAAGACCGTCATCTTAGCTTTGGAACTTTCACAGCACTTTGTGCTATGATTAAGAAAATCATAACTCCCCATACATACACATATCGTACCTCTCCCACACAAGAGATAAATCACTCTTTAAAACTTATTCAAAGTCTACACCAATAAGAATGTACTAGCCATTCACAAAACCTGTGTTTAGAAGACAGGCTTAAAAGATGGCAGTGTGATCCAGAGAAGCAGGCTGTTCTGCAAGAAACAGGGTTGTTTCCCCTGTCTCTCATTATGTTTTTGTGTTTATTTTTAGACCAAGGAACCTGAAAGTGCTTCTTGTATCCCATGATCGTATATACACAGTGACTGCATCCTAAGTTTATGTTAGGTGAGACCTAAGTATGTTTCACTGTTTTTTGTTGTCATTATTGTTTGTCTGTTTGATGTTTTTAACCAGCTTCCACAAAGAAATGCTGAGGCATTGATCAGATGGCATCTATCTGCTCCAAAATTAAACAGACTCAGCAGTGAGAGGAATAGGACACTGGGGTGCAAGAATGAGTCTGAATCTAGTCCAGGACCTTGATGCCACTATGACTTAACTTCCTGACTGTGAAACAAGGAGAAAGATACTTTATGCTTTTCACAACATTAAGCCAAATCACGGGAAGACAACGGTGTCGATACTAGCTGTACTTATTTACAGGTTAGAAGTATGCAAACCCTATTTATTTATACATGCTATTGCTCTAGTAGGGTCCTAGAAGGCTACAGTAACAGAAAATAAGCAAGTCTCAGGGAGGCCTTCAGTATATCCATTGGACCAGTTTAGTTCTTACACATGAAACTGTCATGTCACTTTTATGTAAAACGTCACACAAAAATTACAAATCCATCACAGAATATGCTGCAGACTAAGCTAGTTTATACCTCCTCTCTGGAGCACATTTTGTCCCACCATTCACAGGAACTTTGAATTTGAAGAACTTCCACTACTGAGTAAAATCACAGAGTCTAATAGGAAATGTTTCATTGTGGATAATGACTTATTAGGAAGAAGGGGTATTTTAGCCTTTCATGACTGAATAGGGAGATGAAATTTAAGATTTGTATTAAAAAGTGAAAATGTGAAGTAAATGGGAGTGGTGAACTTTCCCTGAGAGTCCCCCACATCTCTGCTGTAAAATTTCCTAAAGACCACTATGCCAAAATCACACAAATACAAATCTGAGAAAATACTGCCTCCCTCTTCCTGATGTGACTATACCAGCAAAGCTTTCACATTTTCTGGTGCCAGAGCAGCTTTGAGTTGAAAGAGGGGTATGAGATTCATTATACTATCATTAGTCGCTGGCAAAATGATACTACAAACTATGGTCTTAGCTCTGGTGGTGATTTAAGCTGCTGTGCTTGGGTTTGTGCTGAAACAGGCTAAGAGTATCCATTGGATCTGTTACTACAGGCAAAAGGGCACTAACTATTTTCTGAGGAGTGAAAATTTCTTAAATTGTATTAATTTGTCTGTGATGACAAACCTGTGGTGGTTTAATTAGCCCATAATAAATCATACACATAATTGATGGAAACCAGGATAATAACGACATTTTGTCTTACAAAGTAGAAATACACAATCAAAAAGATGAAAAACATATTTTCTGAACACCAGTTCAGCAAAGGGTTCAACAACAGTAATGTATAATACACTTAAAAGACACATCCTTTCTGATTAATAAAATGTGTGTTATTTAGGAAGGATAAATGGATTCACACACAGCAACAACTGTAACTTTTAATAATCAAATAAAAAACTAAATCCATACACACTATATAGCACAGGGACACCTCAAGATTTTATTGAATGATTACATTAATACTTTTCTACTGCTGCTGGCACTTTGTTTAGTACACTCTATCCTGTTTGCCTTTTTTTCACAGCTACATTATGCTGATGCCTATGGTTCCGATACCATTCTAAAGACAATTTTCATTGTATAAACACTCAGAACAGTTATTTTTGTTTTGGGCTGGAGTCCATAATTATTTTCAAGCCTGCAAACACATTATGCTTTGCCAATCCAACTAAATCTTTCTCAGGCATCCTCTACCAACTAATGCATGACCTCCTCGTTTCACAACATAAGGATTTAACATATGTTGTTTACAGTTATATGTTACCTTCACCATTACAACACTCAGGGGAGTGAGGATTTTCCTAGTATATGTTTTAGAAACACTGAAGTTTTCTGCAATTTCACCTTCTTGAGTAGCCTCTGACAAACCTGCCGTGAGATTACAGAAGCAGCAGACTCTGGATCAAGCTCAATTTTATATTGCTTTGCTTTCACTTGCAAAGGAACTCAAATAATAACTTCTAAATTAAACAGCTGTAGAGATGTTAAGGTATTCTCTATGGGCTCTGTGCTGTCGTCTGCAAGCTGATGATTCTGGAATTCTCAGGTATTGTCCCCATGAGATGCTTTTTGCACTGACCTGTACATCTTTTCTGTGTATGTCCCAGTTTCTTTGCACAGTGTTTGTCCTTGAACCAACAATAATGGGCACTGTGAGACTGTGTTTCATAATAAAAATATACAGTCTGTAAGTGTTCCCAGCACTGTGCTTCCTGTTCTTTTCGTTGTGTATTTGTTGGCAAATGGATTTTCTGATGCTGTTGTGACCTCTTGCCATCTTCAGTAGCAGTCCAAATTAAAATAGTATTATCTAATATGCATTTTAAGGTGAAAGCAACCGTAGTGAGTATCTGATTTATGTTTTCTTAATTTTGCACACTACATCCTGTATGTCCCTTTAGAATTAAGAATTGTCCCTTAACTCTTCATTGAAATCATCTACCTATCCATTTCTTCAGTTCTGCCACTTACTAATATTTGGGTTTTTTGTTTTCTTTAACCGGTCTGTAAACACTCTTCAATCACCAGCAACATCTGAAGCAAGGTAAATTTCTAGAATTTCTAAAATGTCAGCATTTGTTTAGTACTGTGGTTTTGTGAAGCGGCAGAAGATATGCAGCAATTCATAGGTTTAGTCCCTACTATACTAAAATAAAAAAAAGCTGGTGGCTTTTTCTCGTGGTTAATATCATAATTGACAATATACAGTTCCATGCTCTCAGTATAGGTGCTCCAGTCCTTTACCATGCTATCAAATGAAAATGTTTTCCCCAGACAGACAGTGTAAGTTCCTTTTCCTTCTATATTTGAGCTGCACTGCACCAGTGTTGCAGGATATGGTTTTAGCTTTGCTTTCTGTCTCCAGATAATTTGTCTTTTACTGTATATTTGGAATAGGGTCTTGTGTTTGTCAGTAGTTATTGTGTCTTGCTACTGGCTTGCAGCACAGAATCTTGAATAATTGTATGTATTACCCGTGTAGGAGTGTAGAGAGTGGTCTGCTGTCTCAGAGTTGCAATTTCTACAGCAGGTATGACAGGCAGATAACCCCATGGCTCTTGAAACAAGCCTGGTGCTTTGAAAATATGTTATGACCATGTTCATTTTAGAAAAGGAACTTGTGTTATTGAAAGGAGAACACCAACGTTGTGTACCAGACAGTAGACATTAACAAATATCCAATGCTGCTTCACCTAACTTATAGAAGAAAGCATGTACTTCATTTTGCCTTTATTACATATGGATCTAACAGGTGTTTCATTTGTAGCCAGGAACAATGCAGCAGTTTCTAAGGTTATAAGGATAAGCTGTAAGGATAAAGTTCAACAGCAAAATAAGTACATACATTTTATGGATTGTATTATAAAGGAAGAGAGAAATCACCCAGTGGTATATTCTGCATTTATTTATTAATGCTGAGAGAATCTATATGAAGCCTCACACTTACTCATGTGTCAACTTTTGTTTCTGACTGTGTTAGATATCAGTCTTTACTTTTTAGTAACAATCTGGTTTTGTGGAATTGTTGTATTACAAAGGATGTATCAGCATGTCATGTTTCTGAAAGAGGGGAGCCTGTGGATAATTGCTCATGCATTTAAGATTTAGTACCTAAAATCCATTCTTCACTTCTCACATCAGTTTCTTGAAGAGCAGCACTTAGCTAGAAAAGCAAGAGGTCTAAGTGGACACCACCATCAGCTAACTAGGCTATCATTCTATGTACTGCCATCGAAAGTATTTGAGTCTCTGTATTTAAAAATAGGAAGCTAAATATGGAAAGACCTTTTTCCCACAGTCTCTGTCAAATATATATGGGTCTAACTAACGCTAGCTATACAGTATTTCATAAACTTGATTCACATAGTAGATCTCAGAAAGAAAAAAAAATCTTTTTTTTTTTTTCTTTCTTTTTCTAGTTCTATTTTTCCAACTGAGTAGTAAGTAATCCAGGCCTTCATTTGCTAGAACTCTTTTAATCTCTTTTTATTTAAGCAAATGGTTTGCACATTACTTATGTGTACATTTTAGAAATAGGGCTCAAAGTGACACTAGAGGCCTATTGATTTTTTCATATTATTGAGTATATGGTTTACAACTTAAAAATACTGTGAAAAGGGAGCATTTTCAGGATTGTCAAATGTTTTGGGTTCTTGTTTGGGACATACCATGTCGAGGTACACCTTGCCCATCTAGTCACTGAGAAATGAATTTCCCGAAAAAGGGATGAAAATGTGAAACATTAGAGAGGTTAAAAGGAAGAAGGTTAATTTTTAACAGTAAGTTCTCTAACTTATTCTTTAACCAACTAATGGGGTTACTTCAACACTTTTTTTCTCAATACCATGAGTATATCGTATAGTCTCTCTCTCTCTTTTTTTTTTTAACGCAGTAGTGAAAATTCTGGTCTATAATATTAACACGTAAATTAAAGGTTCGTTAACTTCAAGATCTCATTATTTTTTTTTAAACTGTATTTTCAGCAGTTCAAAAAATTATTCTTTTTGCAGTTCTGTATGTAAAACTGTGACAATAAAATAGTGTGCTCTGACAATCCATAAGAGAGAAATTCAACATCTATATTCACAATAGAGTCTATTGTCTATTCACAACAGAGTCTGTTCACAGTGGTCTATTGAATAGACCATTTATTTGACAACCATGCAGTATGGACTTGTTACCTACTAGCAACAACTGAACTTTATTCCCATAAGAATATTTATTTCTGTACTTTAATTTTATGTGGTCTTTGTTGCTCTCAATCTCATGTTTAATTATATTTCACTATAAAACGAAGTCATTAAACACCTGATATACTATATAGTATATATAGTATAGATATATAGTACATATACTATATACTGATATAATAGCACAAAGAAAAGAAAAATATAATAAATTATATATATATATAATATGCACAGCATATTATCTATATTATATATAGGTAATGGTATATATGTTTCTGTGTATATTTATGTACGCATATCTAGCTATGTACGTATACAACTTTTATTCCTCTTCAAGGCATATTCCTCATTATTTCAGTGAGAACACACTGTCCTAGAGCAGTTCCCTAAGAATGACAGCTTCCTCTTTCTTTTGTAGCCCTTCATCACACTCATCACTTCTTTACACGCCTTCCTTTCTTTAGACACTCCTCATTCCACTATATCTTCCCCTTTCCAAATATTCTGCCTGTGTTCTGATGTATGTGAAAGAAGTAGAGACTTGAATGAAAATAGTATTTAAATCTGTACTCCATAGCATGCTAAGGTTGGTGATATAAGAACTTAAGGTTAGTGATCTGGGGATCTTGATTTCTTTTCGGAGTCTTACAGAGAAGAATATGGGCATTTAGTATATCTCTGCCATTCACATTTACTGTCTAAAAGTTAGTGTGAGTTGATAATTTAAAAGATCTCTATAGTCATAGAGAGAAATGAGATCCTCCAGAGCACAAGTTTGTTTTTAAAACTGGTAAGAAGAATGGCTCACCTCCGACTGCAGAGGGAACCAGGAAAACTAGCTGAGGCTACATACTTAAATTTCAGATGGATTAATTTAGGTGAGATTAATCTCTTCTCATGAGTGAAGCATTTATTAATGACTTTTTTTAAATAGGAAAAATAATATATTTCAAAGCCAGAGATATTATTAGGCCAAATTAATATTATTTAAATTATTTTCATCTTACTATCTTGAAAGTGTTGTCAAAATCCATTCCACACCTACACCACCACCAATACAATTCTGCGGTGTGTTGGATGAACACCTATTATTAAATAAGTTGCTAACACATGTATAAAGCCAAAATTACATATAAAATCTATTATTTTTTCAAGAAAGGGTTAGGTATCAGATAATTGAGGTAGGTCACCCTAGAAATCTCAGATGGTGCTTATGGTTCAGCAACTGAATCATACTATTATGAACTAGCACATGACTAAATTTATGGAAGAGCTGATGAAGCTGCAATGCATTTTCTGAACATATTAAGTATGTTTTGTATTTGCACAATCAAACTTATTGTTTTCACTCTCCTTCTTTGAATATTCAGTCAATATTCCCCTGGTAATTAAAAGTTAAAAAGCAACACTATGTGGTTTCTCTGATTAGCAAAAATGAACCTCAGTGGCCCAAATTGGCACAGATTGTCAAATACAGCTCAAATTTACTATGACTGTTTGCACGTAGCTAATAAAAGTTCACAGTAAAGGAACATCCACCCTTCAAATCATAGACTAAATATTTCTTTAAGGTCAGCTGTAGTGCATTGGCAAAGTTACATGACAGAAACACAGCTGCAGAGTATGCATTCATACAGATTGGACAGAATGGCATGTCCAGCTTCAAGGACAGCGCTGGCTGCTAATGTGACTGTGCTAATGGTGGCATAGGGTACCAACCAATACTTTTCCTTTGCCACCCCTGCTGAATCTAAAGACATAAAGAGATGAACAGTAGAAAAGGAAACAGCAAAAAAAGAAATAATGCTAAACCAGATCAAACAGAAAAAATAGAATAAAATGAAATAAACAGAAATATAAAAATACTTTATGGGACCTATCTGGTCTCACATTCTCCCATCATGAATAAATAATTATGGCTTTTCTTAGAGTGATTTATTTTTCTCAGTCCACAAATATGCTATTGCAGAACCCTGTCAGTTCTCCTCATCTTCCATCCACATGCCACGAAACTTCTTGCTCATCCCAGATCCTTTTGAATAACTCTCTATGAGTAATTTTGAGTGACCCTTTGAGGTGCTGGAGTATGTCCAAAGAAGAGCAATGAAGCTGGTGAATGGTCTGGAGCACAAGTCTTTAGAGGAGCAGCTGAGGGAATTGTGGGTGTTCAGCCTGGAGAAAAGGAGGCTGAAGGGAAACCTTATCGCTGTCTACAACTACCTGAAAGGAGGTTGTAGTGAGGTGGGCATTGGTATCTTCTCCAAAGAAATAGGTCATAAGAGAAGAGGAAATGGTCTCAAGTTGCACCAGGGGAGGTTTATAATGAATATTAAGAAAAAAAAAAGTCACTGAAAGAGTGGTCAAGAATTGGAACAGGCTGCCCAGGGAAGTGGTTGTGTCATCATCCTTGGAGTTATTTCAAAGACTTGTAGACATGATGCTTAGGGACATGGTTTAGTGGTTGACATGGCAGGGTTAAGGTTAATGGTTGGACTTGATGATCTTAAAGGTCTTTTCCAATGCAAATACATCTGTGATTCCCTGATTTCATTATTCTAACTCCTCACAAAATCTGTGATTTACAGCATCTCTGTCAAGATACCCAGTTATCCTCAAGAAATAGCTGTCGTCCACCATTTGAGAGTCTCATCAAGTATTCAGTTACTACCCTCCGCCCAGATCAGCTGCCAGCTTGTTTGCAAACTTTTCCTATCAGTCAGTCTAGCTTCCCTGGTAGTCTTCTCACTAATACAGGTTCACTGTTCCACTTTCTTTATATAAAACAAGCTCATGGCATTAGCGCTTCTGCTAATGCAAAATCCTGCTTTTGATACAATAATTGTACCAGGTAAAAAGACAAAGAATGAACTTTACCTCAGGAAATATGTTAATGGCACTGGTTCTGCTCCTAACTGTCCAATGAATACATTTTCATGACAAAATTCAGAACAAAATATTTGCAGTAAATTCTCTAAAGTTTTGTCAAGTCATATTCTACCTTATTTACGATATTGTGCCAGGAAAATTATTTTCTATACATTATTACATATTATCTACAACAGAATATGTAACCACGTGCTCTAACCATTAGACAGAAGCTACACTCAATGTTCTTATAAACTCTTCTACTCTATGTTGAAACGCTGGCGCAGTCGACATGTTGCTTAATTGCTGTCCAAGTCCTAATAACCTCAAAGAGAATAAGAGCAGCTACTGGCAATTTAACAGCACTAACATCACAAGATGAATCTAGGTAATGGATATAACATGTGAGGGACCAATGGGCTAATTTAGTTAAAACAAAATGTGATTAAATGATCTGAATACAAAACACCTTCAGCAGGTCAGGTACATCTATACCATGTGATGGACTGCTGGATGGATGCCCAAACCAACTCTGGAAAGCTAGTATTTCTAAAGTTCAGAAACCAAATGTATTATAGCCTGTAGCAAACTTTGCATTTTCTGAGGCAAAGGTGAGTTGAGAGTACTGCATTAAAAGTGCTGCCATGAAGGTCTGAGGAATGTGATAAAAATAAGTTCTAAGTGGAAAGAAATAGGAAGTACTGAAGTACAATTTGTCTAATGTATTTAGACGTCTAACTGAGAAGAGATGAATTGTACCCTAGAGTGCCTATTGATTTCCTTGGAGTATAGGTGAACTCATACGAAGATATATCTTGTTTGATTCATGTGCATGCAGAGAGGACTCTTATGCCATTTGAGACAACTCTTGGGTATCTGAGACAGCAATTCACAGATGTGACACACAGCCTAGAAGAGCCAGTTGCATTCTGCTATGGTAGCCATAGGTCAGGTGGAAGATCTAGAGCATCTCAACTGGTATTATTTGCCTCTGTCGTAAAACACATGGTATAAGTGTGAGAAAATGAGATCTCAGGATTGTAGACATCCATATGTAGGCCTCTGAATGTGAATGCCTACCTGACGGCTCTATTTCTAAGTCTTCATTTTGGTCCACTTCCTTGTAAGGCAAGTGATTTTGTTGTCCAAGCATAGGCATTTTAGTCCATTTCTGTCCTAGATTAATCTCACTTGCTGCCTCTGAATTCTGCTCATAGCCATTTTGGTTGATAGAGTTGGGAGAGATAATTAACTACCCATGGGTCTCAGCTTTAACCTGTGGTCTGCAGACTACACTGATTGCACTGACTATATCTCCTTTGTATCTCCATTGAGTACCATGAGAACATGTTGCACATATAGTCACCAGTACTTAGAGAACTGTATATAAACAAACTTTTTTACAATTTGGAAAGAAGTCCCACCTTGCAGCCTAAAGTTAAATGGTATCAATCCAGTGCTGTTTGCTGAGTCTCTCCTGACTCCTGCATACTGCAGGGATCTAGTGTCTGGAAATTAACTTCAGCACAGTTTGAGTTTACAAGATGTAGACAGGTCAGGCCCGAAATTAGATGAAAACGGATAAGCCTTCTGATACCTTCTGGCTGGCCTAATTACCTCCAGCTTGGAACTGATCTTCTCACTTTTATGCTACATTTTACCTGGCACAATAGGTGTCTCTACATTGTGTTTTTGAGCACTTTGATGGGATATTTTATTACACTGGCACAATGCTAAGACTGAGTTATAAACATTCTTAACTGACTAAATTGCCTAGAATTTAAGTGTGAAGGAAAAAGTGTGGAATAAATGGCACAGTTCAGGTCTGGCATATATAGAACTAATAAAACTTATCAGCTCTGTTTAGAAATCTGGATTGTCTCTTCACTGAGTTCTTGTTTCTGGAAACTTGGTGCAGATGATGGAGAGCAGCACAAAAAAGCTGGGCTGAAACACACAACTGTGCATTCTATCAGTCCCACAGTACCCAAGGACCATATATTTTTGCCTGTCCTTACAAAAACTGCAAGAAGCCTGTCCAATTCATAGACAATCAACAGTGGGGACAGGACGATTTTATTTCTAAACTCTGATTTAATACCAGGTGAAAACATTCAGTTGTACTTGGTGTATGCAGTTACAGTGAGCTGGACAGGTGTCCTGGTCCTGTGCTAGCAGTATTACAAAGTAGTTTGTGAGCTGATTTTGCATCTGTCCTCTGTATAGTGCAAATGATAGTTATTTCTCTTCCAAGTGAGAGAAAACTGGAGGTAAAGTTCAGTAGTTTTTTGTTGCTGTGGTGGTTTTGTTTTCTATTTTTTATTTTCAGATAAAGCAAACAGAAAAATACTTGTATGTGTAAATGGTTTCCCATTGAATACAATTACACATCCTTTTCCACTTATTAGCAAATAACAAGGAAAACTTTAAAAAGAGTGAGAGAGGATATTAAAAAAAATCACAATATTTCTCTTGAGAAAATTATTCCATCTGCAGTCCTTCCACCTAGGAATGAAGTGCAATCATTATTTGTTTATGTCAATCTTAATGTTGGTTGTGTGCTCATAACACAATATTTCAACCTCCTTGTGTTTTAATTGCCATGTGAGAATACTGTGCGGGGTTTTAGTTTGAGCTGTACTGTGTGTTGTCAACAGTTCTTAATTTACCAAGGCTTATAAAATAAGACATTCTTAGGTTGGCATGATTTCTCTGTAGTTACTATAAGGTGCCTACTTTTTATCACCTTGCTTTCCTCTAGGTGTTTACACACTGACTGCTTTAATAAATGTTCTAGCAATTTACTAGCTATTGAATTTAAACTTGCTGTTCTGTAATTTCCTAGACTGATTCCTTTGCTGTTTTAGTGGAGGCTATCCAATATTTTAGAGAACTCATTCTTCCCAGAAAGGAAAACATAATACTCTTTGAATGTTTTTCAACATCATCTTTTCTATCTCGGGCATACTCTCATGATCCTCTAGTGTCAGTTTTAGAACATCTGTGCATGGCATGGACCTCTGCTGTAGTGCTTGGTCCTTGGTCCTGTTCAAGTTACATTTAAATCTAGACAAATTCTGTTGAAATATTTTCAGTCAAACAGAATTGCTGACCTGAGAAGAAAACGAAGCCTCATGAACTCTGGGCATCAAATTCTCAGCTAACTGCATGAAGTGTGGTCACAGAACTCTGGAGTCCAACAGCATTTGCCATCCTTTGTGATGAACTTCATTCTTAATTTGCTTCTACACTGTGTAGAATGGTGATTTTTAAAAAAATATTTTTTGATAAAGAATTTCTTCTTCATGAACACATTCTTTCTTTATAATTAATCTTGGAAATAAAAAGTTGTGGTCCAGGGAAATGCATCTATTACATATTCCAGGTGACTGCCTCTTACTCCAGGGAGCAGAGGATTGTACCAGCTGCTGAGCAACAGAAGGTGATAGAAGGTTTAAAAATAATAAAATACTTGTGTAAAGTCATAACCTTAAAGAACTAACATGCAAAAAAAATAGTCCTTTTAGCTACCTATTTATTTCTGTATTTCGTCACAGGTGTCATCTACTGCTAAATACCAGAGACTGCTAATGTCTCTCATGTTTTCATACACTCAGTAAACACCAAGTTCCTTTACTATGAACTTCTTTGAAATGCTTCCTTGTTTGGTAGGTCCTATAGAGCTATGCTTTTGTTTGAAAGTGGGTTCAAGGGTCCAACACATAATGTAACCAAAACCACACATTGTAAGAAAAGCTTCCTTCAGAAAAAAATTCCTTTGTAGAAAATCCTTCTTCATATTATCAACAAAATCAGAAAGGTTCATTAAGGAATGTGAAAACAAACAGAATCTTCAAAAACTTTAAAAGAATTCTTTTGATTTTAGGAGCAGTTTTGCTGCTGTATAAAATGCATAAAGAGAAAGATACATGTGGAATATTTAGGAACTGTAACTTGTACAATCACTAAGTTCATTTATTACCTTCCATTTATATTACAATTCACTTTTGAGAATATGCCTTTGGCCTTTTTACATTGTCAATGTTTTGATAAATGTTTGTAATATTTATCTCTTATGTAAGAAACTGGAGAGGGGAAGGAAAATATGAAAGTTTAGTACTCTCTTATATGTCACCAGAACTCTTCCTCATCAGAAACAGCTGAAATATTCTTTTTTTCTCTCTGAAGAGCCTCTGTGTGACAAATTTTTGCAGGTGCTCAGACTGCAAACATATGTTAGGTCTGAATAATGATGATTCTTAATCAAGTCTAATTTGGAAATAAGAAAATCCCAGGGCCCATAGTATTAATTTAGTATGAATATATGCACAGAGGCTTTATTTTTTTCAGAATTTTACAGATATGCTATTTATATTAATCATCGTTATAATTACAAGGGAAAAATAAGCATGTAATGAGTGAAAGGTCTCATGACTTTTTTTTTTTTACCCTTGTTTTTTGTTCAAATGTTCAGTCAGCTTGCTTAGAGGAAGAGTTTTCGAGGGAAGTGAAAAAGAGAGAAAAAAAATGAAAGAGGAAATCTGACTAAAACATGATCAGAAGAAATGCCAGGATGAGACCCTGGGATACACAGGAGGTTCCTGAAAGTGGAACAAGCTCTCTTCCTTTCAGACTCTCTGTTAGGAACATATTGAACCATTTGAGCAGCCCTTCCCAGGCCTAAAGCAACAAGCTCAGGCATACTGTTCATTTGTGAGGAACAAGAGAAATTTAGACTGGGACCATGGGCCCAAACTATCTTAATTGATGTTTATAATAATAATAGGGGAAAGGGAAAAAAAAATAAAGAGAAGAAAAAAAAAGAGACATCATGGGACTGTAAATCTAAGCTGCATTATAGTGCCAAAAGATGTAGCAGCATCTCTCTCAACTTGCTATGCTTGCCAAATTCACTGCAGTAATGTCTGTTATAATAACATCTTCCAAAGAACAGCAGTGTAGGGTGGTTGCTGTCTGCCAAAACAAGACAGCAAGTCCTTACAAGACTATGATTCACATCTAGGTTCTTCCCCAAACAGACAAACAGACCAGCATCCCCCCCCCCAAAAAAATACCACCCAGAAAAAAAGGATGTTCTCAAAGTTTTTGGGTTTTCTTTATTTGCTTTCCTGTTTTTATGATGAAGGATATGGTGAGTGACTTTGATGTTCCCAGCTATATGTGGGCTGAGATTAGGAAAAAAAAAAAAGATTATATTTTTCTGCCCTGAAGTTTGCTTCCTGATTCAGAGTACATGCTAATGGCAGTTCTTAGATGCATCGTATTGAGTAGGTCAAATACAGAACTAGACCTTAGAGCTCACAGATACCTTTTTGTACTTTTATTCTGACATTTGTAAGAACCTGCAAAACTGCCTAAGTATTAGATAAGATGTCAATAAATCCAAAATACACAGATAATCGGCAGCATTGTAATTCCTAGTGCTTGTGCCTATATAGAATATTTAGTGAAAAATATTACATTGGTAATGCATATAAAGGAGATACTTGTCAAGGTTTAAAGCAAGGTGACAATAAACTGTGGCAGATGCTCTCTGTTAACTCTTACCTCCCGCCACCCCATCCTTTAGATTGGAAAGATGATAGGAAGATAAGGAGGAAGGAGGAGGACTTAGACTTCCAGTTGGAAGGTTTTAAAGGGTTCACTAATGCTACTAATAAATAGAGAATATATACAAAATATACAAAACAAATCTTGAACGCTCGATGTGGCGTTGGCGTCACTCCAGCTGTGTCAGAGCTCGGTGAGTGGAGCTGGCGTGGCTCCAGCAGCTGTAAGGCAGGTATCCGAAAGTCGTGGGTGGGACTTCACGGAAAACTGGAAACTGGATTTCAGGTATGCAGGGCCTGAGGCCTTCCAGATCTCAGGCGGACAGACAAGGTCCTCTCTTGATGCCAGCCATGGTCAAAGAGGGACAGACCCTTGTGTTCACCCTCTTATATAGGGGGTATGACAATTATGGGATGGAATACTCAGTTCTAGTCACCTGTTCCATCCACCCCTCCTCAAACTTGCCCCTCTCACAACAGAACGTGGGAAATCTTATCAGTCTTTCTTGGCTACCATAGTAATAAACCTAAACAAGAGCTTCTTCAGCATTCCGTTGGTCTTCTTATCAACACCGAGTACAGCATCTGAGGAAAAATATGTAGGCAAAATCTCAGAAAAGTACAGCCACCTAGAAGAACTTAGCTGAAAGGAAAAATCACTAAAAGAGAACTGGTCTTGTTTTTAACAAAACCAGAACAATACTATACACACACAGGACATTTTACTAAAAAAGATCTTGACACTTTATCATATTCTTAGTGGAATTTAGTGCTATGTAGATCTCTCAGTTAGATTGCTGTAGTTACACTCAGTAATTAAATGAGCAATTGATTGGCCATCACTGATATAATGAACACTCTACCTTAAAGTGACCTCATGTTTCTGTAAGAAAACAGATGGTATATGTCACACTTATTCCACGAAACAAGCAATACTAATATATCCCATTTGACTCAGAACTAGAGGTCTTAAAGGACTCAGATTTCATGCAGATTCTCTCTTATTTGTGTACTTCATACAGATATCTCTGTTAACACAAATGGCACCAGATAGCTGAATATTATTGGACCCTACAGAAGACCAAACATATAGGTCTATTTCAAGGTGGGTTAAATAGTTATCCAAAAGCTTTTCATGTACTAAGTAGTTCTGTGTTGCCTATCACAGACATTTGAACACCTTGTCTATATGTGAAGATCTAAATTTGTGCACTTAAATTTAGGTGACTACAATCTGGGACTGAACTCCACTCTATTCAGAAAAGCAATTTTTTCCTTTGCCTTTCTCTCTCTGAAGTGGAAAACAAAGGGAACGCTGTTTAAGGAATTTGATAAAGAAATGAGATATAAACTATGTGATTGTATTTGTGTTCTTCATTAGTAAAGTCCTACTATTCTCAACACAAGAACAGTCAAATGATACCAGATGATGCTCTGTTCACATCTCCAAGCTTCTTTAAATCAGCATTTTACCCACAGCCTGCTGATACCCATTTTTCTTCTCACTGTCACCCTATCTGTAGCAGTCTTTTTTAGTTTTCTCCTACAGTTTTATAAGACACTTGTGATCTTTCCATGATTTTACAGTCAGAGAATAAGACAAAGAATCAGTATCTTTAGTAATTTTCAGTCACTAAGCTGTAAAGGAGGCATGCCTTGATAATTTTTTTTCCCCATCATGCTTTTATGAATTTTGCATTAAATGCTAATTCAATAATAACTAAAAATAGTACACAAACTTGATCTCCAGTCATTGATCTCCAGGCTGGATCCATGACTGACAGGCTTGAGTTCAGAGAAATACAGCTTTGGGTGAAGCATTTAATTTTAGAGGTGTTGCAAATGCTAAATTGTGAACATTTAACTGAGTAGATCTCACAGTGATTTTAGTGATGCTAGAGCTTGGACAAAATTAGAGACAAACCTTTGCTGTCTAGCTCTCACGATACTGCACTTTTTGAAGTCTAATGTAGAATTTATTTTAAATCTATTTGTAATTTTGTGCCTAGAGTCTTATTAAGAATTCTCAGAGCTTTGATGTACATGGTGAGATAAACCAAATAAGAATGAGTTATATATATTATATGTATACTTTTGAGATTAGATGTGCTAGATTATAAGTTGAATATCACACACGTTCAGTTTCTAGTTGAAGACATCTAGTTGAAAGCATTGTTTTCATTTGACTTGAAGAAAACTGGTTTGTTGATAACCAGGATTCAATTATTCCAGTTAAAGATGAAGTGTGTGACAAATTATCTTGTTCAATTCAAACCCCACAATTTCTCTTGGTCCTTGGCATGAGCTTCTCACACCTATGCAGAATTAAAGAAACAAGGTATCAAGTCACAGATAACAGAGGAGTCATCATGTGTTTACTTTGCATACATGAAAATATGCATCAGTTGAAAAAAAACCTAGAGAGTAAAACAGACTATGTGCCCATGGATTAAGCACCCTGCTGTAACTATTGATGTATATTTTTAAAATTTTGTATTTCTATGTTCTATTTGAAAGCATCTTAAAATGCAACTTACAAAGCCAGAATTCCCATTCATTGTAGATGTAGTAATATCTTTCTAATTAGTGAATCCATTGTTACACTGCATAATCAACTCATTGAAGACACGCATTATGGTAAAAGAAAAAAAAAACCACAACTACTCAGTACTAACATAGCTGTCCCATTAAAGTCTTGATTAACTTTATAACAATAATGCAATATCATTATGCTTTCATAAATTAGAAGACAAATTGGATATATATCAAGCAATGTTCTTGTATCTTTACAGAACGATGCATGTTTAATTTAAAGTAAAATAACTCCAATGACATTAATTTCTTAAGTAGGGGGGTGACATATATAAACTCAACACAAAAATATAAATGAAATATTTCAACATCTCAACAGTATTATGTTAAAGATTTCAAAGAAAGCTATACAGCTCCTAGGCATTAAACGTCATACAGTAACATCAACAACAACTGATGTGAGCAATGAAAATTGAGCTCATCTATTATGTTTAGACTGATGCATTTAGGTTCAGTCCCACTGCCCCTGTTTGGTCAGCAAGCACCTTTTATCATCTACTTTACTATGTTGGCTCTATCTTTTCAGTTATTTTATAATACAGATATGGCTAAATGGCAATTTGTATCCAAAATGCAGTCTCAGAATCACTGAATTTTCAAATTTTCCAGCTTTGGAAAATACTTTTTCGTTGTTGAAAATGAAGCTAAGATTAAATTTATCAGAACATAAAAGAAGACAGTATTGATGTCTAAATCTGCAGTTTGTACATATATTTATAAATAAGAAAGCAAAGATGCGTTTCCATATACCAGGATTTTATATCTGTATCTTTATAACTGAATGAAATGTTCATAGACTAAATGAGACCTATGGGAAAAGTTCTCAAATATAAAAAAGATTCTATATATCACTGTTAGGAAGAAAACTCTCAGCCCACAAACAAAACCTACAACATTGCTCTGTAACTACTCCAGTAATATTTTTGAAACTATATTGCATGATACCAGCTCAGAAATTGAGTAAACAACAAAGCATTTTTCATAAAATCATTGGACAGCCATCAAACAGTCATTTAAAAGACTGTACATTGAAGGACAGCCTGAGCCATATGAGATAATAGAAAGACTGTAGGTACAAAAGGAAGACTGATTCAAAACCCCAATCCACATCCTTACTCCTGCATGACTGTCAGTTTACTTCAAACTGTAGCTAATAAATTTGTGTCCACTCTTGCTTGTCTTCTCAAAGCACACAGTTCTAAAATTTGATGCACTTTCTATTGTGTTTCTATGGTACCTGATGGTGAAGTTTCATCCAACTTCTAGGTACTAATGTGTCATCTATTTTTCAAGGTATTTCTAGAAGCAGGATATAAGGAAGATCCCAACTTTCATCTTATAAATACAGCGAAACCTGTTTGAGGAGAAAATAAAGCAATTTATCAACAATTTCTTCAAAAAGAAATGTAATGTACTGTAAATCTGAATCACATAATAGTAATAAGATATCTAGTATGTATTATCTATTTTATTTTATTATTTTTTTTAAATCTCTTTCCCAGATTGTTCTGAAAAGTACATATTTTTTTTCTTATCCTTGAATAAATTAATTGGATTTTTTCCCCATTGCTTTTAGCTCATGCAGAGATCTTTGGGAGAAATTTTGCTGTTATTTAGATTTTTTTTGGAAATGCTACAGAACAGAAACCATGAGTTAGCTAAAAGCAATGGGATTCTAGCGAATAAGATATCACATCAGTATACTAATCATATTACAGCCTAAAGACAACTGCAGAGAAGCCAACAAAACAGCAAGTAGAGACTGCCAATGAGCCAGATGCTACTGTTGGAAAAGAAATTTCTATGGTTCAGCATCTGGACACCATGAATACCTTTCAGAAATGAACTCAAGAACTATTCTATACTGAGATACAGAGAAAGTTTATTAAAATACTGTTCCAGTTTTGTTAAAAACAGGTTTCTCTTTTAGTGAATTTTCCTTTCATCGAAAGTCTTCTTACTAATCGTGCTTTTCTGAAAGCTAGGATACATGTTTTGGTAGACATAGCAATGGAATGCAAGGTTGCTGATAAGAACGCACATCGTGTGAGATGTGCAAGCAGGAGGTGACTGAAACTGACCAACTGAGTATTCCATCCCATTCACGTGATACTTCATATAAAAGTGGGAGATCACGAGGATCTCGTTCCCTTTCCCTATGGCCGACATTAGGAGAGGACCTTGCGAGTCATCCCTGCGAACTGAGGCCTAGTGACAGACTGAATCTAGTTCCAGTTGGCTGCAGACTCCAGTCCAGGACTTCTGGGTGCTGGCCCTACATCTGCTGGAGCAGTTGCTGGGACTTTCAAGATTGGTTTTGTATATTTTGTATTATTTTCTCTATTTTATTAGTAGCATTAGTAAAACATTTTTGATTTTTCAGCTTTCTTCTCTTTGTCCTTCTTTCCCTTCCAATCACCTGTCCTTAGTGGGAAGAAGGGAGAGGGGGGACCAAAAGGGGAATAAGGGGGAGGAGGGGTTAACAAAAACATCTTCCATAGTTTGTTGTCACCCTGCAATCAAACCTTGACAAAAACATATCACTGGCAAACACTTGCCACATTAAAAAAAAAGAAGAAGTCATTAGAAGGTATTGTAACTGAATTTGTTAAAAAAGAGAAGGAAAATAGAAATGTATCCTTTAAAATATATTTTAAGCCATCTCCTGTGCTCATTTTGAATTATCAAGGGTGGTCTTGTAATCAACATGGCAGTTGGTGTGTGGATGTCATTTTGACTTTATTTGACTTCAGAGGAAGTCTTAGTTGTAAGCATGATTTTACTTGTGATTTTATACAGCTCTACAGCTCATCTGGACATTTCTTTTTACTAGCAGTCCCATTGGATGTAAGCTTTATCCATGTAAAGATGTTGAATAAAACAGTGATTAAATGGATGCTGCATGTGCTAATTTTGATTCATCTTTCTCAAGGACTGTAGGCTGAAAAGTTTTTCCGCTGTGAAGATAAGGGAAGAGAGAGAATACGACTGTAGGCACGAAGGTAAATGACACGCTGCATTGGCCGTCTTCTCCAGCACGAAGAACATGCAGATGAAAAAGATGTGAATAAAATAAGCCGATGTTAAATGGAACTTAACATCTTATGATGTTTTTCAGTCACAATTTTCATATTAAATAGAAAGGAAGCATTAGGAATGGTCATGGTTTGTGCAAATAATGAAGGGGAAGGCTTACGTAGACATATCATATCACTCATGGAATATGCTCATATAATAAAATGGAGAAGATATGTGTCCAGGAGGAATAGCACTAAACTAAATATCCTGCTTTTGGTTAAAACAAGACCAATTCTATTATAGTGTTTGTTTTTTTTTTCTTTCAGATCAGTTCTTGTAAGTAACTGCATTTTTCTGCAGATACTGTTGGCTGCATGTTATTCAAACAGTGTCCATTCCAGAACTGATGCCTGATGTTTGCAGTCTTACTAAGCTAATGGTAGGAATAGAATGCAGAAAAGCCCCACATTTACAATTTGTCACTATAGCAGCCAAAGTCACTGATAGAGCTCTTATGTCCCACAAGTGAAGGATTGTAAAGGGCCATTCTTTCAGGAAGTGGTGGACAGAACACGTTCCCCAAACTGACTAACAAGGTATTCCATCCCATCCACGTCATACACAGTTTAAAGCTGAGGGATCATGGGAGTCTTGCTTTCTTGGTCTATGGCTGGTGTCTGAAGAGAACGCTGCTTGTTGTTTTGCCTGCGATTCTGATCCTGGTATTAGTCAGTGCACTCCTGAATGCCAGCCCCACCCACCAGCACACAATTCCATGATCATCCAGGAGATTCAATATTGGTTTTGCATATTTTGTATTATTTATCTTAGTATTACTAGTAAAGCTGTTTCAACTTTCCAACTTGTGTCTCTTCCTTTTCCTCCTTTTCCCTTTCCTTAGTGTGTGGGGCTGGGGGTTAATAGGAAGCATCTGACACACTTTAATGTTGCCCTGCAATAAACAGTGACACTAAACCCTTTCAAAGTCTAGAAAAGTGAGGATTGAGAATAGGTGTACAGATCAGCTCTGCTATGGCTCAGACACTAGACTTCAGTTTGAACTGGGACAATGTCAGCAGGAAAAATGAAGGTTAGTAGTACCATGGCCTATTTAGTCAATAGAAATAATTAAATCTACATTTTAATCAATCCCCCTGCCTCCTTTTTTTTAGTCACTGTATTAAAATAATTTTCAGAAATATAAACGTTTAAATGGTACTTTTAATGAGAATGAAATGAGAATGAAGCCTGCTGAATTAACATTAAAAATACTTTTCTTGGAATTTGCCAATCCTGCTTTAACTCACAAATATTCTCAGGCAGGATGACAAATACTATCTAAATCATCAACATTGTTAATGATGATAAAATATAAGCATATTGTGTATAGTTATTACAGTTACTCTTTCTAAAATAGTAAAATATAGTCACACAAAAAAAGCATCTTATTATATAACTAATATGAATAAGAATTTTTTTCCATGGGGTGCCTCTATACTTAAAATTTCTAAGTGTGTTGAAAGAACAGTTTAGGAAAATTGAGACAGGCTTTCCATTACTCCAACACACATTTTGAACAAAACTTTTACAGAAAAATAAAAAAAAAAGTCCAAACAAGCAAAAAATTCAACCCTAGAAACAAGAAGTTCTATCATGAAGTCCTCAGACAGCTTCTCATTTATTATTGATTTTATGTGAGAAGCACTCAGAATAAGGGCAATGGACACTATTATGAAATAATGGTACAGCTAAGCATCATACATTATTTTAATTGTTATTATGATGTCACCAGCATTTCCACGATGTCTTAGGATACATAACCTTGAGCCATATGGGTCTGGTTTTACCTCTAGACTATTAGTACCTGTGCTTCATATAATTATCTAAAAAGTTATTAAAATTATACATCTATCCTTTCACATAAAGAGGGTGCCTGATCAAGCAGACAAGGTAACATTACGTTTTTCAAATAAATAGAAATATATCAAGAGTAAATAATGTCTAGTTCCAAGTAAGAGTTTTATAAAATACTGCCCAGGGAAAAGAAAATTTACCACAGTTCAGGAATAATGCCCATAGCCTTTATTTTCACATCATAATCACAGTTTTGGATCTCGGTAATTTGTTTTCTCCCATGGGTAATATACATAGTAAATAATAGTAAATAATAGTAGCTATTGACCTTAGAACCAGTCACTGTTTATTTGCTGCTTTTTTTCTAGTGCAACATACGCAATTTTATGTTTCCTGTAGTGTGCTTGACAAGCAAAAAAGTAGAAAAATAAGAAAATGGTTCCCAAATTCTGAAAGAAGTTGAATAAATTTTAAAGTCTCAAACCTTAAATTAACTGTGGCAGTTGGTGCATCCTGTGCTTAGGAATTTCTGGTTTAGGTCAGAATGCCAAGTGAACTTAATGCTGAAACTACTGATAGATGCTCAATACTTGAGAATAAAAAATGTTAAACAGCTAGCTGTGCAATGCCACAAAATTGGTTTTATTATGAAAAATACTTTAGGTATTTAGGTCAGCACATTGAATTGTGCTTGGCTGTTAGGATGATAGAATACAGTCCCATAATTCTTGGCCTCAGTCACAGCACTCCTTATGTGAGGAATCTGAACCTCTGATGCAGGGCAATTGTTTGCTAGTCAAATTCTAGGCTTATGCCGTGTTTGTGGCTTTTAATTCAATTACAAATCTTGATTTAAGCCTCTTAGAAGTACTTATGATGGACTGTAAAGACCAAGTAAGAACTACATCGTGCTACTTGTGCATTTATGAAAGAAAATGCAATCATTAAGATTTTATCATTTCTATAAAAAATTGTGACATGAAACAACGCTTTGATGTACACTGTTTATGATATTTTATTTTCATAACTGATTGCACATATTTTAATGGAATTATCTTTTTATTCATTTACTTCTAAATGCTGCACCCATTTTCTAGACTCTATCATTTGCAGCAGATGAGTAAATATACTTATATGACTTTGAAACTACCCCATTTCTGACTGCAGTTTTCTTACTACTGTGAATGACTTTCACAACAGGAACGCAGGCCAATTTAAAGTCCAGGCACCAAGCAATTTGAGATCCACCAGCTTTATGCAGTAATATAATTATTCCCTCCGAGGCTCTTAATTGTATTCATCACACCATGATTTCTGCACAAATTAAGCATGCATTTACTGCTATATATAACTTGCTTTGCAGTTAACATCCTGGAAACAAATTTCAAGGAGATAGAATCTTGAACTTAGTCATCCCATGAAATCTCTAGTTTCACTGCTTGGAAAAGTCACTTAGACTGTAAGGTCATTATATTTTTACATCACCAAATCATATAAAGAGAAGCAGTGAAAATAAAGTGTGATGAAAAGATCAGCAAACTTTAATGCAAATATTTTTTTTCAGTCTTCAATTGTTAAAGCCACAGGTAAAAACACCCCTCAGATATGCTTTTAAGATAGAAAGCAAAAAATGAACATTATAAAAAAACCTTGCAATCTACAGAAGACAACATGTCTGAAATTCAGAGACAGAAAAAATATGACTGGTATATATATGTGTTTGCATATGGATATATAAGTGTGTGTGCCATTCTTGACTTTTACTTCAGTAATTTTATAACATATTACACATTTCTAAGGAGCATTTCTAGTAAAAAAATACTCAGAAGGTACTTTGTATAATTTTTCAAATAATAAATTACAATCAATGTATCATTTTTTAGGAAATAATTAGATGTCTACACTTCTCTATGTACGGTTTTGAGCTTCCTTTACAGGGATATATTCACTGTGTCACCCAGATCATTTAAAAATGTGTAAGTTTTAATAACTAGAGCACAGCAGCGTTTGTATATGTGGATCCAGAATAACTCACTGTGTGTTTTTCTTGGTAAAATAAGGAAAACAAAGTCTAATGCTATGCCTGTCTCACTAACCCATAGATATGTGGACCTAGGCATCCCTTTTGTATTTCACTGGAAATCCTTCTGGGATTTTAAACTAGAGTGCCATTTTGACATGTCTGTAAATTGCTGTATAAATTGTCCAGTATCCCACAGAGTTAAGAATCAACATTTTAGCAAGCTTCAGAGCTGTTGTTGGTAGTAGAAATATCCAGAGTTAATGAGAGAGTTAAGTGCTAGAATCAATAGCAAAAAAAATAGGAAAACAATGTAAAGCTCCATGACTTGAATTGGCCTCTACATACTGAAGGTTAAACCATAAAATATCTCTGAAGTGTCAGAAGCTGGCAAGCATCAGTGAAAGAATGCTGGCCTGATATGATTGAGACGGCAACTCTTACATCCTTGCAACATTATTTTATATTCTTTTTATCTTTTTCCCCCCTATTTTTCCTTCATTATGTGTAACATGTTTACTGAGTCTAGAAACTCCTTCAAGGTTTATTCTATTTGTATTTAATGAAATTAGAAAGACTGATGGTTAGAGTTTCATGTCTGTCTTCTATCCTAGTTGTTTGAGATGTTGGTAAAATAACGAAAATATCATCAGACCTTTCAGTTAAGGCTTGACATGTCCTTGATGTGTGATTAGACTCAAAGTATGAGGTGGTAAGAACAATTCCTAAGTTCAGGAACAAGCCCTAATCTCCAGATGTCAAAAAAAACCTTATCTATTGACTAATAAAATTAAATTGCATATTGCCATATGTAATGTGAGCAGAATTGCATTGATATACTGATATCAGTATACTGATACTTAAGACAT
The DNA here is from genome assembly GCF_036013475.1 of Columba livia. NCBI lineage: Eukaryota > Metazoa > Chordata > Aves > Columbiformes > Columbidae > Columba > Columba livia. The sequence continues at coordinate 43,078,560 of NC_088602.1, read as the reverse complement.
CAGATATGTCATGTCACAATACACATGTTAGGATACAGAAATATTTCTACATTTGTTGCATATATGAGGAAGAACCTTTGTTAGAAAATTACTTGGGAAAATTCTCTTGGAGATCTGTAGGACACTGGCCTGACTAAAGGTCCTAAATTAGGAATTTCAATAGCCTACAGGGAGCACCTCCCTCACAATTAATATACCTAAGAATTACAACATGAGAACAGCATGGAAGTGAGTTGGAATGTTATATCAGGTCCAAGGGAGTCTTTAATTTAATGATCTCTTTTAGCTGCAGTTCACATGTGTGAATCCTCTACCCTTGTCTGATAGGAACACTCTTTCAGAGCATTGCATTGTGTGAATAAGCAGGTGTTATTTCTACATTCACAGTACAGAAATGGTCCTGCAAAATCTACATAAGATACCAGGCAACCTGCCACCAATTAATAAAATCCATAATCTCTAAGCATAGAGCAAAACCAGCAACAAATTTTAGCCAAAATATAGCAACAATATCAGCAAACATCTATTGACATTGAAAACTGCCAGCCCTTCCAGGTCCCCAAAAGAAGCCTTTTCCTCAACAAACCTCAACTCTGTGTACACATCTGTTCAATATGCCTGGCTTTGCAAAAATCTGAGAAGAGCAAAACATTTAGATTACTCTTGAACAAAGAGAAGAGCTGCAGGAACATTATGGAAAATGAAGTGTAGCATGCTCATCGTTCCTGTCCTGGGATGCGGACTTCTTTCCCAATAAATAGCAGAATTGGAAAAGACCCTCTCCTGAGTGCCTTGCTCTAAGCCATTTGGAGCCTTAGAAGTCAGAAGCAGTAGCCTTGCATCCTCCTGAAAGAGGAGTAAACCATCAAATTTGTAAACTAGTTTCTTTATATTCCCTTAAGTGTATTATCTAAAACATTATTAAACTAACTTTTTTAAAAAAAAAAACAAAAACCCAGACTTCTCAGAACAACATATTCCAAGTGGATTTGCAGCTGACAGCAAAGCACATTACAGTAATTTGGTGCACAAAATCTGAACATGGGCTATCAGATTCTTCTAAGAACGAATGACCGTCTCAGTTACTGCTGCTGTTTGTTTATATAAAACAGCCTTGAGCAAAGCAGTAAGATTTGGCAAATCACCATGAGCCAGGAGATTTTGCAGAAGTCTTTCTTCTCAGAAAGGGCAAAGTGGTAACCATGCCTAGATTTTCAGATTTCTGGGTATCTTGTTGGCTGTGGACCCCCTCTATGGACAAAATGTCCCACCGCTTCTCCTCCTCCACCTGTGGGTGCGGAGGTGAACATGAGGGGTCACCATGCCCTAAAGTGTGTATATGAGGACAGGCACAGTGGGTCACAAAGATGCCAAATAGCCACCAACTGCTCTATTTAAAGCTCCAAACCATATTGGGGTCCGCTGAACTGCTATACATGCTAAAACTTGAATTCTAACACCCATGCATATATAGTTCTTGGTTTGTGAGATATATAAATGTTCTTTGATTAGTTGGATTCTGAGATCAAATAGTTTATGGGCCATTATTCTTCTGCTTAGGGTATTGCCACTTCTGGCTAGATCTCCAGTTTTGGTAAAGACTTATTTTTTTCTCTGATAATTTAAAGCATTTCAATCTTTATCAGAGCCTTTTCACATCACTGTATATGTTCAGGTAGTAAAATGAAGACAGGATTGTAACATGTTCAGTAAATCTCTGTTTTCCCAATCTAACAATAGCATTTCAGGCATGGTGCCCAGGCCTCGACATCTACTATTGGCCCAAATACAAGCTTACTGTTCTATGTATCAAGTTGCTACCATGTACTGAAGCACATGCCCTTATCTTCGTTTGTTTTGTTGCCATTGTTTGGTAGACAATACCAGAACACTGTTGTTTTGCTCCTTTGACAACTTAACTATGTGAAGAAAATTAGAATTCTCTCAATTGTGTACACATTTAAGTCCCCAAAACCCTGTCAGACTGAAAGGACACTGTATTGGATAAGAAGAAATAAAATTTTTAGCTTTACCAAAATATTAAAATCACATCTCTTGAAGAGTCCAGTCTAGCGATGACTGAGGCTGGTGGATTTCAGTAGCCACTATATTATAGAACTATTGGCTGTTTTCACATCCAGCAATAAATGTAGCTGCATATTTGTCACTTAATCAGTGTAGATTTTATCTCAGTAATAATAGCAATCTAAAGCCAGTTACTTTTAATAGAAAGTATGTATGTAAAGCAGAAGTTCTGAGCAATCAGACAAAGCAGCACAATTAATGTAATAAAAACCTTCAACAGGAAGTCTATTGTGTCTGTTTCCCTCTTAATCAACTGCAAAATTATAAAGGAGTTACAGGAACTATAAAGTCACACGAGAAACATGTCATAGACATTTTCTTTGTTATCAAACGAAATTCTCTATTCATATGAGGAAAAATAATCTGAAAAGATAAGTAATTTTTGCAGGTGCTTCTGTTTTTTTCCCTTTCCATTACAGATGCATGAATACCCAACTTTCATGCTGCTGTTTTTCTCATACCTGCAGTTGACATTAAAATAATAGAGCCAATGAAGTGCACATAGTACTAGATTTATGTTACACATATCACTCTGTCAGTTGGTAATTGACATAATGACAAAATGGCCAGGGAAAATATAGTTGGAAAAAAGGGATTTGAACAAACTGTGCAAAAGAAGCAGTCTGAAGAGCCTGCATATACTCAGTGGCATGACTAGCTGCATTCCCATTGTATTGCTTAAAAAACCCAAATATGCTAGGTCTTGTGGGTATGAGGTAAGTCTAATAAACACAAACCTTCTAATTTTCTACTTCCAAAGAAAGGTCTGCCAAGGTTAATGCTGAAGGTTCCTGAAGAATTTTGATTGGCACTGAGCAATAGTTTGAGAAGTATAACTGAAGAAAATGAAACAATAGACTACTGAAATATCAAGGGAACTGATATTGTTAGCAGTGTTCACGCAGCATCATACACCATGGCATCCTGGATATGAATATTCATGCAGCTACAGTTACATATGCACAAAACCCTTTAAAAGTTCCCTGAGATATTATTATGCTGTAACTATTAATCCCAGTTAATATGTCCTGAAAAGAATAAGGCCTGGAACTACCCAGAAGGAAACTTTTGCTATTAATACTTGGTTTATATAAGAAACTTCTTTAATTGTACACACTGAGTTTCAAACACTGGTATAAGAACATGAAAGATGTTTGAATAGTTGCGCCCTAAAGTAGTACTACGCTTTTGTGTTCACATTGTGTTCAGTTCTCTCCCTTCCTAAAACAATGATCCTGTCCATAATTTCTGCTAGAAACCGTGCCAACCCACATTACCTCCCAGATTGCAACTGGGCACTGGTTTGGGTAAAAACATTCCAGGAAGCATACGAGAAGCCAAAAAGCATGAGTGATTTAGTGATAGCGTTTGAGTTTGGCCTCTGGCCCTGCTTGATCTGCAGAAAACCAGCAGGCACATTCATAGTTCTAATGAAAAGGGGCATGGATGTGCATAGCTACAACTGGTTCTTAACTGGTTATTTGGTTATTTTTCTAAAAACTCACTCTTTTGTTTTTAAATTTCTTTCTTTTGGGTGGCTTTCCTCAAGAAGAAACTGGTACAGAAGCTAGCCATAAGCAATGTCAAGGATGCAAGCCAGACCTTGACACTCAGTATGTATATCAGCGACTGATTCCTGTCCTCTTTGAAAGCATGGTCACAGTCAGTACATACTGCCCGGCTAGACACCTGTTTAAGGCAAACACAGCCTCTAGTATGAAAAGTAGCATAAGCTTCAGAATGTGAGGAGACGTCAGAAACATCTTTGCTCTTAACACTTCCTATTGGCTATTCTCTAGGTTACTTCCCACTTAGTAGTGCACTTTCTGGTTTGCTTTTTAAGACATATCTTAATCACACTCTTGAAAATATAAAGAACATCACTGCTTAGTTTCTAAAATACAGTGCTTTTGTTCACAAATGTGTGCAAAAATCACAGTTTGGTATTTGTGATTATAATGTATATAGTCTCATTCACTTTATACATGTGAGTCCTATTACTGATGATTTCCAAATGCATTGTAAAGATCTATGATAAAAAATTATAAATGCTTATGAAGAATTTTGGCCAACACCGAAATAGATCTCTTATGGATCTGCAGAACATTAAATGAAATAATAAACAGTTACTTAGAAGATTAAAAAGTCTTCATTTCCGTTTTATTGTCTATATAAAATGTGGCCCAAAAATGACCTATCTGAATTGGTATTCATAAGCATTATGTAGCTACTTTTAAAAAGGTATGTGTGTTTGTGGAGCTTTTGTAGTTCATATTTATTTATAGTTAAAGAAGCTCAGGAATTCTTTATTATATAATATTCATAATCTCATTTGTAATACAACCTTACCATCTTTTGAAAGACTTTTCTATAGAAAATATGGTTGTGTTCTATGCAATAATCCAAACCCAACAATACACATGTGCAAGACCCATCACAATTTTCTCCTATTTGCCTCATTAGGCTCAATGCTTAAAAGAGATCAATGACTCAGAGGTGAATTGACAAAACATATATTTTACATTTGGTTGTGTCCTGCCTTACACAGAGAAATATATTTAGTTTCTATTTATTTTCTGAAGCATTTCTACTTTCATTTCTCTGAGTATTTCTACATTCAGCTGCTTTCACACTTTTTTTTTGTTTCACCAGCAATCTGTTAGTGATCTTTTCCTTTCATCTCTCCACATATACATCCTAATGAAATCATTATGGCTGAACTGTTGGTTTTCATCCTCTTCTATTCTCACAGTATATGGTGGTAATGATCTCATTTTATTTTGGTACACTGACATTACACCTGTCCTTTTCATACCCCAAATCTACTTCATGTTTATTTAAATAAATATATTTAATTATTCAAATCACACAGCTGTATAATCTCACTGGATGCAAAAACATTTGATTATCAGATATGGGATACTGACACAGCTTCTAACATTTGTTTTCTTGTGGAAATTACAAGTTGTTAAACAACAATACCCTGAACTGCTCTATTACAAAAAAAAAGAAAAAGAAAAAAAGGTTTGATAATGGTTTGAAAGGTTTTACTATTAAAGAGGGAAGATGTGTCTCATTTTGTATCTTCTTGCATTACATTCCATCATCAGCTTGCATGATCTTACATTTTTAACTTAGAGGACAGTAATTCTTCCACTACAAATTTATTTTAACTTTAGTATCAGGACTTAACTGAAATGTGGAAGTCTCACCAAAGCAAGGATTGTGAAAATAGGGAAATATTTCTTAGGCCAGTGTATGAATAGTAGAGCTTCACTAATTTGTATCTATTTCTGGGGAGCAGCTTGTGCATTTTCTGGAGCTTGGAAACAAGTAGAAAGTTTAATCACCTTTTTGGCCTTGTACTTTCTCTGAAAATTTCTCTTTACTCACTGAAGTACTATTTTTTACTTGGTTCATAATTCTGGCCAGCTTTTCATCATGAGCAACATATAATCAAGACCTAGGAAAAGGTTTTTTTTAATTTCTTTTGTTGTTTTTCCATGTTCCATAAGGCACTGTTGAAGAGTTCCTTAAAAATGCATGATTTCCCTGAAGGTATATGCACAGGGAAGAGCAATTTTCTGCCTTCTCCCTCTTTCCCTTCTGTACTTCCTCACATTGGATGATGAGAAGAGCCCAGTGCATAATGGGAAAATTGAGTGGGTTGATGAGAATTAACCTTTCAGCTGTCAGTAGTTGGAAACTATTGCTAACTGATGTGAAATAGCATAGCTCATAGTTTTGATTGGAAAAGTCTCAGCTGAGTCAGATAAAAACTCAACCAAACCACGTAACTCACCAAATAACAGCAATAAACAAGAGATAAAGGGTCAGCACCTTTGCTTATTAATGTGTTTTTCTTAGGTATTAAAAGCCCCTGCCTCTGCTAGCTGCTCCCATCACCCAGGGAAAGTTAGGGAAACTTCCTTTATTTCTTTCTCCACCACCAAAAGAGAAACCAGGGAGTCAGTGGTACCAAGGGGAGGACAAACTCTGCCCGCATTCTTTCTGTTCAATGTCAGAAATGATGGGGTCTGCTAACAGAGTCTGTTAAGCAGCCCCCTGAAAATCTCCACTCTCTGTTCCTCCCCTCAACATTAAGAATGATTAAAATACTTTAGTACAAAAATCCCAAGGAGATGCTCATAGGACACTTTCACTTGATAAATGTAGACAAATTTTTTCCTTGATATCCTCTCTTGTGAGAGCAAGAACTTGATGTCTTGAGGGTCAAAAAAATCCAAAGCTGACAGCTTGAACATCATTGAAACAGGTCCCTCCCTCTTACTCTCCCTTTTTAGCTATCTTGAGTTTGCATCACAGGCACACTGTATTTATATTAACCCAGGTTCCAGTATTACATTATCACATTAGTATTACTTACCCTAAGAGGTTCTCTTGGTAAGTAACATATTAAAAAATAGAGGCAGTTTTCCCCAAAATGTTTTGAAATAAACTATGGTTTTGGGCTTTTTTCAAGAGCAAAATTTGTAGTTTATGCTTGCAAAAACTAAATATCAATGGACTTGTCATAAAATAATAAGCTTTATTTGAATTTGGTAAGGCAATAAGATCAGATACGTAATATGAAGTTTAGATCTATATCCCTGGGTGTTTTAATTTAGGACATTAAGGTTTACCCTCTGCATTTGGATCTAACTTAAGAAGCAAGTTTAAAAACTTGAATATGGATTTCCTTTTTTTAAATTTAGATGCAAGCACAATTCCCATGAAAATGTTATTAAGAAATAATGAATATACACAGCATCTTCATGGGCCCCACTCTGGACACTCATGTTGTGTGCAAAAATAAGGAGAATGACAAGTGTGTAGCAGATACTAAAAACAAAATAAGCACAGAAAACTTCCATTTGCTTCTTCAAAATAAGGATTATGCTTCAGAGTTCAGGATGTTTCATGAATTACATATCCATAAAGTCAAGATACAGGTGAGAATAAAGAAGTATATGAGTAGGGTGCACAGGGAAGCAACTTTCAATTCAGACTCAGCTTTCTCAAGATGTTGAGTACTAATGTACACAGGAAAGAGAATTAAATCAGTGTTTACAGTTCAAAGGTCATGCTTTCTCAGACTAGTACTTTGTGTGAGAAACATCCATTTTTCAGAGATCAGGGAAAGGTTCATGTTAGAATGATATATCTGTTTTATTCTGAAAGTGAGAAAAGATTTCATCACTATCTGAGTTTATGCTAGACTTCTACAAGGGAATAAAACTTGTTCACTGACTAACACATTGTTGCCATTGAAACTACTACCTGAATACATTACTATTCCATGTGAGTAAGAGTGGAACAGATCCGGGACTATGTTATTTTACTATCAATCAGTGAAACAACTCAGAAGCTTTGTAGCTTTGAAGGATCATCATATTTTAATAAGATAAATCTGGTGTAAGGATTAGAAAAGAATGAGTAAAAAAAAAGAAATATGGTGTGCATCGGAAGGCAAATATCTTTTTGTGTTTGATCTTTACAAAATATTTTATGTGTATGTCAAAAAACACCCAACCAAAGCATTATTTTTCTCATTTATGCAAACAGAAGGATGGTGTATCCAGTAAATAAACTGATCTCTGTTTTCCTTTGAGGTCAGAGATTTAAGCATTATAGATGTATGAATCTACATCTACATGTATTATATATATATATAGTCTAAGATTCATATATAGATGATTGTGGTAGTGTAACAGATACTTTTATTTTATTTTATTTCTGGTTTAGGTATTCTTCTGTGCCATCATCTAAGCAGAAGGTATTATATCATCTAAACTCTAGGTATGACATGATAAGAGCAATGCTGATCAGGACAAAATACTGTATTTTCACTACAGGGTGTGACTGTCTCACTGATATGGTTAATACAGAATCCCTTTCAGATGTATTCTTCCTAGATAAATACTTTCTTTCAATCTTTCTTGTTTTTGTGCTTTCCCATTCAGTCTTTAATTTGTCAGTTTACTCATATCTATGGAACCTTTGGAGTAAAATCCTTTCCTACAGCTGAAATTTCTTAAATACATTAGAGGAGGTCACTATTTGAAAAAAATGCATGCTTAAATGAGTGGACAGCAAGTGACTTCAAAAGTGACCTAAAATCGATCATACTCTTCATCTCTTTTCTGCCATTTTTTTTTTATTAATTCCTGCATTTTCTGCATATTAATAATGTGCTTGATTTCTGTTCAATTACAACAAATTAATATAGTTTAAAATCCTCTTTCTTCTAAATTACACACCCACATACTCCCTTTCTGCAATTCCTGAAAAGAAAAGTTAAAAAAAGGTTGCAAAAACTTTTTACAAATCACACCTGAGACTGGTTTAAGTGTGCTTCATTTTGACTCTCAAAACTAATTAATATTACTTCCCCCACCTCTGCTTTATCAGAAACTTTCTCGTCATGTGCTCATCATTTTTACTTTTTTTTTTTTTCTCTCCATTCAGACATACAGTTTGCATTAAGTCCACTTTTATTTTCTGGATGAGTTTTTTAATCTGTCAGATGTTTGAACTTCTGTTACCAAAAAAAGATCAGAATTCTTTAAAGCAATGTATTTTAAACTACCTGCAACCAACAGTATAAAGTGGTGAACAGAGTGGTCTCTGCTTATTGGATTTATTGATATTTTTGTTACAGTGTGGGACTCATAAATGTAGCGATTATGTTGCCTTCACCTTGGTCTTTTTTGCAGCCTTAAGGTCTCATCTGTCTTACACCACTACACCACTATGTCACTGTAGTAGTTTACTTGTCTTCAGTACAGGTACTCCCAAGGAAATTCTTGAAACGTTTTCAGAAAAACATGTTTCCATTGGTGAACACTATACCAGGCAATTCCTGATGAACTCTGGTGAACTTCAGCTGCTCATGATCTGACACAAAGTCTCTCTGAAGCTATCAGTCTGGAATAACCTTAAACTACTTTTTCTTTTCATATCAGTTACGACATACTCTCTTTCTGCTTTTCCCTCTCTCCGTTCTGAAATCCCTTTCCCTTTGAATTATATTAATTCCTTCTTCTCTCACAGAGTCAAGAAACAGGTTTTATTTTCTTTATATTTAACTTTTGCATTTCTTTTTTTATTGCAAAGAGGAGCAGGTTGATTTTAACTCCTTTAATCATCCTAGTGTATTTTAAAACTAGAACAACATTAATATTTTCCTAATCCATGGAACTGATTTTGGCCACACAAAGGTTGAATCAGTTCAACTAAATCAGTGTGAATCTAATGTATTTCAATTGGCTCAATCCTGTTATGGGATACCCATCAATTATATTAAGAGTTCCTTATACCAGCTTAAATTACATTTCTAAAACTATATATTTTTGTTATCAGTTTTATGACTTCATTCTTCTGATTTTATAGCCTTTGCTCCCAGTGAATACCTGTGCATCAGTGTATAGTTCTGTTCAAATATAGTCTGTTTTGACACAGTGATCTCTTCTTGTATTGAGAAATAGAAGCAACATTACAGTAAAAAGACATGCAAAAAAAAAAGGTTCACCTGATGTGTAAAGCCCTTGCCCATTCCAGTTACCACCTTTTGCTTCAGTGAACTGATAGATTTCCTACACAATTTTATTGTGCTTTTCTTGAGCCTCTCATGTCTATTTTAAATAAAACACATGCCTATGACAGCATGGTAAAGTTTTTATATAGACTTCACGGATTTAAATTCCTTCTCCTTTGATGTCAAGGCAATCTTGATAAGCTTCTTCATGCCTTGTAACCCTTTCCCAAAACGTACTGTCTAAATTTGGGTAGAGTCCCTTTCCTGAAGATTTTGTATGCAGACATACTACTGCTTGTGCTGTTCTCTTATTCTTTAAATTAAATTGAGTTTAAAGATTATAGATCTATGTTATATGTTACTTAGTATAAAATCAAGAATAGCTTTTTTTTTTTTTTTTGGTAAAAGTAATTGTTTAGGGAATCAATTATTTATTTTAGCTTAGAAATGTGATCTTTTAAGTTGTTTCACTTGTGTATTTGACCAACCACTATGCAGATAGACGAAGCAGTCCAACTCTTTATTTTCTATGAAGAGTTCCATAATGTTCTTCATGGAAAAGTAGTTTAGGCTGAGAAATTGATTTATCTTTTCCAACTAATGCCACCTGCATAAGCAAAATATTGGTGAGATTTTAAAGGACAAGTCAAAGGGTAAGATCTGGAATTGATTTTCATTCTGGGTCATGCTTATAGAAATTACAAAAATTGCTGTTTGGTGATAGTGTAAAATGATTTCCTACACTTGCATCAGTCATTTCATAAGGAATGGCAGTCTTGCTAGAACTGTCAGATGAACTGTGGTTCAAAGTATAGGAACAGGAACAGTCTGATGTTTCCTTTTGCTTTATTTTTCTCTTTTCTTTCATGGAGGTTAAGAGTCAGTTTGGGCTTCTGATCTGAATGTGAGAAAGAGAAAACTCTTTGCAAACTAGACTCTCATAAGTCTAATAACTCTAATGGGAACAGAATCTCACTAAATGTTCTCCACCTCCCAGTGGAAGTACAAACTGGATTTCTTTTTTTTTTTTTTTTGCTATAGTGATGCAAGCCTGAACTAGCATTTCCATATCCTCTCTGTAATAAAAGTCCATGTCAAAAGATGAAGATTATAGACATGATCATCTTTCTCATAGAAGTTATTATGAAGATCAAAGGTAATGGGAATGCTGCAACAGGAAACTGGGTGTTTGTGGCAGCACCTGCAGCTTGTTGTATTCCCAGTGCATTTCCAGCCTGGTGCTCTTTTCAGGGCAAAATGAAAATGATCAAAACCACTACTTATGTGTCTAACTACTGCTTCAAATAAGTAACACTCGACAAAAATACTTGATAAAAAAAGGCTTGTAGCCCTTGATACGATGTTATATTTCTCTTCCAATATGACAATTGCTAGATTTTACATTAGACCTCAATTCTTTGGTCTCCTATAATTTTGGCTGAGTTCTGATTCATAAATTTAATTCCAGTCCCTAACATACTCTAGAATACAAAGAAAACTGTGTTATCCACCTAAGCTATATGGAACCTACGGGCCCTCTATATAATTTCTGAAGCTAGTCACATCTCTTCAAAGCACTAGTAATCAGTCATTGCTATGTAAGCTATGATCCCCAGTGATGGGCTGGATGTCTTTTCAGTGTATCCCTTACCCTCTTACTTTCTCTCTCTCCCCAGGAAACACTGATTCTAGTTCTGTACCCATCACTTCTGTCCTCTTACCTCTGAATTCACTGAAGTTTGAAGAACATTTTACATAAAGTTGTACTCACACAAGACCAGTGAAGTCTTTGCTTCAAGTCCTGATCAAGCAATTCTCTTGGCTATAAATTCACAGCCCCCCCTACACTGTAGGAAGAAGATACAGCAATGCATTAATTAATTTTACTCGAATTAAGAAAAATCTAATTAAATGAGCAATTGATTACCTGATTACTTTGCATTGTTAAAGCTCCTAAGTTCTTCTTGAGGTCTTTAACTTTTGCTGAGTGCATTGTTGAGATGATAGGTCTCCTGATGTTTGATTTAAGATGTAGGTTAAAAGACAACAATAAGAATATAGTGCTGATAAAAGGCAAATGAAGTTTATGAAAAAAATCAGCTTCTAATATAATATGTGAATAAACAATTCATTGGGGAATAAGAAAAACATAAGAAAAGTCTTCTTTCATATAAACCTACATAATTTCTGTATAGAAGACTTTTTGATAAGTAGTTTGGGAAGAGGGTCATAGAACAGCTAGCCTTTTAACTAATACTGTTTAATGTCATTGTTACAAAGAATCTTTCATTTTCTAATTACTTTAAAGTAGGACAGATTAATTTGATTTAAATTCACTGATTCAAATGAACAATTTTAATCATTATTTAAATCAGCAGGCTGAAAAACGCAATTTAAAAATTACTTAACTTTGTTTTCTTTTTACTATTTAGCAGTTTTTCTAAAGAAAGATTGAGTCATTGTTTTCTATAATTTTCTATTTTTTAATTGCCTTTTAGGCTAACCAATACCTACAAGCATTTAAAAATAGCTAAGTTATTAAACAAAGAGACTATTATATTTATTTACTGTGCTGAAGTGATTGTTTCTGGTCACTGCATCCTTGAAGAACTTAAAACTAATAAATCTTGATTTCTCACATATAGGGTTTTTTAATACACTTGAAAAACCTTCTTACTATCTCAATACAAAATTTTGTGAGTTTGGTTGTTTTTTAAGTATAAATAAACTAGTTACTGAATATAACTATTTCAAGATCTGAAACAGAATATTCTGCTTGCATACACAAAAGATGCAAGTTATCAAAATCTGATTTAGCACATGATGTAGTGTCACTGTTTAAGGCTTGGCTGGCAATTAAGTGGACAACAGATTCTCTGTATTAATTCTTTCCTTCCCCAAAAGGGAAAAGAGAAAATGGAGAGAGATTTATAAGTTGAAAAATTAAAACAGCTTTAATAAAACAATAACAATGCAAAAGGGGTTAATATTATTAATAATACTTATACTAGAAATAATGAAAAATATACAAAATCAATATTGAGCGCCCCCAGTGATGATCATGGAACTGTATGCTGTGGTGGTGAGCACCACTGATGCTGACTGGTGGGCGCTGGGAAGTCCTGAACTGGACTCAGCAGCAGGCAGGAGCCAGATTCAGAAATGCATGGATTAGGGTCAGAGGCAGGAGAACAGGCAAAGTCCTCCACAGATGCTGGCCATGAAAGAAGAGAGAACGATCCCCATGATCCCTCAGCTTTAAACTGAATATGAGATGTGTGGGATGGAATACGCCACTGGTCAATTTTTCGCCATCTGTTTTGTCAACTCCTCCACACATATGTGACCCTTCTACTACCTTTCTCTTGTGGAACATAAGATTTATCAGTGACCTGGGTTTCTATAGGGATAAGCATAAGCACAGGCCTTCCTGCATACCATTCCTACTGTTACCTTAGTGAAAACTATAAACACTAAGCATCATCAATTTTAGGAGCAGATACTTTCTGAAGAAAAATGTAGTCAACTTCAGAAAGTGCAGGTACTTACAAGATACTTAACTGAAAGAAAAAAGTACTGAAAGGAGAACTGGTTCAGTCCTAGTCCAAACCAGGACATGCAGTTAGACTACATTACTGATAGCTAAATCAAATTTAGATACATACTGGGCATTCCTCATTATATAAATATTTGGAAATTGTTTTTTGCATGTTCATCTAGGCAGACATGATTATTATGAAATAGCTGTCCAGGCCTCAGGCTGCATGGAGCTCCAGCACCTGCATGTCCCCTGAGTACCGACAGGCAGCAGTGGATGTCAGAGCTGCTGGTGTGCCCTGCTAGAAGATCTCTTCAATGATGTATCTATGACACAAGAGGAGCTCAATAAGGCAGTGAAGTATCAGAAATGTGAGTGGGAAATTGATACATGGTGTTGGGCACTGTCCCAGGCTGAGCAACAGCCCTGCCTTAAGGCTGTGCGAGGGGAAACTAAGCCTGAATTCAGCCTCAAGATGACTGTAGCAAGTAACCCACTAGCTGAAGGAGACTGGACCCTTGTCTCTGCTTGGGGCAGAAGGAAGAAACTTCCCCCTTCTTTTTCCTAAAGTGCCCCTGTGTAACAGATATGATGCTCTGGGGGTGGAAATTGAAGAGCACATGCATAGTAGACAGGATCAAGGGGAATCTAACCATGCAAAGTTGATCCAAACACCCAACCTCTGTAGAATGAATGTGTCTAGAAAAACTCATAAAGTATTAGTAATTGGAGATTCCTTACTGAGAGGCACTGAAGCACCCATTTGCCACCCAGACAATTTCTCTAGAGAAATTTACTGCCTACCTGGAGCTCCATTCACAATGTCACAGAGAGGCTAATGAGCCTGGTGAACCCTACAGATCATCATCCATTGATGATACTATTCCAATGATACTGTGATGAGGCGACTTAGAACCCTTAAAAGAGACTATATGTCTCTCAGAGCAATGTTCAAATATCTGGAGCACAGGTGGTGTTTTCCTTCAGCTTCCCAGTCTTTGGAAGCAAGAGATGAACTCTACAGGTGACTGCTTGACTGTGTGGCTGATGCTGTACTCAAGGTTTTGGCTTCTAGAATCATGGGTCTACCTTTGAGAAGCTGGTCTGTTCAGGAGGGACAGACAAGTAGGACAGGGGAAGGGGTGTAAAAGAATGCTTGACTAATCTAGTAGCCTTTTACAAGGGAGTGATCACATCAGTTGGCAAGGGAAGAGTCAGATGTCATCGACCTGGACTTCTCTAAGGCCTTTGATATGGCCCTCCACAACACCTTTGCTGCTAAACTGGAGATATCAAACAGTTAAACATACAAGTTAGCAACTTCAAAGTCAGCTGCTTTTTCCCAACTGAAATTATTATTGTTATGAAATATATTTTGCATAGTACTGAAAATTACTCACATGTGTGTGTATAGATATACATATATTCACATACACACACACGTAGATACAAACTTATACAAATGAAGTGTTAGGAAGAAGAAAAAAAAGCTTATATTAAATACTTTTCCCCTTTCTTCCAAATATGAAAATATTTCATAAGGTCAGCAAATCCAGACAAATCAGATACACTGCAGTTAGCTTCTAGTTAATACACAATAGATTATTTTTTTAACTTTGTAAATAGCTTTTAAACCTTCTAAAAAGATTCTCATCTGTATTTTTGATGTCACTAGAACTCAGCAAAGGATAAAATGATCCCATATGTCTGCTACTTCTTTTTATCATGTTCAAGGTACAAAGAGAAGCTCACCTAGCTTAGAAGCATAAACAAGTCAGTGTCCCTGCAAAACTGTAGTCTTAAACTTACTTAATCGACATCACACACACATACAAATGCACACACAAAGTCTGAGATAATGGAGAAAGTAGTGTTTCTTAGTTGACACTAGTATTCTGGAAAAGGAGATCCCATTTCTCTGTTCAGTGTGTGCTGTTCTATTGGTATACAGAACAAAGAGGAAAGGGGCTGGTTCCTTCTGCTCATTTAGCAACCCATAAGTTGTCCCTAACCTGATGCTGGGTGCTTGATACTTTTGATGAAACCCAGTATCTCTGTGACAGGCTCTGATGGGACTACCTGACAACGAAATGGGAGCTATGAATTCTAGGCTGTATCCCCATTTCATGCATCCAAAGGCATATCTAATAGACCATGGAACATATTTGTGGAGAACTTTCTATTGCCTGCCTGTTAAAAATGACCCACAATGAAGTCAGGTACATTATAAGTAGGTAACTGCCTGACAATTCATTTTTTTTAACTTAAAACTATTTATCCATGGGTTCTGGTTTCTGCTGCTAAGATAGGTTTAAATTATTGTTGTGGTTGTCATTCTTATTGGTATTAAGAAAACTGATAGGCCAATGTAAAGAGAATTCCAGGGAAATAGGTATAGGTTTTCAGTTTGACTTCTTAGTGCTTCATGCTTGTATCTTAGGCAGCCTGAATTGCACCAACAATGCATAAAGACCAAACAGGGCAAGGTCAGCTGCTGAACAGTGGGGAAACCTATAGACTTTGAGAAATTACTTCTGTGACTGAGTAATGAGCCTTGGATTCTGCAACCTGGCACCTGCCATGTGTACTAAATTAATTGAAAATGAAAACCTTTAGAGTCATCACAGAGGCATAAAAGCTGGTGTTACAGAGTGGTGAATCAAGCAGTAGCCTTTATGAATAGATACTGCAGTGTTTTACAGTAATGATCAAAAGCACTATAGCTTGTAACACTATTACTGGACTCTTTATGGATAAGAAGCATTACTCTACTAAGAATTTTTATAGTTCTGAATCTACTAGGCTTTGTTGTAAGTGGCCCTCAGTAAAAGTCTTTAAGTTAATATCAGTATTTCATGCTGTACTACTTTTGCTGTGAGGCCAATATCTCCATTCATTTCTCTTTATTGCATTTTGGTAGATGGAACTGTAGGGCTGGATCCAAGAAAAAGTATTTGAGTGGGTTTAAGGTTTTATGCTGGCAATTATGATCTAGAAAATTCCCTCTGAGATCTTACTTAAAGTATTTGCTGTCAAAATTTGCTAGCTGTCATTTCAACAAGTTCTCTGGGAGCCTTGACTTTGGTACCTAATGGATAAAGTTAATTATGAGGACAGAGGCCTATGATCTATTTTATGCTTATTTTCATCCATTGACTTGCAGTATAAAATGCATTTTGGGTCACTCAGAAATCTATCACCCACATTTCACAAATTGTTGTATCTAACCTTATATTACAGTGCTTTTTATTTGATCTGGACTTATTACATTTGTAACTTTAGCAGTTATTGTGATCATTGAACTGGTAAGGTTGTTTACTGTTGTATAAAGTACACACTGTTGAGATATTCTGTCTTTTAAATTTGTGTGGTTCTAGAGTATTTCTTCTTACAGAGAACCACGTTAAATATAACTGATATAATAAACAAAGTTCTGATGCAGTTATCGCATATGACCTTAGGATTATGACTACGGGAATATAAGGTTATATGGTTACAGTATTATAGTTATACATTAGGCTCCAAGCAGCAGAGGGGAAGAATAGATTATGCGTTTTGTTGATATGTAGCTAGCCATTTTGTCCTGTTTCTTTTTTCCCAATTTTCTTCTTAAAGGATTACAAAACTTTCTAATTAAAGACCCTTCTGAAAATACCACAGTGAAACATGTCATTTAAAAGATAGCCAGCTACAGATTTGGCAACATGCTACATACAGTTGCAGAGCAAATGTGTAATGTATTGAAGACTTCTGGAATTCTGCTGCCAGCAATGAATTTGACAGACAAGCAATACTACATTCATTGGGGAAAACCTATTTTGAAATCTGTTTAATTGCCACAAGATAAATAAGCCACAAGGATTCAAAAGAGTATGACAGGGTGATTTTTTTTTTGAAGCTGTAACAGTTTCAGGCAAGAAGTCCATTTATGGATTCACATTCATCTCATTGTGTTCCTCTTAAATGGTGCTTCCCTGTTGGTTCTACTACCACTAGGAATTTCTGCTCAGTCATGTACAGGCTCATTTCTGCAGACAGGATTAACAAAACTCTACTTAATCTGGATCAGCCAGTAAATAAATGGAGGTGATTATGTCCTCTCTCCCTCTCATCCTTTCCCATCCTCAGATTAATGCAATTAACATCTTAGTTTCTTATTTATATTATAGGAAAACATAGTAAAATAAAATATGATATATAGCACAATAAAGATTTCCTGAGCTCACTTATTAATTTCTTATGGCCATGGTGCTCGTATTTCAATGCAATATGTGTTTTCTATTCAATGTGTGCCATGAAATATGAGTAGTATATGAGTTTGAGACATTGATAACTCTATTTTGAAAAGGCCTTTGCTGGTCTTTTGTAAATCGTAAACTTGTACATTAACCTTTTTGATATATTTGTGGATCCTTTAAAATATTTTTTGAATTCTGTGTTAGGTGAAATGGTACAAACTTATTTCACTAAATGTTCTGAATTTTACCAATGCTAGTACAAGTTTTTGCTAGTACTTACTGCAAATTTTGTCTAATATTTTATCTTTCCATATGACCAATACTGCGTAGTGCTTATAATAATGGAGATTTCTACATCCATTAGGACATTGCAGCAACTTTGCAAGCCCATAAGGTGCCAAGCACACAGTTCTATGACATTAGAGGACTTCGTGATAGCAGGCAGAATGAGATATGAAATGTCAAATCTCTTGATCCACTTCAAGCTAGTTTGAAGGGCAAAAAGCTTAGAACACTGTCATGATTTCATCTGGGATAGAGCTGATTTTCCTCCTAGTAACTGCTGTGGTGTTGTGTTTTGGATTTGGTATGGGAAGGATGTTGATAACACACTGATCTTCTGGTTGATGCTAAGCAGTCAAGGACTTTTCAGCCTCTCATGTTATGCCAGGAATGCGACACAGCCAGGACAGCTGACCCCATCAGACCAAAGAGATCACAGAATGTTAGAGATTGGAAGGGACCTCAAAAGATCATCTAGTTCAATCCCCCTGCCAGAGCAGGAACACTTAGATGAGGTTACTCAGGAATATGTCCACGTGGTTTTTGAATGTCTCCAGAGCAGGAGATATTCTACACCATATGAGGTTATGCTCAGTAAAAAAGCTGAGAGAAGAGGAATGAAGGAGATGGCATTCAGAGTGATGGTGTTTGTCTTCACAAGTAACCATTGAGCATGATGGGGCCTTGCTTTCCTGGAGACGGCTGAACACCTGCCTGCTGACGGGAAGTGGTGAATGAATTCCTTATTTTGCTTTGCTTGTGTGCACAGCTTTTGTTTTACCTATTAAACTGTCTTTATCTCAACCCATGAGTTGCCTCACTTTTACCCTTCTGATTCTCTCTCCCATCCTAACAGGGAGGGACCAAGTGAGTGGCTGTGTGGTGCTTAGTTGCTGGCTAGGGTTAAACCATGAGAGATACCGATTTCTGTATGGCTTGTAAATCTTGATAGTACAGTTCAGTGAGATGGAAAATGTATGTTGAATTCCCAAGGTAATCAAAATGAAGTTTCTACCCCTTAGCTTTCTCTGAACATGCTTCTTTGGATACATTATAAATGTCTGAAGGGTGGATGTCAAGACGATGGGACCAGACTCCTTTCAGTGGTGCCCAACAACAGGATGAGGGGCAATGGGCACAGAATGAAGCATAGATTCTGTCTGAATATGAGGAGAAACTTCTTTACTTTGAGGGTGCCAGAGCACTGGTACAGGCTGCCCAGAGAGACTATGGAGTCTTTTCTGGACACACTCAAAACCCTCCTGGACACATTCCTGTGTGATCTACTCTGGGTGAACCTGCTTTAGCATATGGGTTGGACTAGATGATCTCCAGAGGTCCCTTCCAACCCCAACTGTTCTGTGGTTCTGTGATTCTGTGATTAGGAAGCCTTATTATGTTGCGCACCCTCAAAATAAAATTTAATAGTGACAGTGATTCTAATGTAAAATGCTGGACTTACAAAAACTCAGAGAGTCTTCAAGTTAAACCTTTAGCAAGACGTTTGATATTGCCAGTTGTGGAGACATCCTAGAACCTCATTTACTGTCCCCAGATGAGGCTCTTTTCTGAAGAGATGTTCTAGATCACTCAGCCATAGAAAAGTACTTCATATTGTGGAACTCCATGAAAATGCCTATGACAGTATTTTATCCTGGAAATATGCTGTAACAGCACCTAGGTATGTTCAGACTGAAGGAGGTTCATCAGAAGATCAAATATTCTTTGTTTCTGTTTCATATAGATAATGGTTTCCTCTGCTTCTATTTAAATAGAAGGATGATTTCAGGTTTTCTTGTGACATAAATTTTATACTAGTGCATAATAAAGTTGATATTAAAAAAAAATGTGAGCAACACCGAAGTATCAAAAAGAAAGATGCTATTAAAACAAAGTTAATTCAGACAGATAGTAAACAGTATAAAGGTACCAGACAAAACTTACTGAAAAAACACTTTTTTTTATAACTTGAATTCAATTGCAGCTTCAAACCTTCAGGAATCATACTCCATATAATTCTTAAACAATGAGATTTTAAATGCAGAAATATATATAAATATCAAAACCATAAGTAAACATCCCTAAGAATAAAATACAACATATTCAGAAAGCTTTCCTTTTCTAGAATATGCCTCTTTTTTTGTCCTTGCTTTTCAGTGTTGAAGCTGCCTTCTCTAACCATTTTCTATTCGGATTAGAGGAAAGAATTGTTTTCTGAATGTTATTTTCCAGTGATAAAATGAAAACAAAAGGTTAGTGGCACAAAGATAAAAGTATTTACATAAGACTATTTTATACTTGAGTTTCTACAGTCACATATTCTCTTTTTTCATTCTTATATTGTGATCCACGTTATTACAAAGTAATGCATGTCTCTTTCAAGAGACATTTTTACTCACAGGGAAATGGAAAAAATGAACACAGACTTGTCAGTGTTTATTAGGCAAGGAAAATAGTATCTAGAAACCATGACATTAAATGATTATCAAAACATAATTGAATATTTTCTTATGCACGTAAGTAATTTAAGTTGTAGGTTTTATGATAGTTACTTTGTACATAGACAAAGTTATTCTCACCATTTAATATTAGGTATTTAACTTCACAAGCTATATTAGAGGACTGAACTCCCTATATGAGATATAAAACCTGGAAAGGAAAATTCATAGCATGTATGTTAGGAGCTGACTTGTCCCATTAACAAGAATCTGATGCTTTAACCTGCTGCTTAAATACAGGGAGTGTATAACCCGCAGCAGCATGAGACAGTGTGAGGCAGCTGTCTATCAGAGACAGACTTCTTTCTGCTGAAAAGGCCTGCAGCGATAACCTTTTGTTATGCCCATACTAGAGTAATCTTTATGCTAGAATACATGAGAACATATAGTACAATGAGCAGGGAAAAGTAATAGAAGTAAAGGTTTTAGGATATGTAACTCCTGTCTGGCTTGGGAAGCTTCAGAAGGAATTGCATAGTACTGTGGGAGAAGAGGTCTATTGAGAGGACAAGTGAGAGTGTTAACAGCAAATGCATTGAAAAACGGGAATTGTGATGGGGTAGAAGTAGGACATCAGTGTCTGGAGCTGCAGGACAGAACACGTTTCTAAGCTTCTAGGGTGTAATATAAGCTCTTTTCCCCGTGTAACTAAGGAGGAGGATTTTTGTATCTCATTGCTTATTAGGCCAAATCAGGAAAATAAAATTATAATTCTTTGGCTCTTAGTAACCTAACCATCACATGTGCAAAATAAATACACAATGGTGTACACATAGCTCAGATTGATAGATGTCTTTTTCACATCTGAGAAACTCTAACTATATAATCACACTAAGGACACCAACTCCCTGGTTTGTAAAAGTATTTCAGCATGCTGGTCTTCTCCTGGGTAATTTTTTTTGAAACTAGTGAGGGTTTGAGTTGCTGAAGTTAGATGAAGTATAAAAGAGCGTTCAGGTTTTTGTGAAGTATTTATCTCAAACAAGTTGTTGCCAAATATGCAGGACACATGCCAGGCAGAATTGGGATCAGATAAATCCTGAAGGGAAATCAAAAGGCTGAATGCTTGCTGCGTGGTCCTTGTGTATGTGTGAGAGAGAATCAGATGAAATAATACAAAAGCACTGATAGAATGTAAGCAAGGAAACTAGAAATATCCATAGAAACAGGAGTTATTCTGTAATTGAATACTTTGGAATAGTGTACCACATCACGTGTGCATTCTGATTTATCACTTTTGTCTAGTCCTTGCAGGAGCTTTTGCTACACTTGGACAACAATACTGACAAAAGAATGAAGATGATTGCTTTTGAGTAGAGGATGGTTAAGAAGAAGTTCAGGTGCTTAAGCAAAAATTCTTCATCTGGGGCTGTCAGAAGGGTTGCTTGGGAACAGCAGTTGAGGATGAGGAAAGGTATCTCAGGACATCTCAGATGGCATTGCCCAGCAAAATTTATACAATGGAAAAATTCCTTGTGGGTCTGAAACCTTTGGCCTTGTTAATTTAACTACATAAAACTACAGAGCAGTTTGCAATAAACCATATGTCTGGAATTGTGGACCCATCAGGTACCTCTGTGAAGTTAAAAGCCTTGACATCATTTTGCAGCAAACAGAAAGAAAATGGACAATAAGACCTCTTCTACAATATCCTCTGATCTGACAAAATCTCCTGAATGAGATAAGGCAGGGAGAAATTCCTAAGGCAATCTCAGTTTCTGACATTTATGCTATTCAGACTCAGATCCAGATGAGATACTCAATAAAATTAGTAACTCAGTAGAGTACCTTGCGGTACTGCAGCCACAAAATGGGAATTCGTTGTTAGGTGACTGATGTTTTCCTGTGCTTGTCCTTATACTTATCATTAGTGCACCATATTTCTCTTTGTGGGGCCCTTGTACGTTTAATGGAAGTTATTTTGCAGCAGTGTGTTCACATATTTAAAAATGTCATTAGTTATTATTAGCTTTAGTGATTATATGCAGACACCTGCTTTTGGATCTTTAGTTTCCACTGATGTTATCTACTATTTATCCTTTAACAAATTCAAGAAGGACTCCTCCCCTGCCTTCAGCAGCCTGAACTTTACTAGTACAGAGACCCAGAGTTTTGTGAGGAAACAATCTGGGGGTTTTATAAACCAAATAACCTCAAGCTGTTCCACAAAATGTTTAAAATGTAAGTACTGTACCACTAGGTTCACTAGGACCTCCAATGTGGAGCACTGTGGCTATCCTGTTTCTAATACAATATGGAATTATAGATGTTTCTACATAATATTGATTTATGAGACCTAGTTATAAATTAACGTATGCCGATGGTTTCTAGAATGCACTTGGAGCACCTCAGAAAGATTCTCACAGTAAGCGGAAACTTTGCATAGTGGGATAAACTCCAGGGACAAGTGTGCTACATTAGTATCAGTGTCAGGCTGACATTTCAGGGTCAGTGAATAAATATCCTGAAGCCCAAATGTTTATTTTTGAGAAATTTCATATATAATGACCTTGACTTTACATTGTTTTTAGGTATGCATGTGACATCTATCCAAATCACAGTTTGCTGTGATTTACTTCAGGAATATTATTCCTGCACTATTAAAATGAATTAATCAAAGCTTGATAGAGAGCTTTTTCTTTTCCGTTTGTGCTTTTATTCTTTCTCATGTGTTGATGAAATAGAGGAAGGACTTTGAATTATTAAAGCCCATGGAACCACACGTACATACACACATATATATACATACATATGTAGGATTTATTTCCCCGATCTTCAGTTTGTAACCATATGATACATAAACCTGTATCAAAATAAGGAAAATCTAGTTCATGACCAAACCAGTTGGTATTTTTTCATGTGTGCCTAGTGAGGTTAGTCATTCTGCTTATTCTTCAGGGTGAAAGCATTTATGCAAAGAGACTGTTACAGAATTTACCTTAGCAGAGTTGCCATTAAATGTGTTTGTCCATAGAAGATATAGGAATTTAGTCACCAAACCCTACAGAGGTACAGATTACTAATTTATTTGCCTTCATCCTTGCAACAAGAGCTTTCCACTGCCTTTCTGAAAGCAAAATCCTGCTCTTCGGTGACTGCGAAAAATAATCCATTCATTGGAAGACTGTCATGTAAAACAAGTCATACAGCTAGGCAATCTCCAACTGTATAAAATTTAACAAGTACAAGAGCTGGATTCACCAGCTGGGACAGGGTAATCCTGGGGTTTTGTACAAACTGGGGGACAAGAGGCTGGAGAGCAACCTTGTGGAAAGACATTTGGGGGTTTCAGTTAATGACAAGCTGAATATGAGTCAAAAGTGTATACTGACAGCCAAAAGGGATATCTATGTCCTGGGGTGCATCAAGCACAGCATTGCCATCTGGAGGTTGCCCCACTCTGTACTACGCTGGCGTGGTCCCACCTTGAATGCTGGGTGCAGTTTTGGGTGCTTCAATATAAGAAGGACATCACACTATTAGAGTGTGTCCAGAGGAGGGAGTCCAAGATGGTGAAAGACCTCGAGGGCAAAACTTAAAAGAAGCAGTTGAGATCACTTGTGTTGTTCAGCTTGGGGAAGGCTGAGGGGTGACCTCATCATCGTTTACAGCTTCTTCAAGAGGAGAAGTTGAGGGGGAGCTGCTGATCTCCTCTCCCTGGTGACCAGAGATAGGACATGAGATAATTGAATGAAGCTGCATCAGGGCTAGGTGAGATTGGACATTAGGAAAAGGTTCTTGATTGAGAAAGTGGTCAGTCGCTGAAACAGATACCCCAGAGATGTGGTCATGGCAGCAAACCTGCAGAGTTCAAGGAACATTTGGATGACACTTCTGGTCATATGATTAGTTTTAGGTAGTCCTGTGAGGAGCAGAAAATCAAACTTGGTGATCCTTTTGGGTCCCTTCCAACTTGAGACATTGTATGATTTTATTCTATAATTCTAAGTCATTGAAATAGAAGTTTTCAATATGAAATGAAATAACTAAAATTGACTTGCAGCTATTATATGCACACAGGAAAAGGATTGGCAGCAGCTCTGTACCTCACATATTATTTAACAACATTCTTAAAAGATGAGTTTTCCTGATAATTGAGATAGGGCCTGGGTGAGGGGGGAGTTGACAGATGATTATTAATTATTCACAAGCATCTGGCTGATAAATAACAATTTTATCTCTATATTGTGATTGAGAAAGTGGGCTTCCAACCTAAGTAGGGTTCTTTGTATTTTTATACAGCTTTTGTTAATACTGATATTGACTCCTATCTTGAAAAAGGTACTTGTCATCATGAAAAGATGACAGACCAGTCTTGTTATAAGATGAATATCTTTGTTTCTTCATTGAACAGATTTCATGGTATGGTACCAACAGTAAGGGTTTAAGATATTCCATACTATCTGTCCATGAGGGACATACATCTGGTTATGAAGAACATGTTTGTACTGGATAATATCTGATTAAATCATAGACACAGGTCTGTACCTATGCCCTCTGTTGCTTTTGCACCACGTTAAAGCTGCAATGTGTAGACTTTTCCCACATCTACCTGTACCTGGAACAGGAAGAAGGCTGGTTGGACTCTGCAGCCCTCTGGTATCTTCTCACTCCTCTACAAGAAGACCTCAGTAAAGCGGACAAAGGAGAACAGCCCTAATGCAGCTCTAAGGTGTCCTGGAATCATCTGGTCAAATGACTCAATGGATTGATTCAGTATGACAAATACATAAGAGGGAATGCAGCCTCTGTGGTATACGCAATGACCTTGGCTCTTGTACTGACGGCAGTATAACTGTGTTACTGCAGTGGCAGCCAGAGATAGAAAAAGGTTTCTCAGCTTTCCACCGGCTGGTTGATTTCTGCATTATGTTCCATTTTTTTGCAACACAAAACGTGTCATATGAACACAATTTTGGACTGCATCATAAATTATCTTTAAGATTTAATCTCTAGACTGAAAATTTGCTGTGTTTTCCCACTACTTCAGCTGACCTGCATCTTTATGTTGATATCTGTTTAAGACCTGATTTTATGTTTCACAGACAGTTTTCCTTTTCTTTTCCCAGATTCATGATGCATGGAATTTTTGGCAGAAATTTGGGTTCTGTGAGAATGATAATGATTAAAGAATTAAAGAATTAAAGAATTAAAGAATTAAAGAATTTTCAAGAAGAGAAAGATACAGATATTATGTATTATTAACCTTTCTTATTTATTTCCTTCTTATGTATGCACACCCAGAAAGATATCTCTAAGAATCTCCTAAAGTAGTGTACCAGTTCTACTTAATTGTGACTTAGTTCCATACTTTTCAGCATTTGAGTCCAATCTAGGATAAAGATTTTCCAACTGGCATTTCTGTTCTATGTCAAACATGAGAGCAAAGAGCAAGTCTTGCATAGATTCATCTACCTGTTTCTGTTACTGTTGATAATTTTAAACATCAAAGACTTCAATAAGAGTGTTAGCTCCCTGGATATGTGCTTTTATTTGCTACAGATATCTAAGTCGACATGTTATGAATCTATCTGCTCTCTCAGTGATGAGTGCTGGTGAATTGGGCTGGAATATTTGGCTTGCAACTACCTTTTAAGCATTGGTAAATAGTTACTTCACAAAACCTCTCTTATTTATCCATCTTTTCAGATGGGAAAACACTTTTCTCAGAATTGATGACTACTTATTTTTCAGCTAAAGTAAATACAGGCCTATATCTTTTCATTTGTGCAAGAAGCTGACATATTCTGTCACAACATAGCATGAGTAAATGGGAAAGTGACAGCTTTCTGGCAAAATTTTAAAGAGATAAACATCTATTTTTGTTTAAACAGCTACTAAAAAAATGGAGAGAAGCTTTCCAAGCTGAAAGGCTGTGGAATATATGAGTGTTGCAAACTGGCGAATGAATGCAGAAGTAAGATCTTGATGCTTATTGTTATCCTTACTATTTTTGCTGTATTTGTCCATTACCAAGTAGGAAAAGTTTAAGTAATGGACAAGCATTATTAGCATAGATATGTGAAAAAATATAGCAAACACTGCACTTTATAATTTTTCAAAAGAACAGGTAACTGAGTTAAAAACAAAAAAATCTAAGCAGGAATGCAATTTTGCATAGTTGCACGCTGTTTTGGGTTTATGTGGCAAGGTTTTGGTGGTGGGGGAAGGGCTGTGCAGGGCTGATTCCTGTGAGCTCAGGAGCTGCCCCACATCGGACAGGACCAGCTTTAACCAGCTCAAAATGGACCCACTGTTGCATAAAACTGAGCCCATCAGTGATGCATGTGGTGCCTCTGTGATAACATTTATGAAAGGGTATAAAATGCTGCCTGGCAGCTGTGAGAGAGAAGTGAAAAAATGTGAGAGAAACAACTCTGCAGACACCAAGGTCAGTGAAGAAAGAGAGGGAGGAGATGCTTCAGGCACTGGAGCAGAGATTCCCCTACAAGCCTGTAGAGAAGACCATGGTGGAGCAGGTTTTCCCCAGGCAGCTCATGGGAGTCCACAGTGGAGCAGATACCCACCCTGCAGTCCATGGAGGACCGCACACTGGATGTGCTCTGAAGGAGGTCCATGCTGGAGCAGGCTCCTGGCAGGACCTGTGGTTGATGGAGAAGATGCCATGCAGGAGCAGGTTTTCTGGCATGAACTGTGGCCCATGGGGGACTCACACTGCAGTAGTCCACTCCTGAAGGACTGGACCCTGTGGGAAGGACCCACATTGGAGCTGTTTGTGAATGACTTTCTCCCGTGGGAAGGACCCCACACTGGATCAGGGGAACAGTGTGAGGAAGAAGGAACAGCAGAGCCTATATATAACAGCAGTGTTATGGAATAACTGCAACCTCCATTCCCCATTCCACTGTGTTGCTCCAGGGGAAGAGGAAGAACAGTCAGGAGTGAAGTTGAGTCTGGGAAGAGGGGATGGTGAAGAGAAGGTGGTTTTAATTTTGTTTTCATTTATCTCTATCCTACTCTGTTATTAACCACTATCACTATCCTACTCTGTAATTTGCAATATATTAAATTAATCTTTTCTAAGCTGAGTCTGTTTTGACCATGGCAGTGAGTGAAGAGTGATCTCCCTATCTTTACCATGATCCATGAGCTTTTTCATTTTAATTTCTCCTGTCCTACTGAGGCAGAGGGTGACAGAGTGGTTTGGTGAGCACCTGGTAGCCAGCTAAGGTTAACCCATTACACACATTTATAGTGCTTGCAGATACTTTTTGCTCAAAATTAACTAGATGATGAGTTAGCAGAAGTTCTTTTACTATATTTCTGAACTTAGAATTCAGAGATGATAAGGCGAAAAAAAATATATATATAAATTAAAAGAAAATCTCATAAGGAAGAGGATTTTGTGTACAGGAAAAAGAATGAGAATGTAGGACTGGGTGAAGGATAAGGCATACAGCAGCTGAGAGAAGATCAGAGAATGGATGGAAAATGTATACTGCTGTGTGAAAGGAAGGCAGGGAAAACATTTCTCAAGGAAAGGAAAACAGAAAATGAAAGTTTCACAAATAACAGAGAACTGAAGAAAGAGTGAAATATTGGGAGTAGAGAAAAAGACTGTAAAATCACAAGAAAGATAAGGTAAAAGATCTGGATAAAGGAAGAGGAATCCTCGGATAATCTAGTCCAATATCACAGAGGCAAGTGGTGTGAGAAAACAGTGAGATAAAACAAAGTTGCTTTGTTTTACGCTGGTGGGTTTATAAGTTTCTTAGGTTTCTTCTTTAGCCTTACAAAGCTAAGAAGATCTGCAAGGATGGTTGTCCAGGACCTATATGCATTTTCCTTCATTTTGGACGCTAGATGTTTCTGAAGACATGCAGTGTTGCTTAGTGATTGGCAAACATCTCTAAGCAGGAAAGTGCATTTGTTAGCTCAGTTTTGAGAATGGGGAAATTGAGGTAGGGACCAATTATTTTTCCTGGGGCTTCAGTGCAGTCACAATGATCAAGGCAGCATAACTGTATTCTAAACCTAGCACTGAAATTCCAGACTCAAGCTGTTCTCATATTGCATGTGTTATTGTTGAAATATATTGCATTGCTTGTTGAGATCAGTGTAGAGCTCAGAGAAGGAGAGTTGAGCTTGGATTTAAATACAGTATATCTTAACTTTCCATCAGTGTTTCCCACTTAACACTAGAGGACAACTCTTCTGCAAGCATCTGCAGTGTCAGTAACTCCATTAACAAAGAAGCCACTGTATTATCAACATACTGTAGCTTCATTTTAATGTGTCATTTGCACTTCAAAGTCACATAACTTTTATTATGGTAAATCAATTAAAACTATTTCTCATGATAATTTATCTTCCACAGAGTTTATCATCTCAGAGAATGCAATATTTCCCAATTTAACTTCCAAGACAAAAGTGATGTAATTTGAATGCCTTTTACTGAGCTTATTAAGCATAAAGATCACAGAAATTTCAAACCCTGAAAGATAACTGTTTCATCTATGTGATAAAATGGAAGTCACATTTTAGTAGCTTACTGGAGGTAGTAGGAGACAGTATGCTAATTAGTAATATAACCTCATTTACTCATTGGTATGTCTCTTGTTTTAAATGATAGTCTGTCTAGAATAGATATCCAGCTTGATACAAATATGAAAAGGAAATCAAGTGAAGCTACTGTATATTCAACAAAGCTGTGTGTAGCATTCATATGATTATGTATTTCTTTTTGTGTTTATAATCCAGGATTCACCTTGAAATATAGTAAACTTTTTCAAAGATCTTACAGTGAAGAAAATTCCCCTTCAGAAGGGAGAGTTGGGTCAGATCTTCAACTAACATAAATTGCCACAACTCCAGGGAAGTCAGGAAGAAAATGTTAATGTATAGGAAATGAA
Source organism: Columba livia (assembly GCF_036013475.1). NCBI lineage: Eukaryota > Metazoa > Chordata > Aves > Columbiformes > Columbidae > Columba > Columba livia. The sequence continues at coordinate 43,049,509 of NC_088602.1, read as the reverse complement.
AACCTAATGATATACAAGTGTTAAAAAAACCGCAACAAAACAAAAAGGTCCTGACCAGTATCCAACAACCACCCCCCTTGAGGATTAATGTGAGAAGAAAAGCTCACCTGTATCTTTAGTGCCTGTATTTGAGTATCACTAACTGTTTCTTTAATGGCAAAAGGCCTGACTATTAAATACTTTTTTTCAAATGTGCCTAGGAGTACCTCTCCCCTGACTTGTGCTGTGATTTGTGCTCTTGGCTATTCAAAAGGTTTTGAAAATGCTGCCAGTCTCTAGTTCCTGTCTCTTCTTCATGTGGAAGTGTTCAGTTCACATATTGCATGCACATATATATGGGAGAAACTAACAACTAAGAAAATAATAACCCTTGACTAACTGGACCATGCAAGTGTATGCTGAGCAGCAGCAAAAAAAGTCCCAACATCCAGCCGGGCTTCTGGCCCCCTTTCTTTGGAACTGCAGTAAATGCTGCAGCACCCAAGCTCTAGACCTTTGCTCAGCAGGGGAAGGGAGAGCCGTTGCTGGGTAGTGTGTGTCATTTGATGGCCTGTGGCTAATGCCCCATGGTTTACCAGAGGAGTCATTGGTGCATGATGGCTTTCAGCTGGAGTAAGTGTTTTTGGCTGGAGTAGGATAACTGGGAATGCTGGGCTGCCCTTTGAGCTAAAGCAGAAAAAATATTCACTATTTAGAGGTCTGACATACACTTAAAATCCTTGACTTGGCTTCTTTTTGGTTTCTGAAACTGTAGGATAAGGAGGTGCTTCTACTGAAGCTGGAGTTTATGCTCGTATTTCACATGGTAAGGATGGTTCTCCGGAGTTACCATTTTGCACACTGGAACACTGATCTGCTGAAAGTATTCTTTCTCATTTGCTCTACAGTACTTATTCTTGGAACAATTTTAATTTTGTGTCTTTCTATGCAACCTTGCTCATAAATGTACAGTAGTATCTTATCAGTTCACTCTTTTGGCTGTAAGACCTTTGGTGCATTGCTGGATTTCATTAACAAATGACGTAAAAATTGTTGAAAAAAGGATTTGTGACAATGCATGGAGATATAACTACTTTAAAGGGATGATGGATATATAAAAAAAGGAAATTTAGACTGAAAAGCCTCCTTAATGGTGTGATTTATTGGACTACATTATAGTCTCCCAAGGGAGGTGGCAGGAGCCCTGTTAAATAATGGAAAAACTTGCATCTCCTGAGGACCAGAACATATGGGAACTAAACATAAGAAAACTGAACAGATTTTATCTAAGCTAGAACTGGCCAGTTTCTCCTGCTATTATAATATTCCCAAAGGAGCAGCAGAACAGATATACAGCATTTTCCTACCATTTGTATTTATACGGCATAAACAGTGTGAAGTATGTTCCAAAATAATTTCCCTTGATGACGATTAGTTACTATGCAAAGTAACCAGTTTATCAGTAAGAATATTGTCCTTAAATTAATCATTTCTTATTATGACTATTCAAGGAAACAAAGAATGATCCATTTTTTTGGTATAATTAGCCTAGAAAATGTTCACTTAAGATTCATGTATTTAGGACTCACTTTTGCACAAGCAAAATGGAGTTTTGCTGGTCAGTTCAATGGAACAAAGAGTCAGTTTCTCAGGAGATGTTGAGGCCTTTTTGAAATTTGTGGCATTGGGCTTGACTTAATATATGGAAGAAAATACTTAGACAAAACCCATTTGCTCTAGGTCTACCCACTGCTGAAGTCATTATACTCTACTAACATTTTGCAAACAGAATTGCATTTTTAACCCATGAAGGACCCAAATATCCTTTGTTTTGTATTTTGTTATCCTCTGTACTTTGTTATCCTCTGTACTTTTGAAAATGAATCTAAAATCCTACTGTATCACTGCTTTAGGGCTTACAATGCAATTGTGTTTCTTTTGTTTTGATAAAAAGGGAGTCTCATCAACATTCTACATTTCAGCTATTGGAGAAGTAAAGATCCACTTATGCAAGGTTACTTATATGAATTCTTTTTTCATACACTAGAATTATGCATCGAGACATCTGGACTATAATGCAAAAAGCTACCTATCTATTATATTACCACCTGAATGTGTTATTAAAATGTTACTGGAGTGCTGCACTTTGATGGTTTTGTGCAGTCAGTATCCAACAAACAACATTTTAGAATCCCATCTTTGCATTACTATTTTTAAGGGTATTGATTTTTTTCTAATAGCCTTTCTGAACTGTTTCTTGGGTTCAATGAGGTTTCTTTATTCCCTAATTACAGAAAGCTTACTGAAGATAATACTATTTTGAAAGACTTTTTTTTTTTCAGTTTAGTTTTGTTTTGATATGCTGACGTTTATGTAAATAAAGACCTGCTTACTCATTTTCAATATATAGTAGTCTTAAATCAGAGAAAGCTCATAATAAATATGAAACTAGAACATTCCTTTTTGTAAACACATCTGCAAGCCTGACTGCATCTCACTAAGCATTTTATAGGTTCATTACACTGCTTGGCTCACATTGAAGTCACCTCAATTTTTTATTTTTTTTTTCTAACCATAATATGAATAAACTTTGGCTTCTATTTAAGCTGGAAAATATCCAGTAACTTCTTATAATCAACAGATTCAGGAAAACTTAGTGGCTGTTGCTGGTGATAAGAAATTTCTCTACATCTGTGTGTCACATACTAAACTTTAGGAGGGGTCAACAGAGGTGTCACTTACTAGAACCACATGGTCTGTCTTACACTTGAAGCTAAAATGAGTTGCCTTTCACTTGTATAAATGTGAAACATTTGCAGCAAAGTTAACTGACATGCATAAGTTTTAATATATAATCAGTGGTAATGAGGGCTGGTTTCTAAACATCCTGTTGGTTTCTAAACATCCTGTCATTGAAGACTGAACAAGAGGCCAGGTAACAATTTTTATTTTTTCCTTTTCCTTTACAGCTCTGACGCTTTTGGAGAGCTGCATCATCTTAGCTGCCTAAGAACTGGTTTAAGAAGCAGTTTAGAACAACTTCAGCTTTGAGTTCCCCTACCTGCAGTGATACAGCGCTCTAACAGGCTACTGGACCAGCTTCCCATCTGGTGCCGTTGTCATTAAGATTCTTTCCACTCTACACCATATGCCCACATTATATGCAAAGAGCGTAAGATTAGGTCTTTGTTAAGAAGTTATCAAGAGCTATTTCAATGTTCCCAGGAAGCTTGACAGAGTGTTGGTAGCAATTATATAATCCTACAAACCATAGGAGATATATACATATGCAGTCATGGCTTCAGCAGGTACATTATTTAAGACTACTTAAGGCATTCTTGAGAATGCAGGACCAAGTAATATAATGAGAGAAATATACTATAAACTAAAGGGTTTAAGACTTTAAAAAATACGTTATGTGTTTAACAGGATCCTATACTTTGCAAACCTATAGACTTCTTTGTAAACTCATCATTTGTACCAATGGCAATGTCAAGTCCATCAGTGACAATACTTGTACAGTAGCTCACAAGCTGCTTTCACACATAACAAATTATTAACTCCTTATTAGCATGAACAAAATGTTACTTGTGTTATTTAAATGTTATTATTGATAGTTATTATAAATTGTTATGTGCAGCTACCTAAAATATCAGCAATCTCTGGAGTACAGTATTATAAGAATTACATTTTCCAAGACTAATATTGAAACTTAGTTACCTGGTCAGCTAGATTTGAAAATTTTAATTCATCAGTGTGTATACTGTTGCAAAAAGTCGATGTGGTTAAGATCAGTCATATCCTACTTATTGTTTCAGTGGATGTAGAAATGTCTAAAAGCCTGAAAAAAGATGTACAAATAATGTACTTAATGTTGGCACTGCTTGCAAATCTTCGAGTAATAATTATTTATTAAATATTTACTTGAGGTGAAAATTAGACTTCAACAACTGAAAATAGATCCAAAGATTCTTGGATCTTTAAGGGTTTTTTTTCTTTAAATTTAAACTTTAAACCAGTCTCTTGAGATTCATCTTGTTTCTGAGAGCCCTAGGGAATAGCAGAAAATTCATACATATTTAATATTAGTCAAATCAACCAATGCAGTAACCATGCTAAAAGAACAATTATGCAGACTATTTATGTAAATATGGAATAGGAATTACGTGTTTTTATTTAGAACACTGAAAGACTTGTAAATTATTTAATTTGAAAAGACATGCTTTAGAGTGATTTTGAGCAATTTATTTACCATACATATATCACAGAAAAATATTTTAATGTATTTGTATTTTTATATTCATTTCAACCATAACTAGGTTAACACTGGTATAATCAGAGAGCAGAATGGTTTTGTTTTTTATGGAAAATACATACAATGTTTGTTTGTGCCAGAGATAATTTATTTAACATTTTATTTAAACTTTTCTTAACTTAAGAGATGTAGCAAAATTAATTGACTCTGCTTTTTCAAGAATAGTAAACCAGTATTTTTCATACATATAATAGCATATATAAAGGCATACTTTAAAGAGCCCAGAAACCATTCTCCAGTTATCTTCCATCTCCTAGGACAGTTATACTTCTAGAGGAACAACAGCAGGTATTCACAAAAACCATTATTTCATCCTTTCAGAAACTACTTTCTTATTTTAGTGTCATACATAATCCTCAATTATTCATGTTTCTTGTGAAGTCTGTTATTAGATGAGTTCAGAGATATTTGCACTGAAACATGGAGTGAAGAAACCATGTCAAGATTTAGGGTCACAGAAAGACCTTTAGCGTCACTGTGTTATTCAAAGACTTAATGCTGAGAAGGGTCATAGAATTCTTACTAATTTAGGTCAGTTCAGAACTTCTTCACAGCTATTCTATCAGTTACTCTCCTGAAGAAAAGGAGACACCTGACTTGGCAGTAAACAGGGCATCTGTGTCAAAATGCAGGGTTGTTTTTATTATCAATTGATTTGATAAAGCCATTGTTTGGGTTTATTCTGGCCAGATATAGTGATGGCAACTGTCTAGACCAAAGAGAACTAGACTCTTTCATAGTCACTTTTCTGACCATTTTTATATATGTATATATATGTGTATATATATATATATATGCATAAGATTTATTTTACACTGAACATGCAAGCTTTTCATTGCCTGTAAGGAGAACGGTAATGCCTAGCTCAGCTAGTCCCTCAGGTAACTCCAATGTAGGTGTCTGTACTGTAGACAGTGTGTTTACTCCTCATAGCTCTCCATGCAATTACACCTCAACTGTCTACTGTTATATCAGCTACTTGAGCTGGCACTTTGATTGATTATGCTTTTGATGTCAGCCAGCACTTTGGGTTGATCTCAGAATGATATAGCTGGTCTGCCAAAAAAATGAAATTGAGGATGGGTATGGTTTCATTTTGAACTCTGCCATATAGGCTGGCAAGACTAGCCATAGATGTGCAACAGTGCTTAACAGTATACTGTGCGAAAACATGGCCAGATCTAAGAAATTATTTGGATGCCTGAAATTAGATCCTTCAGTTGAAAACCATGAGCTGAAAGCTGCAAATTTGAAAACTAAGTGCACACAGCTGCTACTTCTTTTGAGAGGTTGTATCTCTTGCATATATGATGCTGAAGTCCCACTAGATTTTAGAAACTAGTGCTTTTTACATCTTATCAGAGCACTTCAGCTACTAGGGCTTCTTATGAGAAACTCCATATGCAGTTAAGCAGAAGGGGTCTTACTAAATTTAGCAAGTGTAGCTGCTTTCATTTAAGAAGTTAGAAGAAAAAGATCACCCCTCATTTTCATATAAAAGCTCAGTGATCAGGATATTTACCTGGGATTTGAGTACAATCCGTGTCTGTCATGGAAGATTTTGTCCAAGTTCCCTTTTTAGAGTAGTGCACAAATGACACAGAGGAGGAAGGAAACAAAGAAAAAGGAAAGGAACTCACTCTCTTGGGTTTTTAAGACATTATCTTTTAGCCTGTCTGCTCAGAAAGGCACATATGGAAGCAAGACACCATCTCCCAGAATTCAGGAGCATGACTGCATTTACCTTTCTCCTAATCCAGCACAGACAGGCGTTTGTATAAGGTGGCAGTAATGAATGGAATCAATCTGAACACAGAGAGAAGGACATACCCCTTGAAATTCTCTCTTCAGTAATTTTTTTCTGTGACAACTTTTGTTTGTTTTTAAAGTGAAACAAAAATCATAAGATAAAGAAAACAGTCTTAGAGACAAGGCCAGAATCTAGGGACCATCTTTCTGAAGCCAGTCTAGAAGTTAGTCTTACAGTTTCAACTCCTGGGTTGTATTCATAAACTTCTTACGTTGAAGAATTAAACTAACAAGAAGCTATCTTTTTCCCTCTGTGGTTTCAGTGTTTCTCTTCTTCCTCACACACAGAAATAACCATTTCCAATTTATTTTACTTAGATGATGGCCAAGACACTGTTTTAACACCTTTTAGTGTTGCCTTTGTCTTTTCAGGGAAAACAAAAAAAAAAGATGAATTTGTACCTGACGGGTAAAGTGTCACAAGCCTTGCCACTAATATGCCTGCCCTTACTGCTCTTTTCTGCCTCTATTCTCTTTCACATTATAGAGAAGCCTACAGTGCTAAAGTTAAATTAGAGAGCAGTACTAATTGAAGATCAGCTGGAAGAAATCAATGAAGACATTCCTACATATTAACTGTTACTCTTATCCTAAAAGAAACATTGGTTCGTTGATTCATTTAAAAAAGAAAAAAAAAAACCCTTCAGTGATAAATTCCTGAACAAAACAATGTAAAATATGAAGCTTCAGGAACTGCAAAGAATTGCAAGAACAATTTTACCTGCTGTGGATGAATGTTATGTGTTGTAATGCTGAGAAAATCATGCAGCAAACTAGGTTGGCAATTACAATGATGTGGGTTTCCAAGCATAATTTAATTATTTCATAGCCAGTAAATCAACATTCATATTTACATGAAAACTCATGGGGGAAACACTTTAAAAATCACTATGTCATTATTTACTTCCTAATATTCTGATTTGTTAATTATTAACTGAGCTACAGTTCATACCATGAGATATTTTGATTTATAATGCATCTTTAACTTAAATCCTTTTATTCTGCTGTACCTGACCTGATAAAATTGTTTGTTGTTTTTGTTTTTTTTTGTTTGTTTGTTTTTATTTCATTAGTAAGGTAATAGTTACTTTTGAAATCCTTTCTGTGCTTTGATTTCTAACAAAGTGGAGTTCAGGGAACTAGTTGAAATAGAAATAGATACTTTGTGTCAGACCCCTTCTAGAAAAAATTAGTTCTGATCTATTCATTTCCGGAGAGTATGTGGTTTTACTTGGGAATCTGGCTCAAATAGTTCTTTTAAACTCTAATTTAGCAGATATATTTAATTAAGTTTTAAATTGACACAGGGAAAGCTATCCTCAAATCTTTCTTTTCTAACTGGAAGATATCATCCATTAAAAATTTGTAATAAAACTTGTAGGATCTTCAGAATATCTCTGTGGAATTTTAGCTTAATAATAACTCATTTTGGTCTTGTAACAAAACAAAACAAAAATTAATGTAATTACAGTGAGCGTTTAACATCAACTAATATGATATTATCTTGGCAATTTCACTGCAGAAAAAAATGATTTTGTTTGCTTGTTTGTTTTAAATATAAATTATTGATAGTGTACCTTAAATAGTGTGTGTATATACACACATATTGTGATGGGTTTATGTTGTCCAGCTGCCAGATGCTCACCCAACTGCTCTATTACTCCTCCTGCTCAACAGGACAGAGGGACAAAATAAAGTGGAAAAGCTCATGGGTCAAGACAAAGACAAAGAATCGTTTACAAATTGCCGTGACAGGCAAAACAGACTCAACTTGGAGAAAATTAATTTAAATTACTGCCCGCTCTTTGACCTTGAGGTTTGCAGGGTTGTTTCTCACACTTTTGTAGCTCCATCCTCACTCTGCCATGCAGCATTTTGCCCTTTCTTAAGCACCATCTTAAGCACCATCTTAAGCACCGAGGTGCCACCATCTTGGCTGCCGGGCTCAGCCATGCCCTGTGGTGGGCATGTTGGAGCTGTCTGGAACAGGCTGTGCCTGCATGGGGCAGCCCCAGTCTCTCCTCATGGCCTGGGCATCTGCACCCCATGCAATATATTCATATATATATCCATCAAGATACATAGAATTTATGTAATTTTCCCCTTTGTAAACCAGTAGCAAGCTCCACAACAGGGCATCAGCAGGAATCAAACTTACGAGCAATCAAACCAATCTCCTTTGGCAGTTCCGGTAACTGTAGTGCTCATTCGTTCAGTCAGAGCTGAAAGATCAGCGTTCAAAGTAATTAAAAACTAATGATCCAGATATCTGCATCATCATGCTTTTACACTGGATATCTATATTGTATCCCCGCTTGAACAACTAGACCACAAGAATATGATCAAGTGTTATTGGCAGATTGAGTTCCTTTATTTCAAATGGAAGAAACCTCGTACTAAAGGTTTCAGGTTCAATCTCTACAGGTGATCTCTGTTTATGTATATTACATGTGAGAGTAATAGGATGGAATGAAAGGTGATACAAAGAATTTTATTAATAAAGCTCTTGCATATTTATGCAATGTGAATACAGTAGTTTTTTAATATACACATTCATCTTAAATTCTAACACAGAACAAGAGGCTAATTCTGCAAACACAATAGGGCTATTGAATCATAAATGTTACAGTGATGACTAAAGTTTGTAACCTCCAACTTCTAATCATGTGTCTTATATCAGTATGGTTATATGTTAAAATTTGGTTGTCATATTTATTAGCCCCTGTGACAAAATATAGTGATTTTCTGCTTAAAAAGCAAACTGCAAGGAAGGTAGCAGAATTTATAGCATCTATAGGTTATCAAAAGAAAGTTTCAAAGATTCTTTTTAACTTTTTGGACTACCCATATTTTTATATCTAGCATTTGTAGCAAAAATACAAGGGAAAATTAAGATACAGAAAGCTGAAGTTGATTAGCAATGGCACAAGACTTATACCTGCAGATTTTCCATTCACATCTAAATGAGGATTGAATTAATCTAAAAATCTGAAAGGGTTTGCTGAGCTATTGTTCTAATGAACAGGAAACAGCTGAGATGGGAAAATAACTCTGCACTGATGGCACTAACAAATTTATCACAGAATTTCCCATGGTCATCAAACTGTGTATAATCGGTAGCCAATACCCCCTGCTGAAGCTTTCTGAAATGTTTAATTTTCTATTGGTTATTGAGAGGTTTTATATGTGCATTTATCCTTGGAAAGAATATATAGTTCTCTTTTTTTCAATAAAATAGGCTCCATTGATCACGGAAAAATGAAAAACTATTTTAATGATATAGCTACACTACCAATTTCTTGTGGAACTTGCTTCACTGTAGGTCCCTGTTAAAATGGGTTTTAGTTACATGGAAATGTATAGTAGTTTGGGGTAGCAGCTATACAAATTTTAGTTACCAGATGGTCAAATGTCAACATAGCCAGTGTTAATCTTGCACACAACCTATGAGGAGTTTTAAGAGAAAGCTGAAGTATCAGATTTTGGACGAAGATGTAAAAGATTTTGTCAGCTTAGTTTGTTTGTTTATTTATTTATTTATTTATTTATCTATCTAGTTATTTATTTATTAGTTTTGTTTAAAACAAGCTTATTGTAGACAAATTACTATTAATACATAGATATCTAAAGTCAAACTGAATTTCTTTTAAGGATCTACTGTGAAGGACAAACATACAAAATGAAACTATAGAAAAATTACTTAGACCGGGAATCTGTACCATCAAATTCCAGCATTTCAACATTTTTCATTTACATTTACATTTTTGGATTGCTTTTCTCAAATTCCAAAGTATGTATATACTGGTTTATAGTAGCCCACAACATGCAGACACACAGGCACATACCAGCAACCAGCATAACTGTGAAATCTGTATACAGGTTAATGATGAGAATGAGGGTGTAACAGCTAGGATAGGAGGATGTTAAAAGTACAAAAACTGCTTGGCAAAAGAGGATCCATTCTCAGATCTCATCATTTGTTTAGCTAAAGCTTTAAATTAACAACTGAGTAATTAATTAATTAGAAGTATATCTACAAGTTTCCAAAATCTTCCAGGCTCTACTGCTAGCCATCTACATAAAAAGTTTACAGAAATCCCACACGAAAAAAAAACCCAACAACATTTGGATGAGACCACCCTCCTTCTTAGTTCTGTGACTCCTCAGAGAACTTCAAATTCATTACTCTGTACTTATAAAATGCAGTCTGATAATGTTGATTTCCTCTTCCTTTTTGCTTAAAAAAAAAAAAGTCTAAGACTGACATGTAAAGTTAGAATTTCGGTTTTCCTTAAATGCACAAGTATCATCAGGGGAATGATAATTGAATGATTACTGAAAGTTGATGATGAGAAAATACAAGATAAAATACGGATTGCACCAGTCAGTATACTATGCAAATTATAAATAGTAAATTGGACAGATTGATTAGATCCTAGTAGGTGGAATAGTTTGAGAAATTATGCCTGTCATCTAAGCTTTTTTGTCAGGTGTCAAGTAAATGGAACAGTTTTTTTAAGGGATACCTTTTAATTGAAATATAATTCTATAGGTTGTGGATTTTTGTTGTGTGTGCTCATTGTCCAGTTTTCAACTTACTGAATTCTGGAATGAATGTTATTTACTTCTTCCCTTCATTTCCAGGCATCATTCCTGACTTAAAATAATTTGGTATTCTGTATTTTTATATATATATGTATTTTTTAGTAAATTAAGCTTCTGAAATCCAATTAAACAGAAGTATTTAAAATAAAGATTTTGGAGAAATATTAATTCTATGTTAAGGTTTTAATTTTTCCTTAGGAGGAAAACCTAAACTCCAAAAGTAGATATGATAACTTTAAAGTACTTAATGAAGTTTCAACCACTCAGCTGCTGCAATATCAAAGTAAATGGCACTGATAAAATTCCAAACTCTTGGAAAACGTATCCACAAACACATACTTAATCATTGCTATTATGTTAGGTATAGTGAAGCAGTGATAATTTGTCTGGTAAATTACAGTATACCATGAAGCATACTGTAAATACATATATTCATAAGAAATAATAATATATCTTAAAAGAGATAAAGTAAAACTCCCAATTGCAAATGACAATTCCTTTTACAAAGATGTGATGCAAAGACATATTTAGCAAGTACATGTATGACTTTTAAATCAGATTCCAGAGATTTTAGTGGCTCGATGTAGATATATTTGGCCAAATATGCAGGTGTTAAGAAATAACTTCTAGTGGAAGCTTTGATCAATGGAAATGTTCACACTAAAAAAAAAAAAAAAAAAATCCCAAATGAACCTGTTTTTTTAAAAAAGTATTTCACCTTAATGATACAATACTTTCTATAGTTCTAAGTTTATCTGTGTTTGGACATGTTCCAAATTTAGCACAATGGTGTATAAGAGGAACAGGAGTCTTAGGCCTGCAGAATCAATATGTTGATAATCGAGGATAGCAGTGACAGTCTGTTTTCCACAAATACTTATGTAGCTGCAACTGTATGATGTGAACTCCCACGTGTATGGTTTGTTGGATCAGAGTACATACAGGAAAAAAAAGGCTCTTAAGTTGTTTATGCTATTAGACCGGGAGTGTTAAAATCAAATGAATAGGTGGCCTAGGGAAGTCTCTAGGACTTTCCCCACTCTGCCTCAATATGCCTGTCCTCATGTTTCTTTTCTCTTTCCCTTATGTCCCATGGAGGTGTCTCTACTCTCAAGTCACCACTAATCATCTTTACTGAAACACACAGTCTTTCTCCTGTCACAATCCTGCAATGTAGAGGGTGCCAGTTCGGTGTCTGAAAAATACTGATTAGCTAGATGATTTATATCACACATTCCTTATATCTTCACAGGGTACTAAAGAACATCTAGAGATGTTATAGTATCAAAAAGGACAAACGTTTGGCTGGATGTGTGTCTAAATGAAGAGTTACTTGAAATGTAGGAAGACTACTGTTGGTTTATAAAGTAGGCAAAAAACATTTGCAGTAGTGATTTTAGGAAGCCAGTTTCAAATCTAATATCACGTTTGAAGTTGTTTGGCTAGCAAAATGAAAATCTAACTATAGATATTTACAAGTTCCCCAGGGAGGTTGTAGAGTCTCCATGTTGGAGATACTCAGAAGCCATCTAAACACAGCCCTGGGCAACTGGCTCTAGATGGTTTTGCTTCGGCAGAGGAGTTGAACAGGATGCCTCCAAGGATCCCTTCCAACCTGAACCATTCTGTGATACTGTGATACATTTTATATTTTGATAATTCATAAATATACCCACTATAATTGTACTTCTAAATTATTCTCAGATCATTTTATCATTCAGTAAAAATCTTAACTTGCAGGAGTCTGTAAATCATTAACGTGAATTCCTCTTTTTAACATGGTAATTTACTTCAAGTATACAGTGTACGGAGCAAAAACGTAGACTGAAGCTATTGACATCCACTATTCCAAGTTAATAACATTACAAACCACTTGATCTTCACTTTTGTGCTTTCTGTGTTGTGGGATGACCTCCTTGAAAATAGAGTCTCTCGCTTAATAGAGAAGCTGTTTTTACCTTCCTACTCCAGTTATTAATCAATGCAAAACTCTTAGTTACGGCTGAAACTCCTTATCATGATATCATAATTTTGCTCTTGAAATGTAGTTTTCGTTTTAAGATATTGATAACAGAAATGAGATAAGAAACTTTACTTTGCCTTCCAGCATTAGAAAATGTCTTGCATTGCTAATCAATTATCTCTTTGCTTTTAAAATAACTCTACTTTGGGGAATAATAGGATTCTGTATATGAATATACAATGTGCCCTTGTATGCACATGTGTATGTGCATAGATAAGTATGTACCCTGTCCTTTTTGTGAATGTAAGGCAGAGTTTTAAATAACTCTCTGTTCTCAAGGAAAAGACATGCCTTTCCTTTCTTATGGAAACCAAGATGAAATCTTTTAAACACTCATGTCAAAAAAAGTTTCACAGCTGAACCAGGATTTGAGTCCTATAGTTAGCATCTTTTATTTTAATATTTATTTTTTCATACCACATTACGTTAAGATGTAGTTAACCAATATGCAGCTTCTTCACATATTCAAATGTCTTTTCAAGATGATATATATTCTTGATATTTGAAAAGTTTCTTTTTTCATTATGGCCAGGAGGACAAAATGAAAGCTGTATATTGGGAATTTTTTTGTCTAAAGAAATGTAATTATGTAGACAAATAGTTCCAACAATAGCTATTTTCCATAGAAATGTTTAAAAACTCTAATTGTTTTCTCAGATCAGTAGTAATGTGGCCAAATCAAAAAAACGTAATTTTCTTTGAAAATGAGACCTCTACCTGATAATTATAATTTTAAAAAAATCAGTGCAAAACTGTAGCAGTCATACGTTTAAGATCCACTTTCTTGATAACACTGGAAAATACAAACTTCTGTACTGAAGTAATTAATTACATGACTTCTTCAGCTCTGGTGTAAGTATTTTGCTCTACTGTAGCACAGCAAAAAATAGTCTACAACTGGTCAAAATTTCCCGTTTTTCATAAGGAATGCAAGTTTCTAAAAAGTAACATATCTTTTTTCAAAAACACTTATGAAAACAGTTTTATCATAATATGAGAAGAGGCTAAAGAAAAAACGAAAGGGGTAAAGCGCCACCTATTGATGGTACCTTGCCGTCTGATTCTGCTATTTCATACCTGTTGTGGTTGTGTTCAACGAGCACAGCCGGCATTTTAGATGCACGTATCTGATACAAGTTTAAATATTTTCAGGCTTCATGCTAAAATGTGTAACGAATATATGATAAAATATAACTGAAGTCAAATGAATATTTTACAACAATAGTAGACGTCTAACATGGAACAAAAAAAAAATTTTTCTTTCTTTCTTTTTCTTTCTTTCTTTCTTTCTTTTTCTTTCTTTCTTTCTTTCTTTCTTTCTTTCTTTCTTTCTTTCTTTCTTTCTTTCTTTCTCTCTTTCTTTCTCTCTTTCTTTCTCTCTTTCTTTCTCTCTTTCTTTCTCTCTTTCTTTCTTTCTTTCTTTCTTTCTTTCTTTCTTTCTTTCTTCCTCTCTCTCTCTTTCTCTCTCTCTTTCTCTCTCTCTTTCTCTCTCTCTTTCTCTCTCTTTCTCTCTCTTTCTCTCTTTCCCTCTTTCTTTCCCTCTTTCTTTCCCTCTTTCTTTCCCTCTTTCTTTCTCTCTTTCTCTCTTTCTCTCTCTCTTTCTCTCTTTCTTTCTCCCTTTCTCTCTTTCTCTCTTTCTCTTTCTCTCTTTCTTTCTCTCTTTCTCTCTCTTTCTCTCTTTCTCTCTTTGTTTCTCTTTCTCTCTTTGTCTTTCTCTCTTTCTCTTTATCTCTCTCTTTCTTTCTCTCTTTTTCTTTCTCTTTTTCTCTCTCTTTCTTTCGCTCTTTCTCCTCTTCCTCTTCCTCTTCCTCTTCCTCTTCCTCTTCCTCTTCCTCTTCCTCTTCCTCTTCCTCTTCCTCTTCCTCTTCCTCTTCCTCTTCCTCTTCCTCTTCCTCTTCCTCTTCCTCTTCTCCTTCCTTCCTTCCTTCCTTCCTTCCTTCCTTCCTTCCTTCCTTCCTTCCTTCCTTCCTTCCTTCCTTCCTTCCTTCCTTCCTTCCTTCCTTCCTTCCCTCCTTCCTTCCTTCCTTCCCTCCTTCCCTCCTTCCCTCCTTCCCTCCTTCCCTCCTTCCCTCCTTCCTTCCTTCCTGTTATAACTAGTAGAACATGAGGCTATACAAACTGCAATACCTTCAGACTTGGTGGAGGACTCTGCTGCTGAATACACAAGCTCATATATTTTCCAGTAGTTAAGGGGATAAACAATTCATTTTGCCTTTGAGGAAGGTGGGGTTTGCTACAGACTTCAAAAATATGTCAACAACACCATCCTGACTTTATGTTTTAAATATATTTCAAATCCTACCAAGATTTCAGGAATTTGACCTTTTTTCCACATGGGCATTAATGAAGTACATATTGTGACTTTTAAATCACTGGGTTCAATAATGAATAGTTCATTGACTGCTGGTTCAATGAATTGTGTGGAAATTCATGGACCATGCAGGCAAAGAGAAAAGGTAACTGTTATTATTTCAAACGAAGATTTTATGTCTTAGTGGCATTGTGAAAGATTGACCTTCACATGAGATATTGCTGTTCTTGCATTACCACCCTGATATCAATAGAAAACTGCTTTTAATCTACACAAAGGGTCCTGTTATCCTCTCAATGCATGGGGGATTATCATGCTTAACTCTCCAGAACATTGAGAGGCAAATAGACCCCACAGTCTCTATTGCTGTGAAGCAATTTCTTGAACATATTTCACATGCTTTTAAGTGATGGTTTTAAAGAGTTCTGGGCTTTGTGTGTTTTGTTTTGCTTTGTTTTAAGCTAGGAAGTTGACATTTTGCTGTAAACTTGTACAAGACCACTACTCTATTTAATACATGATAAATAAGGATTTACTGATTACTCAATATTAGTAATTATATCAAAATGTTAATGATCATCTCAGTTAACCGTATGAACCGTATTGCTCATTGTAGAAGCTAAGTACTCTGTGTAGTAATGAAACTATAAATGAGATATTTATATAGGAACCTGGCAAAGGACACATCTCATTTACAAAGAAAAACAGGTAATAATGATGTTATACTTTTTATCAGTATTTATTTTCATAATCTGCAATTGCGATGGTACGCTTCCTTGCTAAAATTACATTGCATATCTGTATTTTGCATTTGCAAATCAGTAAGGTAACTGTGGGTTACTGTATTCTTAGAAATATATATATATATCTATATATACAAACACACACATATATATATGTGTGGGTATGTGTGTACTGTGTCCGCAGAGTGAAAACTTTTAAATATTAAAAAGAAGTATTGCATCCCATATTTCATCTATTCTTACAAGACAAGAATGACAGTATTAAGATGCACATTCAGGATAGCACTCTTTCCACTTTGAACGCTGTCAAGAACAAAGTGCTTTACAGACTTAAAATAAATCTAGGTACTAATCCATTGAATTTCTGACAACAGGAGCCCAAGGTTTCCATGCACTTAGCTGAGTACTGTATAAGAGCTTGTGCATTATTTATGTCCACTAATGGTGTTGCAATGCTCTTTGTGTGAAGCAGTGACAGTGCAATCTACTAAGATAGCTGTTGCTCTGGACAAAGCCATACATTTTCCTGGGCTTGAATTTTTGACAGAATACTCTATTAATGCCAATTCTGCTTAAGTAAATGCTGAACAGGGGTCAGTTCCTCCCCCCCATTCCCCTTATTATTTAAGAAAACAGTGCCATAAAACTGAAAATGATGTTCTGGGCTTTGCTGAATTTTGCAACACAATAGTAGCTGATAAAGGTCAGTCTGCTTTTTTGTCTACTTTTATGATTTTGTGTGATGGTCCACAGACTAAATAGGAAAGCTCTTAGCATTGGAGAAGGGAGGTGCTATTAATTCCAGTTTCATTGCCATTATACTCTTCAGTGGATCAATAGAATTAAATGAGCTGAGATATTAGGAAAATATTGTGAAGAGAAGTAGGGTGGTATTATTTGACCAAGGTTAGGATGAATAGAAAATAAAGAACCATTTATACTGGGATGTCAATAAATCACAGAACCCATATATAAAATGGAATAGGGCATAACAATCATAAGCTTTCAAATGACCATAATATCTTTCTTTTTTTAAAATATGTGCATGTTTGGCTGGCAGTTTAAAGGGCCACTACATTTTTTGTTTGTTTGGTTGGTTTTTAACTGGATAAACTTTAATAATAATAATAATAATAATAATTCTGTTTATATAGTAGGTCCAGTTTAAGTTGAGTAATCATAGTAAGGTTATAATAATTATTTTAAAACATCTGTCTTCTTTACTTGCTTTTCTAACCATTTAAGACCTGGAAGTTCCAACAGGGACAAGGCCAAGCTCTGGGTATGTTTTCCCCCGTGCTTTCCTGTTTGTGCTGCCTGCTGCCTCTGCAATTTCCATTTCAGCCTTGCAGTTGCTGCTCCTAGCAAATGCTTTTCTGGAGAGCTTGTAAAACATCGCATACATCAAATAAATCTGCAGAAATGACTAACCCAAAGGACATGAAGTAGCTCCTTTCGGAGTTAACTTACACAGATGCCTGTGGGAGATAGACAAAAGACGTTCATGGATCTGAGGAGGAAAAAAAAGACAACAAACCCAGAACAATGGAGATTAGCACATTTGTCTTTATTCTCTCTCAGAATCCCCAGTATTAACAGCAACAATTCTCACCATCTGAAGAGCTCAGTGATTATAGAGCTTTTTCCATGGCTTCCCTTCTGCAGATAGGAAACTGAGACTATATATAGGTGAAGTTTTCCTAGAGTAAGAGACCTAAAGACAGAGGTCCAGTCTTGTCACAGACTTAATGGTTACTTTTAAGTAATGTATTTAAGCTAGAAGTGAATTCTTGTGTATTTATTTAATAAAAAAAAAAAAAAAAAATCAACAACCAATGAGGTTAACCTGTATAATAATTCGGGATAAATCTCACAAGTTTTATTTTAGCACTAGAATGATTCTATTTATTTTTATAAGTCTAGTAAGATAAAATTAATCACCTGTCAAACTGTTTTAATTGAAGAAAATCTTCTCATCTTCTTCATGACCATGCTTTTTCTTTGCCCATACTCTTCAGTTAATCTCTCACTCTCTCTGCCTGTCCTGTCTCTGTGTCATAATACAAGTAGTCTTCAAGTCTTTTGGTCTTAAAAGAAGCAAACAAAAAACCCCCTTGACCTTTCTTAGAAACACAAAATCTTGCAGATTTTTCCAGGACCTCTGGAAGTCTTTTGTCCAATGTGTTGCTCAATGCATGCCAATGTATGGCAACTTGCTCAGAACTGTGTCCAGTCGAGTTCTGAATGTCTCCAAGGATGGAGATCCCACAGCCTCTCTGGACAGCCTGTTTTGATGTGTGTCCACACACAGTATTTATTTGTTTTTCTTTTGGGGGCAGAATTTCCTCTGTTCTAACTTGCTTCATGACTTTGTTCTGTGCACTGTTGAATCTGGCTCTGTCTTCTTCATAACTTTTCAATAGGCAGTTGTTGATGGCTGCAAGATCTTCTCCCCATTCATCTTTCATTAAGGATAAACAAATCTATGTCAGATCTTCTTATCTTCTTTAACTCTGCAAACTACAGAATTGGTGCTTTAAGCCTGTTGTGTTTGATTCATCAGCAACCTCCTCCACTCAGTGGTGATCTTCTTCCAGGAATTTAAAGAATTCTAGGAAGAAATTCCAATAAGAAATCTTAGTTTCTCTCAGTTTAGATATTCTGTCCTCCATCCGCATTCATTCTGCCTACCCAGTCATTACTTCAGAACTTTATTTGAGGAAACACAGATATCACCACTATATCTATTTGTGAGGTTTCTGCAGACCTATGTTTTTGTGTTGTTCCTCTTTGCATCTTTAATACTGGATAAAATTATATCCTCCACCTTTAGAGCTCTACAGTGTGGAGATTTTCACCTGAGATGATTGTCTAAGCTACCTTCATTGGCATTTATAAATTTAGAAAGACAAAACAAACACCCTTGACAACAGTTATGTCAAATACATATTCAATATCTTTAGCTAATATTTCATCATCATCATCTCCTGCTCTTACCTTTTTAATTCTAGCTCTTATGACAGCCTTGTACTGAGATCAGGCAATGTATATTTGTTACATCTTTGTGAAATCTAGCTTTTCCTTGACAACCAGCTCTGAATGTTTACAGAGGAATCCATATCACCCGAGACAGGCAATAGAGATATCTAGATCCAAATCAATTAATTTACAATACCTGCAACCAATGGAGAAAAATAAAGATGATTCATCAGATCTGTTTTTTATATCTGCATTTTAATGCAATGCATCACACTGAAATACTTATTTAAGTGGTATATATTTGGTACAATTCTGTGTCTATATATCTGAGTCAATGGATAAAATATTGTTGAGTCAGGGTCTTGAAGAAGACAACTATAATGACAATAAGTAGTGGGAAAAAAGTGTAGAAGTCCCACAAAATGCTCAAATAGCATAGAAACAGGTCATGTTTCCTATAAAGATTAAGTTCAAAGGTCACTCTTGAGAGACAAAGATTAAATCACCTCTCTATTTAAGCTCTTATATAATTTAGCTTGCAATCTATATTCTGAACTATGGCACTGAAATCTGAAGTAATTCAACAGCCTTGCAAGGAATTTAAGTAGGAACTGTGCATGGTCTACATGTATGGCCTTATACAGATAGAAATATGCCTGTCAGCTATGTTGTAAATTTCTACAGCTTTTCTTGATTTCTGTGACCAATTTGCATGTGTCGAGAAGCTGATCATTTATATCTATACTAGAAGGAAATAAAAGCAAACTTATTGAGTGCTACTATATAGCAGCTTCTGTATTTGTACCAGTAAGTTTGACATAAGCCCTGATATTCAGTGTTGTATCTCAGACATTAAAAAAATCACTTCAATTTAAAGCTGTGTGCACCAGGTCTCTGACTGAAGCAATTTCATTTTTGCAAAATTTGAAAATATAGTTGAGCCAATTTTAGTTACAAAAGTGTCAAGAAAAGTTGCTAGTAGATTCAGGCAGTGTACTAGCACAGCTAAAATACTTCAAACCTTTAAAAGCTCCATTCAATTACAGATATTTTCTAGCTTCTGCAGAAAAGAATCTATGGAAATTTGCTCTGTAACTGGACAGCTGATTCGGCAAGAAAAAAGCAATAAACTGAAGAAGTGTAAGTTACCATTTATTGCATTTGTTTATTTCTACTAGGAGTCTTGTAGAACTGTAACTTCTACCAGTATGCATCTCTGCTATGGCTGACAAATTGTATGGGAGCTACCAAATCTTTTTGGATGGACATTGCTACTTCTGTCACTACCAAAGAACAAGATTCCTTGCTACACACACTTATGTGGCACAACCTTGTATGACATCATGGCATCCCTGAATTCATTGATCACCTGTGCCCATAGCATCAGGTCTATCAGGTCAGAAGGAAGCAGAGACATGGCAGTACTTGCTACACTTGGGAGGGAACTGACAACTACATACAATGTTTTCCAAGACCTTCCTTTTAAAACTTTTCTACAATGAAAGTTAGGCAGAAAATCTCAGCCCCAAAGCAAACACTTTAAGCCGTTTCTTAGAAAATATCTTTAGTTAGGTATTGAATTGCAGTGCCAAGGTTCAGCCAATTTTTCCTGTTTAATAATCAAGGTGCTATTATAATTTGACAGTGATTTTAAACAGCTAAGAGCCAAATTTGTCAAGAAAATTACCTGTGATAAATTCTGAATTATTTTAAAAATTTTCAGGGGAAAACAAATATAGTTATTTAAATAGTATAGCATATAGCAAGTGGTCAGTGACTTTGGTTCACAAATATTGTCTTCTGTCTATATGACTATGCTTATAGTAATTAAACAAAGATTTCTAGGACTGTTTTCTGGTGCTGAGATCAGCTAGCACTAATTAACTTACACCCATGCATGCCTTTGTCTCTAAGGAGGTGTGCTGGTTTGACTGAACATGAGTTAATTTTTTTCATGCATTTAGAAACCTTTCTTTTTCATAGCTAGCACTGTCGTTATTTGGACTTAGTTTGAGAACAAGAGATAACACCCTTCCACAAAGTTAATGTTTTTAATTGCCTGGTCTGAGAGCCAAGGGTGTTCTGAGTGCTCTGCCCACAGGTGTGAGGCACCAAGGAAGAGGGGCATAGATGGGGCAGAGCTTAACTGACATCCAAACTGATCAATAAGAGTATTCCATCCCATTAGTGTCATGCTTCATGTTTAAGGAGAGTTGGGAAATCCAGTCTCTCTCTTGGGCTCTCTCCCTCTCCCACGTGTGTGTTCTTTTTCGCTCTTTTTTTTCAGAGCTGGGAGAGTTTGGTTTGGGATGTTAAGTTTGGCCATTTGTTGTTTTGCAGAGACCTCTGAGCCTTTCTGCCATTTTTCCTCTTTTCTTTGGGATTGACTGTTTGGGATCAGGGTGCTGCTTCCTGGGACTGGCTGCTTGGTGTGGACAGAGTTTGTGAGCAATTGCCTTGAATATCTTTTGTTTCTATTATATATATATATATATATATATATATTTACTAGTAGTGTATTAGTATTTTGTTATTTTATTAAACTGTGTTTTCTTAATCCAAGTTTCTCCCTTCCCTTTTGATTCTCTCACATACTGCGGGGGGTGGGAGGTGGGGAGAGTGTGGTGGAGAGGGAGGTGAGTGAGCAGCTATTGTGGTTTTATTGCTAGTTTGGGTTAAACCATGACAACAGGGTAGCCACAACCACCTGGTGGGTATAGTTCCTGTTCCAGGCTGTGTTCAGAATTATACTAGTTGCACACAATTTTTAAATTTTACTTATATACACATGCAAATATATGAGCCTAAAAATATTTTCTACACTGATGTTGTATATTTGGTATAGCTGAGGGGATCACTGAAGGAGGAAGATGCCAAGGCCACAGTAGCTATGACTTCCTAGATAATGATTTAATGATGAGAATGATTGCAAAGAATTTGAGGAGTATCATATGGGATTTAGGTCTCTCATACTTCCCAGAATTGAGCCCCAATCTTAAGTCTATCGGGTGAACACCTGGCATTTTTAATTTATCCTACTGAAGTAAGTGAACAACCAGAAATGCAAGAATTCTGGAGCCAGAAGAAGAGAAGGGGCAAGAAAACCTAACTTTGATGTCTCTGGAAATACAAAGAATAAAGTGAGAGTAGGAACAGCAAGATTTAGATATAGTGTGATGGCTAGAGTCAAGAAACACTTGTGAAACTGGGACCCACATTTTGTTTACGAAATTTCTTAGATATAAGAGTTAATAGTGCTCAAAGTAAAGATGAGAACATAAGAAATAGCTTACAGGATTGTTCAGATCTAGTCTAGCCTGGTCCAGCTCCAGAGCTAGTCCAGACTAGTCCACCTAGCACACTACTGTTTGGTCAAAGATGCTGCTTAGGAGCAACACACTACTCCCAGCCATTTCAGCTATTAATTCTGCTCTTACAGCATGCACATTTTCTATAGTAAAGGTTTTAGGAGGTACCTCCTTCCTTGGATCAATACATCAGTTCAGTTCCTGCCCACTTCTAAATACCTGCCTTTTCAGAACAGAGTTGTTCATAAAATAGCCAGTATTCACTGGTTTGAATAAGTCTCTCTGTTGGTTCAGTAGCAGATTAGCAAGCTGATAAGAAGAAACAATGCTGGGAACAACTACACAGAAAGTAAAAGAACTGTGAAGAGAAGCCTGTGTATATTGTGACATTTTTTGAATTGAAATTTCAGGAAGTCTTATTAAGTCTTCTGTCCCTGTGTTACTGTTGTTGAATAATGAGTCTATAACCATATGACCTGCTTATGTTACTGAACACTAGTTGTACTATAAGATTAATTGGTTTAAGATTCCAGACATGTAAGCAAGCAAGCAAGTTGTTGAATATAACTTTAAGGTGTATAAATCCAAAGATTTACATTCTTTTAGGATTTCTGGCAGAAATTAACACTGCTGGTAAATATATAACAGATGCACCAATGTGCCTTGAGATGAATACATTATGGACAAAAAAATTCGTATTTATTCCCATCACAATAACAGTTTGTTTTGATCACCTGCTCTTGCTGGTTGCACCTGTGGCTTGTTCGTTTGGTTGGAACATGGGAAAATGCCATGATCAATACAAGCTGTGGATTCTTCCTCCCTTGTGTGGGTGTTTCTTTTAGTTATTCCCCAAATGTTCTTTGTGTATAGTCTTTCAGTATAATGAAGAAAAAAAATTAAAAAGAAGAAAAAGGCGTTAGTGCAATATTAAGGCTTGATAAAACAAAGCAGTCAAAACCCAGGAAATTTCAAACTCCAGAGTAGTTTCTAAACTTTATCTCAATTGTACCTTTAAAACACAGTGATGAACAATTTTTTTTTTTTTTTTAGACAACCAAACAAAAAAAAGAACAATATTTACAATATTCTTTGTAGCATGGGAAACATGAATACAAATTGATATTTTGTAGCTTAAAAATTTGTGTGTGTCTCCTATATGTCTTTTGCCTCTATGTAATTTCAAAATTTTTTGCTACATACACTTGTAGGTCATGCTGTACAGCTGTTACTCACAAAGAGCTGCTCTTTCCTCTGCACAAAATTTTACTGACTTCAGTATAGCATGCTGAAGAAGAAAGATACATCAATAAAACCTATACTGTTTGATGGACTGCCATGATAACTTTGTGCTTTCTCTTTCAGAGAATCATCTTGCAAAGTTCCCTTTCTATGTTCTCCGAAAAAGCTGTATTTTAACTGCTGAATACTAGAGAAGTGACTGTTCTTTCTGTTCAGGAGAGATCCATCTTAACCAAAACAGCACACCAGCATGAGGCATTTAATGTAGGAACATCATAATCTGAGACTTTAGGTAAAGACAGGATAAAGCAGTGGGCACTTCCTCAGGGTGAAGTGCCTTTGAAAGGACACATCTCTATTCATTGTAGCAGGAATCTACAGTGTCTATGTTTTCAATTTAGTTCAATCAGGTTCCTAAAGTCAATAAAGATGAAGCCTAGCTTAAGGTTTTCAGATGTCTGGAGATATCTGTACAGATCTAGTTGCAATATATTTCCTTGAGTTATAATTTCTTTAAGTTTTGTTTTACTGAATAAGCAATGAGAGTTGTTATGTTTTTCTAGAGAACCTCAATGTACCTGTAAATTATTCAAAATCAGTTAGAAAAATTAAAAGGTTCTATTTGAATAGTCATGCACCATGTGCTTTGAAAAGATAAAGAATTTGAATAGATTTATTATATCATGTTTATATAATGCATTTCAACATTTTTGTCTCCACGAATTTTTCTTCTTCAAGTATGGTGGGAGACGAGAATTCGTAGATGCACGTAGTAAGCAATTGTTTCTGATGTTACCTTCATACTTCAGGTTGGAATTGTTTTGTAATAAAGTTACACCTAAAAAGTGACTTTCAGATGTTTTAATGTTTTAGTTTATAAGTGTTTGAAATGTCCAGTGCATTAAGGAACCCAGGCACTTGGTTGTTGTATAGTAATATCTGGGATCATAACAACTTCGTGGCAGAGCCCCTTGATAGGCAGTGCTGAAGGATAAAGGCGTCTGGGAAGTCTAGTCTCTCTTCAAGAAGGTAATCTTAGAGGTGCATAAACAGGCTGTCCTTGTGTGCTGAAAGATGAGCAAGTGGGGAGAAGGCTGACCTGGCTGAATAGAGAGTTGCAGCTGGAATTTAGGCATAAAAAGAGAATTTACAACCTTTGGAAGGAGGGGCAGACTACTCAAGAGCAATACAAGGACGCCGTGAAGTTATGCAGGGAGAAAATTAGAAGGGCCAAAACCCAGCTACAGCTAAGCCTGGTTACCACTGCAAAAAAGACAACGAGAAATGTTTCTACATCAGCAGTAAAAGGAGGCCTAAGGAGACTCTGCATCCCTTGATGGATGCGGGGGGAAACAAAGTGACAGATGAGGGAAAGGCTGAGGTACTAATTACCTTCTTTGTGTCAGTCTTCAATAGTCAGAACAGTTGTGCTCCAGGTTCCCAACCCCCTGAGCCAGAAGACAGGGATGGGGAGCAGAATGAAGCACCAATAATCCAAGGGGAAATGGTTAGTGACTGCTACATCACTTGGACAACCACAAGTCTATGGGGCCAAATGGGATACACCCAAAGGTGCTGAGGGAATCGGTGGAGGTGATCACTAAGTCACTTTCTGTTGTCTACCAGCAATTTTGGCTAACTGGGGAGGTCCTGTTTGACTGCAAGTTAGCAAATTGGACGTCCATCTACAAGGAGGGCTGGAAGGAGGATTCAGGGAACTATAGGCCTATCAGTCTAACCTTTGTGCCAAGGAAAGTTACGAAGCAGATCATCCTGAATGACACCACATGGCACATACAAGAAAGCCATGCAATCAGGCCCAGTCAACATGAGTTTATGAAAGTCAGGTCCTGTTTGACCAACCTGATCTCCTTCTTCGATAAGGTGACCCACCTGGTAGATGAGGGAAAAGCTGTGGATGTTATGTACTTAGACTCCAGCAAAGCCTTTGACACTGTATCCTACAGCATTCTCCTGCAGAAGTTGGCAGCTCATGGCCTGGATGAGTGTACTCTTCAGTGGATAAAGAACTGCTGGAGGAACAGGCCCAAAGAGTTGTGGTGGATGGAGCCAAATCACATTGGCAGCTGATCATGAGTGGTGTACCCCAGGGCTCAGTATTGAGGCCAGTTCTGTTTAATATCTTTATCAGTTATGTGGATGAGGGGATTGAGTGTGCACTTACTAAGTTTGCAGACAACATCAAATTGGGTGGGAGTGTTGACCTGCTGGAGAGTAGGAAGGCCATACAGAGGGATCTGGACCAGCTGGATTGTTGGTCTGAGGCCAATTTTTTGCTGTTTAACAAGGCCAAGTGCCAGGTCCTGTCCTTGGGTTATAACAACCCCAGGCAGTGCTACAGGCTTGGGGAAGAGTGGCTGGAAAGATGCCTGGCAGAAAAGGATCTTGGGGTATTGAATGGCAGCTGGCTGAGCATGAGCCAGCAGTGTGCCCAGGTGGCCAAAAAGGCCAACAGCATCCTGGCTTGTATCAGGAATAGTGAGGCCAGCAGGACTAGAGAAAGGATTGTGCCATTGTACTTGGTGGTGGTGAGGGCCCACTTGAATACTGTGTTCAGTTTTGGGCCCCTCATCATAAGAAGGACATTGAGGTACTAGAGAGAGTGCAGAGGAGAGCGACAAAGCTGGTGAGGGGCCTGGAGCACAAGTGTGATGAGGAGTGACTGAGAGAACTGGGGCTGTTTAGCCTAGAGAAAAAGGAGGCTGAGGGGAGACCTTATTGCTGTCTACCGCTACCTAAAAGGAGGTTGTAGCATGGAGGGTGTTGGTCTCTCCTCCCAAGTAGCAAGTGACAGGAGAAGAGGAAATGGCTTCAAGTTGCACCAGGAGAGGTTTAGATTGGATATTAGGAAAAAATTCTTCACGCAAAGGGTTGTCAGGCAGTGGAACAGGCTGCCCAGGGAAGTGGTGGAGTCACCATCCCTGGAGGTGTTTAAAAGATGTTTAGACAAGGTTCTTAGGGACATGGTTTAGTGCTGGAGTTAGGTTAGGTTATGGTTGGACTTGATGATCCTGAGGGTCTTTTCCAACTAAAATGATTCTATGACTCTGTAATTTTAACATCAAGCATGAATCTAGATTGTTTCTGAAAATGTTATCAGATCAGATGGAATACTATGATAACGCCATTTTATGCCAACATCATACCACAGTGTTATTTCCAACTTCATGACAGAGCTGAGTCTGATCTGTGAAAATGCGGGTTCAGCCAAAGCATAAAGACTCTACCTTTTTGCTTAACAAACACTAGCAGTGTTTGTTTTCGAACTGTGGACTGTATCCAAACACGTCACTCGTCGCTCTGAGCCAATTTCTTATTCATAAGACATCATTCTTCTAAAACAGAGGAACACAATTCTTATTGATTATAATGGACAGAATGCCTGAAATGAAATCTGAATCACTAGACCTGTTTGCATCTGGTATTACTGAATAAAAGAATATATATTGCATAAAAGAACTTATCCTCTGTTTAGTAAAATGCATGGATTTCTGACCAGTAAAGATATCTGCCATCAGAAAGCTCTTCAGGAGCTAAGCTTATTTTCCAATGCTGATATACTTTGTTATCTGACTAAGCAGTGAAATAGGAAAGCAGTCCTTATGATTTCCTTTTTGCATGCCACTTAAATTTAATATCCACAGAAAGCATTCAAAGACTGAACTGAGGATACAGCACCACTCATTCACCAGGAATCCTATTTTGATACTGTAAACTCATAAGAAAATTTCCAATGAGAACAAGGGCTTACAACTATTTACACTGGCGATGTGATATAGTCTGAATATGGACATACAGTATATCCCTCTTTTGTCAGAGTCTCTCAGAGATATACTAGTCACTGAAACTTTTCCCCAGATTTCCTGCTCCTTTAATCTGTTACTGTTTTGTCAAAAGCTCTGGCTTATTAGTTAACAGCAATGCTGTTCAATATAAGATTTTCAGTTGTGTGCAAAGGCCAAGGCATTCCAGCCAAAAAAAGTAACATCCTTTTACACATCTTCTGCGTTATAGCTTTCAATTCATTTCCAAATTTATCAATCAAAATTTATCAGTCAAAACGAACAGCAGTATATACGTATATATATGTATAGATAAAACCATTGACTGAAAGATCAAATACATACACAGACAAACTCAAGATGAATAGATGACTAAAATTTAAGATTAACCAGAATATGAGTTTATGAGTCCTTTAAAATTGCTGGCATCTTGAATTATGAGTAAAACACCAGAATCTTTGACCTTTTTTTTTTTTTTTAATTTTTATATTTAAAAGAAGGAATAATTTTTATCTGGCCCTCACAAGATATCAGTGCAAGCTTTTGAGTTATTTTTGTTCAAAATCACATGACACTACATAAAATCAAAAAGTTGAGAAAGATGTTGGAGAGTCAAAAATAAGGATTAATTATTTTCTGATAGATTTCTCTCTCATATTCTTGCATTTGTTCACAAACAGTATTCCAGAAGAGTTTACATGATTTGTTAATCATTAACCATTATCCAAAATTTCCTTGCTTTCTACTGGCAGAAAAGCTTATTTTTGACTAAAATATTTGTCAAGTGTGTTCTCTTAACATGGACTGTACTCAAGACCTGCTGAGCCATGCTTTAAATGGCAGATTACAAGTTACAGAAGGACAGTTCTCGGAATTGCATTTTTCCCATTTATTAACTTCATTTTATAGTCATGGATTTTTTTCTGTTGGCTAAGTACAATCTAAAAATAAAGTATGTTTTCTATAGAAAAATGAACAAATAAATAATTTATTCTTAGCAACTTTACAATGAGGGAGAAGATACCATTACAGAAAGTTTTCTGCTGCAGATTGTTTGTTGATAATACAACAAAGGAGGAATGCATTTAAATAATTTGCTCATATAATTAGAAAGGTTACATTATAAGGGTAGCATATCTACTGGGTCATCTGAGTTAACTTTTTTAATCTACTTCAGGTAAATATCATGACTTTTAGTCAACTCCATTTTTACCAGAATACTCTGGCTTCTATAGTAAAGGACCTAATAATTCCCGTAAGTATAGTATTTAATGCTGCTGCTGACAGTCTGCATATAATTTTACATAATCTGTCTTGATAGAGTTATTTTGGTAGGCAACTTTGTTAGAAGTGGTTCTGTGTTTACTACATTGCTGTTTCATAAGGTTTCAAAGAAAGAGTTATGAGCTTGATGGAATCACAACTGCTAGAATTTTATTGCCATTCTTTTCAGTAGTTTTAACTGGTACTTATCCCACAGGGGAGGATAGTAAAAGGCAGATGTTTGTTTATTCTTTTTTCTTACTTTCCTTGGGTCAGAAACTTTTAAATATAGTAGTGGAAAAGCAATTCATACAGAATAATGTGACCAATGCCATTTTGAAGTCTTGATTTCTCTTGCTTCTCTTCAGTCCATTACTGAATGGTGTCTTTGAGTTATAGAGATGGGTTATCGGACTTGAAAATGAACTGTTAATTTAACAATAAGGATAGTGATAGGTACAATAGATTGGTACATTGTGATGCTTTCATCCTAAGTCATAGAATACTCAGTTTTACAAATTAAATGAAATTAATGGGAAATGACCGCCTATTTTTCGGCTGTTAATTTGCAGTTATTGCTCAGCTCAGGTGATTATAAAAATACAGAAGGTGTTTTATGTATTTTTTAAAATAATTTTAGATTTTTAAATGTAAATGGTATTTAAAGCTTTTTCCATCATGATCTGTGCACTGTTGACAAGGAAATTATCTGTTTAGTGATTTTGTTTATTTGTTGTTTTTTCCATTGGTATATGTTTTAAGATTGATTTTAAGGCTGATAATTACTTGTAAGCATAGCAGACATCATAGCAAAATGTTTATCAGCTGAGTACTTCTTACAACTTGTGATGGCAAATTCATTATAATGTAGAAAGAGATAGCACTGATTTATCCTGAATATTTTAAGACAGCAGCAGTATCTCCACTATTTGACCACTGCATTCTATTCTTTTAGTGAGCAATTGAGGTATTTAATATTTTCCACTTTTTTAAGTGAATGGGATGATGAGTATCCTTCTAGTCACCTAGAAGGTGACTGCAATAGCTTTTACAGGCCTGACAAGTAGCAGTTAGGTGATATACTAATTGATTACTGTTAACAGTTAACAATTTTATACTAAATGTTTGATGCTTAATATTCAACAATGCAATTCTGACATATTAAGAAGTCTAAAGTTAACTTCAGTAGGAAACCTGATTAAAAGTAAAGTTATCTACATTATCTCCTTTATGTACTTTAGATTGCTTTTTATCACTTTTTCACAATTGCATTCATATTAATCTTGCCTTGTTATAACAGACAACAAGATATTGGTTTATATGTCTCTTTGCATTTAGAAGTTTAAGAAGTTTAATTATTTTATAAATGGTGCTTGGAATGAAAAATAGCTGCAGACTTTGAAGAGAAGAGTTGAATAAAAGAAATAAACAGCAGAGACTGGCATATGGTTGAAGGCACATGCATCATATGATTTTTGTAATATCATTTTTTTAATCTATTTTAACATTCATGAGCAGCAAAAGAGCTTAAAACAGAAATAGAATTGTCTCACTGGATTTGGAACTTTCACTGTTAGCAAAGGTTCTTTTTTCTATTACTTTTTCTGTTGCAGAGAGTATATTAAAAAAAACCCACCACTATAGGCCTTAATTGTCTTATGCACAATCTGCAATGTCTAAATGGACCCTGTGGATTTT
Organism: Columba livia; assembly: GCF_036013475.1. NCBI lineage: Eukaryota > Metazoa > Chordata > Aves > Columbiformes > Columbidae > Columba > Columba livia. The sequence continues at coordinate 43,019,431 of NC_088602.1, read as the reverse complement.
GGTCCAAAACCAAACCAATCAGTTACAAGCTATTTTTCTTTTCTGTTAGATGTTCTCCTGCAATATTTGCATAAATGTAACCATCCTGTCCGTCTTTTAACTTTCACTCAATTAATTATGCTCCCAGCCCCCTGCTGATGGACAAAAATGAGACTTCATCTGCAAATAGCTTCAGCAGTTTACAGCATATTAAATGCCAAAATCTAGTTAAGACAGTTTGAGAATTCTCATGTCAGGCATTTCAACATGCCAGTTTTAACAAAAAACACTTATTAAAAAGGAAAAAAGTGAGCCCACTGCCCCAAGTCAGAAAGAAGAAAATGTGATAGAATAAAGGTAAAGGATAGAGAAGAAGTTTTTACAAATTATGTAGTTAGCGTATGTGGCATAGTCTGAGTATGTTTTAATTGGTTCCCCTAATAATGAAAAACATTGGAAAAGACTGTCAGTTGACAGGAAAATGGTTCCCACAAATTGCAAACAGCTTTATTCTACAGTACCACCTTTTATAATTTTTATAAAAGTCTGAACAAACCTTGTAATAAATAGATTACATACTAAAGCCTTCTTGAAAAAATTACTTTTCTATTACTCTTTTTGACAGGCTTTACACTTTGCATCAAGCATCTGGTGCTTTCATTTTTCAGTACATAGTGTTCTGGTGTACTTTACACCATACTGGATTGAATCTTGATTTAAAGCAGAAATGGAAAAGCAGTATGGTATACAGGAAAACTGAAGTGCGCCATGCTCCAAAATAAATTCAATACATATTTTCACACAAAACCTTGACCAGATCACTTAACCTGCTTGAACTTCAAGCAGTCTCTTTTTAAAACTGGACATGACCAAATTCTCATTGAAGAATAAATGTTATGCGTGAATGTCATCTTCTCATCTTGAATGAATTATGGAAAGAGGACTTACAAAATTTCTCATCAATATTACAGGCTACATTAAGTTAATTTTTTTTTCCTTTTTTTGGGGGGGGGAGGTGGAGAGAAAGGATAATATCCAAGCTGAAAGAGAAACATTTTTTTTCCTTTCATAAAATTTCTGACATATTATCTAGATTATTGTGACATATTTTTTTTCATTATTGTTGTCTCAAGTTATAAACTAATGTGACCAGGCTGAACATGACATGACAACTCATGACAGAAATGTCAGGAATTAAGATGAAGTATAGCTCATGTCCAGTCATATAGCAATTACCAGTTCTCTTATAAAGTGCTTGGATTTTTCATGTTTAATGTAATGGAAAAAAAATTACAGTGTATAATATCGTATCAGTTTCCTGCCTTAATATTATCTTTAGTTTCTAAAAATTTGTTTCAAAGAAATATACACTAATGACATCATCATGTAGAAGACAGTGAAATTTGGTGATATATATTAAAAGATACATTCCTCAACAAGCAGACCCAACACTCACGCTGTTCCATGTGAAACGGCACTTGCACATCTGCTGCCTGTAGTCTGAATTCCCACTGCATTGGTGAGAAAGTATCAGACTTCTTTGCATAAATAAATACATCTTCAAGTAGACTCCTCTCAAAGTCAGAATAGAGGCCACACATGAAATAAGTTCCTGTTTTGCATGATTCTCTTGTTGCTAAACTTCTATTTTACTTGGTGTTTTTGTGTGTGTGTGTGAACTTATATGTGGTGGTGTTGATCTGCCTCACCCAAAACTGTTTAAAGCCTCAGAAAAGAAGACATGGATAAAAAATATAGTGGAGTGTCAATTATCCATTATAATATATACCCTTTTTATGTCTCTCAAAGCTGTTTTTTGTTAGCTCACTTCTTTTAGGTATGGTGTTAGAAACAGGTACTCTTCAACACCTGTTTTAGAGATAGTAATGGCCTTATAGCCAAACTATAGGAGGGCAGTTGATCACCACTGCTTCTACACACTGTAGAAGAAAGTACAGAAATAATTGTGGGAGAAGTAGGTAAAAGAGAGTTTGTGTCTCATATGACTGGTAGAGTATCTTGGGGCAACACAATAAAAGACCAGACTTGGGATGTAATGAAGAGTGACGGAAAAAGCATGGGGGTGGTGGCAGCGGTGCAGAGGGCTCAGGAAGAAAGATGAAGTGGTCATTCTCCTGGCATCTGTGTTAACTCACAACTGACATATAGAGGTAAAGTGTGTTTTACCATTTTCAAATTTCAGTGTTCTAGCATCATGACGGACAGTCTGCCCTGAAGACCAAAGTCTTATCCTCCATACTGGGTAGTGACATTGAATTCTGCTGCATACATTCCACCTCTTTTCTTTGGTATTGACATAGATGGATCACTTCTAGGCATGACATGGTAGGTTACGCTCTGCCAATCTGTGTGCCAATTAATGCCAATTAGAGAGACATGTTTGGTGAGATTAACATTCCTGGAGCCTATGAATGGCAGAAAGTACTGGGAGGCAGCACTGGAAATATTAGTGAGTTTGGAAAGTTTAAAAATTAGGATTATCTTGAATGCTTGTTTCAAAAAAGATTTTCAAGGATAGGTAATTCCTAATTAAGTTCCTTTGTATTTTGACCAAATTTTCAATCAGAATAATACTTGTGAATTAGATTCATTGAGGTCCACAGAGAGAAATGAATATTGAAATAGTAAAAATACTTTTATGTTGCTAGATATTCATGCAGAGTAGTAATTTCTGTCAGATAAAATGGAGAAGAAAAAATTTATATTTGAGGCAGGATGAAAGTATTTGCCAAGTTGGGAGAGTTGGAGGGACAATATGCAAAATATAATGAAGGGAGTTTTTCCAAAAAACTCTTTCGGAAAATTGGAAACACATTGAAATTTTCCTTTTGTATCATCAGACTTCATGTATGAGAATATGTGATGCATGTACAAGGCTTGTCTCAAACTAGAAAGAGATTTTCTCTACCTCATTCTACCTAAGTGCTGTGTGGAATACGACATATCATGTTTCATACCATAAATGATTGTTTAATTTTTGCTACTCCTTCATGTTTGGATCTATGACAAAAAATGATATATATTTTTTTTTCTGATAATCCAACTTCCCCTGAATTCTCTATTTTCCCCAGAATATTTTATTCATTTCACACAAGGAGTCAGCTATTAAAAGTCTTTTGGTAGGTGTGTTTAAATTATTTTTTGCATAGTTTGCAACAGGAACAAAATATGTGCATTTCATTTTAACCTTGATAATTTTTCTTCTTCTATAGTGAAAAAATTATCTTACATTTATCAATAGACAGAATCAGATACAGTGAAATCTTTCATTTAATTGGAGAGAAAGTGCAATAGGATTTAGTCCATAATGACTTTTTTAAAAGTATTTTTCATTATTTTGAGAACACATAAGCCCTAAAATACAGAACCTCCACTTTTTAAAATCTGTTAATCTAAAAGATGTTTTTCTCCCTTGAATTTCAATAAGGTACAGTACTGTAGAATTATGTAAACCAGGAAAATGTTTCCACCTGTAGCATGGATGCAGGAAACTTGACTGTTTTTATAGAGGCAGTTAAGTCAAAACATATTAGAAGAGCAACACAGTCTGTACTGCTCTTAAAAGTTTCACAAATGCTCTTTCTTTAGTGTTATGACTATAATGTATTCAAAGCAGAGATATATGCTTCATTAGTTGTAGAGGTGTTGGCACTTGCTGCTTTACAGCCAGAAAGAAATAATAGATCATAAAGAACAAGAATGTGTAAAGGAATGAAAACCGGTAATCAAATATATATATTTATACACAAACACAAACCACCATAAATATACACATACACCTGTTTTTAAATATATGTGTGCATATTCTTTGCGTAAAAAGCCTCCAGAAAATGTGGACATGCTTATTTTTAAATGTTCAGGTTTTGCAAGAAGGTTAGACATCATAAGGTTACAAGATGTAAACAGATGTCAATTTCATATTTTCAACAACAGAACTGATTAATTATTCTGTGAATACTGTTATCTTGGACTGATCATAAAAAACTGAAATTGTTCAGACACTTACTATGCAGCATGCTTTCAAAAAGGGCAGCTTCCTTTTATAAAGAAGTTATTTTTGGTGAGTCCAAAGAAGAACAAGGAAGATAGTGAAGGGTCTAGAGCAGAAGACTTATGAAGACCAGCCAAGTGAAACTGGGGCTGTTTAGCCTGGAGAAAAGAAGGCTGAGGGGAGACCTTATTGCTGTCTACAACTACCTGAAAGGAGGTTGTAGCATGGAGGGTGTTGATCTCTTCTCCCGAGCAGCAAATGATAGGACAATAGAAAATGGCCTCAAGTTGCACCAGAGGAGGTTTACATTGGATATTAGGAAAAATTTCTTCACCTAAATGGTTGTCAGGCATTCGAACATGCTTCCCAGGAAGTGGTTGTGTTTAATTTGGCATTATTTTAAACAGATGAAAAGATCAGATGAACAAAGCAACAAATACGCAGGTACAATGCAAAGCTGAAGAGTGTATAATTTAGTTTCAGTTTAACACTAACATTGTTTTCTCTCTTTTTTCTTTCCAAATAATATTTTCTGTTTTCTCTGATCTTCTTACTTGCCTGCTAGATACTAAGAAGGCATCAGTGGTATGTGACAATTGCAGTTGTAAAAAAGCCTAGTGAAGCATACACAAATGCAAATATTCCTCTTCCTGACACTAATAATGGAATATAATGCTAGTGAAGCCAAAAATTTACAATGCAACTTTATAATACACTTTGATTTTACATACATGTATTTAAGGACAGGATGTATAAAAAATGTACTGAACAGTTTACCTTTAAGAAACTTCTTTTATGTACTCATGTTTCAGCTGCTGAAATCTGAAATAGTGCCAGGTGTTCCATGTTTTACTAAACTTTCAGTGAGATATCCCAACATTAAAGGAAGAACTGTACTAAAATCAAAAGGGGAGTTTTGTTTGTTTGTTTTATTTATTTATTTCTAACACACTCTGTGACCTCTATGGGTAATAACACAGAGTATTTAGATTTATATTTACAAGTACAGTGAGTTGAATATTATTATTCAATATTTCATAACAATTAATTTCAGCAGAGAAAAATGGGTCGAGAGGACCCTGTGAGAAGAATGTTCCCGATTGTTTCAGATGATGATAACTCACAGAGCAGTAGCCAGGATTAGTGACCAAGTTTTCTCCTTCCAGGAACTGTTGTCAGTGTTTATGCAATGGCAGAGAATGAATCTCTTGCATTCTTTTTACAACCTGCCTCTTCAGTAAAGTCCTCTAGATTTTACCAAACATGTTTGAACAGCATGAGCAAGTACCTTCCGTGTTATGAACAAGCATCAGGATACTCTAAACTAGAAATGAGTTTATGTGATACTTCTTTTTTCGGTAGTTACACAACTAATGGAAATGTTAAACTTGAACAAGTTCACTGAACTGAATAATAACAAACTAAAATTAGTGAAAGCATGTCTAGGGCAAAATGTAGCTTCTTACATCTGTTTTAACTTTCATTTCACCCCTTCCTCTGAGAAGTATGTAACCAAGAAAGTCCTATAAAATCACATTTTCAAGACCATTTTAAAATACAGACTCATAAGGTTTTCCACGGTAAGAGTATTTGTTCTTCCACAGTGATGCCATTCTTTTTCAACATGCTTTCCTGACACTTTTTGTTGATTGGTTTCTAAGAATCTTCCTGGGAATCTACAGCTGTCCTGTTTTATGTATGCAGAAAATATCCCACTTTAAAACATACACACATATATTGGTTTTATGTCTGTCTTAAAAGGTAGTATAGATGACTGATTAACTGGGAAAAAAAAAGAAGAAATGCAAAAAGAGAATCTTGTGGCTAAACAAAAAGGAAAATGGTATCCTAGAATTTACAGCTTAACCTAAAACTGTGCCTAGGAAATGACTGAAATGCCGCTGGATGTCAGAATCCAGTGTATGCGGGTTTAGGTATTTCAGGGAAACTACAGTTCAAATATTAACTTAGTCCTTGCTGCCTAATTTATTTTTGTTTTTATCCAGTGACTTTCAAGAGTGAAATCCATGCTATAGGTGGTAGCTTTTATTCTCAGAGTCCCAGTCGTGATTACCGGGAGATTGCCTAGAGAACAGACCTTAAGTAGAATACTGAGATGTTAGTAAACAGGTGAGTTTGGAGACACTGAGTAGAATACTGAGTAGAGTCAAAATGAAATTAATCCAACAATATTGGAAGGAATTAAATAGGTCAAGCAAAGCTGCCTAAAGTTTTGCATAGGCTCAATGACAGACGCATGTGTGGCAAAATAACTGGTTTAAACGATGCACCTATATATCTGGAGGTAAAGAATCTGGTTAAATCTAGTCTTTACAATGACAGGGTATACCTCAAGCTGAAATCCAGTCAAGTCAGAATAACCATATAAGTTGTTATGTATGCAATCAAGTGGTATTGAATAATTCCTTTATATTTCTGATAGGTTTGATTTTGCCTACAGTAGAAAAGGGAGAAGGGAGATCTAGTTACTTCCAGATATTTTAATGAATTTTATGAGAGTTTTAAAGAAAGGTTACACATGTACTTCAACTTTAAAAGAGAAATCTGATTTTGTAATGACTTATTTTATGGCACCAGGAGACCAAAATGAGCAGTAGACATTGCCGACTTTCTACGTCATTTTATATCAATCATTTGCAAATTTTTACAGCCGTACTTCAGTATAGGTAAACCTGAAGTGGAAGGCATCAGGATTCTGCACATCTGGTGCTGTGTGGCAATCACTTGAACGAATAATAGATACTTCTTATGGGAAACAGAAAGCACTGGATATCTTTTCACGGGATTTCATTTGTGTGGTGGTTGTCCTTCTTTGTAAATGTTGTTTGTCCATGTATGAAAATTCCTTGAGTTTCAATGCTCCAGGAGTTCACTTCATTCTTCAATTGAATCCTCTGTTCACAGCAACATCAAAAAGGTTTTATCCTGGGAGATGTTTAAGTTTTATTTTTCTAACTGTTTGTTTGCTGTTGGTTAGGAGAAGTTAAATGTAAAATTACTATATTTTAATTAGTAAAAAGTGATATCTCTGTATAGGAGACACAGGATGCCCTTATTCTACTTACTTTCATCAAAAATTGTAGTTATTCAAGAACACATAATTAGCTTGTTTTAATCTTATCATTTTCAGAGGAATACTACAGTAATTGGCTTTCTTTCCTCTCCTTTTTAGTTAGAAGATTGCGGAAGGATCAATGGAGAATACATTTTTCTATTCTGCAGCATCAATTACGGTGACCCTGGGTGTAAATTTATTGATTTTTCTTATTAGAACATTATCACCAGTTATTCACAGCATGGTGTTTATTAATTAGTAAGGAAAATAAAGATTCATTTGTGAAAAATCTTCCTTTTAAGTTCTCTACCTAGCACATTCATAGCTATATGAGATGTCCTAATTGTATTCTGCCTTTATGAACTACCATGCATTATTTCATTCCCTCTTCTGTTTGTTTGTTCTTGTCATTCTGAAAAAAAGTTACAGAATGTTGTCAATTACATTTCTGAGGTATACAAATTGTCCATTTTGGCATTGATTTACAGACACTGTACAAGCCTCCTGCATTTTATGTTCATGATAGCTACTTTATTCTGAGATGAAAATGATGGGATGGGATGGAATAAAATGCTAAAACTTAAAAAAAAAAAAAAAAGGATGGAAGAAACAGTACTTTACTTACTGCATTATCTCCTAGGCACAACTCAGCTTTCCAGTTATTCCTACAGAAGGCATGCCAGGCAGACAGAAGCAAACCAGCTTTTAATTTAAGAGCCTTCTTAATCAGCATTATACAGGGCTGAGGGAGGAAATGGGAAAGAAAATCAGTAGATTATTATTTTTTCAATTGGTATTTCCCAATGTATTTAATATCTCTTTAGTATTTCATTTTTTTGAACTTTACCAGCTAAAACCTGTATGCTGGCTTTGTATGGGGGGACCTGACGTGTCAATCCATACTATTTAGTGGGTAACTAGATGCAGATGAAATATTTAAAAGTACATACAACAATTTTTTTTTTTCTTTCCTGTGGAGTGCATGACTAATAACCCATTTAAGATGTGTGAATAATGTTTGTATTAAAGTTTAATACCACAGTTGTAGGGCCCTGTTAAGTTAAAACAATATCTCTTAACAAGACAGAATGTGCTCACATTATTTACCAATTAATATAGGAATTATAACAAAGAAATTGTTGCTGAATTCAAGAGGTTGGATTAGAGAGTACAAAAATCTATCCTCGCTGGTCAAGCCTTGAGACAGTATAAATAAAGCACAGTATAAAAATATTTAATACATCACAAAAATTTGATTTTCAGTTGAATAATTGTATGTGAAAACCAGTTAAAGATAATTTCTACAAATGAGATATAGTGAAGCTAAAAATCAGTCTTGAAATAGAAACATAGGATCTCACATTCACCAACAACAGGGAATGCCGCTATAACAAATTATCATGCCTTTTATGAAGGACCGAAATTGTAATTCAGTCATGAAGGCAGTTTATGGTATCAGCAGAAACTTCTGATGGAATCAAATTCCATATATTATTGGACATGTTAACATCAGGGTTACCATTGTCTATATATTTTCCACATTATGTTTTGCTTGGTTTTCTAATCAGAATGAGTTGCATTTGCAGAACTCTGAGGGTCAAAGCTAGCCATATTCTATTACATACATCATTACCAACATTATTGATTCTTGAAGTAGATTTTTATTTTTCTCTTCTATTTAAATACATTATTATTATTGATGATTATGCGAAAAGCAAAACGCAGATTTTGATTTCCCAACTAGTATTATTCATGCAATATAGTCAGTAGTGTTAACATTAAAATCTCCATTAGCCTCAGCAGTATTACTATTGATGATTTCATAGAATATAATGGTAGATGTTGATTCATAAAGTACAAATTTATTTATAAAACACATGTGGAAGAATTATTATATTAAAATTTCCATAACTTATAAGTAAAGATATAGCCATGTGTTTTGGAAGACTAGTATCCTCAAATGTTAGGAATAGTTAGGCACTGGAACAGGACAATTAGAAATAATGAAGTATCTTTTATTGGAGGAACAGAATAAAGAAATATCAGTGTTCATGTATTCTTGCTTCGGTTAAAAAAGATGAATTCGATGACTTTATAAATTGTGAGGACCATTCCAATCCTGCCTTACTAGGAACTGACATATGCTTTAGAGAAGTCAGTTGCTAAATCCTTATTAATTCAATAATGTCAATGAAGCCTTTAATCCACTTCTCTGTCTTCATTTAGAAACAGTTTAGAGTTTTAAACTTCTTACCTTTAGTCTAGTAAACAACATACACAAAATTAATTGCAGATTGTTCCTGGACAGCACTCTATCCGAAACTGTTACATCAAGATGAATAAATGACATATTTTACAAATCTATTTATTAGGAAAAAAGATCTAGAACTACTGCTTCCTAAGCTATGGATGAAGAACATCACAAAAATGGTAACCAGAGTCTCATATTAATATCTGCATGGACTACATGTTTAAAATTTTTAGTATAAGAAATGTTTTGTTTCAAGAAAGCATAAAGAGGTCTTGAAGTCACTGTAAATGCACCAGACCTCTGAAGAATCTTCTTACTGATATTGAAGTCTGGATGTACAGAGAGGATCCTCCTAATTCCTGGCTTCAATGACAATAACACTGGAAGGGAAGGAGTTTGTTTGTTTGTTTGTTTTTAATAACCAGAAAGTGTTATATTCTTACTCTTGTGTAAAACCAAAGCATTACTAAAATTAAGAGGATAACGATTTGAAAACAAACAAACAAAAATTCTTCCTGTGCAAAGACAGATGCAACAATACTCCAATATTCAGTAGAATACATTGTGGTATGCAAAACACTTTTATGGAGGATTATCAATTTTGTAGGAGTTTGGTAGCTTTAACAAACATACTGGCTCCTAGAAAATACCAAGTGCCTACGAACACCTGCAGATATTGAATATATCACATTGCCTTCTTTACAAATGATATGAACAGCATTTTGGAAGGCAGGAAAATACACAGGCAGAAGGAGACATGAGAAAAGATGTTCATTTGATTACTTACCTTAGAAGTATAGATGTAATATTTTATTGTTTTGTGTGCAGTAAGTGATTGCAATTAATGTTTTCCTAAAGATGACTGCCATCTAGATCACACTGACAAGCATAAAGAGCTTCTCAACAGCTTAATCTAGCTGGAAATTAGGAGGCTCATAAAATGAATAAGCATAACCTAAAAATAAAGACAGTCTGCAAAAAGACGTAATAAAGTCACACAAAAAGAAGTATTAAACTGGATGATCTTGAAGAAAGAAAAAAAGAATCATTTAAGATATCGAATACAGTATTCTTTTCCATCTACAAATTGCAGTTCTTTAAGTCATATCCCACTGAATGTAAGAAGGTCACACCTACTATGAAGCAAAATGAAAGACAAGTTAATCTGTGATGAATCATTTTGTGGACAAACAGATTTAATACGTATACTTATGATGGGTTTCACCTATTATGCCTCCATATGAGGATGACAGATTACTAAAGAACTAATTTAAAAATGTTCAAAGTTACATAGGCACTTAACTCTTTATTGTTCAGCTACAGTAAGGGGCTTAAATACCTGTGAGGATATTGGCTCAAGTGGTAAGAAAAATAGCCTCCGAAAGGTAATTTTTCTGATATTATTTGTGTTGGTTTGTTCTTAGGAAGAGTTAATGTATTCCTCACCTGATGGCATTTTGCCCTTTCTTAAATGCATTTTCTGCCAGGTGCTACCATCTAGTCCAGCCTCAAGCTTAAAGCAGAACTACCACCAACACCACATCAGGTCAGGTCCTTGGCTGGTTCCAAGGGTGGAGGTGCCTCAACTGCTACAGGTAACCTGCTGCATTAAGTTAATTGAGAAACTCCTTTCCTAGCCAATTTGGCCTTTGGCCAAAATTTCCAGTCTTCCTGCACAATGGGGGTAGTTTGTTCGTGAGCTCCCAACACATTTTCTTTTGAAATCAATAAGCTGTCATTGTCTTTCTTCTCCCTCCCGACAGCTTCCCCAAGGATTTCCTAGCACTTGTTTAAAGAGTTCGAGGTCTGTTCTTGCAAAGTCCACAGATCTAGGCCTGGTACTTACCTTCCCAGCTTTCCTTTCAGGAAGACAGATTATCTAACAGCCAGCACAGCTCTGGTTGCCATTACTGAGCATATTTATCACAACAAGTACAGAGGGTGCTGGTCTCTTCTCCTAAGTAGCAAGTGATAGGACAAGACGAAATGGCCTCAAGATGCACCAGGAGAGGTTTAGATTGGATATTAAAAAAAAACTCTCCACCAAAATGGTTGTCAGTCATTGGAACAGACTACCCAGGGAAGTGGTGGAGTCACCATCCCTGGAGGTGTTTAAAAGGCATTTAGATGAGGTTCTTAGGGACATGGCTTAGTGCTACAGTTAGGTTATGGTTGGACTTGGTGATCCTGAGGGTCACTTCCAACCAAAATGATTCTATGATTCTGTTTTCGCTGTTTGTGGGCAGTGAGTCAGATGGAATATTATCACTGTTTGGGGCCCTCTAGTAACTGTACCCTGTCACCACAGGGCCTAGAGGCTTCCTGACCACTGACACAAGCGTGTGCTGCTCCCTGGGAGCTAGCACAGGTCAGGAACAGTTCAGAACAGCTGCTTTGGACGTTTGGCTGCTGTGGTTTAGAACATAAGGGAATTTAAAAGTGAGTATGTCAGTCAGACACATCAAACAAGTGACCTCATAGCCAGAAAATGAACGCTTCTGGGCACAGTTATTTATTAGAACAGACTACTAAACTAGTATGGTTTTACAGCGGTTAGTGCTCATTTTAGAACAAAAGTAATGCCATTCAAAACCTCAATAATTTCTAAATTTTCTTTGTCTCCTGAAAAGCAGTTTAATGAAGGGTTGATACTTGTACTGCCTCTAAAGGATTAAATTGGCACTTAGATAAGAAAAGTATTTTCAGCTAAACTGAGTTCCTAGAAAAGCAATTCAGTATAAAAATAGATAGTAATTTTACTGGTGCCATTGAATTTTGTAAAATGGTAAAGGCCAATGTTTTCACCATTGAACTTAGTGGTAGTTTTGCAGATTTGAGTATAAATCTACACACACACCAGATTTTTGTTTTTAAAAAGTCTGTTATGACTTAAATAACTAAATAAAAAGTCTATTAATACAATGTTAATGCCTAGCACTTCTGAAAAAAATATTCAGGACAAGTTCTTCCTAGGGAAATTATCTTCCCTGGACTCCTGGCAATGTCAGTTCCTGTTTGGTTTTCCTACTGTATATGTGCCAGTATTTCAGTGTAGGTTCAAGAAAGGGTTGCTCTAACTTGTACATCAGCTTGCTCAGCAAACTTTGGTCTTGAATCAGTGGTCTTTGCTCTCAGAGTTCCTTTATGCTTTGCTAAGTTGTGCTCCTAATGGGGGTATATTTTGTAATAGAGAATTATTATTTGTTGAATTTTCCACTAGGTATTGAATAATAATAATAATAATGCATAAATAATTACTTTAGATGTAGTGTCTTCATAGTTATCTAGAAAACTGGGAACAAAGTATGAAGGCTTAGGGAAGAAGAAATATTGAAAACATTTTCTTAGACTTCACATTCAGGACAAAGGACTTCATATAGCTGATTTCCAGCAGTAGAGCAAGGTTTTAACTGCTGTTTGGGTTTTCCAGCTCACAGTAAAATTTGAGTGGGAACAAAAGGAACAGAATAACAAAGGTTACCTTTTCCTGTAGCTAGCAAAGACTTATTCTCCAGAATAAGCCTACACTATGGTATATAGGATGATATTTTCTATTTAATTTGACTCCATGTGAAAGAGGTTTTGGCATGGAAACAATTCACCTGTGCCAGGGTAGCTCTTAGTGTGAAGGTCACATTAAGGTAACTGCAATGCTTCTGGCACCCAGCTTTAATCTTCAAGGTGTCGCATTATACCAAGTCTGAGCAGCACTAACACCTGTATGGCACTGCAGGGCATACTGTAGACATATGCAACCAAGGAACCTCTGAAACATGGACTCCTGACTGATCTACATTTTTGATTTTGACAAATAAAGTGGCAAGGAGATCTGTAGATCCATTTACAGATGTAACTGTAAGTATACTAACGTAAAGGGCAGATTAGTGGACTGTAAAAAGGAATAAATTATTTAGAAGAAGTGAAATTACATGGTATGAAATACCATCAAGGGTGTTCCATTTCAAAGTTCCTCCTTTATTCCTTAAGAATTATTGAAAGACACTTTGAAATTTACACTGATAATGTTCCTTTTCAGTTTATCTTTAAAAATTATCTTAAAAAACATTGGCAGTGAGAGGATCCATACATACACAATTTTTTAGTAATATTTTTTAAAAAGTAAACAGGGGGACTTGTTCATGGCTTGGTTTCCTTTTTACCTACTGTTAATCCCAGTATTATAAGTAATAGAAGAGAAATTGTGATTTTAGAGAAGAAATTGTTCTGTGTAAAATATTACTCTGATAATCACAGAATCACAGAATGGTAGAGATTGGAAGGGACCTCAAAATATCATCTAGTCCAATCCCCCTGCCAGAGCAGGAACACCTAGATGAGGCTACACAGGAATGTGTCCAGGCGGGTTCTGAATGTCTCTAGAGATGGAGACTCCACAACTCCCCTTGGCAGCCTGTTCCAGTGTTCTGTTTCCCTCACTGAGAAGTTTCATCTCAAATTTAAGTAGAACCTCTTGTGTTCCAGTTTGAACCCATTGTCCTACTGTTGGTTGTCACCGAGAAGAGCCTGGCCATCCTCATGACACTGACCCTTTATATATTTGTAAACACTAATAAGGTCACCCCTCAGTCTCCTCTTCTCCATGCTCAAGAGACCCAGCTCCCTCAGCCTTTCCTCATAAGGGAGATGCACCACTCCCTTAATCATCTTTGTTGCCCTACACTGGACTCTCTCCAGCAGCTCCCTGTCCTTCTTGAACTGAGGAGCCCAGAACTGGACACTATATTCCAGATGTGGTCTCACCAGGGCAGAGTAGAGGGGAAGGAGAACCTCTCTCGACTTACTAACCGTCCCCCTTCCCAGGATGCCATTGGCCTTCCTGGCCACAAGGGCACAGTGCTGGCTCATGGTCATGCTGCTGTTCACCAGGACCCCCAGGTCCCTTTCCCCTACACTGCTCTCTAATGGGTCATTCCCCAACTTATACTGGAACCTGGGATTGTTCCTATCCAGATGCAATACTCTACACTTTCCCTTGTTATATTTCGTTAAATTTCATAAATACCTGTTCTTTGTCTTTCGACAAGAGGTATGCCCTCATCTGACATGGGTATTGACATTCCCAGAAACATGATTAAGATTGATCAGTTTACTTTGGAGGAAGTGGCTTGGACAAGTGTACTCTACGCTGGGTTAAGAACTGGCTGGAGGGCCAGGCCCAGAGAGTGCTGGTGAATGGGGCTGCATCCAGCTGGCGGCCAGTCACTAGTGGTGTTCCCCAGAGGTCAGTGTTGGGTCCAGTCCTGTTTAACATCTTTATTGATGATTTAGATGAGGGGATTGAGACCATCATCAGCAAATTTGCTGATGACACCAAGCTGGGAGGGAGTGTCGACCTGCTGGAAGGCAGGAGGGCTCTGCAGAGGGATCTGGATAGACTGGAAAAATGGGCTGATTCCAATGGGATGAAGTTCAATAAGGCCAAATGCCGGGTGCTGCACTTTGGTCACAACAACCCCCTGCAGCGCTACAGGCTGGGCGCAGAGTGGCTGGAGAGCAGTCAGACAGAAAGGGACCTGGGGGTGCTAATTGACAGGAAGCTCAACATGAGCCAACAGTGTGCCCAGGTGGCCAAGAAGGCCAACAGTATCCTGTCCTGTATCAAAAACAGCGTGGTCAGCAGGACAAGGGAAGTGATCCTTCCCCTGTACTCTGCATTGGTGAGGCCACACCTGGAGTATTGTGTTCAGTTCTGGGCCCCTCAGTTCAGGAAAGACATTGAAGTGCTGGAGCGGGTCCAGAGAAGAGCAACACGACTGGTGAAGGGACTTGAACATAAGACCTATGAGGAGAGGCTGAGGGAGCTGGGGTTGTTTAGTCTAGAGAAGAGGAGGCTTAGAGGTGACCTCATCACTCTCTATAACTACCTGAAGGGAAGTTATAGCCAGGTGGGGATTGGTCTCTTCTCCCAGGCAGTTAGCAATAGGACAAGGGGGCATGGGCTTAAACTCTACCAGGGGAAATTTAGGCTGGATATTAGAAAGAAATTCTTTACAGAGAGAGTGATCAGGCATTGGAATGGCCTGCCCAGGGAGGTAGTGGACTCGCCGTCCCTAGAGGTTTTTAAACTGAGATTGGACATGGCACTTAGTGCCATGATCTAGTAAACGGACTAGAGTTGGACCAAGGGTTGGACTCGATGATCTCTGAGGTCTCTTCCAACCCAGTCGATTCTGTGATTCTGTGAAGTGGATAATCTTCCCTTATTTTCCCACCAAAAGTTAAGTTTGTAAGAGTCTTCATATTGCCATCCATTCGGTATATTCAGACCTTGCATAAATGAACAAAAAAGGAATTATGTTAATATAATGAATAGAGTTAAAGGTAATCACTGAATTAATGACATAGTTGCAAATTAAGTAGCGCAAGAGAGTTGGACTATTTAAACCAGGTCTGAATTTAACCTATTTTTCTAATAGAAATGTTAGAAATAAATTCAAGCCAAAACAAACAAACAAAACAAATCCCTTAAATTAAAAAAAAAAAAACCAAACACAAAACAAACTATTAACTTTTATGATTTCAAAAATGAATCTGATCCTGGATGTCTCTTAAGTTAGTTAAAGTATTCATTTGAAAAACAGGAGAACATTTAAAAAAAAAAAAAAAAAAAAGAAAAACTTTGTCTTTTATCCACTTAGAGTGTGTCTTTGCCTTTTAACAAACAGAAACAAATGTTTAAAGTAGGATATGTACATTCCCTCAGAGGGAAATGACATAAAAAAGAACTACAGAAATTGAGGCACAAAGGAGAAAAACAATTTATGAATACATGCAAGAGCTTTTCCTTCTCCAAGTAAATTTCACAATATTTAAATGTGCCTTTCAGCATTAGCAGTAGACTAATTCCATTATCATAATTTATTAACCAGATCTTTTGTTCTATGTAGTAATACACTGTGTTTCCATGCTGTGTATTTTTTATCCTGTGACCTAATTTGCGTAAAAGGAAACTCTTATAACTCCCTTGTTGTAATGAATAAAATGTTAATGAAGAACTACAGAGAAATCCCCTTTGCATTAGTTCCTTATTCCCAGGAACATCATCATAAATTTGTTTGCCTGGTTCTGACAATGGTAGTGATGTTCAAGCTGTGGAGAAGCAATAGTTACACTAAATGGTTCTGATGGAAAAGTTAAAGATATTCAAGGCACTGTCATCAGGGATGGGCTATGGGAAGTTACCTATTGGAAGAGGAACCTGATGGATTTGGCCAGAGTCCAATTTTTTTTTTTTTTAGAATTTATTATCTACATTGATAACTGCACTACGAGATGCCTTTTCAGAAAATGTAAATTAAAAAGAAAAAAGAGTTGTGAAGAAAGGGGGTTTTCCTTCAGTAGATGGAAAATTGTAGATTAGTGCACTTCTCCACTGCATATTGGTTGTATTATTCTGTAATTTCTGACAATAATACCAAGGCAGGAGTATTAAATTTGAAGAAAATAAATCATTATACAATTGCACTGATTACAGATTACCTGTTCGTAACTGTATCATATTCACTCCCTTAGAAATTACCAGGTACTGTTTGCCTTTACAACCTTCGAGCCTAAAAGGAATGTTAAATCATATAAAAAGATGTTATTCCACTTAAATAACTCAACTTCTATTAAGAAACAAAATATACACTAGTTATAAATTATATTCTGACTACTCTGTCAATATTTGTACAGAACTTTGAAAATATGAATGTTCATTATAAATTGCACTAATTTATGGCTTCACTATCTGACACTTCCGGATTTGCTTCACACAGCTCTTTGGAACTGAGGCATACTCCAGTCCTGAGGCACTCATATCCCTAATTGTCAGAGAATTTGTCATTTACCCTTCCCTGTTGATTAATAAACTCATTTTAGCACTAAAGCGTTCTTTCTTTAGAAAGATCTGACCTACAGATCATGTCACTTGCATTTCTCTTATAATCATAAAAATACATTTGCAATTGTCTTACCACATTTTAAGATTGTCTAACCTGTAAACAATCATTCCTTCTGTTTTTCCAAGATGGAGAATCACGGGCATTAACAGTTGAGACAGATAAAAAAGCTGCTATGAGAAAATTTGGATATAAACCTCTACCCGTTGTTGTATGGTAGCATTTCATGTTCCTGTTTCTAGTCTGTGTTAGATGGGAAGTACTTAAAACATAATAAGCACAATAAGTGACAAAATGGATGAGCTTGCATGCAGTTGTTCGTCTGCTTCTGTTCCTCCCAGTACAGCATGACTTCAGTGGGTCATCGGTTTGCTTACTCAGCACAAGTGACTGGTCCCGTTCTTCTAAAATAGCTGTGTTGACTGTCTCTCTTTGGGAAAAAAATGGAAGGAAATTTTCATCTATTACTTTGTATAACCTTTTGTTCATGAATCTTTCTTTTCAATATGTCAGAATGAAACAATAAGTGCACATCACATCAGACTTTCAGAATACATCTAAATTTTATAGTAAATTAAATATTAAAATAAGCATATTATTGTTATGCTGTCATGAAGTTTTCTTTTAACTGCATATGCTTAAAGAAGCAATTTATACTCCATGTTTTCTCCACATTTCTGACAAATTGTTTCCTCAGATTGGAATCATAATAAGTATAAAACATAGGCATTACATGAAAATGTGTAAAAATAATTATCTTTGTCTGCTTCTGAAATCCAAACATTCTTGTTGATTTGGTATCTGTTAAAAAGCCTGTGTTGGGTCAAGAGAAGTGTTCATCACACCTGTTTGTCAAGTCATACCACCCTCCCACACCCATATAACTCCTTAGATTACCTCTTAATTAAAGTTCTTAGATTATCTGAATTGATTGAAAAAAAGTATTCAGATTCTTAGCTAGTGATTTACACCTGAAGCCAGCAAAAATTGTAGGACAAAGCTCCAAATGCAAAAATGAATTGAGGTTTCATTTCAGCAAAAATTGCAGTCCTAAAGCATTAACTTTTTTTGTTTTTTTTTTTTTTATTCCCCATCCTAAAATCCCCAGCACTTTGAAAAGCTTAGGCTTCCAGTTTTGTTTCAGTTTATTCACCTCCTTTTTTCTTTTTTTCTGGTGAGTACTGGTGACTACTGGTGAGATGTACCAACTAGTTCAAGGAAAAATAAATACTAAAAAAAATACAGTGGCACACATTTATTTCTGATTAACTATCATGAAATGACAGAGAAATTGTGTGGGATGCTATTAGTTTTTTACTTATTCTTAATGGACAACAAAATGTTATCATTATACATGTTTAAGCTGACAAATATATACTCAACAATGGAAGACGAAAATCTGATTGATAAGTAGCTATCAAACAGCATGGAAGATACAGCCAAGGATTAGAAGCGATCTCTGTTACTGAGCCCTTTTTGTGTTTATAGGCATAAGATCACATAAGCCCATTTATAAATTGATTCAACTTTTTCTGAAAATCAGTTGGTGCTTTGCTTCCCTCTGTCACTTTTGCAAGACTGTATCACTTCTGAAGGCTAAAAATCTTTACCGAACTTTGAAAATGAGTTTCTGTGATGGGTTTGTCCTGGCTGGACATCAGGTGCCTCGCAAACTGCTCTATCACTGCCACTCCTCAGCTGGATAGAGGAGACAAATCTATAACAAGAGGCTTGTGGGTTGAGAAAAGGACAGGGAGATCATTCACTAATTACCATCATGGGCAATTTTGACTCAGGGAAATTAATTTAATGTATTGCCAATCAAATCAGAGCAGGGTAATAAGACATAAAACCAAATCCTGAAGCACTTTCCCCCACCCCTCCCTTCTTCCAGGGGTCAACTTTACTCCCAATTTTCTCTAGCTCCTCCCCTCACAGTGGCATGGGGAGAGGGGGAATGTGGGTTGTAGTCAGTTCACCACACATTGTTTCTGTTGCTCCTTCCTCCTCACACTCTTCCCCTGCTCCACCGTGGGGTCCTTGCCATGGAGACAGTCCTCCACAAAATTCTCCAGTGTGAGTCCCTACTGTGGGCTGCAGTTCTTCATGAACTACTGCAGTGTGGGTCTCTTCCACATGGTGCAGCCCTTCAGGAACAGACTGTTCCAGCATGGGTCTCCCATGAGGTCACAAGTCCTGCCAGCAAACCTGCTCCAGCATGGACTTAGCACAGGGTCACAGCACCCTTCAGGTGTACGCACCTGCATGGGGACTGCCATGGGCTGCAGTTGGATATCTGCTCCACTGTGGACCTCCATGGGCTGCAGGGGAACAATCTGCCTCACCACGCCTCTGCTCCAGTGGCTGAGGTACCTCCTCCCCCTCCTTCTTCACTGACCTTGGTGTCTGCAGAGTTTGTTTCTGTCATGTATTCTCACTCCTCTCTCCTGAATGCTGCTATGCAGCATTCAGCACTTTTTTTCCCCTTCTTAAATATGTTATCCCAGAGGCACTACCACCATTGCCAATGGGCTCAGTTTTGGTCAGCAGTGATTCTGACTTGGAGCTGTCTGACACTGTATTGGGAAAGTTTCTAGCAGCTTCTTCAAGAAGCCACCCCTGTGGCCTCTCCGCCACAAAAACCTTACCATGCAAACCCAATACATCTTGTTTAAAATTAATGCATATTCACTAGTTCTTGTGGCAAAGACAGGTTTTATCTTAAACAACTTCCCCCTCCCCCCTATTTTTGTGTCCTTTTCCATTAGCTTGCATATACAGAATTAGAATATATATTTTTCTGTGCTCAATTGATTAGACTACAGAAGCCAAACTCTCAGTGTTTTCTTGTAGTAGGTCTTTACTTCAGCCAATAATAATTTGGTTTGTTCTTTAAAAAAGTGAGTTAAATAAGTATTCCAGAAGAATCCTCGCTAGTATCATATATATAAATAAATGATTCTCTGTCTTCATTGGAAAGCTTATTTTGCTGCATCCTAAGTTTAGACATGTCACCTGCCTCAAGAAGGGATATAGAGTGGTTGATAGTGCTGCTGTGACAGCAATGGAGGAACATATATAACATGGGCTGAGCTAAATTTGGTGGTCTTATTCTGTAACAGTGCCAGAGGATAGCCTCTGGAGTGAGTTGAAAATACCTTGGCTCTTCCCTGTCCTGACTCTCATCTCCTTTTGAGAAAAGCTAACTATTTTATGCTAAACCACAAGCAATGCGTTTTGTGATGTAAGTGAGCTTTATAAGCTGATGAGTTTACTGCTTGTAGCAGTCATTCTTGCTATCAGTCCACAAGTACTTTGAACCCTTCCACTACATTTCCATTACTCCAATCTGATTTGTCATTATGTCCTGACATATGATATTCTGATCTTACATTAGCAATATTTCCCAGCTTTGTACCATTGGCACATTTCATTAAGAAGCTCTTAGTTTATGTACCAATTGAAATGTATGTCAAAGTATACATCAACATGACTGCAGACCAGTACTTTAGAAGCTCACTCTATCTCATCACAGGCAGGATTTTCCGTTTCGCTGTCATTTCAAATGACGTGCTGACTCTGGTACTATTTCTGGCTTGAAAGTGTGAGAGGGCCTCATGGGGACATTTACTGGGCTGGAATGTGTCCAGGTAGATTTGGCAGTTATATACCCACCCTCAACATCATCAGTTAATCCTTTACCTCCACGTTGCACATCACTGCTGTTTTTGCAAGCTGAGGTAATGCATTTGACTTTGCACCATACTTAACTTTTAGTTCTAACTCATCTTCTTGACGTAGTGGCCACGTTTTGTGATTTCATATTCTTTATCATAGAACATTGGGGTCTTTTTTCAAAGGTTTAATTTGGTTTAATTCAGATTGGCTTTTGCAACTCTTTTAATCTTTTTGTATCCTCATCTCTTAAAAGTTTGTGTTTTCTATTCTTTGTAAAATGTCCAAGAAGCCTTGAAATTTCCTTTTATAGATTGTTTATCATCGGTTAGATTTAAAAGCCATCATTGCAATCTTTTTCTCATGATTTGGAGCCATCTCCACCTTTTGCTGTTCTTTTCTAGCTGATTTATATTTCTCTAAATTTCCCCCTTTTTCCTATTTTTTTTTTTTTTTTAATTAGAATATTAACTACAGTTCTACATTTATTCAGCCTTGTAATTTAGGCAAAACTAATACCTGACTAAGTATGAATACGACATTTTGTGAGTAGTTTCTCTGTAATGTTCTCCCTACTTGTAAAAACAAGTTTAAAATATCATCAGTGTCATTGGTTTAGTGAGTATTTACTGAAGAGATGTTGGCTACCACCTCCAGATTTTCTGAACATTACTGTTGTTTGTAGCATGTATTTTAATTTTCTCTTAGGATTTCCACTGTTCATTATACCATTAACATTTAGAACTACCTCAATACTTCTACATTTACTGCTCCCTGGCATGGACAGAGCAGATTTTGGTAGCTGTGTTTCCGTTCGGCCTAACAGTTCGTCAACTTTTTGGTTTCACTATAGCCAAGATAGTTCTGTAGCCTCCATTTTGCTGCAATAATGTGTAAATAGCAAGTATAGGAAAGACAGTAACATGAATGTGAGCAGTAAGGATGATTTTATTTTTATGCTATGTATTGACAGATTTTATTATTCTATCTAAAAATGTATATAGTCTCCTAGGTTTTTTTCCTTTATTTTACATTATAATGTCATTCTATTGCTATGTTTTTATCTGAAAATAAAAGAAAATAGGCATCCTCTTCATGAAAGCTTTTCAACTATCAGAACTTTCATGGAGCAGTTAAGGATTTTCTTTCTTTTTAACAGAAACTTTACTTTTAAAACCATGTATGTGTTTAACCTTGGTACATATGCTTAGCTAGAGGCTAAGAAAAGAAAGGTTCACTATTAAATGACTCTTATTAATCAGCTCTAAATCTGATGAATAATACTTTACAACCTCTTTGACATATGATAGGATTTGCACCAAGTTTGGCATAATGGTTTCACTTAATAAACACCTGATTAGCATTGTTTAACAGGTTCGGTTTGCATGAAAACAGTAAAATGGCCACATTCTGTCTAGTTAATTCCTCATTAGCAGCCTTATATTCACCCTGTTTGACAGACTGTATACCAGCTTTGACACAAGGTGACCTCTTGCATGGGCCTGTTCATCACCTTCAGTCTGTCATAACTGGAGTCAGTATAAATGTCAATATGAATGTGCCATCATCAGAGATTTTTGAGAATTAGAATAAATCTGGTATCATAAAGGTTATTTTTTCAACCTTATCATTACAGACATGATGAAATTATACCAAGTAACAGGTAAAATTGTGGGGAGATACAGCCACAGTAAAATGTCTTTTTACTTTTATTTAATAGAGACTTTTATTTAATAGATTTTTTTAAAGCTTAAAGTTTGCAGCACGTAATTCATTTCAGAAGACAGAGAAAAAGTATCTTAGCTCATAAACACATTGCTCTTAAATTTTAAACAAATATGAAAGTATTTTTTCAGTTAAAAACTTTGGGGAATTCTTTACTACTATAATTTGAATAAATGCATTTCTAAAATATATTCCTTCTTTTCTTTGAAGTGTGATTGGAGTTTGACAGCTTGTTCACTATATTTCCTCCCAGTGAGAATTGTCTAGGAGTTAATCTCATCCAGTCCTGGTATGGGGACAAGAGGACAATTTTAACTTACTTGAGTGGAGAACTGAAGCACAGGAGGTTCCATCTGAATATAAGGAGAAACTTTTTTACTTTGAGGGTACCAGAGCACTGGAACAGGCTGTCAAGAGAGGTTGTTGAGTCTCCTTCTCTGGAGACATTCAAAACCCGCCTGGACACTTTCCTGTGTGATCTGCTCTGGGTGAACCTGATTTAGTGGGTGGGTTGGAGTAGATGAGCTATAGAGGTCCCTTCCGACCCCAACTCTTCTACGATTCTGTGATTCTGTGAGAATCTGACCTAGGAAAGGTATTATCCAATATGAGCTCATCCTAACCTCTTCCCTGAAGTGCACTCTCTCTAACAAAGCACAGTGAGATATCAGGCAGTACAGTAGCCACAGAATATTAGAGACACGATCATGTGGCATGCATTACATGTACAAGGTAGGAAATATCCCCTGCAGAACTACTGATTGAAAGTCCTGTGAATTTAGTGAATGAGAATATCTTACCCCAGTACTAGTTTTTATCATGAAAACTGATTAAAATATCTGTCATACTTGATAAGTTGTTTCTTCACTAAACACAACTATTTCTGGAAATATGATGATAGAATATCAGTTTTCATCTAACAGAAAGCTGAATGCTTGTTTGTTGAAAGCTGATATTACATTTTAATACTTGCAAAATGTTATGTTATTAAACTAAGGTTTCTATTGTAGGTACTATTATACAAGTAGGTAAAATAAAATATGGAGAACAACAATATTTGCCTAGGGTTATGGAATAAATTTGGTATTTTGATTACAACACTTCTGCTCAGAATTCAGGTGAACATTTCCCTCCTTTCATAAAGGAGGATAATCTGAAGACACTGTAGTCTCTCAGGTAGGTTGCTGGGCTGTTTGTCAAAACCTTTACATTTTATTATCAGTTCTACTGTGAATTCTTAAGAGACTACATGGACCACACTTGTGATTTTCTTTTCTTGAGATTACAGCCATAACAGGACATCTGAGGTTAACTAGCATTACCACAAAACATCAGCTGTGGTAAAATTTAGGCATGGTATTTTCAAAGACTTAGCTGGTGAGAAATATGCTTCAGGACTTTGGTTTTAAAGATGACATATATCTTCCCCATGGTTTGGATCACTGATATCTTTGAAATGAGTGGATAAATCATCTACCAGATTCAGAAAATTCTGATAGTAGTCCTGACACTGGATTTGGATGTTAATGCCCCTCTCTCAAATGAAAAGTTCAAATGTAGTCACAATTACTTTGGATTGTTAAAACACTTTCTCTAGAAAAGCTAGCTGAACTTCAATATATCTTTTTGTCCCAGTGTCACTATTTAATGCAGGGCGACAATAAACCATGGCAGATGCTTTTTTAACCCTCTCCCTTTTCCCTCACCTCGCCCTCCCCCTCCACACCCCTCCCCGCTAAGGAAAGGCAACAGGAGGGCAAAGAGAGGCAAAAAGAGAGCGGACTTGCAAGTTGGAAAAAATTAAAAATGTTTTACTAATGCTACTAATAAAATAGAGAAAATAATACAAAAATATACAAAACCAATCTTAAAATTCCTGGCAGCTCAGCACCAGCTGCTCTGGCAGCAGCAGAGCAGGCACCCAGAAGTCCTGGTTTGCAGTCTGCAGCAAACTGGAACTGGATTCAGTCAGTCACTAGGCCTCAGATAACAGGGATGGCAGGCAGGATCCTTCCCACATGCCGGCCATGGTCGAAGATAGTGAAACCCTCGTGGCCTCCCACTTTTATATGAAGTATGAGGTGAATGGGATGGAATACTTAGTCGGTCAGTTTTAGTCACCTGTTCAGTTTGCTTCTCCTTGCCCCTCTCACTTATGGGATGTGCATCCTTATCAGAGACCTTGCATTCCATTGCTATGGCTGTTTACAAAAATATGTAGCCAACTTCAGAAAAGTGCAGCTACTTAGAAGAAATTAACTGAAAGGAAAATTCACTAAAAGAGAAACTGTTCTTGTTTTTAACAAAAGCAGGACAACCAGAAAATAGTTATTCTGTTGCCATATATTGGATAACCTAGATATCCACTTGTGGCAGGTGCACCTCTTCCTCTCAATGTCCCTCTCCTTGAAAGCGCTAGAAACCTCTAGGCTGATGGACCACTATGGTCACGTATATGACCCTTGGTCAACAGACAGGGCCCTTGACCAATGAAACACCTTGGCTGAGGGAAGTTTCTGAAACACCACCATAAATGACCATAGCTCAGATTCAACTAGGGTATAAATGGAGCCTGCTGGAGACCCTCATTGCATTGTTCTTCCTCAAAGCAGTGGGTCTGCAGTCAAAGATTCTCCTGCTTAGATCCAGGACATCATCTAAGGAAATTTCCTCAAGGTTTGAGAAACCTTGCCTTACTGGTAAGTGATTATATATTCTGGGTATCTTTGAGAGTCTTCACTATTTATAAGTGGGAATATGTGCATTTTGAATCATCATTCTAGAGTTTTGAGATACCTTTTGTCTCAGTCATCTGTGTAGTAATTGAACTAAATGGTATCCAAATCTGTGGTTTATAATGTTGTTGGCATGCTGAATAATTTTGTATAAATCCTGTTTCTAGTTGGTTCTCTTCTAAATAATACTGGTTTGAATAAAGTTTGTTAAGAGCTTCTCACCTGCCTAAATTGATTTTTGGGGTGCTTCTGAGACACCACTTAACTGTTTTTTTTTCAAATAGAGTCACTAGTATAGGCTCAAATGATGTCATGAAGAAGTCATAAAGGTTCAGTCCCCATTAATTTATATGGCAAAGATGAGCAACATTCCGTGTTTGAATGTGTCTTGGTAGTTTTGAATTCAGTATCATAAAAGCCATTGATTCAGCACACAATAAGATTTCAGACACTGCCAGTAGGCTTTTCTCTGAATTAATAGAGAAGGAACAATCTATAAGAGGAATAGATCATGTTCCGCTCAGTTATTTTTGTGAAGATTTTAACTACCTAGGTAAAACTTAGAGACACCATCTATTTTGAGACTAATAGTGTCTCAAAAAGTGAAAAAAACAAAACAAAACAACAAACTAGCAACAAGGAAGTAGTTCTGGGTTGATATTTCCAATGTGATATTTAATTTTTATTATGAAGTATCATGGATAAATTTGCAGCCAAAATTCATTGCTATGAGTAAAAAACAATTTAAAACTCCGTAAACTGCAAAACTTATTAAAAAAATGCTAGTGTGATTTCCTCTGTGCTGTGTGTGTTGTGATGTGCTCTGCCCTCCTGATCCCAAGCATCTGGGTCATTCTCCTTTTGCAGAATTCTTGTCTTACTCTTGATATGCATTTCTGAGTTTTATTCCTGCATATAAAAAAACACTGAAAAGAGGGGAAGGGTCTTGCTGCTATGTACTACATCCCCCAGCATAAAGAAAGTTGTCAGAATATATATCTGGACCTAGGAGCTCAGATGTGCTACTAGATCCATGAGATGAGACGAAGTCTGCATGAAGCAATTGCATTCTCCAGTAGTTTACTTACAGAATTTAATGTTGTCACAAGATTAGAAAAGAGCGTATGCAAAAACTTAGTCATCTCTAGAAGAAACTTGTATCGTCTTCTTTCATATCTTTGGCTGTAGCATGGAAATCTCAAAAACAGTTTTTCAACTTTCACAGTGTGTTCATTATAGCTCAAATGACCAGTGTATCATTTCAGTAAGTCAGATATAATTTTGACTACAAATCAAAGAGCTGTTTTTAAAATCTGCAGTCATTCAATATGTCATCGGTCCAGCTAAATGTCCCACGTATTTTTAAACAGTGTATTGCCACTAATTTCATTACAAAGGGCTCAGTATACTCTAATGACACTAAAGAAGGCAAAGGTTTATGTTCAGTCTTTTTTAAGTAGTAGAGAGGTAGTTTCTGAAACTTTTCTGCAACTCTTTAAATAGCCTTGCTGTGAAAACACCGGAACAGCAAACTGAATAATGAATTACATTTTCAATTATTCCTCTTTCACTTGCTAGTAGTTGGTATAGTGTGGTGTTTTAGATTTAGAATGTGAATGATGTTGATAACACACTGATATTTTAGTTGTCATTAAGTAGTCAAGGACTTTTCAGCTTGCCATGCTGTGTCAGTTGCACAAGGAGCTGGTAGGGGACACAGCCAGGACAGCTGACCCCAGTGAGCTGAAGGGATATTCCATACCATATGACATTATGCTCTGCTATAAAAAGCTGTGAAAAGAAGGAGGAATGGGAGGATGTTCAGAGTCAGGGCATTTGTCTTCCCCAGTAACTGTGACACATGATAGAACCCGGCTTTCCTGGAGATGTCTGAACACCTCCCTGCTGATGGGAATTGGTGAATTAATTCCTTGTTTTGCTTTGCTGATGTGTGTGGCTTTTGCTTATTAAAGTGTCTTTATCTCAACCCACGAGTTTTCTCCCTTTTACCCTTCCAATTCTCTCCCCTGTTCCACCAGGGGGGGCAGACTGACTGAGTGGCTGCGTGGTGCTTAGTTGCTGTATGGAGTTAAACCATGACACTCATTATGTCCTTGGTCCTTGAAATGTTTCTCATTGTACAATAATTCCTCAAGCACATTTCAGAGTTAAATTAGCCTTCAACAAAACTTGTTGTCTTGAATTATGTTACACATTAATTGATCTAACTATTAGTTAATTAAACTTATACTGTCAGCAACATTCTTCAACAGTGCAAACCACTTGTTTATTTTTATTTTTATTCAATTTATAAACACAAAGTCTTCTAGATTCAGAATAGTTTTATGGTATTTGTCACTTTCTGGACTTTCCACAATGTCTACTCATTTTCTGTATTTGGGGCTGATGTAAGTGCCTCTACTATTAATAAGAATTAATAATCATTACCATTATACATAATTTAAAAAAACATGTAGACTTGTATTCAGTCATTTAGGTCACTATAACAGGTACATTTATTTATTATTGTATTTTTCTCCTGGTAATCACAATATCAAAATACTGTTTACGTTCACATTTGGCTGGACTATGATTTCTAAGTCAAACAACATACTCTCATTTATCATCTAAATCTTGGAGGCTTATTGAAAGTAAAAACTTCTCTAGGCATAAAAGCGTAGCTTTATGACTCATTGTAATTTATCTTTTGCTTAACTTCTTAAAATATTGAGAGACAGACAGTGTTTCTTGAGTATCTGTAAGGATTTGTTCTGAACATGCACCAAGCGTGTCCAGAGTATACATTTCAGCCCATTCTGCCTGCAGTGAAAAGCACAACAGTTATGGTCACTTCCTATAGAAATTATGGTCAGATGGTAAATTGGAAAAGACACAACAACCATCAGAAAAATGTGGTGACAAACACAAGCACACAGGAGATCTAAGAATGAGTTCTGAGATCTCCTTGGACAGCAAGCCCAGTCCCCAGTGAGACCTCTACCTTCCATCCTGCAGCTGTCTACTCTGAACAAGTGGAGACACCAAAGAGAGAGAGAAAAAAAGAAAAGTCTAAAACAGTCTAAACCAGGGTGATTGAAGACAGTCCTCTTAGAAATGAAAAAAAGAGCAATACAATTTAAAATCCTAGATCAACATTTACTTACTCAAGTATTCAGTTCCACTGAAGTCAATATTGTCATTCCTCAATTTGATATACTCAAACTTCTATTCCAGAAAGTACTCAAAAATATGCTACTGTGCCTCACCTTTCTCAAACATCTGTGTAAAAATCTAGGACAGCTGTACATAAACTACATTGGAGGTGAAAAAAATCCCCAAAGAAGGAAGTGAAGATGAACTCCATATTGTCTTATGAGGATTTGCTTGTGTTCTCTGATGAGGTGCTGTGTGGTCCTGAAAACAGCCTGGAGATTCAGCATGTTGTCCAAGCTTAAGATACACAATTTTAAATCACAGCAGTGATTGCTTTAGCCCTGAGGAGCCTCAGTATCATTAATAATCTTCAGGAACTCAGCCTAACTAAGGGAGACAATGTCAAGAATGGTCACTAAATCCTGCTCATCTTTGTCCACATGATTATTTTAATTACTTGATTGAGATTAATTATCTTAGTAAGGTGCACATCATAGCCAAATACATATGATGAGTTTACACAGCAGTTTGTCTTCAAGTTTATATTATTTCCTTCTGTTGTGACTATCCATACCAATCCAGAATCACTGATTATTTCCTACTACTAGGTCTAATATCAGGGTCAATATATACTAAAGTAAATTATCAAAAATATTTGAGACAAGAGTTACCTAAGAATAATCACTACTAGAACATATAAAATAGGGTAACTTACCCAATTTGAATCTGGGCTACAAATTTAAGTGTGGACTATTGTCTTGGATGTCTGTTTTTTAAAGCCATTTTAACCTCCAAATACAAACACAATTATAGGGCAGGAAAATAAGTCATTTTATACTGAATCTAATGATTCTTCACAGTGCTGACCCTGCAATTTAGCAGTTACATGTGGGATTTATTACTATTAGCAATTAATGTGAAATTATTCAAACTCAAATGTAAGTTCCTAAAAATGCGTGACGAGATTCAGAACAAAATAATATGGAGCACCCAGGCATGTATGCCTTTGGAATTACTCTTGAAGATAACTTTCCTGCAGTGCTAGCGAGAGTACAAAGAAAGTTGCTGTGCCTACAGAAACATTGTTATTGAACACAGGCTTATACTTTAAGCAATTGTTTCTGACAGGTCATAGTAATATAGAAGAGTCACTTGAGGCATAAGTTCATTTAGTCATGTCCACTTTATACACATCAGACAAGAAGCTGACCTACAAAAAACACATTTCAATGGGACTTCACTGATTTCCACCAGTTGAGGACTAGACCCCTTATTTTTAAAGCTGGTTTGTGATTACATGTAGAAATGACAAAGGTTAACTCAGTGATGTAATTTTGGTGGCAGAGATTTGATTTGACCTAGTGAAAAACTGCATATTAAAGAAGTGCTGTTTAGCATAATTGCTTTATCATCTATCACAATAGTGGAACCCAAGGTCCTTTATAGTATACCTCTTACCAATAGTAAAGATGAAAGTTCACAATGGGTTATTCCAGTCATTGTTTAGATAAAGAGGTGGAGCAATTAACTCTCTCATTATACTGTCTGTGCAGTAGGTAAAAGAAACTGATTCCACATTCATTGTCCAGAATTCAAACTTGATCCAAACCTAAATATTCAATTCAAAGTTATTCTTATGGAACTGTCATTTTTTAGAAGTTGTCAAGGTAGTTTTCCACCATCCCAAAAATTCTAATGAAAAGCAATAACAAGAACTTTCCATAAATGTAGGAATTTTAATATGTATACATTATTAATACAGTGAATTACAATGTTATTATAAGTAAACTTTAAAATGACGGGTTTTAATTTTAGTCTTGCTGTTGCTCACATGTCTGTATTTGTTCTTGTTCCTATGCTAATGGAGAAGACTAACTACAAAAATAAAATAAATAAATATTCAGTTAAAATATTGGACTAAGTCTCAACATTTCAGATTTTCAGATTTTTTTAAATTCTTTCGGGATGAATTTGGGAAATTATGTTTTATTCTCATTCTTTCATATGCAACATTTTTCTTGTTCTGCTCATCAGTATGAGAAACCACTATCAAATTATTATACCTACAAATAATTACATTCACAAGTAACTGTCACTACAAATGATAATATTTGCATATCTGATTAAATTGTATGTATCTACACTAATAAATCACACAATCAGTTAGCAATGTTTTCCCATTTACATTAACACTGAATTGTACAACTGATTGTAGGAATACAGATGCTTTTCTGATACTGGAAGCTGTGTAAGTATTTCATTATGGCTAAATGTATAAACTTAAAATCATCTGTAAAGGGGAAATGCAAAATCTTAACTATGGACTAAAACTTGCACCAGTGAATGTTAACTGAAAGAAACAGAAAGTCTTGAATTAACAATTTTTGTACATTTATTTTATATGACTTTCCTACAAAATATAAGCTTAAAGTTGTGTAGTTTTACAGTTAACAATATGCAGCATTTAGATAATATTTTATCCAGTGCACATGTATTTAAATGTGAATTTTCTATCCATATTTACTTTCTTAATATCAGTTATCTAGTGTTCACCCAAGATAGAGAGGAATAACACAAAGTAAAGTAAAATCTTTGGTCCAGATGCATTTAACATTTAAATCCCCATTGCTTGTACATTTTGGTTTCCCTAAGCTGCAGTTGCTGTATGCAAACACATGCATAAAAAGGGGAAACCCAATAGTCTGTTGTTTCTTCAATCGTGCATTAATAAAATGGAGAGAAAGTATCAACAAATACTGATGTGAACAAGAATTTTTTAAAAATATTCCTGTTAAAAACAAAGAAATTTGAAAAGTCTTCAAATACACACTCTCATTTTTCCATCTTGACATTTCTTTACATCAATTATTTTTATATAATTAGCATATGTAATTCAATTTCTCTCCAGTCATTCCAGATTAGCCAAGGTACAAACCTCTTACACAAGTCTACCTGTGTCATTCCTTCTTTTATATATGCCCAGGGTATTCTTTTACATGTTTTGAGTTTGGGTCTTGTATTTCTCTTTATTTTACACTTTTTAAAGCATTTTTATTTCTTAATTATTTTTTTAGCACTGTGGAACTGCAAGTCAAATGCTTTGTAACATGAACAATATTTTAAGTAAAAGGTAATTGTTCTGATGTGAAACTTCAGCAACAGAATAAAGCCCATCAATCTAGTGCTCAAAGAAAATATGGATAGCTAGTTTAATAAAATTTATGTTTTGTCATTTTTTAAGTACCAGCAGTAACTTAGAGTGCAGAAATTAGTTTTTAAAGTGTTAGAAACTTTTTTTGCAGAAATTAGTTTTTACGGTGGTACAAACTTGTATTTTTAATTTCCACGTCTTTATCATTGATTCATCAGTTTTGCTATAATTTACAGAATAAAACATTAAATATAATCAACATTTAATAAAAATAGAATTCAAGTTCTTACTGATGTGATATCTTTTTTTCCATCTGGTCCGTAGTCATCCATCTTGAACCCAAAGCATGTAGGGAGACGTAGGTAGAAGTATATTAAATCTGACAAATGACCTCCCATGTGCAAAGAAGGAAATAAAGATTCATTCTCTGTGTTTGTGAGATCATTTTGATGAAGGGAAGGCTAATTGAGGATGACATATATTCTAAATCTAATTCAAATCAGCATTTTTACATGAAGACTCATCACATTTCCAATGGTACACTCTACCATAAAACAGCTTAGTAAAGACATTCTGAATTTGATTCTGGAAATTTTTTTAAATGCTTCATCAGAACTGACATTTTTAGTGGTAATGAGTTTCCAATCTTAGTATTAGTACAAACGAGATACCTGTGGTATTTCACATGTGTTATAAGAAGAAGTATTTCTTCTTAATATAATTAAGCCTCACATTTAAAAGAAAATGGCAACTAATATGTGACTATATTTAGCAAACATGCAGGAAAAGTACAAATACAGGATTTTTTCCTGTGGAAACAAATCACCTTGAAATCATTATAACGTTCAATTATACATTTTTCTCTGGCATTCATGAAGTAATCATATTTTAAAAGTAATAATATAATTGTTTATTTAAAAGTGAAAAAGTGTGATATTAAGTCCTGCTTATTCTCAACTCACATGGTATTCTTCTTGGAGAAGAATAGCTGTATTGGAAGACCCATGTCATCTTACACTATTAATTTTGCTTTGTTGATACCACAGATTACAATTTGTGGATGTAATACATACTGTGAAAAACCATGACCATTTCTCACAGAAAGATGAAATTGCATCTTGAGGGCATTTATGTATTTATGGTATAAAATTCTGTTTAACTCTGTGCAGTAGGTGAGCAGTACTGAACATTTAGGAGATTTGCTACCTTAATACGTGGGTAATACTTCTTGACCATTTAAATGAATTTTTCATGCTTTAGTTGTAATAATGGCAGATAGAACAACTGAAATGTTAAAACAAAGAACCTTCCTAAAAGTAGAGCTAGTGGTAAACTATTTGCCTCTTTTGCAATGAACAAGGAATCAAAAAGAGTGAAGGCCTGCTTACTGTAATTTGAACTAAATATTAGCAACAAAATTCAATCTTAATGTAAGCAAGAACAACTCCATTTAGTTTCTTATCTCCTACACGTCACTAAAAATATAGAAAGACGTCAGGGATTGTAGAAAAGAAGAACTGTCAGCTGCTTTTTGATTTCTATCTGTAAAGCAAAAAGGTGGAACTCTTACTTATGAAACTGAATTTTTTTCCTTAATAACATTCCAATAGATTTACATATTCCATATAAATTCTTGGCAGAATGCTGAATCTTGTTTTAAAAAAATATATATATCTAAAAGTTACAAGAAGTGATAAAATAAAAAATATTTTTTAAATACCAAGTAAAATTTTATGGCTTTATTAGATGCATCTGTGAAATCAGGATAACAAATCTCTGTTTTTTCTGTTGTCTTAGTTTGAAAGATGATTTCTTGCTATTCAGGTGGTCTGACAAAGCACTAGTCTCTGGTTTGGAAAGTACAACTTTCAGGTTACATTTTCTCACTACAGAACATGTGTTTTCTTTATAAAAATGTGCCTTGCCACTTTTCAGTAAAGCGCTTCCCACTGCGATTTTTTCCTATGCTAAAATCCTTTTTTGACATGTGTCATCATTAATCATAGGTTAACTGACTTTCCCCTTCCCTGTCTGCCAACAAGAAATGAATTTTGGAAACTAATATTGTCTACTTATCTGTACAGCCGCATTTGTAATTTTTTATGGGCATTTTAGAAGCTGCATATCCAGGAAAGGTAGAAGGGTGGTTTATTCTTCCATGGGGCAAAACTTAATGACAATAGGGTTTGGCAGGAATTGGATCTGCAGCTCTGATTCTTGAAGCCAACCCAGGGAGTACCGCTTTAACTCCTAGATACTCATAGCTACCTGCACAAGGAGTAACATACCTTATAGGACCCTACCTGTGCTTAGTGTGGACAAAATTTAGTGGATGTTCTCATTTCACCTGCAATTAAACCTTAGAAGAATTATTTAGAACTTAGCTGCACCTAGCATATTGTTTTGACACTGTTCTTAGTCTCTTTCTTTACCTTACAATATTTTTAGCTTTTATTTCCTTAATATTTTGCTACATTTATTTTTCTCATCACTTCAAATGGAAACATAGCAGTTGAGATGTATTTTTGAAAGCTCTTATTTTTCTAACATCTAAATGTACAGGGTATCATTTCAATTTTGTTACACTTTCCTCCAAATACATGTGTCAAAATCCAAATATCTTATGTTTTTTAGAGATGTCCATATTAAATACAAGTGTCGAATGATTTGAAAGTAATAGTGCACAGCCAATTTCAACATCAATGAGTTCTGTTAACATACGTACATCTGATGTCAAAGATTTTACTTGTTGCAGTTTTCTGTATCTAGATCTACAAGAATAAATTGGTTTACATCGTGACATTTTACTGAATATCACAAATTTCTCCTTTATTGGAGGAAAAATGTACCATTCATAAGCACTGGACATGTTTTACAGGGTTAAATTTCCCCTATCTTTCTAATAATAATTCATAGAATCATACAACATCCTGAGTTTGAAGTGATCTACAAGGATCAAGTCCAACTCCTGACTCCACAGAGGACAACTTAAGAGTTAAACCATATATATAAAAGCATCATCCAAATGCTTCCGAACACTGAAATGGTGAGGGCCATGACCACTTCCCCAGGAGCTTTTTCCAGTGCTTGACCACTCTCTCAGTGAATAACTTTTTCCTAATATCCAACCTGAACTTCCCCTGCCACAGGTTTAAGACATACCTTTTTGTTCTATCACTGGACACTAGAGAGATCAGCACCTCCCTCTTCTCTCCCTCTCATGAGGAAGTTGTAGAAAGGATTGAGGTCACCCCTCAGTCTCCTCTTCTCCAAGCTTAACACACCTAGTTCCTCAGCTACTTCTCATAAGTCATGCCATGTTGTCCTTTCACCATCTTCCTGGTCCTCCTTTGGGCACATTCTAACATTTTTATATCCTTCTTACATTGTGGAGCCCAAAACTGCACACAGGACTCAAGGTGAGGCCGACCTTGCTGGAGTATAGTACAACAATTACTTATTTTGACCTTCTGGCTATGCTATGCTTGATGCAGCCCAAGATACAGTTGGCCCTTTTGGCTGCCAGGGCACAGAGTTGACTCATATTGACCTAATGACCAATCAAACTCCCTAGCTCCCTTTCTGCAGGGCTGTACTCCAGCATCTTGCCCCACAGCCTACATGGATATCTCAGATGCACCATGCCAGGTGCAGAAACTGGTATTTCTTCTTGTTTAATGACTACATATATGTGCTGATTACATATTTAACTAATATATATACAGCATATTGTAACTTATCTTTGAATACACCCAGATAGTTAGTTTTGGAGGAGAGAAAAGTGGATTTTTTTCCCATCAGTAAAATGGCAAGAAAAATGGATGCATGAAGTGACCTGGAAATATTTAGGAGTTAAACTGGTACTTTCTAATATTGATGTTTTCCAACAGATATTTCTAAATCCTATAAAACAGAGTCCACTAAACTTTATAGAAAACATAATAATAATAATAATATTAAGGAAGAATGAAGCCACAAGGGTGTTTATTTTTAGCTGGGAAGTGGAGTATGAGGTACAGGGTAGGTATATAATGAAGTTTTGAATTTATTATGTTCTTGAAACTTTCACTGATTGCTGTACTTTTTATTTTGAGAACTCTATTCTTATTTCAAGTCATTAGATCTAGATTCAAAATGCCAATAATAAAGACTACAAAACAGGAAATAGAATTCATAATGAAGTGTGCACAGCATTACAGTCCCTTTTTGTCACCTGAAATCTAACAGAGCTGTTCTGAATAAGAAATAAATGTTGTTAATACTTCAAATATACTTGTGTGTGTGTGTATGTAGTATTCCACTTTCCTCCCACATATTCTCCACCTACATGTCTGTCAGCCTGCTCCAGGCAGCATTAAACCATAAGTCTTTTTTAAAATTGAACTCTCAAATGCATAATTGTATTTTAATGCGATGCCTCACACAACATAAAAAAAGGTTATAACTAATTCCTCCCATGCAGAGTGAAACAATATGAATGAAATAGATTGCAGCAGTATGGAAGCGTTGCTATAGTTCAGATGTATGTGTTTTCAGCAGTAAGGTATTTGACTCCCCACAGTCATTACAGAATGTCAGAGCATTTAATGTCTTTCATAATTTTCTCATAGCTTTCAGTTTCATTACCTCCTCTCCACTTCCATTTGGTCATTTTTCCCATTGAATACTGCAGTTAGCAAGTTTGTTATGCTTTTTCTGCTGTCTTGCCTCTTCTGCTCTTTTATTATTTATTTTTTTTTTTTTTCCAGAAAAGTGGACAAAAGACCAAACAGGAAAAGCACAAGATTTTAGAAAGTATAAAGTGTTAAATAATACCATCATTTTGCAGATGTGCTTTGAATTGTAGGAATAACATTAATGAATGAATCCTTTTTTTGTTTTTGTTTTTGTTTTTTTTCCTTTGAGCATTATTAGGAGATTGTGTCTACCCGACATCTTACAAGACATAGCCTTAAGTTCTGTCTGTTTCTACAAGGCCAGGAAAATTGCACAAGATCCTGCAATATTTGTAAAAATAACTTTGTTTCATGTGTTAATAGCAGAACATTTCATTTGAATATAATGTATTGAGTGAGACATTTGACCATATCTATTTTAATTAAAAAAAATAACTTTAAATTCCATGTAATGCTTTCCTAAATAGAAGAATTTATTACAGCACACCACAACTGTATAGTTCTGCTAAACTACTGAAATATGATGTCCATCCTGTTTTGAACAAGACTGACCTTTTTTAAGCTGCTGCTTGTCTAATTACAATTTTATTGTTACTATTTATATTGTAGTGGCATTTCAAATGTGCTTTTCACTGTGTAAACAATTAAATGTTCACTTCTTACTTAATGACAGATTCTGCCCATCATTACATGTGCAGACCAGATCAATGGCAGGATATAGTTTCACAGTGCTATGGGGAATTATGTTACAGTATGCAAAGTGCTAATTTCCTAACATTGTAATTAAAGTTTCTGAGTGACAAACTTTGGAAATTAGATGTAAGTCTCCAGTGTTTAAGAATGTCTGAATCATTTGTCATCATGCTTGAGTACCTTTTCTCCTCAAAGTATTCAATAAACTGACTATTTCTTGGCTTAGCCTTTGGTGACTTAGAAGTATGTACATCACGTGTCTTGAAGGCAACAAATTTGCTGCCATCTCCTGTGAATACTACTAAAAATACAACATCTTCATGTGTTTTAAAGACAGAAAGAATTGGAGACGATCACTGTGAGGAGTATTTTTTTTTGACACTTATTTCCCAACATTTTCATTACATTCCTGCCATTAATTAAATTCCCACATTATTCCTAAGACTTCTTAAGCTTTTGGAATTTTAAGGCTGAATCTGAAATGTCCTGAAAATGAATTTACTTATCTGGTTCAATCAGTTTTCAGTGTGGTGGAGAACTGAAGTTTCCAGATTTTCTTTTTTCTTTTTTTTTTTTCTTTCAATTTCAAATTCATAAGAACTAGTAATATGTTATACTTGAGAAATTGTTTGAAACCA
Source organism: Columba livia (assembly GCF_036013475.1). NCBI lineage: Eukaryota > Metazoa > Chordata > Aves > Columbiformes > Columbidae > Columba > Columba livia. The sequence goes on along the minus strand of NC_088602.1, from coordinate 42,981,766 downwards.
GAATATTTATTCTTGCCCACAACGGAGTTTTCGAACATAATGCCAATTTTATCAAAACTGGATTATCAGAGGATAATTCAAATAATGTTCAAGGTCTCCTTATATAAAATGGTGACTGTCAGAAAAACATTACTTGCATGTCAATCAATTAGGTCAGTTTTCTGACAGCTAGGACATCCAGTGTGCTGCCTAGGAAAGGAAATACTTTGCATTAGTACTTTTTATTCATGTAGGAAGTAAATTATCTTTAGACACTTCTGTTGTCAGGAACATCAAATACATTCCTATCCTGTAATGAAAATATGGCCTATAATTTTTGCACTGGTATTACAAGCAAGAATATTACTGCTATTACAGAGTACTTCCAGGCGCTAAAAGGAGGTTAGAATCTCTAGCATCTATTTACAGATAGCAAAATTCATATCTGACTTGTAGTGATTTATAAGGGTTATAGGAGGAAGCATCAGTAGCTGTACATCCATATGGTGACCCTGGCCAGGGCCCTGCTACTATACTGTCTCTCTGCTATATTGTCCCTTTTGTAAAGCCCTAGCAAATCTGAAACTCTCTTCTATTTTAATAGTGTCTTAGACTTAAGCAGACAAAATATATGTCGCATGAAGAAAGCTCTTTTAGGGAACTAAGCTACAAAAGAGAGCCTATTTATTTTTCAGGAACTAGTATCCAAAAGCTTGCTTAGAACTGGTGATACCAAAGTTCAAGTTTTCAAGTCAATTTCTGTAAAGTAGAAACTTTAATCATGTTTTCCTAAATCTTTTTCTTCATTATTTACTTTATGTTAGTAACAGAGACTCTCCTGATGCAAGAAAAACATTATTTTCCATCTTTTACGTGATTTGGAGAATTTTATATTTTCTGAATACAGAACTTTTTTTAATACTCTTGAAGCTTAAAAGGGATGGGGAAACTGTTCTTTTTTATGTCTGTTGCCTGAAGGAAGGAATTGAGAATACTGAATGAGGTGTATGCTTACAAGAGGCATTTCTATTTCCAGTCTAAAAATTAGGTATATATATGACCACACAGACTTTCATCTTATTCTAACATAGGTCAGCATATTGCCACCCAGAAGTGCTTATCAGAGATATCACAAAAGCTAAGTATCTAACATGGGACAGATGACCTTATGGTTTATGCTGGAAAAAGAATATTTGAATAAATTGTATCTAGCTAGCTCATTAATGTTTCATCTAGTTTCTCTTCCATTCGTAATTTATATCTTAGTTTTAGCTACTAACCACCCTTTTTGTCTGATTTCAATTTAGAACAGTTGTTCTTAAAATATATTTACTTTGAAGTGTTGTGCTTATGAAGAAGCTTTTGAGTCTTGTGTACCCAAAGTTTGTCCAAACTTCTACATTTGCTACTCCAAAAATATTAGCTGTCCCTACAAAACCTTGCTTCACTTGATATAATCCAAAATGTGGTAGGAACATTAAGAAATAAGAATGGTCAAAAAAAATTCAAGCCAAAAATCAACCTAGTTCTTTGTTTCTAACAGTACTCAAAAGGACAACAAAGGATGAGCAGAGGACAAACAGACTAAAATTTTTAATACTTGTCAATGAAGCCCAAATATTTTAAGACATAATGAATATATTTGCTTCAGCATCATGAAACTTTTCAGGAAAATGTAAGGAAAGAAATATTAGAGATTTATAACCATTTTCCTGTTACAGCTTTAGAACAACATTTTAAACCTTTCTTAGTCTTCAGATTCTCCTGGTAAGATTGACTCTGTTTGTTAGATAAATAACTCTGACAGAATGTTTTACCTGAAGACAGTTGCATTGCCTAAGAATTTCTAACATTCAGTTAAATTTACAGGAAGTGTATGTAAATTAAATTTCTTGGTGTGCTTTTATCCATCATTAAACTTTTGTCTTTCATGGTACCAATTAGCAAGACCTTCATTGTGACAATTATTTCTGGGTTGCTTAAGAGAAAACTCAAATATTTTCTCATAACACTAAGTTAAATGATGTTCGAATTTGTAGTTATTGCTCTTTGTTATGTTTCATATGGTGGAATTACACTGAGGTGAAAAGATATGTTAAGTTGCAAAGCAGCGATGGTTTTAATTTTAAAGGCTTTCCTGTTTCATTACCTTTCACTCTTCTGTGAATCTACAGAAGACTGGAAATGAAGTTGTAGGAACTGCGTGCTAACTTTACGTTTCGTATATTTAGGGTATTAACCATATTTCCATAAAGACCATCTGTAGGGGGAAAAAGCCCCAACAAACCAAAACCATACAAGCTGTACAATGAAAGACATATATTCCATATTAAGCAGAGATTTTCACAAAAGGAATTTTCATTTTGCATTTGAGGCATTTATTTTGATCTTTTGGAAGTCGACAAATGTGTTTTGTATGTTGCCATCCAATGTTTTATTGTTCTATCACCTGAAATGCACAGCCAGGTGATGTGAAACAGGTTTAGTGCTACATTCATTTTCAAACTTGTAATAGGAAAAATACACTGTTATACAGGATTAAGCAGTTGATGCTTCTAATTTGATGTGAACTTCTAAATTATTTTAAACTCTAGATAAACAACAACTAATAGAGGTTTATTTTCTTTATTATTATAATTATTATCATTATTGGTAAGAAATATGTAATGAGCGTTAATTTTAACTTTGAAATAAACATAGGTTATCCTATGTAATACTTAAAAGAGAAAAATGTTGTTTCTTTTCCTTGGGCCGATACCTTGAATATAATATTTCTGTCCTTATTAATGCTTGTACAGTACCTGTACACAAATACAAAACCTGTGTGGCATAACTTACATATGCTAAATAAATATTTTAGGTTATACTTTTAATCAATAATGGATAAAGAAGAAAGATAGTCACATTAAGTAATGAAGTTTTAAGTAATTAAAAAGAAAATATGTTGCTTTGAATGAACTAACACAAAAAATATATTTTTCTGAACTTTCTCTCTATTATCCCCTAACGAATATTGCTTTCAGATTTTGTGATTTTAGGACTTGTCTTGACTATTTTCAAGTCCTCATCTAGATGAATTTAATTCTACAAGAAGAGTAACCCTAAAAACAAACCAATAAAACCCACTGTCTCATGGAAAATAGTGTCGAATTTCTCCTTTTTTTATACATTAACGAAGTATTTTTAGTTATTTTGATACTGAATCACATCTAGAATGCTGAAGAGTATAAACCTTCATAAGAGGAAGAGAAGAAAAGAAGATCCTGTAAGTCTGTATAGACTGTGTATGAGAAGAAGACAATTCAGTTATATGTAAACATTTAAAAACAGGTGATAAGAATTCCATTCTTGCTGCTTCAGTAGACAGACCTATACAAAACAAAGGCTGTCTGAAATGTATAATTTTGATCTGGATAGTTTAGATAGTTTTGATTCCTAGACAACATAGTGCAGATAGTTGAAGGAGTACCACATCTATTTAAAGATTTTTATTTAGAGTTCTGACTTCTCTGCTTTTTACATTGTATTAAATGAACATGTAAATAGCATATAAAACAGCACAGGACTGAATTTAGGACTAAGCCAGCAACTAATACATGGTGAAATAACAAAGACAAGTTGTATGCTTTGGAAAGAAAAGATCAATGACACACTCCATTGAAGAAAATGACAATTAAGATAAATCATATGCTATGTTATTTAGCATATTTTGAACAAAATATATTATACACAAAATTACATACTTTTTTTTTTCTCTTTGACAGTTTGTGACTGAGTGCTTTGTGAAGCCACGAATACTGTTGGCACAGATTCTCTGGATCTCCCCTGGGTTATTCTTAGTTTTTTTATCACATTCCTACTAAAGCGCTGACACTAAGTGCTGAATATGTAACTTGTTTCTAATTAGATACCCTCTGTTTGCAAAATCTGTGACTAAAAAAAAATGGTGTTTTTCTAAGTCTGATCTGGATAAAGGCAACTCATTATGAGTAGCATGTGATATGCCTAAAGGTTCTATCAAACAAAAGGAGGTGTTTTCATGCATTCCCCTGGAGCCTTGCTACCCTGATGGTAATTTTAAATTTGAAATATATTATCATTTAAAGAGCCTGAAAGATGTAAAGAATTAATTCTCTCTACTAAAGTCAACAAATAATTATGAGTGCAGGATTAGATTGATAGATTAGTGGCATGGTAAATTAAAAGTAAAACAGGAAGGGATATATTAAATCAATCTAGCTACTTTGAAATTCTTTATTAATACTCTATTTGGGGATTTTAAAAGGCTGATACTGATTACACAGCTGCAGTATCTGTGGGGATCCAAGTTTAAGAGATTTAAAAATATAGGGGTTTTTTGTCATTGTTGTTGTTGTTTGTTTGTTTTTCCCCTTGATACGTGTGTGTTCTAGCCTTCTGAATGCTTTGGCTCTGCCTTCATTAGCCTTTCACTTTTTATCAGAAGTGCACTTCTGGAAAGAATCTTACACTTATGGGTGTGGTTCAAACCACAATATAGTATTGCCCTACATGATTGGATTGGCTTCCTTTTGGATGAAAGTAAACCAAGAGTTGCACCCTAGACACTAGCTTTAATGCAATCCAAATACAAGTGGGTATTTAGTGTTCACGAATATTCCAGAGCTAATTGGAAGTAAAACCTGCCAAGATGAGTACAGTGTGGATGTCAGGTCCTCAGTGCCATCTGTTTTGCTTAGTGATACATTTGTGTTGTGCAACACTGGTAGCTAATAAGACACAGGTTATGTTCCTGGCAGAGCTGGGGACCTCAGGGAAGACAAGATAAATCCAGGCCCCTACTCCTAGGTGCTGGTGATCTGTGTTCTCCTTATGGCTAAACCAGTACTTCAACCAAGGTGCTTTTTCTGTACACCTTATTTTAGCATTTATAGTGTTATTTAGTGGATCAGATACAAAATTACGTGGTATGGAACCATGATTGGCATCACTGATCAGGATTTCATCCAGGCTCACTGATGTCTAGTTCCCTTTGCATATTGCTACTGTTGAGTACATCTGCCCTCCCTCTCTATATGTTTTGACTGAAACAATGTAGGAAAAAAACCCAAACACAAACATTCTGACTTTGGCCCCATGTTTATTGTTTTACGATTTGTGAACCTGTGTAAGAATCAGAACTGTATCCATAACTTTGATTTTTAGGCTTCTAGCTTTTAAAATACTTTTTACAGTACGAACAAGCTGTGGAATTGACAGAACAGTCTCTCATTTTACTCAGTAAAATGGAAGCCTTATTCATTTGCATGACGTGCTGTTGGCAGCTGCTAAAAGAGACATTATCACTTTGCCCTTCTAGCAGTTTGAGGTAAACTAGAGCTAGAGTATGATGTGGATTAGCAAAATATGTGGGATCAAATACAGCACTGTTCAACAAAAGACTTTCTTCTAAACTCTCAGATGCTGGAAAAAGACTGTGACAAAGAGAGGGTGCGCCTGAAAGGGTTGCTGAATGCTTGAGTGGCAGCTCTCTGTATGACAAGTCTTGGGGGATTGGCTACTTAAATCTTAATTACAAAAAACAATCATCATCAGGTATTAAAACCCTATAGGGAAATTGAAAGACTCAGAGTAGAGAATCCCAGTAGTGGAGATCTGCTCTACGCAAATTTAATTGACTCATATTATACAAATAAACCTGATAAATTAAAATAAATAAATAAATAAATAAATAAAGTATCTGTAAGAAATTCTTGAGTGATTCTACTATAGACCAGATGCTGTGAAAAGAGGGAGGGTGGGATTTTCAACATGAAGAAACTCAGTGACTGCTTAATGAAGAGCCAAATGCCACAGCTGATCAACTTTTTTAGAACAATCTGTAATGCAGCTGGAAGCAGAAAATCTTTTAGACTACTAAATGTCAAGCATTTTCAAAACATACATTCATATCATAAGATGTTATTTAGAGTTTGTCATGCTTCTATGATGCAAGCATGTAATAAAAAATATTTTGAAGAAACCACATTGGTGGAAATGAAAGTGTCTTTAAAAATGAAAGAGTGGTTTATTGCAGAGGTATAATAAAAATAATCAGTAATACTATAATTGGAACTGAAAAAGAGTGGCAGTTACTGTCAGTGATGGATTTTGTGGTAGTGGTGAGCAGGAGTGTAAAGCAAGTCTCTATTTGGATGAAATAATTTTCTAGGAAACAGTGGCCAATTTTAGATCTTTCAGAAACAATAAGATAGTTCTGTCATGTTCAATTCACTGTATAATTAACAATGGAAGGTTTTTTTTTTTTTCTTTCATATGTGCTAAGCACTTCTGTTATTGTACGACTGACCTACCAGGAAAAATAAAGTTTATAGACTAACATCCAAAGTTCTGCTTAGAGTATACTGCATTTGTTCTGTACATTCGTTATTAAGGTTATTGACAACAGCAACAGTCACAGTGACAAAAACATAGTTGGCCAATTCTTGGTAGTGTCCGAAGAGAAAAATTTTCTGAATACGTTTCTATGGCTTGGCAGCCATGGCACTGCGTGCTTCACATGTATCAAGTAGTGATTCAGCTACATGTTTTCTTCAGTGACAAAGCAGTTCCCCAGACTTCTTGGACTGTCTTGACATTTTTGCCATGATTCACAGGGTCAGCTGAATTTACTGTTTATCTGAGCATGGTGTAAACTGGACTAGGAATGATGAAAGTTATAAAGAAATGCACCTTTTCCTTCAGAGTCCTCCTCTAAAAACTTAATCAAACAAAATTATAAGGACTATAAATGATTGTGTGGAACCAGGAACAAGCACATGAGAGTAGTAACCTTGTGGGCCAGCTTTGACATTGGAAAAATAATGTAGCATGAAACTGTGCTCTCAGACTTTACTATCATATTAACTTTTCTAAAGCCATTTTTGAAGTGTGGCAGTCTGTCACTGAGGATTTTTTGTTTCTCTTTCCCCAAACAGAAGAAATTAAGATGAGAAGCTTGGTCTAGATGGCTAGCATTTGGACACCTAGAGGCAGGAGTGATGAATGACTAATACACAAACTTTGAAATACTCAGTATTTAATGTATGCCATGTTTCTTTTAAAATATTGGCTGCTGTTGTCTCCCCACCCTTTTATGTAGATCACAGGCTTCAGGAACATGAGACTGCAGTTGTAGACTCTCTATGTATAAAATTCCTTTTAAACTCAGTGGGAACCCAAGATGAATCTGTCAGATCAAATCCTCTCTTCTCTGGAAATGGAAAAAGAAGGCATGACTGAATATGGGGTAAGGTACTCTACTATCAGTCCAACAAGACTGCTGTTCTTGTCTCTGACATTTAGCTTATTTAAAATGGCTATCATGCTTATAAATAGAATAACTTAAAAAAATAATCCAACACTCACTATTTGTCTGTCTAAAGCAAAATAAACAATTATTCTCAAGCAGCAGGTAAATGCATAGATTTTTAAGCCATTCCTACCTCAAGATATCCAAATGCAAAAGCAGTAGAACAGTCAAAGTACTTTACACTAAAAAAAAAAAAAATAGTAAATAAAGTTGCTGATATAGAAGGCTGGAAAACTGCAGTCATTAAAAGGCTACTCACTAACATAAATTCTGTAAAAAGTTGGAATTTCACTTTTCAGAGGATCTTTAACACACATACTGATTGTTTATTTAAAATCAACGTGTAATATATTAGAAAGTGTGCCTGGTCAAAGTTTGTAAACAATGGAATAAGTTTTAAAGAACAAGTAAACAAAGACCCAATCCTTATTTTTGGTTCACTCTGTTCCTTTTTTTAAAAATCCAGAGATAATTCTTGTGTTGCAGTAATTGCCTAACAATTATTTCGTAGCATAAGCTTTCCTCATAAGCCTTTCCTTAAATATATTTACATGAAATTATTGGAAACATTCTATAGATTTGATAGATCTTTGTAAAATCACTGTAACTTTTCTCATAAAATTCTTAGGAATGGATAGTGACTTTAGACATAGTTATGATCAATGAGTTATTTTCTGCAAAAGTGTCATACCAACTTTTAATGTTAACCAATATGTACGCTTTAACTGTTGTGTGTTCTCCATCAATGCAAAGATAGCTCTCTAGTATTACTGAAAGCAAGCTAAGTAAGAATGCACAGGTGATATTTCTCTGAAAAACATAAGCAGAGGTCTATGACTCTACCATGCATTTCTTACTCTTGTAAGTACTGCCCTGATAAATACCTATAGACATGAATGTTCTTATCATTTTTTCAAATCACCGTATCTCTGTATGCAGCTGACCACACTAAGGATTCTTAATTATCTAATAAAAAATTACCGTATTTAAGTGAATTCTTTCCTGTTGTGATTCATGTAAGAAATAGGAAATCAAAATTCTGATCTTGCTGAGTTAAATTACATACACATTAAAGTTGCTCGGAGGAGTGCATGCTACAAGATTATGTCCAAGTCACCCCATTGTTAGCTTCTTACGGTTCTGCCTGAGCCTACTGAGAAAAATAAAAGTATGAACAGTCCATAGCTCTTTGTCACTGTTAGCCAGGCTGTATATGGTACCTTCAACCTAATAATAAAAAGCTCTGCTAAGCACTTGATTGACCTCATAGTGCTGCCTCTTTGCTAGCCCTGCTTGATAACATTTTTGATGGAAATCTTCCATCAAGAAACTCAGTTTCAGTGTGCTCTAAATAATCTGCAGGGGGTCGTTAATTTAGAGGGACTTTTGCAATGCCAAGTCAAAATATGATGCTTTGATCAAGCCAAAATACTTCATTTTGACAGTTCCAATTTTATTTATTTCATAACGATGATGTATGTGTACATTATGTTTGATATTATGTTTCTAAAATCTAATACTGGTTATACTACTATAATATTAGAACTTCAGATATAAAACTGCATGAATTAAATTTATAGTATTGAAAATAAATGCTTAACTGACTCAAACTAAAAGAAAAATGTTGAGTTTCACTTCAGAAAAATAGTGTTTCCCATCTGAACTAGAAGAAAATCGGAAGGAAAGTACTCTTTTAAAACTCAAATTTTTGCACATGATGGAAACCTATAGGTTTTGATTCCTGCAAAATTGATTACACCAGAATTCTTCAGTACTTTGCTCAAACACCTTCTAGCCTAATTGAGAAACTTAACAAAAATTCTACTACTGTTACGCAGTCTGATACATCCATTCAACAGAATAAAGGAGATTATGATTACAGAGAGGCTTGTAGTATGTAGGAACGGGACATGCTGAAAAATCTGGAGAAAGGCAAAAATGGAAATACTGATGCAAGGAACAAGACTATCAGGTGAAGAATCCTTTTACAACTATTTGCAAAGCATCATTTCCTCTGTGCTTAGGATGGACAACATTGCTCTTTAACTTTATCCCAGATCTGAATTTACCCAGGAGAAAGAATGCCATTTACTGAATCATTGTTAATGTAGTTTATAGCTGATTCTAATTCAAACGTGGTTTTCAGCTTTGAAATGAACTGATAAAATGCTCCAAAGTGACTTTGAAAAGAAAACAGAGAATTGTTCTGCAATTGGATTTTTTTTATTTTTATAGATCCCTTCCTTAAAGCCTTTTTAGCAATGAGAATTATCAGAGAAGGGTTCTGTTCTGCAAATTTTTGTTATTATTTTGTTTATTCTGATAATTCTAAAAGGTGTTTTTGGGGGGAGGGATGCTTGTTTAAAAACAAAACAAAACTCTTTTCAGTCATAATTAAGAAATTGGTTAAACCTGCTGTCAATTAACTTAATTGATTTAAAAAGTTGATGGGCACCTGGAATGGAAGTATTTTGCCTGCAGCTCAGCTGAATACAAGAGCAATTTATTTTAATAATGAATGGTGGAGGAAAACTTGAGCAGAAATGCTGTGCAGGAAAGCCTTAGAGGGTTAAAATAAGCATGCACAATGGCTGGCGCTAGTGTTTCTGATAGCAGATCAAGATTTATCCAACCTTTTACCATTAGTGTAGTAGAAGTGGTTTAAAAATAATTGGGTGACTATATTGTAGAGTAAAAGTGATCTTCTTCCTTAGAACTGAGTCAAATGTAGTGGTCATGTAGAGACTGGCAGTTTACACAGTAAGTGTCAGTTGATCAATAAAATACTGTTTAATACAGAAAAATAACCTAATTGGCATAGATATGACATTTTGTTAGTGTGCAAATTCTGAAGTGAATATAATTTACTTGCCTTGAGGCTGTGGAGCTGTAGTCAAGTCAGTTCTTCAGTCTGCACAGCTTGTACAAATGGTCTAAGATAAATTGTGTTTTGAATATCTGTGTGCTCATGTTTCATTCAGGTGTGACCAGAATATTGTAAGAATTGTTTCAAACTGGAGGTGATCTAGAATGAATATGTTTCTATGGATTACCCTAATTTTTTGCTAGATGTTGAATTAATGTTATTTGGTCCTTTTTTTCCCAACAACTTGATTGAGTAGCCATTTTGTATCCACTAAGTATTATATTGCTTAGGTGGTTTTTTTTGTTTGTTTTTTTGTTTTGTTTGTTTGTTTGTTTTTTGTTTTTTGTTTTGTGTGGGGGTTTTTTGTGTTTGTTTTTGTTTGTTTGTTTTTGTGTTTGGCTGCAATTTTAAGCTGACATTGAAGTCTGAACCCAAAGAATGGTTTCATGAAGTAGGAATTTGAAATTGAATGAAAAAGTATTTTTAGTCCCAAATAAGTTGTGGTTGAATGCGGTCTCTGCTTTAAAGGACTTCCAAGCCTTTTGAAATCTCGTGTTCCATAGATGCAAAAGAGACTATGAATCAAGAGTTCAGGCTGATCACAACTTGTCTAGAAATGTTAAGAGGGAAGGAAATGCTCGTGGTGAAGTGTTATGTAAGTTCAAGTAATTTAATGGTGAAGTAAATGCTATAGATGTTTACTAATAGAAAATTTTCCTACATTATATCAAAGATAAACAAGGAGTGAGCTCAACTTAAAAGTATATAGCAGTACCCTAGATGAACATGATCATCCTACTTCTCTGTTCCAGCACTCTGAAAGGAAAGTACCAGTGTATTCAAATGTGTAGTGTTATCTATAGACTTTGCTTTAGTCAGTTATGCCCTGATACACTATAAATACAGATTAATATGCTCAGAGGAAGACACTTGTGAAGCCAAATGCTGAGCATTCAGCACTTTTGAAATATATTAGTTCATTACATTCAGGTTGAGAAGCTTGAGGTTGTTAATATATTAGGAAGACTGCTTTGTTCTTGGTGAATTTGACGGTAATACAATCACTCACTGAAATAAAAGCTCATTTGTCTAGTAGTAAATGTTTCCAAAAAGATGTAATGTATGGTTTCAAATGTTTGAGCATTGCTTTACACTTTCCATTTGAATCACCTTAGTAGGTTTTAGAAAGGGAAAGGAGAAGTTCTTTATCATAGCAAATAGTTTCTTTTTACAAATTATTTCTATTCAGTTCTTTGATATATTAATCCAAATCAAAATCCAGTGAGACCTTCTGTCTATTTGATATTTCACCTGTTATTTAATATTTTAATATTTATTCAGATATTTCCTTTCACAGTTATTTTATCTCAGGCATCCAAATCTGTAATATGTTCAAGAGCAAAAAGAAAGCAAGCAAATTTTAAGAAATGAAATTATATTACTAAGGTAATATGTCTTTCTTGAATATAAACACAACATGTTTTGAATCTTTTAACAACACCAAATAGGCCCATTGTGAAAAGTAGTTTAGCCAAACCATATCTTAGTATAATGATGTAAAATGCACTGAGAGAATGGAGCATTACCAGGCCAAATGGATTGGCTTAAACATTTTCGACACATGCCACAAGTTCACATAATCAGCCTGAGGCAGTAGGAAACTTAAAAGCTAGTCTGATAGTGTTTCTTACAAATATTCTTTGAATTTTATTACTTGTCTCCCACATGAGGCGTAATAGTTTCAATGTTCTAATTAGTACTTGTGTATATTGCTATTACTTTGTCTCTTTAATCACATTATTAAGTCTGTTATGGAGATTCCTTATAGAATCACACTTTATAATAGTGTTTCTAATTTGAATATGTCCTTTTTTATGTTGTCTGAATCTGAAACATCATAAACTCTTTTTATGGGTCCTTTGATAGTAGTCACTTTCCTGTTTTATGCTTGATTAGAACATACAGTACTAAGTAATAAAGAAACTTCCTGAAGCTTTGGAGTTTTAGTACCAGAAAACATTTCAACTTCCTCAGGCTTTTTTTTTCCCTCTCTGACATTAGTTCATATAAATATATCCCTTTGTCCATATTAAAGTATTGAGCAGGAAATATGTAAGAAAGCAAGCACTTTTGTTAAACTGTAATAGATTTTATACAATTTGAGAGATTGATTTTCAGTCTGCTTTCAAATAAAATATATTATTAGAAATTATCTAAAAACATAAAAGGGTTCTGATAGTTTTCGCAAATTGAAAAGATAGATGCATATAATTCTAAACCTAAATTTAATCTGTAAAATTATCTTTAAATGTCAGTGATAAAAAGTAAGAAATCCTATAGAAACATATCTCTCTCTCACTGTCTTTCATTCACCCTTTCTGAAGTGATAAACATGAAATCAAATTCAGGGAAAATTGGTTCTGTTTGAAGGAACTTCATTATAATGTCTCTCATTAGCCTGATACTTAAATTGATAAAATGGGAAAATAAGATGGATTTTATTAAAAAAATACATAAACTAATACATTTGGTAAAACATAGAAATAATTTTACAGATCAAGATATGTAAAAGATATGCACAAATGACAAGAGGATTTAAGTTATCTAAAAGGCTTCATATGAGTGAGCAATGGTAAAGTAAGGTAATTCTGGTTTATGTAACAAGAAATGGCTTTTAAGAAAGCTTAAGGAAAGAACAGTCCCATTTGGTGTCTTCACTGGAAGCATCTCAAGTCACTAAAGTGGTTTCCATCTGCAGTGGGGTTTGAATCAGAATGTGATTGTCAACGGACTTCACAAAGACTTTACTATCAGCTCGTGTAAGCTCCCTTTGGCTTGGGAATGTGAGGAAACTGGTGGAATTCAAAGAACAACGTATGTGATGAAGGTTTTATCAGTGGAGATTAAAACATTTAAAATACCTATTTTCTGAACAAATGATGAAGGCTAGGGAGAGATGTAAGAATTTATATGTGCTGACAATCATCTGAAAATTAGAAAGAGAGTACTAGCTTAGTTCAAAACCAAAATCTGATCAAAGAATAAAAATGGGAAATAATTATCTCTATCAGATTTTCTGCATTTTGCGATTTCCTTCTCAAGGGAAGTAGGCGCTGTCTTCTCAGTACAGGACATTTGCAAACATGCATGAAAATCCTTTTTCCAACAGCCATATGAACAGTAACATTTCGTAACTATTTATACACAAGGTCTAAATGAACGGAAGTTTTTTCATGTTAAAAAAATACATATATTGCAACTTAAGATTTCTAGTGGAACTTCATAACTCAATTTCATTGTCTGGTAATATTTAGTATTTACTGTTTGTTTGTGTATTTTTGTTTTGTTCCGGTGTGTGTTTATTTTTATTCCTCTCTACTACTTCCAGTAGCATCACAATAAAATTAAGTTAGGTGTTGCTTTCTTCCAGAGTTCAAACTTGGCATAAAACTCACTACTTGCACCTCATCCACTCACAAAGTAGATTTTTTTGCCCTGGCAGGACAAAAAAAAAATGGAAAGTCAATCTATCTTTAACAGTGCTTAGGAAATGCTGGTATCTTCAAGCATTCTTTGGTGACTTTGTCAGCTTTTTTCTAAAATAGAAAAGCTTAGAAAACCAAAGAGGGTAAAACAGAGGAAGAACTGTTCTGAGATTTCTCCTCTGAATGGTTTCTGAGGAAAACACTTATAAATTAAAATGAGAGAGTCTTGCTCTTTCTTTGTTTATTGGAAATATAGAGTTTTGCCTAGAGCATTTCAAATCAGCAGTTTTGTTGGAGTAAATATTTACAAAACATTCTTCATGCTACAGCCTTCTCTAGAATATAATACAGACATCTTTGGGATTCTTGTGCTGTTACTCCAATGCAGAAACTTTACCAATGCCAATAAGGAACTAAATGTGAGAAAAAACAAAACATCATGAGATATCACCTACTCGGACTAAAGAATTAAAATTAATCATTATGTGTTATCTAAGCTGTGTTTGTAAGAAAGAATTCTATTTAGTGACAGTTTGGAAAGTGAAATTTATCCACATTTTTTGTTCGTTGTGTTGTAGTAAACACAGTAGATAAATGTTAAACCTGCAAGTTTCAAGAAACATGAGAGTTAAAGCACCTAAGTCTATGTATCTTAATTTTTTACTTTCAATATTGTCGTTGCCATTTGATAGCCATTATGTTTCCCTAGTCTTAATCTAATTCCCCAAAACAGAAACAGATCTGTAGCAATTGAGGTTATTTGTCACGTTTTTTTGGTAATCTTGGTAGAGAGAAGTGGTGAATAAATAGAGGATGATTTAGGTTTTCTGTGCAGTAGGGAACAGTTCAGGAGTTGACTGAAGGCATGTACATGCAAACTATTACTGCTTGTGCTTTATTTGTGCTGCAGATTTGAGGTAATTTCCTGGTTGACCAGTCCCAAGAATGTCCTTATGAAAATTAGTAATCTTTAGAAGAATCTATTTCTTATTTATACTTGCTTGGAAACCTAAGTACTCAAAGTTAATAATTATGTATTTTCAGCTAGAATATGCTCATGTCTATCTATCTCAAATAAGTGCCTGTCTGTCTATCTCATCTTTTTCAATGGTAAAGTCTTTTACTGTAATGGCATGTGGAATAGTTACATTTGCATGTACAACACTACAAATTGTTTAGGCGAGTCGTATAATTGTTTGAAGTTCTTTAGCTGAACTACGAGGATAAGGCATTTTGTGAAATTACTATGAAAAATAAATGTTATAGAAGTAGGACAGAGCTCTTGAGTTTAGAAATTTTCTCTTAGTCTGCACAGTTCATATTGAATAGAAATATACTTGACAGTTTCACATAGCTTTAGAATCTTTCACAGCTGTTACTGTGTTTGTACAAGACAGAAAATCCTGATAAACTGTGAAGACACTAGCATCCATTATAGTTCAACAGCAGAAGCAGAGAGATTAACATGTGCATAAATATTCTGATGTAAGAATATAATGAGAAAGTTAAGTATTTTTCAGTTTGTCCACAGGAAAAAAGGGAGGAAAGTGTCAGTATGCTTGTTTTAATGTGTAGCAGCTAAAAGGAAGGCTTCTGCTACAACAAACTGACAATTTTGTGGAAAAATGTTAACTAATGAAAAAACGAAACAAAAACAACCAAACAACAAACCAAGCATTAAAATAGTCACAGAAATAAGGTACTGTCTTATGCTGAGTATTTGTGATCTGTCTGCTTTCATACTGCAAATTATGATTAGCGCAATAGGAAATCAGTTTGTCTATAGGACTTCAGTGAAAGAGAAATCATAATAGTGTTCACAATTGTTTAAAAACACAAAGCTATCTGAATGACTTTTTAGACTAAAATTTTAGAGAGTAAATTCAGGCCATGATCTAGCTCCAAAATTTAAGTAACCCCTAAATTTAGATAGCAACACATGAGGCAGGTGTCTAAGCTCCCACAAAAGGAAGTATAGATTTAGGTTTCAATTCACTTGTTTAAACACAGTTGAGATACCCAAGATATGGAGGACATTTACACATCAGCCAGTATATTTAACTTTCTCTTAAGGTATTATCTTGATTTAGACTAAGCAGATGACATTATGAGATATAGGCATACATATAAATATGTGCTTGATATGAGGAATTGGGTGAAATAAGGGATTCCTTTAGTAGAGCCTGAAACAAATAGTATCAACTGGAAATTAATAAATTACCGTGAGAAAAACATACTAAAGGAAACTAGAGGTTCTGTGTGAAGCAGAGCTACCACCAGAACTATTTTAATGTCTTATAAGAAGTTTTAGTCACTTCTCGTTCTATGCCTCCATGATGTTCGTATCTGGAACAGCAGAATGAAGCATATAGTTCTGAAGACCATAATGGGCATTTCAGGACTTGAAATTTTAAATAATGAAAAACACCCAATGAAAGAGTGCTTGTGCTCCACTTGTTTATTTGTTGATTGTTAATAACTTTCTGTTGCGGAAGCTGACAGATTCCAACTCTATCCAAATACTTTGCCTCAATACACTATTTGTCTGCTGGAATAATAGTTTTAGCACTGAGGGTGGATTTGTTTCCTTTGAGGACATCAGAATAATTCTGGATCATTTAAAGATGTTACCATATGTGTGACTGCTAAAAAATGTTATTCAGACATGGCAACTCATAGGGCATCTCTTTAACACCAATGGGTGACAGAAATGAAATCATTCTCATTTTGAGTAATAATTAAGTTTTGAGACCAGCAGATAAATTTGTTGCAATATCACTATGAATAAAGGACCGATGAACTGGAGCTATCCCAGTATTTAAAGTTGATTTTTATTTTTATTTTAAATTTCAGCAATCTTTTGTTTCAACCTCCACTAAAGTGTGAACTCTGGCTGAGGAATGCAGTTAGATAGTGTCCAGAGTAGCTAGTATTCAACACATATAGAAATCAAAGTATGAGAAATCACAGGCAACAAAAGATTGAGACAACAACCAGACAAAAAAAATCAAAGAAAAGAAAGGAAGAAATTGCTGCAGCTCTTCCAAAAGTAATGTGTATTCCAAAAATAATGGAGGGCTTGGAAGCTATAATCAAAATGATATAAAAATTTTGCTTATACTTCCAGTAAGCCCATTTTCACACTAGACTCAATTGGCATGTCAGATAGCAGGAGAAAAGAAGCTCTGAAGGGTGGTCTGATTAAACAGTTCATGTTATCTGAAATGTACCTTTGGTGTGACATAATGTAATGGTTCTTCTATCATTATGTTCTACTGACATCTGCACTTTTTGTCTTCAAGAAACAGATGGACTTTGCCTGTGGTACGTGAGCTGAATTACTGATAATCTAGTAATTTCATATCAAAAAGAATTAGCAGTCTGGAAAAGCAGCTGAGTCTGGCAGACTATGTAGATCCTAGAAATTGCAACAATGATAAAACTTCTAATTTCAATCTTATAAAACTCTGGGAGGGTGAAAGGGAATTTATATGAACCGCACTTTTGTAAAGACTGCACTTACATCCTTAGGTTAAAGGTGTATCTTGGACTTCAATTTAAATACAGGTTCAGGCAAGCTTCTTTCTCACACTGCTCACCTCTCAGTAGAATTAGAAGGAAGCTAAATTGTTTGCTTGTTGGAGCTGTCACTTGCATTGTTCTAATAAGTCCTTGATCACTATTAAAAAGTGTTAAACTGTTTCTCAATTAGTCTAATTTCTTTCTGATTCATCATATCAAAAAGAGGGCTTTTGGAGGGCTATTTTGCCCAATTACCTGCATAAATGAGTTAGCAAGGTAAAATATTTTTTTAACAATCAGGTATGCATTTAACCAAATATCCTTCGTCCCATTCAACACAGAAGTAAATTACGATACTGTACCTTTAAAGAACTGGAAAAGTCACATTGTTCCTGATTTCTTTGGTCTGCTAGATTCTGCATAAGCATTATATAAACTTAGTATTATCATAGAAACAGATCTCTCAAACAAAATTACCTAAAGAGGAAACTGTGAAATCACAGGCTGGAGCAGGCTGGAAATGGTAAAGCCTTTGCAAACAGCTGGTGAAAGTAAAAATCGAGGAGCAAACACTGGACTAGAAAAATGGCACACAAGATATTAAGCAACCATTTTATCAGATGGTTATATCTTTCTCTATGCTCTAAAGCACATAGGACTATTCCAAGCTACCAAACTTGTATGTACTGGGGAAAAAATAATATGAAAATAATTTAAAAAAACCTTAATGGTTAAGCTTTAACCCATATCTTAATATAATTTAATGGATAATTGAATTCAAAAATTGAATTCAAAAATTTCAATTGAATTCAAAAATTTAGCTCTCAGCTGATCAGATAAATAGCCTATAATACTTCTGAAGCTGGTGAACAAAAATAAGTGCTAGTGAAGAACAGTTCTTAAAGTAAATGGCTAAAACAGGTTACAAGAGGTAAACTCTAAAGGTGCCTCTGGGAATTCTGTGACCACAGGAATAGGTCTGTGAAAGAGTTACTCCAGCTACTTTAAGAGAAGTTGCAGTTTTAGCAAATACAATTGTAATTAGAGATTTCTTTTCCTATATCTCATCAGAGAGAAAAATGCTTTATAAAACTGTCTTCAAAATAACTCTTCTGATTCTCTCTTTGCAATCAGTATTTTGCTATGTAGTATTTCAGTGAGCATATATTGCAATTAAATGTTTGCCAGTAGTATTGAATTAAAAATACAGATAACATGAAGTATTCAGTGCTTCTCACATAACAAACATTAATTCTATATTCCATATCAATTTGTCTATCAAGATTGCCATGTCAATTTATTTTCATATCCCAGATTCATCATGACAGGGAAATGGAGCTATTGCTTTACCCTTTTTAGATTAAATACGTTTTAGTCAAATGAGCAAAAGTTCCACAATTATTAATGACCTGATCTTTAACTGCAGTAGAGAAGTGAAAACAAAACTCAGGAGAAAGTGGCTGTGGGTTTGCACTTGTTTCTTGGAAATTTTCGTAATCTGGGATTAATTCAGCCGCTACTCCTCTTTTGACTGCAGAAATAGCATTCAGCATTGGTTGTCCTGTTGGCTGTGACTTTGTTTAGGGATGGAAAGTGGCAAGGGGTAGCTGTCATACTGAATAATCCTGTTATAACTGACAGCTGAACTATGCCTCCTGTGTACCACTTATTCCCTCTGGTGACAGAGATATCTGGGAGTAACTCAATGCAGAGAGGGATCAGTAGAAGGAGTAAAAAGTGTGGGTATCCCTTTCAAAGATAATGCCTTCCAAATATACTTAAAAGCATGCTTACTACTAGTTCCTGAAATTGTGGTGTTAATACCTTCTGATGTGCAAATGTAGACTTCACCATTACAAGGCAACTTGCATAGGACTCATTTAGCATCATAATTTTTGCAATTAAATTGGATTTATCTAATATTTAGGCTTCACAATACCTCTTTGACTAGGAATAAGTTACTCAGAGAGCCAAGATACAGCTGACTGATGCATGGACCAGGTGTTTCGAGAATCTAGAAGCTGTGTCTCTTTTAGAAGTATTTCTTCATTACAGCAGCCATGATTTGGCCATGAGTATTTGTTTATATAGCTTTTGTTTATGTGTTCACTTTATTGAACATGTGAAACATTGGATTAATCTGTAACAGGGCTAAATTATTAGAACATGAGCTAGCCACAGAGGTTAATGAAAATATAATTAGTACTTCTTGTGCTACATGCAGTTGAAAAGAGGGTCATAAATCCTATTAATCCTTCTTAGTTCAGGAATTATTGACCTGAAAGACCATAATGGGTATGGTCTACAGTGCCAGTGAAGTTGAAGTGCAAGCAGGTGATATGTTACTGATCTTCATTCATTTCATTCATTTTGAGTAGGGGGAGGGGAAAACCGAAGTAGTTTTGCACCACTGTGATGCAGCATGAGCAAAGGAAGTGGTGAACAACGAATGTTTAATCTTCATTCTTACTGCCATAGTTGTGATTCATAAATAGAACTGTAGCTAGATATCATGTATATTATTCAGAGACAGGGACTTATAGTTCAGATATTTATTACACTTCTATAGTGTAATGTAAAGGTAGTAATATATAGTAATAACTTGCCTCAAAAAACCAAAAAAAATAAAACGACAAATACAAACCCCAGTATTCCATGTCATGAGATATGAGTCTGCTAGGCTTGTCTGAAGACATTTGCTGTAACTAGTTACAGAAATAGGAATGGAAGTAGCAGTGGTTAGCTAAAAAAGTTCCAATTAAAAAAGAAAATTTATAAATAAATATAAAAATAAAAAATTATCTACAAACAATATAGCTCTGTCTTTAATTAAAGTACACATGAATTAACAGTTAAATATATCAGTGCTTGCAGGCTTCCTGCGTGACTAATTCACAGCTAAAGAGTATTAAGGCTTCTCTTTCTTCAGACTTCTGACTGCTTGCACCTAGTTCTATTTTTTATTATTCATTAATAATTTTCTTTTGTAGAGTTCACTACCATTTAATCTGAGAAAGCTAATGCTTTGTAAATGCGCTGCACTAGTATTAGAAACAAGCAAGTGTAACTGAAAATAGCTGGTTTGAGTTCACGGTCTTTCTACAAGTGTGTTAGATAATGATTTTCTTTAGTTCGATCCTGGGCACAAGAAGAACATGGCTGACATGAAGCAATGACCCCTTTTGGAATTTCATGCCAGTTTTAGAGGCTTTCAGATTTGCTTGGGTCAACTCTTCTAGCTATTTTATGCAATTTTATTTTTATTTTCCAATTCCTAGAAACAGACATAATCTTATAAGCCACAAAAACATCACCTGGGTTATTAAGAAAGATATCAAAAATCATGAAATCATCAATGGATTTGTGGGACTTTTGTTAAAAAATGAATTAGGTAACACTTCTAACTAACACATTGAAATACCGGTATAAATTGGATGTGTGCCTTTAAGGGTATTTGCTTGTTGTGGTCAGCCCTAGGGATGAGTAAGTAGTGAATAAAATCACCCCTGTGAAATTTAATAAAGGTTAAATATATACCCATAGAGTAGTGAAGTGTTAAGTTAAAAGTTAATACCTTTCTGTATTGTACTGCTCAGTAGGACAAGCGCAGTACTCTGATATAACTAACTGTGGCAAGATAAAGCACGATATTAGACACCCTTCCCTTTCCCAGCCCCCTATTCTTCAATGCTGTGCTTGGAATCAGTAATGACATAATAACTTAAATCATTATCTTTCACATGCAGACCATGTGACATTGACATTAATAAGACAAAAGCATTAATTTCTTTTCATATTTGCATCATTTTGGTAAACCAAATAATAACTAGCCTGTGTAATTTAAGGTCAAAATTATGGACTTTCTTCTTGTAATGGTAAACAACAGGCAAGACTTGATTCTAGACATATTCTGCACCCAGAGTCATGGTTGACTGAATAGGCACAAATATTTTACATAGAGTTTTAGAAGAATTAATATCATCTCTGCTGGGGAAAATTGGTTGGGCTGAATTTGCAAAAATTATTAATCAGTCATGTTTGAAAACTGGACTCTTTTCCAGCTGAAACTTGCAATCTGCTACTGGTCACTTAAAAAAAAAAAAAGTGTGCCTTTCTGCTGCTAAAAATAATAAAAAAATATCAAGTAGAAGCATAAAAGTGTTGGGGGAGGGATGTTAAAGAATACAGAATGTTCAAAGGTATTATGAGAAAAAACTTAGGCCATTACCTAGAAGCTTTTTATGACATCAATTCATCTCAGCAGAGTTCTAAGGGAGTAGAGGACCTGCACATACAAATGTAGCCACAGGATTGGTCCTGTCTGCTAGGAAATTTATCTTCATTCCTACTGTAGTTCTGCACAGTTCTGCCATGTTTAAAGAAAGTGACATTGGTAAAATGCAGAAAAAGGAATGCTAAGGACCTGGTAGAACTTGAAATAAAACTCCTCAAACACAAACCTCTAATTTAAACTAAATTGAACTAGTTCCCAGTGTAAAATCAGTGTGAATTTAAAGACACTTTAGTGTAAGAAAAACAAGTATCTGCTATTTTATTAAATTCTGACAGAATTAGATGTTTCTATTTTTTCCTGTTTTTAATTCTCATTCTAACAAAAAAGTTGAGAAAATTATCTTCTAAAAAGGAATTGAATATTCAATATCTCTGTCATCTTAAGCAATATTTTCTCTAACAAAAGATAATAATATTTTTTTTTTGCTGCAGTTTAACGCCAGCCAGCAACTAAGCACCACATACCCACTCACTAACTCCCCCCGTGGTGGGATGGGGAGGAATCAGAAAAGTAAAAGTGAGAAAACTCATGGGTTGTGACAAAGACAGTTCAATAGTTAAGTCAAAAGCCATACATGCCAGCAATGCAAAATAAGGAATTATTCACCACTTCCCATCAGCAGTCAGGTGCTCAGTCATCTCCAGGAAAGTAGGACTCTATTATGAGTAACAGTTACTTGGGAAGATAAATGACAGGACTCCAAAAGTCCCCCTCCCTCCTTCCTTCCTTCTTTCCCCAGCTTTATATGCTGAGCATGATGTGATATGGTGTGGAATATCCCTTTGATCATTTGGGGTCAGCTGTCTCCACTGTGTCCCCTCCAAACTTCTTGTGCACCCCCAGCCTACTCACTGGTGGGGTGGTGTGAGGAGCAGAGAAGGCCTTGACTCTATGTGAGCCCTGGTTAGCAACAACAAAAACATCTCTGTATTATCAACACTGTTTTCAGCACAAATCCAAAACATAGTTTCCTACCAGGTACTACTGAAAAAAAAATAATTCCATCCCAGTCCAAACTAGCACATTTTTTTGCCTATATATTATAAACTTATGATTTTCTTATTGTCTAGATAATATACTTTAAAGATTCAAAACTGAAGTTTATGCTTGAGTGAGGTTCTAAAATTTTGAACACAACTTTAATGGTCTTGTTAAATGACTTCTGCCCAATATAATTGTTAAGTGAGTTCACAATATTTAACTTTATCAGAGAAAAGTTTCAATAGATAATAGAATACAATTAACTCATTTAACATGTATATATATATAATACATGTGTTTTAAGATTTCTGAAAAAAAATTATTCATGGAATAGAAGGTGTGCACCATTCTAAATTCTGGCAAGGTGTGAATGTCAGTGTAA
The DNA here is from genome assembly GCF_036013475.1 of Columba livia. NCBI lineage: Eukaryota > Metazoa > Chordata > Aves > Columbiformes > Columbidae > Columba > Columba livia. The sequence goes on along the minus strand of NC_088602.1, from coordinate 42,958,927 downwards.
AAACCGATTTTTTTTTTTTCCTTAAAATATTGACCTCTTCACCTTCTTCTAGCACCTGGAAGCCTGGAAGAAGTCTATATATTCTGTGTTACTGTGGGATCAAATTCTGCGGACGTGTTTGTGTTCTAAGTTCTATATGCTATGTTAATTCACAATATTTCCACTCCTCCTAGTTTTTATTCCTTTATGTAAATGCATACATTTGTTTAGCCTATACCACAAATATTTACTGATACACAACTGCCTAATTTCAGTAATCACAATTTTTTTTAATTATTATGGTGTCAAGTTGTACAAAAAGCACAAATCCAAGTGACTTTATAGGTATGATATTATTTGTGTCTGGTAGTACCAAATGTCACTTCTTTGTCTCATACATATCAGTGGAAGGGCATACATTCAAAGTAATTCTAACAATCATTCAAATAAATTGAGATTCTGGATTACAGTCCTGCTGAAGTCGATATAATGTGTAAGAGACTCTGAAATTATGGATTAAAGGAGGGGTCTGAGAGGTTGGTGTTTTCCTTTTTTTTCCTTATTTTAAATCAAATTGATTTTAAACCAAATACTACTTAAAGAGATCTTCTAATTCATCTATGGAGTGGTTATATACATGTACGTACACTGACACACACACACACATATATGTGAGGTATATACAGGTATACATGAAATAAACATGTATATATACGAGATATATGTAATGACATTTTATAATGCACTTGCTAGCTTACTTGTTGCTAACAGACTCTATGAAAGGTGATTATGATACGCTTTATGTATTCCCTACATTAGACCAACGTTGCTGTGTTGGATAAGGGTAGACAATAATTGAGAGCTGAGGGGAAAGTGTTAATTTTCTTTGGTTAAACTTAAGGTTTCAGTGGCTGCTAACAGGACTGCAAGTTGCGAACTAAACATATTTTGTTCTTAGTCTGTACTAAATGCCTGAGCAGGCAATTTTATGTGTATATAGCTTTCTCAATGGTGTTAAATAGAAGTTTACTCAGCCTACGTGGCATCCTCAAAAGACTGATCAGCAGATTCTTCAGTCGCTTCTTTCTCAATACATTATGCAAACTTTTTGGAAAGGAGATTAGTTTCTTCCCAAATAGCAATGAGGTGTTGTTTCATTAAAACATGTTAATGAATTACTGAAGCAGCATTTTGTGGGCAAAGTGGGGGAAATTTTTTTTCATGCTATTAGTGGTTACAGACTAATATCTAAAGTAGCTACTTAGTTATGAAATGCTGACTTTCCACATCCCTTTCACAGTCTATTGAAATAATACAGATCTAAGCTATAGAAATATCAACCAAATGGAAACATTTCCAGAAAGTGGAAATGAGTTTGGACTGTGCTCTGAATATACAAAACAGAGGCTTGAATGCTGAACACATTCAAGTTTTCACATTTAACTCCAGGTGTATTTTCAGTCCTCATCATTCAATCATTCAGAATACAACAAAATATTTGTATTCACCCATTCTTACAATATTCCATTCAAATATCCTTTTTTTTTTTCCATTTTTTGTTCTTTCTCCCCCTCGCCCCCCGCAGTCTTGTATTGCATTTTTCTTTAGTTATCCAAACTGTGCTACTAACCCTTATTGGGAAGCCTAATCTGTGTTTAGTCCTTCCAGATGAAATAATTAAAAATAAAGTTACTTCATGAGGTGACGCCAAAGACTGATTTGACCCAGGGCTGCAAGGAATGAAAGATAGAGCTAGATACTAATTGGAATGTTCTGAACCTCCTCATCTCCAGTTGACTTAATACATCAGTGCTTGGGTTCTTCAGAGAGAATGAACTGCACATTCTTGGTGTTAGGGTGAAATTTAGCTTGAAGCATAGACTACATGTTGTGGAAGATTGAGACTATGCCATCTTGCTTTGCTCCAGCAGGTGTTTTTTAATTTCAAAAGCAAATTGCATCCCAATTTTTATTAGTATAAAATGCTCCTGTTTGTCCTAGTATCTTATTTATCCTATACACTAGACATTTTATCTGTCCATTACTAAATAATTGCATCAACTGGCTTTTATCTTCTAACTCCAGAGATAAGAAAAAACACTTAGTTTTAATTGTAAGCAAACCCTAGTCCTTTCTGTAATTGTCAATTAGAAAGTACTATAACCACAGACTACCAGAAACCAGGTATTACATTAAATATACATCAGACAGACAAGATGTAGTTTCTAAACTTCTAGAATCCACAGCAGTTTGGATGATATTTTGATAAGACATGCAGAGCACACACTTGCAGTTGGCAATTTACCTGGAAAATGTCTGAAGAAGTAGAACAGTTTTTAACTGACTCCTCAAATCCCTGTACACTCTCAGTGGGCTTATACCTTTACAGAATACAGCTGACTTTTGTAGTGTGATTTTTTTAATTTATTTTTTTAATTACAACTCTGTCTTAGACTCCTTGACAATTAGAACCTCATGGCTATACATTACTCATTTAAGCAATATAAAACGTATCAACATATACAATTATTGGGAAAGAGCAAGGTGCTTAAAAAAAAAACAAAGTGTACTGGAGGTGGTGAATTCTGTTAGAATAAAGTATATATTTTTTTAATTTAGCCTTTAATTCAATCAGGATTTGAAGAGTAATGTCACAAGTTTATTCATGTCCCAGGGTGAGTTTTCATAGGATCTGGCATGAACAAAGTTTAGAGAAGACCATGGCAGGATTCAGTGTGCTGATGCAGAACTGCAATTTAGCACAGTAGCAAGGTCATTAAGGGTTATTCGTCAATCTTCCCTAATGAGCTGCTCAGCCTTTTCAGCATTCATGTGTGCTGTTGCTGACACAGGTCTCCCGGATCATGGTTTGTCACAATTGTTGGTCTCACCTGACTTGAAATGTTTCAACCATCTGTACACATTTCTCAGTTTCATGGCTTCAACCTTGTACAGTTTGCATATTCTGTTGAGTCTCTTTACTGCCTGAACTTTCGCTTTGCAAAACTTCTTTCCTTACACATCTCTATGTGGTGCCAGTACCTCCTCTTAGAATGTTCAGTTCAGTAGCATTCAAACAACCGCTTTAGAAACCCTCAAAAGCTGAGAAAATATGGATGCAGAATCCTGAAAGACTTAACTCTAAACACATTGAGAAGTTTTTTGTTTTGTTTGTTTGTTTGTTTGTTTTCTACATTTTAATGTTAAAAGGCTTGTGATACTCAAGAAATTGCAATAGATCTGTTTGCAGTTTGTGGTAATAAAGCTATTACCTAAGAATTTGTGGACAATCTCTTTATTTCTGAATTTCTGTATCCTTCAGCTGCAGATGATGAAAACTGAAAGAAATATACTGAAATGTGACACTACACATTTGCCATTTTCTTGTGTTGTTCTTTCAAACTTTACTTTTCAATGTAGTCAGAGTCAAGACTCCGAGTTAAGTGACCCATGATGAAACTTGGTGAAGTTGTACATTTGCCATGTTCAAATAAATCTGTTTTATGGAAATTGGCGATCACAACAACTCTGAATTAAAATTAATACGAAAAAGGAACACATGCAAAGTTGCTCGGTGACTTTTTTGGATGAGGAAAAGAATCAAGCGGTTCTTATAAACCAAGTATAAGAAAATAAGGGAAATAATCCTTTTGGAAACAAGTAAACTGAAATTAAGTAAATTTATTAAAAAAGTCAGAATACATAAGATAAATAAAACCAAACAAAAAAGCCCCAACTGTTGGCTTGAGAAAAACCCCAAACTATATTGAAGAGAAGGAATTCTGGATCTTGGTTTATTTCAAAGTTGTAATCAAAGAAAAGGTAAAAGAGAGAAGAGGCAGAAAACGTCTAAAGGATGCCAGAGACATTCAGATGAGTTGGTGCTACATATGCATCTCATACATTCTTTTCTTTACTGTTGGTGTTAAATATGAAGATAAACATAATTTTAACTTGATTAGTGAAAATGGAACAGATTTGTATTTCCCCAGTGAAATGCATTACTGATTGAAGAAAAACAGAGGAAAAAAGAGAAAAAACTTAAATCCCAACATTCTTCATCCAACTCCAGCTGTTAAAAGCCTGTGACCAGGGAATCAGAAATGCAGATATTTGTATATATTTCCATGACTGTATACTGGTTTTATTTGTATGCATTCCTTTAATAGCAAAATCCAAATGCATTTTACTTGATAAGTGTTTATGCAGATCTTACAACACATTTTTCTACCACATGTTGGAACATTTGTTCAGAAAAAAAATCCCATCTTTATGTTTGAAATTTATGGGAACACAATTAAAATGAGAGGGGTCCAAAGGTATCAAGATAATTACATTTTTCTAATCTTACTAAACAAGATAAATTACCTGCAGGCCCTCTTATAAAAGATGAAATCTTCATAATAAGTGAATTAATCAAGCAGCAGCTTGCTACTGCACATGCATTTATAACAGGAATGATTCAAAGACTTATTTTATGGGGAAATTAATGGAAACAGGCTTTTCATTCTTCTGCACCAATTGAAAACCTCAGCAACCAGCTGCCCACTTGTCAAGAAAACAGAAAGAAGCTGGAAACAAAGATAAATAAAAACACCTTTTTCCTGGCACTTTTGAAGAGAAAAAGCAGTTCTCATTTACAGCAGCCATCTGTTTGTTATTTAATATGGGTGAATTACATGCTGTAATGAGTTTGTTTCTGCATCACTCAGTGCAATGGAACACAAGTTCACTTTCATAATGTGCAGCAGTTTTTAAAAGCTAATCATTTAATTGGACACAATAGTCAATGACAAATGGAGATGTAAAAACTCAGCCAGCTGTAGAGTGAATATGTAATCATTGTGAAATCATATTATTTTACATGCATGAAGACTCTTTAATAGTAGCTGATGTTGGTCAGCACTACAGACTCTGAAGAATAGAAGAAAAGTGATGAAAAGCAGCATTTCAAAACCAGTCTTAATATAATTGGGCTATGTTCAGGCACATGCTGTAGCTTCCATTAGGTTGAGGTACTTTATCATCTCTAAACTGTTTAGTGGCCTCTCCCAATTTTTGTTTACATTTGCTTTCAACATTTATGATTCAGTAGGCATGATCTACAGTTTGTTGGGAGTCATCTGATTAGTTTCTGTTCGGGCTGCTTCATAGTTCCCACTGACTTGCTGCTTATTTACAATACTACATTAAAATAAACAGACAAAAGTGGAAGGAGTGAATCTCAGGGTCAAAAATGGATTCAGGGAATCTAAACTTTGGTTTAGATGGTTTTTATCTTTTGGTAAGAGATTTATCTGTTTTCAGAACTTCATAAGGAAGAAAATAAATTTGCAAATGTGTTTTTCTTTAGACATTTCACAGATTCGAACAGTCTGTGATCTTATCCAATTTCAGTAGAATGTAGCCTTTTCCTGTTGCATTCATTTTATGAATTCTTCATTTGTGAAAACTGAATAAGCATCTTTTATTTTGGTTTAAAAATAAAGCAAGGAAAGCAAGTTTAATGTCAATATCATATATCTCTGAATAAGGCAGGACAGAAATGTTTTATGGGTAACTATTAAAAGCTGACTTGAACCAAGATTCAATTTCTGTTAAAAGATTCAAAGTACTAAAAAGATTAGATGGACCACATGAGCTTTCTGATAACATGTCTGAATGTGTATTTTCCTCCTGTTTCATAAGGGCCTGTGGACTGGGAGCTATTGTAGGCAGATATATCCAAAAAGTTTTGAAATATGAAGAGGTTAAAGTGAGAAACAATACTCATAGATAAAGCTGAACCAATTAAATTTATTTCCTCTCTTAAAATTTTAAAGAATTCAAAACAAACAAAAAAACCCACAGAGAAGGACAACAGTATTTGGGGATGGTACTTTAGGTACCAACAGAGATATAAGTATCTAGAAAAGAAGACAGAAAGCGAAGCTACAGAGTAGAAAAGTAACAGATAGATTAACTCCTTAGACACAAAGAGAAAATGTGGAAAACGTTTTACTCATGCCAAAACCATCCACCCAGGAAATAAGATAAATGCACTGTAAGTTGCAAAAGCTTTTCAAGTGCACATCACAAACACAATCAGTAGGAAAGAAAGGTCACATGGTTGCTAGTGGATGATTAAAAACTAGGTTAGAAGACTAAATTATGAAGTAATTTCTAATGCAAGAGTTGGAACTAAAGTTCAGAAGAGCCAACCATATTAAACTTACAATTATGCACATAGGATGGAAGGCATAACCATTTGCATGGAGTAAGCACCAGTTAGAGTGGCAATGTCCCAAGAAAACCTGCATCCATCATATGCTCCCATGTGGCTGACTTTATTTTTTTTGGAAGACAAAGAGAAGTTTTTCACTTAGTGCAAGCAGGCTGAACAGCCACACCACTTCTTCTCTACCTATTGCAACATGACACACTGCTATGTGGCTTCTGCTGCCCCTCCCCACACATGTTCACCCTCAGTGGAAAATGGCTCTTCTTCTCTAATCCTATTATCCCCAGTTGCAGGAGTAAGAAGACCCTAAATATAACACTCTGGGTGGTTGTTGAATGGGTGGTAGAAATAAGTTATATCTGTATAAAAGAAATACGGGATTTAAGCTTAATCATGGAAAGAGAAAGGAGAAAAGTTACTGCATGAATAGAGAGTGAAGGAAAAGTCTGATTTTTTTTAATAGTGCAGCCTGCAAGATAATGCCAAAGCTCAGATCTGGATCTGTAGCTGTTGTGTTGGACCAAAACTTTAGAGATCAATTACAAATATCTTATTCATAAGAGAAAAATGACCACTTTCAGAAAACAAAATTAAAATGCCTTATGTTTTGTTTTCAATACTAGATTCCAAATTTTGAGGAAATAGATAATGAAATGAAAAGAAGTCCCCATGATTTAGTACCATTTTTTTTTTTTCTGCAAGAGAAATAAAGTAACATAGTGTCATCTGATCTGATGTCCTCACCCAATCTACATGGACTACACCAAGTTGAACCTGTGCATTACTTCAGAAGGTTTTCCTGAAGGTTGAAATACACAGAATGGACATACATGTTCTGTGGACACATCACAAAAAATACAAACACTGATCACAGTAGAAAAACTTTTAGTAAGTGGAGTGTCAACAGTTCTATTAAGGTTACCCATTTTAATTTAAGGAATATTGTTTATTGAAGAAATTATAAAGAATCAGTATTCATCATACATGGAACTAAACTTTTACTGTCCAGGTATCTGCATATGATGAATAAATGTAAATGGAGGCAGATATCACTGAATCATATCTTCTATTCACAGAACATAAATGTAACTGAAAGTCCATGATTTTTCAAATGCAATTGGTGGTTCTAAGATTGTGTAAGTCTTAGGTCATAAGAAAATACTTTGTATCATCAGATCATTACCTTGTTTTGCTCAGCTATTTGTGTAACACTGTTAAAACAATGGCATTTGTCAATGAGAAATTTGTTTCTATAGATTTATATAGACTTTATCAGAATAATTTAATCTTTGAACTTGTTTTTGAGAATTTCATGCTGAAGAAAATGTCCTATAAAAAGTTTCCTTCTGCAAGTTAAAAATTGTCTATTTCCCTATTCCTTTTGAAATCCTCTTAAAATTTAAACACGTACTTTTGACAATTGTGCTTTTGATTTTTTTTTCAGCTCTCTATTTCTCCATTTTCTCCTCTCTTATTTCTGTCACTTTTGTATGGACAAGGAGTCAGTAATAGTGTTCTGCTCCCACATACTTCCTAACTACTACTGGGAGCTATCGTACGTGATATCGAAGAACATAAAAATGAAGGTAATTTCCGTTGAAGTGCTATCTTAGAACATAAAGATGTACAAAGTTCTTGTAAACTGAAGATTGCTGAACACCAGTAAGACTCGAATATTTTAACAATCTCCCTCATAAACCTAAATAGGTTCTCTTGAGGCAATAGGGCATTAAGACTTCACAAATCCTGATGGAAATCTTGCACATTGACAACACAGGTTCCTCTGTTTGATCATGCATATTTTGAAATGAGTCACTTCAATTTTGAAGAGACTGAGTCTATTTATTAATATTTTTAAACAATCACTTTGTTCAGAAGAAGGTGCCATGACTGCTGATCCCAAAGTTACTTGTCAGTAGTACAGGAGACAGGAATGTACTGTCAAAGCTGCATGTAGATGCTTGTGAGCATCTTCCCCCACTGAAACTGACTCAAATCTACCAATTTCTAAGTAAAGAGTACTTCACTTTCTGCCTCTGTTAGTTGACCTTAGCACAGGTACATGGGGAGAATGATTGGACTACAAAGGACAAAGGCTGTTCCTTCTGTGCAGCTCCAGATACGGGCCAATGGTGGGTAGCATGGCCTCTGTATGAATGTCAAATCCGACCATTATACTGTAGGGTGCAGTTCAATGCTGTTCTGAGAATTGGTGAGATACGTGCTCATCTTGGTGCTCATTTCAAACACTCCGGAGTGTTTAAGTGTCTTTATTTATACTCATGTCAGAAATATCTTTAAAACTTAACATAATTTTAAAAATGTTTGGGTATGGACTCATGTTCTTGAGGATCATCAGCATTTACAAGCAAACCTTTTTCCTGTGTTTTCTGTAATCCAGAAAGAAGAAAAAAATGTAGGCTGAAAATCAGACCAAATTCAATCTTTCCTTGGTTTAAAAAAGCAGGAAAAGACTGGCTTATAGTCAAATTTGAAACACTTGGTTATAGGGGAAAGAAAAAGAATAAAAAGAAATTACATAGACAATAAACCAAGAAAATAAACCCAATTTTTTTCAGTTTCAGAACAAGTACTGGCCACAGAACAAGATCACACTTTTCAGATAATTACAGGCTAGGGTTACATCATGTCTTTCCAGAGACGAGATTTACAAATAAATGTATTCACTTGCGCTATTTACAATAATGTTATTATGGCATTTATTTAGCAGACCTTAGCTAGTAAAGAAGGACTGTATCTCTAAGAGATATTACTCTGACGATGAACTCCTGCTCACATTGAGATTTCCACCTGCAGGTGAAAAAAAGGTCTCACTTCCTTTCAAACAAATATCTGAAAGTCTCACCTAATTGATCACCTGTTAGTAATTCTTACTTCTAACTTGAAGGCTTTACAAAGAGTATAGATTTTTTTCCTGATAGGATTTTTTACATAAACACTGTATTATGCATCTATTTCAGAAAATAATTTTACTACATTTTATATTAATTATCTGTATTACTTGAGTAATAGTTGTAGTTAAGTTCTTGCAAGATCTGGGTTTAAGTATTTTATTATTCTGAGGTTGTTGCCTTGAACCAGTTTTTGTAGTTCTCGCCTATGGATCAGAACGTTTTGTGTGAAGTTTTTCTTCTGTAAGTAAAACAGGTTTTCAACATTTTCTTTGGCATTTTCAAATGTTTGCATGAGACTCCTCTATAAGATCTAGACTGGGCTTTGAAAGGTGCATCGATAACATTTATAAGAACACTGAAACAGAATAATTGCCTAACTAATACTCAAAATGCTAGTTTTTCCTGAGTCATGCTAGAATCTGCCATTACGTTCTAGTACCAACATGTTATTGAAAACCTAAGCCCGCTGACTCTGATGAATGCTTTAACAGGGAGAGAGAGAAGTTGTCTATTATTTTAGATTTCAAAGGATTTAAAATAATAACTGGACTCACTGCCATTCACTGTTTTACTAGATCAAGTAAAACCTTCAAATTACAAAAAGAACTGCACCACAAATGTGAAGGTGGCCACGAGATTTCAAACCATGAAGTTATTTGCAGACATTAGCACTTTATTCTGTATGTTTATGCATTTACTTTTTATCGTGGGTAAGAAAAAGAACACTAGATGATGTTGACATAAATCTAAGTCAAAAAATAGGGTAAGGCACCTCAAAACTACAAAAAGTTGGAACAGAATGTCACTAGTATGTTCACCTGCATAGGACCAGTTCAGGCCAAAGAGAAATGATTAGAGGTCAGCTCACATAACGCATTCCTTGTAAACGGGATAGTTTTGGTTTTATGTCCTTTTGTTACCACACAGAAAGAGTAAAATGAATGGAAAAAGCTGGGCAAACATAAGAAAAGCATAAGTTGATACACAGGGAAAAGAAAGACAAAACTAAAAGCAAAATGTAGCCTGCAAAAGTGGAAACATCTGTTTATTAGTAGAATACCGAACCATTTTTGCTCTAGGATTTTGCAAAGTATCTGGAGTGTTGGAAATGATCCATTGTGTTCTTTCTAAGAACTTCCAAAATGCATTTCTTCAAACTGAATGTGGTCACTATCAGTGCAGACACTGGCATCAGAACCAGTTTCCTTTTATAGTCAAAGAGTGATTAGTGCTCGTCATTATTATTTGCTATTTTAGAACTGCCCAGATATTATAATTTAAAAAATGGAGGCTTTTGTACTGGATGCTATAGATAAAAATGAGAAAATCTTTCTTCCTTAGTACCTGAAAGTAGAATTGACCCAAGAAATGCCTGTTTCTGTTGTCTGCTATAAAAGCAGTTTGCACTAACTTAGGGGCAGATGTGTCCCCTGTAGATATCAAAAGCTATATTAGAGAAATTCAAGCCATAGAAATTATATACCCCAGCTTTTAGCATTGCAGCAGTGTTAAAAGCGTTCAACAGAAAGTAAGAAGTGTAGCTCCTTTCTTAATTGGTGTGAAGTTCAAATTCAACGTCTCCAAAGGCAGTATGTTAATTGTTGGCTATAAACAGAAGTTAGTTGGATGAAAGGCAAGGAATATTCTCCACTTTCACCATCTACGTAGCTAAGACATCCATATTCACTCGATGAAAGGCAAGGAGTTAGAGCAAGCAAACTTTCTGGCTCAATGAGGAGGGCATTCATGGTAGGATGAAAAGAAAACTGGGTCTTGATCTGCAAATCCTGTCATCATTCTAATATTGTTTACATATTTTACCCAGTGACACCTGGAATGCAAAATTCATAGCCAGTCCCTTCAGGGATCTGGGTCTTACAGTCAAAACCAGAACAAGATGTGACAGGCCAATCTCAATACAAGGGTGACAAAGACAAAGATGACGGTGATGAGAATCTAGACTTTTGTAGCCTCCGAGGGTTTATTGCTATTGTATTTTTTTGTATAAGATAAAGTCAGATATTGATGAAACACTAATGTGCCACTTCCCTGGAAAATCTCTAGCTTCTTAAGATTTTTCTGAGCAAAAAACTCTCAGTAGAGAGTTTTATGTATGTATTAAAATATGTATCATGTTATATTACAGTTGATGTTACTGCATATTATGAATCTGTAAAAAACAGAGCAAGCCTGTTCTAGATAAGTCAGCAGTGATGTTTTATGGTATTCAAACTGACATTTTTCAGGCACCACAGATTCAATTAGATTAGCTATTTCAGAATCTGCTGAAAATTGTAAACATTTCTCCAAAATGTGCTCTATATATTGTACATTATGTGACATAATGGTACTTTATAAAGTCTGGTAAAATGCCAAACAAAAATGATCCTTTGTTTAGGCACCAGTGTGTACCATCTATAAACTTTCATGCCACCTGCATGAATCCAAGAGCAGAATTCATAATGACATAGACACTATCTAGGATAAATCTTTTACTCCCTTCTAGTGGGATCTTTCTCAGGAGTGACCCAGAATGACAACCAATTGTTGAAACAAAAAGCTTGTGTACTGAGACTGAAATATTTGGCAAGTCTGTCCTCCTCCCACTTCATGGGCCTGTCTGTATTCTCAAAATGTTTCTAACAACCTTTGGACACATTATACTGAAGTCTTATATAGAAGCAGAGAGAAGGGAGGCATTGTATTTTGTTTTTCTTTGTCTTAATCTTTTTCTCCTTACAGTTACATGGACAGTTTCTTAGCTGGTGTGAATCTCTGCAGCCTCATGAAGCCCACTGTGAACCATCTTTGTCACTGTGATCAACTCAGAAGAATGTTTATGGCTGAGAGTTTTTTACATCCCAGTTATTCTTTAGCAGAAGAATGATTTTTTTTTTATTATTATTATTTTTTTTTTCCCATAAGCCAGTTGTGTCCTTATGTATCTTGACAACACATCTCTTATAAAACCCTTTCAGTGCTGTAGCAGAAAATTGTCATGAGGTTACCTCACGGTATTTTATTTCAGCACTATTTATACCTCTGATCTTTGCCTCCAAATAGTGTTCATCTATTATGAATTTGTTTTGGGATCTTTATCTTTCAGTGTGTTGTGAAAACTTCCAGGATTACATTGTAATGATCTGTTTTCTATCTTGTAATTGTATTTTACAGGTAAAACTGTGACTGACCTTAACTGAAACTACAGGAATGAATGAAAATCCATATACCAGCTGTCCTTCAGTGCCAGCAAAATGAACCTTAAAACATGGAGAGGAACAAGGACTAGTAAATGCTGTGTTTTCCCCTGGGGTGAGTAATTCCAGGGTGGATTGAAAGGACATGCATAAGGCACACACAGAACCTTAATTCTGCCTTCTATAATATGACAAATCAGGCAATTCACAAGGGGGAAGATAAGCTATGTATTACAAAAGGCAGCAGTAAAATGACTTCCCCCTACAGCAAAGAAAAAGCAAAAAAAAGAATTGCTACTGTCTGTCCCTGGGCTCCTCCTAGCACAGGACTAAGTTTAAAAGCCTTGTCTCACTCTGTGTGAGTAGAGCTTTTTAATCTGTTTCAGCTGTTTTGCCTTTGGAATGAATTAATAAATTCTGCTGGTGGAAATAGGATGTCCAAGATACTGTCTGACTAATGTGATCACTATAAGCAGTGGAGGAAGTTTGTCTTAATACGTGTTTACAACAACTACAAATTAAGTAAAGCAAAGAAACAATGAATAAGAATAAAAATGTTAAAATAGTACAGAAGTTAAAGAAAAGCAAGAATAACAAGCAAAAATACAAACAAAAGCACAGCAGAATCAATAGATGTGCTGATCTACTCAATTTTATGATGGAACTTCAGGGTTTTGGGCTGAATTTCAACTATTTCATGTCTCTAGCTATAATGGAAAGATGATATAAACTACAGTAACTTATGGGGTTTATCTCATATGTGTGAGTGCCTCACAACTTAATAGTACCAGAAGCCATAATTAATTATATCACACTTCTCTTGCATAGCCTCCAAAGCTTGTAACTCACTACAAGCCATGAGCATTATAATTATTTCAACACTTTTTCAGTCTTAGAGATTCATATCTAGACTTTGAGAATTTTTCTTAAACTTGCCCAATGATGCATGAAAACTAGAAATTAGTATGAGAATGTAAGGTCAATACAAATACTCTGACCTACCATTCTCTGCATAGCCAATAAAGTACTTGTCTTTCTCTTCAATTTAATTAGATCAAGGACTAAGAAGCTCCAGAAGTTTACAAGATCTATTCTTAAAATGGTAAGGTTTTCAAAATGCAAAGTATGCACTGCTTCTCAGTGGCTTTCATAAGACCTGTGTGGCAATCTGCAATTAAGAAATTGTCTTAATCCTTTCAGCAGCACAAATTTATTGTCCAGAAACTTTGAAACTGAAAAATCCTACAATCTCACTGCACCCTAACTCTGGATGGACTTTTAAAATTTGTTCTAGCTATAATATGTTTTGGGCTATATTTGAAGAGCAGACCGGCATATTATGAAAATTTTTATATAGAGATAACATTGTACCTTTAAATATAGTGAAACCTGACTTTGGAATACTTATAAGGAATCTAGGTTCACTCTGTTTTCATTAGCACTCACTGTATACTACTGTACATATTTAGCTACATCAGCTAATTGCTAATGAATAATCCCAGTGGAATAATTCATGATTTACAAAGAAGTAAATTAAAAATAAAAAATCATGGCCAGTAATTTCAGCTTTTCTAAGGCCCAATGCAAATAACTAGAATTTCTCTTCACCACAATTGTTTCAACTAGTTGGAAAATAAAACCAAAGCTTACATGCAATTACACAGGTAGTAATTGTTACTGTTGTTTTATTGTTGTGGTGGAGAGTCTATTAGCATGTGATTTTAGATGGTGTAGTCTAGTTACCTGTTCCTAGTTATTCTTTGTTGATTTTTTTCTAGTTCAGTAGTATAATTTAGAAAAATGAGAAGTGCCAATTTATATAACTAAAGCAGTAAAAAGCCTCTCTAGCACTTAAAAAATAATTCCTGTGTCATTTGAAATTTCCTGCCCTTCTCACTTTTATTATATGTCTGGTTGTGGTCGTTTGTCCTACATTTCGAAGGGCAAGAGCTTATGATTGGTTTCTGGCACTGTTAAGAAGTAGATTTCAAAGGATTTACATGATTAAAAAAATGTATTGACAAGGAATAAAGAATCTATATTTCAGCTCCTTCTCTGAAGAAGGAGTACATGACCTAGACAGGACAATGTGCATCTCAGAAACAAGGCCCTTACTTTGCAGGGTGCCTTGCTGAGGCTTCAGACAGGCAATCTAATAAAGATAAAGCTCTTGTTCAACTAGCTCAATTTAATCAATGCTAAATGTTCCCCTAAGAGTTGCAAAATGTGATTGTGCATGTACACAGTATAGTTGTACCTTACACAGGTGCATCCTGTATGAATTACAATTTCATCCCAAAAGAGTCTGTGTTCAAAGAACATCAACAAGATTGTCAAGTAAATCTTAGTAATTATAAGTATTCACAGAATCACAGATTCACAGAATGGTTGGGATTGGAAGGGAGCTCTGGAGAACATGTAGACCATGCCCCCTACTAAGGCAGGTTACACAGAAATGTGTCCAGATGGGTTTTGAATGTCTCCAGAGAAGGAAACTCTACAGCCTCTCTGGACAGACTGTTCCAGTGCTTTGTCAATTTCGAAGTAAAGAAGTTTCTCCTCATATTCAGGGACCTTTCTGTGTTTCAGTTTGTGCCTCTTTCCCCTTGTCATTCATTCTCTCAGCCTTTCCTTGTGAGAAATATGCTCCAGTCCCCTAATCATCTTTATAGGCCTGAACTCATTCCAGTAATTCCTTGTCCTTCTTAAACTGGAGAGCCCAGAACTTGGCACAGTACTCCAGATGTGGCGTCACTAGGGCAGAGTAAAGGGGGAGGATAACCTCCCTCAATCTGCTGGTCGCACTTTTCCTAATGCATCCCGGATGCCATTGGCCTTCTTGGCCACAAGGGCACATTGTTGGCTCATAGTGAACTTGCTGTCCACCAGAACTTCCAGGTCATTCTCCACAGTGCTGCTTTCCATCAGGTCAGCCCTTAATCTCTACTGGTGCCTGGGGGGATTCCTCCCCAGGTGTAGGACCCTACGCTTGCCCTTGTTGAATTTCATCCATTTCTTCTCCTGCCCAGTCCTCCAGCCTGTCCAGGTCTTGCTGAATGGCAGCATAGCCTTCTGGTGTATCAGCCCTTCCTCCCAGTTTGGTATCATCATCACCTTGCTGAGGGTGCACTCCAGGTCACTGATGAATAAGTCGAACAGGACTGGACCCAACACTGACCCCTGGGGAATACCACTAAATAAAGGCTTCCAACCAGTCTCTGCACTGTTGATCACAACCCTCTGAGCTCTGACATCCAGCCACTTTTCATTCCATCTCATTGTCCACTCGCCTAACCCACACTTCCTAAGCTTACCTATGAGGATGCTATAGGAGACAGTGTCGAAAGCCTTCAGGTATAACAAAACGTAAAAGAATTCAGGTGGCTACTGCAATCTTTGATCTGCCACACAGAGTATATGTGCTATGTTATAGTCTTTCATTGAAGCCATACTAGTAGGAGCTTCTCATAATGAAAAAACTCATAAGGTAGATTTTAAATTGCTTGATCAGTCATTACTCTGGTGATTCCTGGCTTTTAAGTGTTTGACTTGGAAACTTTATGGTATATTTTCTTGATGTAATTTCTGTGGGATTTTTAGCAGAAAAAGGCAACAACACATTGCTGTTTTATCACACGATTCTATCACACAATTGCTTGATTAGCAACAGTCATGAACACTGCCCTCTTAGGACTTCAGCACAAACTCCTTGCAATAAACCAGTTGAGGGTTAAGGGCAAAGTAGTTGTGATCTGAGAGTTAGAGAGGAATCACATAGGATTAACAAAAGAGTGAGTATGATTCACAGAGAGTGTTAACAGGACAAAATATGTTTTAATAAATCAGGTCCTAAGTATGGGCCATTTTTATCCAGCCTGACATCTTTTCTCTGGAGGAGACGAAGGAATTTTAGGCAGAGCTTCCTCACCTGCATCTTCTTTTATATGGTCAACTCCAAGCAAATAGAAAGGAGAATGATAAGCAAACCATTTTCCCACATATAAATTACTGCTTTTCCTGATAGAGAAGAGAAGTTTTCAGGTAGGAAGTGTGCCATATCTGACCACAGATGTGAATAGAAAAATAATAAAGAATAAAATTGGGATTGCTGTGTGTTCTTTGCTCAGAAGAATCCTTCAAGTTGCTCTTGTTTCTACTGAAAAACAGGTGAAGTTACATCCTTCAAGCCACAACAGTAACATGACAGGTTTATACTAAGAAACCAGGGTAAAAGGTCCAAAAATGTGGCCTGCTGTAATCCATATTTGGGTTGAATTTTTAGATTTTTTTTAACCTCTTTGGGAAGTAGGAGATTTCAGAAAAGATTATATATAGAAAGAAAGATAGTAATATCACCAATTAGAAGTGAATCAGGCATGCACCTCTCTTAAGTTAATAGATAGACTAGTGTAATACATAGTACTAATTGACATGAAATATTAGCATCAATAAGAATATTTCCTGAGAATCTTCTACAAGTTTTGTACAGCATAGTTCAAAGCAAATAAGATGACAAAATACAGTGGATGCTCACAGTTCATACATAGATTTGTTAAGCTAGGAATGAGGTGCAGCAGGTAAACCAGAAATCCTTAGGAGCCTGGAAAATCCAAGTAGATATTTATAGAAACAAGCAGATTATAATTTTTTTTTAAATCACAATACGATGTTTCTGACACATTTGACAGGATTTTTATTTACATGTAAGTAAACCTTACTATGGATAAGTATGTGAAAAAATAAATATACTATGACCAAGAATGGTGAAATAGGTACTTGTGAGTGGGTGCACTCTACTGTTGACTGACATTTTCAGAGAAGAATTGGAAATCCTTTGGTTCAGAGTAAGTATTAAATATTTGAATATGCAGAAACTAGTTTAATTTGTATTTATGCACAGTATATTTTCTTTGTTATAAAAAAGATAAATAATTAACTTTCTATGCTAAAAAAAATGAACCTAAGTCAATCTATTTATCCCATTTTTATTATTGTTAACTCTCTTATGCAAAAGATGAACTAAAGTAATAGAATTTTTATAGAATTAGAAAATTTGGGTCATCTTTCTGGGTGAGAACATAGTTATATATGTATGTATGAAGCTTGCCAAACCTGTGAGCTGTGATGAAGGAGCTTAATTAAGGTTCATGGACAAATTAAAAAGGAGAAAAAAATAGAACAGTAAGAAATACATTAATTAAGAAAACCTGTATCTTAAAAAGAGCAAACCCAAGGGTATCAGTACAGTAATAAGTAACAGCAGGAGTGACCATCAGGTAGAAGATAAAATGGAGTAATATGGGGTAAAGGAACAAGGTGTCCAGATGTAAAGTTGTTATGATGTCCATTACACTCTGGCTTAAGAGCAGTGCTGAAGAGCTCCAGCTGAGCTGCATGGGAAAAGCTTTCCTTTACCTGTGACAAGGAAAAGTCTCTTGGAAGTATCTCGTGTTTGATAGCAGAATGATTTTTTGTTATCTTTGTCACAGCAGTACTGTAATTCTATATTCTTGTATGTGTTTTCTTAGGCTTTCTGATCTGTTCATTAAATAAAATACAAGATATATATTTGAATTAAAACAAAGAAAGAGTACTTGGTTGCAGTGAAGAGAGCAGATTTTTTATACCCTCAGAGATTTTTCTTTAATATTTTTTAAGGCTAACCTTCTAAGCAAAAAAAAATTATGCTTTTCAGGATAATTTTATATTTGGGTCTTCACAAAAATAGCTCTGATTTTTATTTTCCAGATTCCCTACAATTTCTTATGAACTTTAGAAGGTTTTCTCATTTGTTTATGGATTGCTGAGATTTTTTTTTCTGCTCCTCACGCCCCCCCTGCCAGGTTCATAAGTGCATGATCTGAGTATAGTAGTCTCTAACTGTGCGTAGAATCCACAGAAAGTCACCATAGCTTCTCTCCAGAGGAGAAATAGGTACTTCCAGAGATTTAATTTTCCTGTATACATATTTCTGTTTGTAATAGGTGGTTCATTAGTAGCATTTTCATTGTGCCTGATGCTTTTTGAGAGGAATCTCATGCTGTTTCATGCTAATGGAAAGCTGATGAAAATTTGCCGTTTCAAGCAATTAATATTAACAGTTTTTATCACAACTATAGCTGCCATTCTGCTTTGTGGTGACAGCAGCTGTAGCAAGGCTGTGGTAAAGGCAAAACAGGCAGTGAATCAGACACAATTTTCTAGCCCCTATTAATTTCCTGCCCGGACAACAACTGCTTTGTTTGTGCACAGAGATGGCTATGATTTAATATGCTGTCTAGGAATTTCTAGAATTCACTTGAAAGAGTTATTATTTATCAAATCAGGACAAGAATTCAATTTTAATTGTAGTACTTTTAACTAGCCCTGTATCTAGTTATGATTAATTGTTAAGCTGGTTCCTGTAAAAATGATAATAACCATGTGTCGCTTCCTTTCCTCACATTCTTCTATGAGAGAAACAGAATTGGAGAAGATAGCAAATGTCCCTCAGCACCACCTATGATCTATTAGACTTTTATTTTCTCCCTCTCATTTTCCCTGTGTTCTCTGATTTTGCTTTTACTTTTCTCCATTTCTAGGAATAAACATTAAGCATTTAAAGAAAGAGCAATTAAAGTGAATAAAAAGTGCAACTTTAAATGAACAAACTAAATCAGAAAAGCCCATTTTTATTTTTAAATATTTGGAATGTAAAGCCCTCATTTATTGACACTATATTCAGCCTGTTATCACATACAACTGCTTCATATCACAATTTTGAAGCATTCAAAGATCCAGCAATTATTATGGTATAAGTATAATATTCTGGTCAGATTTTCAGGATGTCTAAGAACTTACCTTAACATGATATTTAACATTTTACTTCATTATGTGGCTGAAATGAATAGCAGTATCCTTGCAGATCTGAGAGGATTCATTTAGTGGAGATTTATTTTCTCATCAACAGCACACAAAATAACCTCTCATTTTTTGGAGGTCATGTGGCATTTATACTAAATAGGTATAAATATAGGTGATTTCTTTTTCAAATTGTTTCTAAACCTATCCCCCTCCTGACTTAAATACAATATTTATTTTAACCTTGAGTTTCTTAAGACCTGAAGTAGGAAGCTTCAAAGTGTTTTAAAAATTATATCCTTTTTAAATCTTACTCATTTGAATGCAAGTGCCTTACAAGCTCAAACAGTGTAGGTTGTTCTCATTGAAGTTTATAATGCCTTAGATATTCAAATCAGCTTTATGCCTTCCATTTGTTATGCAAATTTGCAAACTTTATATATCACATGGTTTATCTACATTAATACAGCTTTCACTAACAGGACTTACAGGAATAAATGTGTACTCTAAAGATGCACATTTTTAGTACCTTGAATTATCATAAAAATGTAAAAATAGTGTGTATTGCTCTGCTCTAATCAAACTCATTTTTATGTGGTTGTTGAAAGCCCTTTTACATTCCATTCTCTGTCTGGAGGTCTGTGTATAAAACTGATTCAGAAAAAACCAAAGTGAAGACACCTGCTGGCTTATAACACAAATACTAAAATATCTTAGAGCCTGCTGAAAGGAGAATTGGAACAATATGTCATTACTGAAGGCTCACTTGCAAGTTCTAATGTATTATAATGAAAACAGTATGACAAACCTAATGAGACAGTGAAGATTTGGGTAATTGTTCCTACAATGTATGGTAACTTTTCCAGCCGTTATTGGCAAACATAAAACCTAATGAGATTTTATTAATTTAAATGCAGTACATCTGCAAAACATTTCCTCAGTTGCAGTCTCCTCTGATAATCTTCCTTCCCACAGGTACTTGATCCTTTTAAGTTAATTCTTCTGCATAGCATACTTTCCAAACAAAACATACAAAACACTATAAATGTGCATTAACTCATTTTGCCAGGCTTAATTTTTGTGTGTACACTTCATACTGGTTGGATACAATACAGCTTCTTTCTTCTCTGTGAAAATGTGTGTAATGAAACTTGTATTTTTACTTGGAATTTGATTAAGGCAGTATCTTCACATGGAGCTCAGTTTTCTCACTGTTCTTCACATTACTCTTCCAGGAGTCCTGCGGAATCAATTCACATTTTGGAAGACTCATGTTTACTGTGATTGAATAAGGTCAACACAGTCATACTTTAGAACTTCAATTATACTTTCTATACAAGCTTGTTGATAACTAAAACATACATCATGTTTATTGTCTGGCTTTTTATTTCCTTAGCTTAATAAAGCCAAAAAGTTTTAAGGAAGTTGTCATAAATAATCTATCATCTCATGTAAAGTTTAATTGTGCACTTAACATTTCTAACTCTAACGAAGCATGAAAACATCAATAACTAAATTTTGCTATTATAATTTCATTGAATAACTTGTTATTAAACTTCACTATGAAACTATGAAATTCATCAGGGTTTTCATTGAAATGTTGATCTTAAATCATTCTGTAAGTTTTGTTTTTAGAATTTTGGCATCTTCTTATGGAAACCTCATCAGCACCTCAGGTTCAATGTGTCTAGAAAAAAGGTCTTATTCTTTCCTTCCAGATCTCCCTTCTGCCTTATTTTAGCCATCAAAATGTTTCATGTCCAGAAACTAAATGCTGTCTTTGATCTGAACCTCCTGGATAACTACATTTGGCCTGTTTATGATCTTTCTGCATTTTGGTTCTGAGGCAAGACCACTTTTATGCAGCCACGTGTCTGAATTCATTTTTAAATGTTCAGACAATCTTTCTTAATTCTTGCTTTGATACTTTTGCTATAAACACATGTAAGCCTGCACCATCACCTTCCTGGAAATATCTTCCATAAGAACTGCACAAGGTATCATTGAAGCTGTACTATGCTTACTATGTGAACACAAGCATTGAAAATAACATTGCGCTTTGACAGGGTTTGTTGGTTGATTGCTTGCTTTGGGGGAGTTTGGCTTTAGGGGTGTGTATCTATCTATCTATCCAGATAGATATTTCATTTATTTTTTATCTATTTTTTGGGTTGCAGCTTCCTTGTGGTAGAAGCTGTCTTCCTGACTCATGTTTTGTTATGTGTGTACTTAAGTGATATAGGTGAATACATCTGTCATAAATACCTACGACATAGATATATAAATCTAGGCTAGTTATCTTATTCTGTATACTCCGTGGAATGCAACTGGCATCTCATAAGAGAAGCATCTAGGAAAGAACAGATGAATTGCCTTCTGAAAGCACTATTTCTCTCCTATAAAGGACGACAACGGTAGCTAGCTTAGACCTTGATGTTGCATTGCAGATGTATATATTTCAGGTGTAAAGAATCCCAAACATAACATTGCAAAAAGCTTCACTTTCTTCCTTCTCTGTACATTATAATTCTATACACTTAATTGATTTCTGGAACCTAAAAGATATTTTTAAAATACATTAATTTCATTTTTCAATATGCAATCTTTTTTTAAAAATACTTAAATTACTCTCTGTTTGTAATTATCTTTGTGAAAAACAAATACATCCAAAAGGGTTGCCCTTGCCATAATGACTAATTTGTTACTCAGTCACTCAGAATTAAATACACTTCAGATAGTTCTGATTTCTAGTTCATTTTCTCAGTTGTATTTAGTGTTTCATCTTTTTCAAGTTACAATGTCATAAAAGGATGACAAGAAAAGTCTTGACTTTGCAGTCTTGGATGAAAGAGCATTTCTGGATGAAGGTACCCATAACACACTGCCAAATTGTGGCACAAAAAGCAATAGAGCTGTCATAAAGTTCAAAAATTATATTGTCTCTGCTAGAATAACTGGGAAGAGATCATATTCACTTTTCCCTTGAGTTTTGCAGGTCATTTTGGATCTATAGCATAGCTTTTTATTACAGTTTGTAAAACTTTTAGGGAATGTAGTCATCTTTATCAATTGTTCTTGCACTTGGTCAGATAGTCTTACAACACGATACCACAAAATATGCTGAAATTAATTAACTAATTTATCTTAATTGCACATGCCCCTGACACACATCCTATGAGACAAGATACAGACAGGACTCAAAGCCAAAGTGAGCTGCACACTTAGAAAGCACACAGCATCTGGGTCTGCAGGTGGCACTACTGACAAGAGACATCTTTCTTGTGGCCTAATTCTTATGAGAACCATGTCTGGTCATAGCAAGTTTATGATCTGAACCCTTCATTCCTTTGGTGGAACTGTGGAAAGCATGCTCTCCTGCTCTGGCTAAGTGAGACTTTCTCCTAACTTATATGAGAATCAAAATTTCTACAAAATGTCCAACTTCCCTAAGTAAAAATAATTCCAACTCTGCAGTTTGAATTGGGAGTACTTGGGGATATGACAAATGTTGTAATCAGGAAGTTTCTCTCTGCCTATGCTACTAGTAGTCATAACTGCTAAGGATTATGCAGAATACTAATTTACTGCTGTCATGAGCTTCCTAATACAGATGAGAGCATCTGAAGGCAGAAAAAGTATTGTATAAACACTTTCATCCAGTTTGCAATAGCACGTCAATGCTACCAGCTTTTTTTGCTGGTAGCAAATTTCTTTAATTTCTTTCCATTCCCATGTTAATTTGAAATGCTGAATATTTTTACAAGAATCAGATAGTTACTTCTTTGTTATATTGATTCTCTTTAAGTCTATATCTAAAAAGACAGCTTTAGAATTAAAGCTTCAGCAACAGCTCTTATGCAAAGTTTCCCAGCAAAGTGTTGTGGATTCCTCAGTTTGTAAACTTGCACCATTTGTATGACTATATACAGCCAAAAGAGGGTGAGAGGAGTGTCTGTCTTTAGCAAGTCCCTGTGGGCTAATTGTAAAGTATATTAAATAACCAGTAGGGAAAAAAAAAAAAAATGAAGATAGTCAGCCAGCCAGGACAACAGCCAAGGGAGACTTTAATCAGGAACTGGCAGCCTCCTTTTTACCCCAAAGACTGCATAAAATAAGAAAGGTCTTGGAGGCCTGCCAGGGAAAAGGAGCTCTGAGGTTCATAGAAACATGACAGTATTCATTTTTCTCAAATAATCCCCCATAGATTCACAATATTTGCCTCTTATATTATGCAGATATTATTATTATTATTATTATTATTATCATCATCATCATCATCATCATTATTATTTTATTATGGAAAGTGGTTGTAAATCACACCTGAAATGTTTGTTTCCCAAAACCTAGGAGAAGTGAAAACAGAAGAGATTACCAAAAAAATTGATTCTTACTAGAATCTATGGAAAATATGACTTCCATATCATTACACTAGTTTATGTTGGGAGAGATGTCTGGACGTCCCAAAGCAAGATCAAACTCACTTTTAGGTCAAGTTGCTCAAGGCCTTTTTCCCTCATATGTTACTCTAATTTTTAAATGAAACACGCATATTCCCCTTCAACCGAGAGATGAATTTTACTTCCCTGTTCTTGTGCCTTGTCTACACTCGTTATTATATAATATTTAGTATTTTGATAATAGTGAATTTACTTATGCTTCTGGAAGACTGAATCATTTGGTTAATACTGGACCTAGCCTTCATACGTCTCTCTTCACTGCACACTTCATGAATACAAACCTGGGCTCCAGCTCGTTTTAAACTCAGCAGTTTTCCAGCCGGTGAAATCCCAACAGACTTGGAACAGTTGCTTTATAATGTTTCATACCAATATATGGGCTAGGTGTGAACAGCCAACCTTATTTTTCCTCTCCATCAACCATGCAGAACCACTTGCCCAGGAAGTGAGGGGTGTTCTCTGCTATCCCTATGTAAGTCAGGTTAAATATGATCATTGTCTGACTTCAACTATTTGCATCTAGAAGTGGTAAAAGTAGTCCCAGTGGCAATCAATTAGCAGGGAGACTGCAGATGAGATGATCTAAAGTGCATGATAAATGCAGTTTGTCACTAAGCTCTTTATCACACAGATATCACCATCACTTACATAATGTGTATGTAATAATATATTTCGTAGTGTAGCTTTATTTTAAACACTAGGGATATAGTAATTCTATCATACTCTGATTTTTTAATGTATTTGCAGTAGAAAAAACAGATCTATTTAATACCTAACTTCTTGTTCCTTTCCTTCATTCTTTCCTTCCTTCCTTCCTTGCTTCTAATAAGCGTTATGCCCAAGACATTGTCCTTTGGTTCTTACTAAAAACTTCATCCACATTCACGACAGGTTATAAACTACTGAATATAGAAGACTGCATATTTTCTCCAATCCATATAAAATCTTGAGTGTTACATCTATGCCTTTCTCTATATATCCATATTCTGTCTCAATCTGAGACAGTATGTATGTATATTTTATAGTGTGTTGTAATATCACCCAAGCCTGATTTACCTTTCATGCAAAATCCCCATTGGCAAAACCTGTAAAACACAACCTTACCTCTATATACCGTATGTTCTTTTTTAACATGTAACATTTTGTAGCTCTTATTACTTAAAAATCTGACCTTTATTAGAAAGTAATATAGTTTTGTACTTAACAGGAATGACTTACCAAATCAAGAGCAGATGATCACATGCTACAATCAAGACTTCAAAAGGGACAGTAAATTTTCTGTCCATTTACTATGAGACATGTCATACCTAATTCACATGCTGTTTTTATAGTAGTTGAATAATGTGCAATAAATTCATAGATTAAACACCACTCTATTCTAGAATAATCAATCAAAAATGACAACTGATTGATTTTTTTTTTTTAAATGACAATTTACTTCTTAATTGATTTTAATATTCTTGAAAGGTGATTTGAAAGCCATGTGTTTAAAAAAAAAAAAAAGCTTATTTGGGAAGATAATGTATTTTTTTAAATAAATACAGAAACGTGATTGGTTTTACCTGCTAATGTTTCTTCTTCCTAGAATGATGCAAGGAAATCAACAGCTTCAAATTCACAGCCAAAAAGTATACCAGTTACACTTAGAGGACTTCTTAAGAAGTTTCAGTTTTAAAAGTCTGCAAACATTTTCCTGTTGACTACAACTTCTTGACTTCAGTTAACATATTTCTTTTGAATGAAGTAGTGAATTCCTGCTATACCATGAAGAAAAAATAGGTGAAAATCTCCCTCGGGTCCTATGATTGTAGAACTCAGGTACTATAACTAGCAGGAAACAGATGGCTCCACAGCACAGCAGCATTTTAAAATAAACATTAATACAAGTTGGGATAAAATTCTTATTAGCAATGCAGTTTTAATCATGTTAACTGTTGTTGACATTGGTACTTAAAACTGTTTCATAGATCCTAATGGAAAGAAAAAATCTAATTAATGCAAAATATGATGAATGTATGCTATTAACTGTATTATTTACAGTAAATAGTCATCTCCTAAAAAAATGAGTATTATTTTGGTTTCGTGAAACATAGTCTATAAATATTTTTAATTGCTTTCATGATATTTTCAGTCTGCTTGTTACTAATGTCTAGTCATTTACTTGTTCTAAAATACATTTGCTGATTTATGTTTCTTACTAACCTCAAGTATCTTCTGTAAAGAAAGCCATGATTCTTTAGCTATGTAATCACAAGTGTTTAATTGACCATTAAAAGAGGCAGCCATTTCTTTACAGTCAACTTGACTAGACACAGAAGACCAGAATTTGGTTTTATTATTATATTCTAATTAATAACTATACTACAGTATTGGAATGTAGTACTACAAGGGATGTCATTGGAGCACCACCTAGAAGGTCAGCTTTGAACTAATCTTTTAGTTTGCTACTTCTGCTGTTTCCTCTGGGTGAGTAGCTTTGTCATGAATTCACGAACAGCACAAGAAATGTATTAATTAGCCTTTTTTCATAGGCTAAGCAACAGATTACATTTTGGAGAATGCATATCTCCTTAGATTGCTTTTCTTCATTCCATGAGGATACAGAAATATAATCTAACCTGTTCATTGCCTTGATATTTTAATTCCCAAGTACTATTTTCAAACCTGTATTTCAGTTTAAACATATCCAAAAGAACAACGGCGAATAATTTTTAAAAAGTCCAAACTCACATGTTTAATAAACACATAAATTTATTTAATAAATACATGTAAACTCATCAGTTTGAAGTTCAGAAATGCACAATAAGAAGTGACAGAATTCCATCTTCCCAATGGAAGATATTGGTGTATTTGTGTATTTCATTTACCTCCATTTAACTCTGGCTACACCTTTCCACGCACCATTCAATTAACGGTTTATTTTATTCTGTGTTGAGTCACATATTCTTGAATTCAGTGAATGCCTATGAAGTTAACAAGGAAAACATTGTTTTCTGTCAGGAATTCATTTCAGTTTCCAGACCTTAAGAGCAATTCTTCCAAGATACTTACATTCTGAATAGAAGATTGCTTGAGTCTACATGATGATTCAGGGTTCCTGACTTCAGTGTAGCAACATTCTTAGGTTGGGAAAGTTTAGTTGCCTGGGCTGTCAGCTCATCCATGAGTTTGGAATTGCAAGGTAATCAATAGGGATGCTAACTTTGAGCTGTGGGTTTTGAAATAACAGACAACCCAGAAGCAAATATGCCCAACTCAGAAAAATTATATATTTCTGTTTTAGATACATTAGATATTTCATTGCCTGGCAGACTTTTTTTTTGTCAGGAAATTCCTTCACTTCTGCTGACAGGAGCCCTTTTCATCTGAGTAAATGCTGATGTCTACAATGCAGATGTCCAAATCTCAGCTAATTGTGTTAGTTACCTTTATATTTAAAAGACACCTTTAGAGGGCATGGTTCATCTCATCCTAGAGTAGGCACATATGTTGAATCAGATAAATTAGGCTTCTGACTAGAAAATGATCCTGTAATGACTGGCTGGAATGTAAAAATCTGTATTGTAGGTATCTACATTTTGATAAGATTAATTTTTTCCTAAGGATGGCTTTCACCTGCCTCATCATAGTGTCTTGTGAGACACTATGATGTTTGGTGAGACATCACATGGTGTTGTCAGATATGAAACAGGATGACTTGAAAAATGTCATTAGATAGCCTGTGTTTAAACCCTCCCCAAACTCTTGAATCATCTGCTTAAATACCTAGATGGATTTGTAGCCAGTAAGAAGTAAATGGAATTTTACATTACCATTCACAAATTAGAACAACTCTGGCTGCCAGGAAAATTCAAGCATACAAACTATTTTTGTGATCTAGCAAACAGCAAAACTATTTATAACCCAAAAGTTAAGGTGCTACCTTTTAGTCTACAAGAAAAGATGTTTTGTATGTGTCTACTGAAGTCAGTTTAAGTTTGCAACATAAACTACCATTTATAAGACTACATTTTTTCTCAAATTTCATGTTTAAATTCTTTTCAGTTCACCCATTCCCCTGCAACTTAAAACTCATGCAACTGATTTCTGTCTTAGGTGCCAGAAAACATTTGAGGTAATTTACTTTGCAGGACCCCTTAAGCCTCTCCCTGTGATACAGATTAAGCCCAGTATCTTCCTGAGAAGCCAACGGTGGAGCTAGTGGCATTACCATTATTTACAGAAAAACATTGTTACGGGAGTTTAAATTTGGGTTTCAAGCCCTTTGCAATTTGTAGAAGTTTAACACCACAAAGCCTACACCCAAATGAATGAATTGCCTGTGTAAACCGTCATTCAGTATGGGGCTGAATAGGGGGATCTCAAAAAGTTGTCTGACTTTAGTATAATGACAAGAGCAGCCAGATATGACTGGAAGGCTCCATGCTACAGGGGCAAGGTTTGTTTTTGTCCTGAGACAGTCACTATGAATTTCATTATATTCCAGCAAAAAAGAAAACCTTTAGTTTAGGTTGAAGAAAATATCAATGCAAAAATTCTGGCCAGCAAGGAGAAAGAAGCTATCTTAATTAAATACAGACAGAGCAATAAAAGTGTGAGAGAAATAAATAGACTTTATGGAGGAATCAGGAAGAATTATCAACAAGAGGTACAAAAAAGAGAGGCAGCTGAACTCTACTACTTGCAGTACAAGTTCCTTGGGACAGAGACCTTTTATGCTGTTGGAATCTAATAGAGGCTTAGGTCTACTTGACAGTAGCTGCAGTAACAGCTTAAAAATTGTTCTGGACACTTGGAATAGATGGGTATAAGGCAAGAAAAAGTAAATGGAAAAACATAGGTTCAAAAGGCGAGCTCTAGGAGTCATTTAGTAGGAATATTGAGATTAAACTCAGGAATTAAATAGAAAAAACTTTTCTGAAGAACGTAACACTAAATTTGAACAAAAAGCTACTTGAAGCAGAGACTTGTTGGGGTGGGGGGAAGCCAAAAGAGAAGAAACTTTGGGAGATATAAAGCAGACAGAAAATGTTGTGGAGTAGTAAAGATTGAGACTGCCTAGGAAACAGAACTAAGAAAAGAGCAAGGGTACTGTGTAGAGGAGGGTCAACTATCCAGAAATCTCTGCTTTTCTGGAGAAGCATATAATGGTAGTATGATTTAATGTGTTAGAGTTTCAAACTCAAAATGAGCTTATTTTTGTTTATGTTTTTTAACTAAGAAAATAATACACATAGGCCCATCCGTGTTAAGGGAACATCATTACATTTACAAATTTGAGCAATAAAATTGTTAAAAATGCCATAAATAACATGCTAATTTATCACAGCTGCCTTCCTACAGACATAATGAGAAATGTTTCTAACTACATGATGAAGCTTAAATGCTGTTATAGCTATTACTATTGAAGTCCTTTATTAGATTTAATGGCATAGGTGGAAAAACAGACAAGATCTTGGACATGCATATACAAATTTGTACTTCTGCTTACATGACCGTATACTATTTTTTTCACAGTAGATCACCTGTAGAAACAGAAAGATGATCTCACAGCCCATGCAAATAAATACTGCTCTGGGGAATAGGATCATTTTGCTATCTCTATTTCACATCTTCTGAGTGATAAAGGCAAATAATTTACACCAGTCTTTTAATGGTATATCACTAATTAGGTAAACCTTCTTTTCGAAGTGCTAGACTTCTAAGTTGAGGTTTGTCTTATTTATAGAAGTGTAGGTGGCCCAGAATTTTGACTGAAGCTATAGAAATTGTGTGTTAAATATGTAATGCCCTACAAGATGTTTAAAACCTGATATTTAGGAGGAAAAAATCAGAAAAAGTAAATATTTTAATCTTTTTCTTTTTGCTTCAGCTTTCATTCACATTATGTGAAAATAAACATATTAGAATTTTGGAAATGCCTTTATTACAACCTCACAGAAAAGTTTATATGAAAGTTTATAATATTGTCTTCAGAGCGAAATATGCAGAAAAAAAATCATTTGAATGATGTAGAGAAAGAAAATCTTGAGTAGGTGCTAACAAATAAATGTAATCTGTTACCCACGTTAAATGAGGAAAGGTTCAATTGAAGAGTAATAGATAATCATATAATTAAGGTCTGTTGCAGGATATGTATATGGCAGAACCAGAAAAGATTTAAGATATGGTAGATCTTTACTGCTGGCATTTGTTGATTCTTCAGTGTTCAACTATGTAATATCAATAGCATGCTATTAACAAAGTCTTTGTGTATAATGACATAGACATAGATATAGAGGCCTGGTTTTGATTTGAAGTAATGACATGAATGAAAATCATTATACTGAATATTCTACAGATTCATTTAGTGATATTAGAACACATATTTACATATAATTATATATATTGTTATAATAAACATGTATTTATATATTTAGATATCATCCTTTATAACAATGTTGTATTTTTAAACTTTGAATCATAAACTGACACTTTTGTTTATGATTGTCATATTCCCCTTGAAACCAGAAAAATATCACTGGAACTATAAGACTCTTCCCAAATTCAGCATCTATTTTTACCTAGCTCAATTGTTGACAACTAGATATCCAAATTTGGATGTTTACAAACCAAAATAAAATCCACTTCAGTACAATAGTCGCCTGGGCAAGCAATTGCAAACTTCATATCTGGAATTTCCTTGAAAATAAATGAAACTAGAATGCACATATCAGTATATATTTTCCTTTGGTGGCATATTCTCATGATATGACAATGCAATAAAGTATATCATAATATAGTGTAATATGCTACAAATCTATATATTTTTATATAGAATGACAAAATAATAAGTGATCTTCCAACTAGAAAACAGTCAGACTCCTAGTGGGTAACTGATAAACCTTTCTTGGGAATCTTCCATTTCCAGGTCTGCAGAAAGTAAGGTTACATGGCTTTGGAACTAAGAAAACACTTAATATTTAAAAACTAATTCATTTTTTGCTAGTTGTAGCAGAGATTCTACCTCTTCATTTCATTGTTTTTCAATTAAACATCTTAATTTATGGCTCATATTTGACTGGACTGGGAACTTTAAGAAGATTTTTGTCTGAGGTTTTACACTGGTTTGGGCCTCTTAAAGTAAAAAATAACTATATTTTTCTGGGTTTTGGTTGGTTTTGTGTTTCATGTTTTTTTTTTTGTTGTAGGGTTTTTTTGGTGGGGGGCATATTTTTTTGTTTGTTTGTTTTGGTTTATTTTTTACATTTTTTAAAAACTAGATCTGAAAATCGTGTCTTATTTCATTAAGTTACTATCAGTTTTGTACATAGTCTTAGCCACAGTCCCAGTTATATTCACCACCTTTCAAAATGACTTCTGTTTCCTGCACTTTACAAGAAAGTTAAGGATACCAGGAAACAATTGTCTTCAGCCATTATTCTCAATGATTTGGGAATGTGGTAATAAGACTGCCTCTGAGGCTCTTGCCTCACTAGTCTTGCAGCACTAATGAAGTCCAATCATGAAAATTATTACATCCAGGTAGAAAAAATATGAGATAGTTTAAAGAGATTAGTCAGTCTCAGTAGAGGGAGGAATATCTAAATTGGAGTGGGAAAGCCATATAGGTATAAGAAATAGACAAACTGTTGTAATCCTATAATAGAAAAAAGAAATACCCTTTTTCCTGACAGAGAAGATAGATGATGATTTTCATTAATTGTTAATGATTAGAAGGTAAGTTTTCCTGTATCATTGTCCACACAAAGTTTTCATCTGGTTTCTAAAGAGCTTTGAGCCAACAATACTGATAACAAACTTGGCATCTTTTTCTGAAGTATGGCATAGCTGTGAGGAATTTAGAAGAATACAGTTTATCTAATGTATGTTCACTTTACATGCTTGTTATACAGTCCTTTCTTCTTAATGTCCCTACACACTACCAGCTAGCAAGGTGTTTTCTTGTCTTCTTTCAGTGACTTTCCCAGAAAACCTTTCAGAAAAGCTGTTTTACAAAGAATTTGTGTTTCTAAAATGTACTTGGTTAGTCAAGTGTCAGATGGAAAGCTTACAATTACTATAGTGGAAAAACATGGGGTGAATTTTACCCGTTCCAATACTTTACCATGGAACATTTTTGCAGATAATACCAACTAATATAAATTTCTAAACATTCAAATGTGTCTTACTTTAAAACAGGAAACAAAACTCTAGAAAAATATGAAAATCAAGTGTCTATGTAGAATATTGTTACAGCTCATGTAAACCAAATGCGAAGAGAGGGAGAATGGTGTGATTATCATATATCCTATCTGCAATAATAAAATTCTGGAGCAGTTCAGCTTGGCCAGCCCAGAACTCTAAAAAATTCCTTGAACAGTAGGGTTGGAGAAATGGAACACCAGCTAAGTGAACCGTTTAATTAATTGAAATGGAAAGCGTTTTTTATGGAAGACACAACAAATATTACAGAATCTCAGTACAAAAGATCATGAAACTTAACAAAACTAGTAGCTTAGTGAAAATAACTTTATTTGTATCAGAGGTAAGGTAGTCAACTGATCTCTTATATCATCTTGAATGTTAATAATTTCTTCACAAAAGAAACACATGCCATCAAATATTTACTATAAATTTTTTATGTGGAAACAATCTTGAGAGTATGTGAAAGACCACATCCTCAGATGGTGTATGCTCATGTTGTTTCATTGTAAAGGATGTTAATATGTAACAAAAGGTATAATTTTGAAGACATAGAGGTTGACTCAACCACCATTGTTGCGTTAGTGTGTTTATGTCAGTCCTATGTTCTTTAAAATGAATTCTCATTCCCAATAAAAGTTTCTGCTTATATTTTGTTTTAAATGGTTAATATAACGTTTTGTGAATTCATGCTGTAGGCTTTTCAACACAGTCTAAAAAGTTAGTGGTGGTTAACTGTTCACATTGATAGATTTGTCACTAATAGCTTCTGTAAATTTGTAGTAGGTGTACTTTGAATATATAAGATAGGTTATGTGACACTTGTGATGCTTCATATTGAACATGAAATTAAGTGAGGCAACAAATTTAGGTCTCCAGAGTTTGAAGAAAATATTTTCTGGCAATCTATTTCTTTGAGCTATGAGATTTTTTGTGAAATATTGAAGGATCTTTGTGTCATTTTTGGACAATGGAGAGTTAAAAATGAGCATTTTTTTGACTCTTTTTTTTTTTTTTTTTTGATTCTGTATACATCTCAGGGTGACAGATATGCTTATATTCTGCAGAAATGTGCTTCTGAGTGACAGGAGCCTTGAAATGTTGTTTATGTGTTTAGCTCTAAATATCAAGGACATGATTTAGTAGGAAGCCATCATGTTAACACCATTAATAGCATTTTCACCAACATTTATAATCCTGTATTGAATAAGACCATTTACTTCTAAAACAGACTGCAGTATTTCCACATCTGAGTCACTGCTTTTTCATATGCTATCAAAAATCTAAAGTTTCCTATTAAAACAGCCATCCTCAAGTAAAGAAATACATTAATTGATGAGAGTTCTGCATCATAAACATGAAGGCATATACATTTTTGTTGTTGTCGTTGTCATTGCCAGAAATTCTGCTTGCATTTTCTATTATTAAAATGAATGTCAACACAGAGGAAAGTATGTTTCTGCTGTCACAGGGTGTATGCTTAGACTACATCTGAACATTGTTTTTCAGGGAGAAGTGTTCAATGATTTGATCACCTGTCAGACACGTCTCTGTGAAATGTCTTGCAGAACCTTCAGTTTTCTTTCTCTTAACATCTGTGAAGCAAAGAACAAAGCCTCCTTCCCTATAAGCTATGCTGGCATAGAAAAAATCACAGACGTCCATTTGGAGCTTTTGTTGTCTGGGTGTAATCCTTGTTTCTTCCACAGAAACACAGAAAATCAGTTTCACAATTTTTTTTTTTACTGTTTGTTAGCAAGCCAGTATCTAATCATGTATTTCAATAACCTGCCATACATCTCCTCTCCTTTCTTCAGATTTTCCAGAATTCTTTACACAGATATATTACTACAATAACATATAATGCATGTTTCCGTAAAGTGATGTTCGACTTTAAACCACTAAAGTTGAAACATCCTAATAGTTCCTAAAATAGTGATTACTAGTTGAGTTTATTGAATTGCTTGTTTTGTTGTTTTATTGTTTTTTTGTTTTTGTTTTTGTTTCTTTGTTTGTTTGATTTTGGTTTTTTTTCAGCATAACAAATTTCTACATTTCAAAACTAACAATGACATTGATTTGTGCTCAGTCAAGACCTTTACTCAACCTGATGCTCCATACACCTGTACCATATCTCAGCTTGTCCAGCTTCCTGGCCAGGAAGATAAATTTAATCTGTATCCTCTTATACCTTACAAAGATTTCTCATATTGTCTATAGCAAGAAACATATTAACTATGTTTTGCCAGCCCATTGCAAATTCTATGGAGTTGTAAAATTCTACACTTGCTCTGATAGGACTAAATGATGTTATTTTGCTAATATTAATGATAATGGCAATTTTCAATAATAATTGTGCTCAGTATCATGCTCATCTGTACGTCCAAGTACCTATGGAAATCTGAAAGTGATGAAAAACAAAACTGTGCAATTAGCACACATTTCTTTTTTATACAAACACCTAGCAAATACCCTCAACTGCAGATTCATTCTGTCTGACTCTGTTAATATCTAAATGTTTGCTTCAAAGTTGGACATTATTTCCTTTGGAACACCTTTATTCACTCTGTTTTAGAAAGGTAATCCAAAATCCAGTTTCACTTCAAATAAGACACAAAAGGGACATAGATCCTGCTCAGAAAATTACCCATGTCAGAGAGTAAAGGATACCAAGCTCTTTTTTCTGAATTTCTTTTATACAATGCCTGACTTAATAACCATATTTTGAAGACTTTAGAGACTGCTCCACAGACAAAATCACTTAATTACTAAGGACTTTCACAACAGACAGTGGCTCTTTTCGGCATCCTGACCAATCTGTATAAGGTAGACTGATGCTGTCAAATATCAGAAGGTAAACAAAACGGGAAGAAGACATGGAGGCAATTAAGTGTTTATTTTCTTTTACTTTTGGGGGTAAAGGAAATGCAACTGTCTGGGAAATTCCAGTGGCTCCACGATTAGGCAGAATGTGAAAGAAAGTGTTCATAGAACAGTAGCTAGGTGCATTATTGCCTTTGTGGCACTAGCCATAGACATGTAGCTGTTTAAGTTATACCAGCTAAATTTTAAAATTAGGACTATTCCAAATAATGTCTTTTAAGAGATCTTTCTGTGAAATTCTCTGAGATTTTAACAAGAGTTACACCAAAGACCAAGCCACACGCCTGCACTTTCTGAATACAGAAACCACCAGGATTTTCAAACGTAGAATCAACATTTAAATAGGATTCTCCTTATTTAAATAGACTTATTAGAAATTTAAAGCAAAGGAAGATGGTTTCAATGAAATGAATAAATAATTAAGGCAAATCTGTATACTTGTCAGAAACTCCATATTAAGAATTAAGGGAAGGTAGACAGCCTTGTGACAGATCTGTCCCTTTTTTGTAGCTAAAGGTAAAGTTATTTTTTAACGCTTGATATTCTTTTCAAGTTTACCTGATCAAACCACAAACTAAATAATACTGCCAGGTAACTTACGCTGGTAAAAATCACAACCTTTAGTCACAGATAAAAAGAATGATACAATGCTGTTTATTAAAAGAAAAAAAAAGTGGGCTTGTTATAAGAGACAAGTTACCATGCTTCAAGCAATTTTAGCATTTCTTGAAATGTGAAATACAATAACAGGTTGCACCTTGCAAACTGGTCAGTAGCAGTGCATTATCAGCAGGCCTAGACAATAATCCGTTGGTGTTGTAGGACTACTGCCTCTAATAACTGAACTCGTTAGTTAAGTGCTGACAAAGACTCGAGTATTTAAGAGGATTACTTCTATAAAGCATATACTTTAAAAAAAAACCCCAAAACATTCAAGTCCTTATTAATTAAGGGCTTTTGCAACAGAAGCAGCTACATCAGGATCTGATTCTGTTTTGATAAATGGCTAGGGCCTTGACCTTCTAAATACTTGCACTGGGATCTTCGAAAAGTACCTAAGGGAAGCAGACAATCAGCTTCCATGTACAAAGTATTCTCTGTAGGGAGTCAATGCACTACTCAGCCATCCTCAAACAATGATGAAACTGCATGGACTGAGATTCTACGGGTTAGAGATTTTGGCAAGAGACATGCTTCAAGTGCTGTGCTCTTTAGCCACCAATATATCTCATTCTACATTAGGCCATGCACTTTCACCCATAGCAGAATTATTCCTTTGGATTTGGCCTTGGCCTTGATAGAATAAGACCATGAAAAGCCACAAAGATGATCAGAGGGCTGGAGAACCTGCTCTATGAGGAAAAACTGAAGGAATTAAGTTTTTTCTCCCCGGAGAAGAGAAGGCATGGGGGAGACTTCATTACAATGCTTCAGTACTTAAAGGGTGGCTATAAAGAAGACAGAAGTTCTCACTTCACATGTGGATAAGACAAGGGCCTACAGGTAGAAGTTGTTTCAGGGGAGGTTTCATCTCAATGCAAGAAAGAAATTTTTTACACTGAGAACAATGAATGACTAGAGCGACTTCCCCAGGGTCATGGTAGAGTCCCCATCCTTGGAGGTTTTGAAGGTGAAAATAAACAGAGTGCAAAATAAGGTCTTCCAGGCTCCCTTTCCCATGAAAGATTACAGCCTGGATGATTCTATAATTCTGTAGTTCTAAGACCCTACACAATTTTTTTCCAAAGGAGTTTGGTTTCCTTCACAGCTTCTTCAGATGCAAGATTTTTTTTTCTTTTTTTCTGAAGAATGGTATTATAAAGAAGGATATTGTCTCATATATTATCTCCCTAGTTTTACCCTGCTCCACAGAATCAAAGATGACAATTTTTGTCTTTTCGAATTCTCAATGGTCATAAAGGCTGAGACCACTGGGAGTTCCCCAGTCATTCTGTGGCATACTCTAGCCATAGATTTTGACCTTTGTATTGCTTATACTATGTGCTATGAAGCATTTTGTGGCAAGTGGTTTCCAAGGTGAGAAGAAAATACTTCTGTGGCCTTTCTGTATTTAATGTCTTTTAACAGACTGAATAGCAAGTGGAAAACTAGAAACAATGTTTTAGGCAGTCCCAGTCAGTGTTTAATGATGATCTATGGGCATTCTATATGATCTTCTAGCAAAACTAGGAGGGAATTTTACTCTAGTTACCGTATTCATACAAGATAGTGACATGAATTTGCTTGACTTGACCGTTTCTATACAACGTATCACCACAACAAAAGAAAGATGTTGTAATATGGATGTGGATTTAATAAGAAACAAAAAAAAGAAAAGAAATGAAATTGTAAATTGAGGCCTAATAGCTAGGGTAGCTAAACAGAAGACATTCTGCATTTTATTCTGCTTTAGGTGTGAACTTCAGCCTTTAACATTAAGAGCTTCTGTGCTCCAGAAGGTATTTTATCCTGGATTTTTCTCTACATTCCTTATGCTGAAGTCTATATTTAAATTAATAGGAAAGAACCTTTTCTTTAAAAATAAAAACAGCTCCCACAAAACCCCACCAAAAATCTATACATTCACATTTGCTTAAGTCTGCACAGCTATCATTTGGAAATAATGTAAAATGACACCATAAGTAGGTTTTTTAGTCAATTGTTTCCCAGAAAGCACTCTTAAGTGCTGCTCAGGTGTAGTGGAAGTCATGCTCAGACAAAACATCTCTTACTTTGTTTGTTTTCATGTTGGCATTACCTGCTGCTTATCCGTAAGCATGTCAGAAGTGAAAAGTACATCAGCATCTGCAGAAAGGATGTTTATCCTGCGTGCCAGGGCACCAAATTATCAGCTTCTCTACCACTTTATTTTTTCCTCCCTTTCTTCTGTTTTCTGTTTCAGGAATACAATATTAGGAACGAAACACTGATGTTAAGTTTTGTTATGTTACGATACGTTACCTTACGTTACGTTATGTTACATTATGTTGTTGCATTGTTATGTTATGTTGCTATGTTATGTTATGTTATGTTGTATGGTGCTATGTTATTGCTGTGTTATGAATCAACTGAGGTAACAGTAAAGTTGTAAGACTGGCAGCATTTTTAACTTCTTGTCTTCTAGTTTTACAGGTGTGTTCTGACAAAATAATTGTAAGTATTGATAACTGACCTGTATTTGACCATCAAAATGCTATAAGAACTGAAAAAGATATTCCATAAATATTCCACATTATTTAATATCTTGAACCTGTTTGAAAAAAATAAAAATACATATTAAAAGTCATCACAATCCATAAGAACAAATTAAATATTTATTAAATATTGTTTAAATCTACTTATGATAGTAGTTATTTAAAGACCAGTAAAATTAGACTTTTGTGCCAAACTTATATAAAAAATTTGGTACAAAACAATAAAAGGATATTTGAAGAGACACTGTAATGTTCTACTTAGATGTGATAAATTGAATGAAAAAGACAATATTTTTTTGTTATCTAGACCTAGTAGAACACAAAAAAGTAATTTGAAAAATAGATTTAAAGTAAAATTATAAATGTGGATTTGCTTAAGAATCTTCAGAAATATTAACTGACTTTCATCAACCTGACTTCAAGGAATTTCAATCATAAACTTGAGGTTAGGAGAGTTCTGCTTGACTCTGCAGTTTACCTTAAAGACTTGGGGCAGATTATTGAGTCTTTAATATGTAAAGCCAGTGTAATGTTGCATACATTCAGTTCTTGAGTAAGCCAAATGTATAGAGCAATAGAATTTCTTAGAGATAAAAATATCTTTCAGAATTGGGTGAGATTTAATAAATGCCCTAACTGTAGTATCTTTATGAACATTGAAATCTCCTTGACCTCATTAACTCACTAAGGAAAAAGAAGGTGATCCATGCTCAGTTTGGTAAGCAAAAACATAAATAAAATAAAATATTTAAAAAGAAATGCAGTAGTAGTGCTAGTTTTGTTTTGTGCTTTCATCTACTACCACACTTGAATAAGTGATATTTTTATTATTGGAAGAGTTTTCATGTCAATCTTAATGAAAAATATAACAAGTAAACATCAGTCAGAAATGTTTGTAGTACTTTTAAGACACTGAGATACTCACTGAAGTTCTGATTTTTTTTTCTTTTTTTTTTCTGAAGAAAAAATGTTTATGTAAAGCTGATTCTTGAAATCAATCTTCATTCATAGCTGTGTGATAGAAAGATTCATAAAGCACTTTTTTCTTTCACCTGTAAAATCAAATCTAACACAGTATATTGATAAATATACTTAGATACACATTGCAAAAGCAATTGGATATTTTTTCCAAAATCTAATTTAAAAACTTATTGATATCTTCATTTAAAATAATATTACATTCAATTGCAGTCAAAAACAAGGGTGGACATCATGAATGGAGAGAGATTGTATGTTTATAATGTGACCTTTCACTCCTTGGTTTGAGGTCAAAACTGACTAAAGCAATGCTTAAATAAGGCATATGGCTACAATCCGTTTTAATCTAATATATTACATTTTTTGCACACTATTTGTAAAGGAAGAAATCACATTCTGATATAGTTGTCTCCTCTTCCTTTGGTGGTTCAGGAATATGTTTTCTTGTACTAGAGTGGAGCCATATTTGTTGCAAATCAGTTCCCAAACAAATCACATAGATGTGTCATAAGAAAATATAAATGACAGAGAACCACACTAAACTGAGTATGTAAATCCTTCCTTCCATGAAATGATCACACAATATTTAGAAATAACCCAGAGAACAATCAAAACCACATTTTATTTCTTAAGACATCTTCTCTGGATTTTTTTCTTTTTTTTTTTTTTTAAGTTTAAATCCTTATTTTTGGGTGTGCATTTGAGACTTTATGCAATGCTAACACAGATTTAGTGAATAAACAGAGGCCACTTGGTGACATAATTCACATGCACCTTTATAAGTGAACAAATTTTCTTTTTCTTCCTGCATTGTGAGAGTAAATTAAAAAAAAAAAATAAATCTGAAGATAAATTAGTTTTCTTGGTTGCTTTTCATGAGACAATTTCTTTATACAGAATTTTTTAAACATATTAAAAAATTCCTCAAAAGATTTTTGCTTAGATAGTACCCTGTTACGTCTACTGGACTGACTGGAAGACAGCTTGTTATTCTTGTGTCTGACACAGTAAGTTTCTGGTAGAACATTGGTGTCTCGTATGAGATGAATAACTTGCCAAGAAACAGAAAATTGAGTTGGAAAAGTGACTTCTGATGGTGGTTTCACATAATTAGTATGGTTAGGGAAACTCATTTATTCCATATCATAGTAACTAATAACGCAGGATTAACATACCACCAACATGGAAGAGAATGAAAAGTGCTGGCAAAGCAATGAAGCTCTGTATTTCATTCCTACTTCAGCATGAAGGCTAATATTGATGATAACTGGGGAATCCAAACCCAAAAGCCTTCTCGGATCTTTAACTTCCATAAATAGATGGGACCTTGAATAAATGAGTTCTTTGACAGGAAGCACATTTATCAGCAATTTCCCCTAACACTGGATCTGAAACAAAAGTCATTGAAGCTTTTTTTTTTTTTTAATTGATTTAACTTGGCTGGCTGCCAAGATGTAGAATCAGGATGGTAAAATCCAATAGGACAGGAAGACGAATTAAAGAATACACAAATTAAACAGACCCACTGTGCTGAGTCAGTTCTGACTCAGAAGGTACAATACTGATTCACCAGAATCACAGTGTTATATTATAGGACATTTCCCTTTTGAAATACTGACAAAATTCAACCTTACACAGAATTTAAAACATAAAAAGATTGAATGACAAGGTAATGTTGCTACAAATCAAAAGAGATTAATATAGATTAGTATGAACTGAGAAAAAACAACAATCTAGAAAAGGACTTCAGGGAGGTTTGGAGCAGCTGCTATTTGAAAATTTAAACTTCAAGGAGGACACTCATTTCTTAGAGTGCACATAGGATAAATTATTTGGTAATTATTTTTCAGTTTCAGAATATAATAGTAAACTTCAATGTTTCTTCTACAATTTCCTGTTCAGCATTTTTTTAGGACTTGCTGCTAGTGTTTTACTGATATGCATACATCACCCATATCTGAATGCCTATATGCATGGTCTCTCTCTCTCTACTCACACATTAAAACAGGTATCTACAGTCTCTAAATATTTAATGGATTAGCATTAGTGAAAACAATTCATAAAATATTTGTCTAATATATTTTCTTTTGGATAGTTCTAGCTAACTATAAGGAAATAGGTCACAATGCCCACTATCAAGACAATTCTTAAAAAATAATAAGAGAAAATCAGGAATATTTTGACTCTGGAACAGGGGAAAGACTACAAGAGCATCTGGTGTGATCAAAATAAAATCAACAATCAGTGACACATGTTCCATAATCCTCAATTGCACAAGATGAGTTTGTATGAAATGTTTTCCTTTATGACTGACCAGCTAGCTTGCCATATAGTGCATTAGCATTTTCTGGTATTGAAACTTTTTCTTACCCGTTTGTGGGCTTGGGGTGTTAAATATTTCACATAATTAGTAAGTGTTGTCAAGCCAGAGCAAAGCAGTGCAGCAGCTGGCTGACTGCCCAGAAGTAAAAACAGAATAGTAAAATCTTGCAAACAGGACAGGAAGTGGAGCTGAACAAGAGACATATCCTCTATTTTTGGCACACACTCAACTTGGTAAACTGGGAAATTACAGATGGAAAGAAAAAAAAAAAAAAGAGAGAAAATTATGAAAAAATAAATATATATGGTCAGAAAATTTTACAATATTCATCATTGCATCAACCTTTGGATAGCAGATAGAGCATATAATATACAGTATATTAATAAAATTAGATCCCTTCAGACTAGAATTTCCTGAGATAAGTAAGCCAAACCGGTCTGGGAAGACATTGTCAGACACATTCATACTAAGTCAATCTATTCAGGGACAAACAGAAGTCAATTTGATTCTATGTTGATCGACCAGCAAAAGAAGAAAAAGAGCTATGCCAGCTCAAAAATATAATAATACAAACCGGTTTATAATGAAACATTTGGAATAAGTTTTTCTTTGTTTTTGTTTGTTTGTTTGTGTTTGTATAGGTTTTTTGTTTGTTTGTTTGTTTGTTTGTTTTTTTCTGGACAGCAGTATGGAGATCGAAATTCATATTAATATTGAAAAGCTTGACCAAAGATAGTCTCATTTTGTCTGATTTTGTCATGTCCTTGGCTTTCACTTACTCCTGATAGGAAGCTATCTTATTGGCCTACAGCTTGTTTTGTTTTGGTTTTATTCAGATCCCCTATGTCAAGAGATTTAAAATTTTAAGGATCAGATTCTTGCACTTACTGTATCTTACCTGACTATTCTAGAAGTCGAAGGGATAAACATGGACTGTAATGGCTTTGGAAATTATTTTCTTAATGCAAGGGCAGTGTAGGACCAAAGCACATTTTAATAGCCTAATTTATGTAGTCCAAACAGAGCAGTATGACAGACATAAGAGCCAGTGTGTTGGCTACAAAATGGTCTTAATTTGTAACGTGTGATGCTGCCAGCGATGTCATCAATACAACACTATATATGTCTGCTGAAATTTTTAGGCTAGGCCTGCATGAAGGCCACATGTAGAAATACACTTGATGTTTACTAAGCAAACTTAACAAGATTAATTTTTTAAAAAAAATTACAGTTAAAAAAAAAAGATATCTTAAACAGCTAACAACATGTGTGTGAATGACTGATCCAGAAATTAGCTTCGTGTAATTTTTTCTGTGCATGCTTGCAATATTATTGATCTCTGTGCTTATGCTTTGATTTCTTAATCTCAACAATTTTTGGTAGCTACTTTTGTATGTATACAGATTACAGAAGGCTGTAACACAAATATTGCTATGAATAAACTAATTTTAATCAGAAGTTATTCCAAACACCTGACCATTTCTTGAAAAACTCCATCTGTGTCTGAAATTTGTGACTGAATTAAGTCATGCATATTATAACTTTATAGCCTCCTGTGCTGAGGTGTATATTTTCTGATTAGACAAACAGTCAGCCAATATAACATGAGAAAGGCCACTCATATTGTTCCCTAAATTGCTTAGCAGCTACTATAAATTTTGAAAATAGTTCCTCTTTTTTATCTGTTTTTTTAATTAAAAGAGAATGTTCTCCAGATCATCAGCAACTTCAGAGAAAGGCATTTCTGAAACACTTGCAGAATCTTGGCATATGTTTTGATTCTACTCTGTCTGGTTACATTAGACTGTGTAATAGGGTGAAGGTTTTACCTACTATCACACTCAGGAGATTAAGCACAATATGGTCCTTCCATATGGTATTTGTGCCTAAAAACCAATGAGATCAGAATACCTATGCTGAATATCACTCCATA
Organism: Columba livia; assembly: GCF_036013475.1. Classification (NCBI taxonomy): domain Eukaryota; kingdom Metazoa; phylum Chordata; class Aves; order Columbiformes; family Columbidae; genus Columba; species Columba livia. The sequence continues at coordinate 42,915,824 of NC_088602.1, read as the reverse complement.
TGTTCATCAGAATAGCCCATAGGTCTTGATAAAACTAGTGATTTTTTAGAGATTTAAATTAAAATCTTTAACAGTGCCTCAGAAACAACTCAAGCACCGCCAGTAACTGTGTTTCACCACCACCCCCCTCCCAATTATGCAATTATATGTTATGCTAATGGCTATTTTGTTTGTTTCCAGTATGTATTTTCCACTGTTAAATGAGCAAAATTATTTCACTTCTATACTGGAAAATTTATATTCTATTTAAGAAAAAAATAACCTGTTTTGTGCTTTAACATATAGTACACATATAGTATAGAAAAGGAATGCAAACTAAGTCAACAGTTCACATTGGTTTCTTTGCTAGGTATTTCTGTGGTCAGTAAACTGAATCCTTGCGATCACATCTAATTTCCCGCTTAATACTCTTCACAATTAATCTTGATACCAAAGTCACATGGCAACATCAACTCTATCCCTATAATTTATGGAATTAGATAACAGAGAAATGACAGGTTTCAGAAAGCATGTGTACAAGTCCAGAAGTAATATCCATAGCTCTCCTGTAGATTAAAGTTCCCTCTCATCATCCCAGCCTTGAGTAACTAGTGTTTCCTGAAACCAGAACATTACTTTCTTAATATTTTTTGATTGTCCGGCAATTTAAGAAAAAAAATCCAAACCCACTCTCCTGTCTTAGATGAAGCTCTGTTTCCTTCCTTTCCAACTGGACCAGGGTGAAAGAGCAGGAATACTAAAGTCATAGCTCAAGGGCGAGGAGGCTAAGAGTGAGGCTAGAATAGCAACAGTCAAAGAAGACAGTTATACACCTTGCTCAAGGAAGGAAACCTTTGCATAGCTTTATCTTTGCATAGCTTACAATAAGACTTCATCTTATGCCAATCTGTGTCAGTACCCTTTGCAATTGATTAGGGTCTTGCTTTTTACATTTTTGGGGGAGAGTCTGCTTTCTTGTTGGTCATGACTATTTGTTGCTCTTTTCTCTTGGTCATTTATTTTTTCTGACTGGTTCTTGGAAAGAGTGGTGGCTTCTGTTCCACGATTTTTGTCTCTTGTTATTCCACCATTATCTTCGGCTGACTAAATCACACATGACTTCTCTCGCTTTCTCTCTCTCTCTCTCTGTCTCTCTCTCTCCCTCTCCCCTCCCCTTTACCATATATGAAAAGATAATATTAGTATTATCTCTTTATCCTGAAACAGAAACTCTTTATTTATGTCCCTACCAGGAAAATGTTCTAAACCCTCTTGCAGCAATGATAATTTACTTTGGACAGACTACACAATACATAATGTAATATATTTTAACTTGTGAAGATCAGCTTTTAAAATGTTTCAATAGAATCTAATGACAGAATGATTATTTGAAATCCTAGTCAATACGTATATATAATTTATTTTGCTTTCTAATTGTGACACATTTTGAAACTAATGTCTTATTCATCGAGATTGTTTAGGATACACTTCATTAACATTCTGTCATCTCATTTAACAAAGACGGTAAATGTGAATGAACACAAGGAACCACTGGTATTAATAATGATGATTGTCACTCAAAATGCCTTTAGGTGTTTTAAATAAGATATTTAATGGTTCCTTGATAGATATAAAGATCTAATATTTAATCTGAATTATGGTTTTCTGAATGACTATATTGCAGAACAAAATATCTCCACTCCATTGGCTTAAGGTATTTTTACTTTGCGCTACTAATCTTACATAAAAAAGGATTATTTTACACATCATTGCAATCTTTATAACAACCTAAAAGGACTTCCTTTCAATGCTGCTTGCAGCTATCATTTAGGAGTAATAACAGAGTGGGTTTAAAAGAGAATATCCCATCACAGAGTATCTATCTAGTAATTTTCCTCCTCCCTCCTTTATCTTAAGAAGGATTTTCTTTTTCAATTGACTGTTTCAACAATAAGAATTCAAACTTAAATTTCTCATATTCCCTTTCACCTGATGACAGAAAATTGGAGTTATTTATGATTCTGTTCAGTAACACAGTCATTTTATGATATTTTTCTAGCTCTGATGCATTTTTAAAAACGATATCAGTACAAAGAGATTGAAAGTAACACAAAATAACAGGGAAGTGGAAGCCAAATGTAAAATCAATATAACAGATTCTCACAAGGTATTTAAATAGAAGACAGTTATCTCTATAAATAAAACAAATTAATAAACCATTGTGACTTCATTTTTGCACAATTCTTGATTTTGGTTTTGGTTATCCTATTAAAAAAGGCAAGGCAAGGCAAGGCAAGGCAAGGCAAGGGAAGGGAAGGGAAGGGAAGGGAAGGGAAGGGAAGGGAAGGGAAGGGAAGGGAAGGGAAGGGAAGGGAAGGGAAGGAAGGGAAGGGAAGGGAAGGGAAGGGAAGGGAAGGAAAGGAAAGGAAAGGAAAGGAAAGGAAAGGAAAGGAAAGGAAAGGAAAGGAAAGGAAAGGAAAGGAAAGGAAAGGAAAGGAAAGGAAAGGAAAGGAAAGGAAAGGAAAGGAAAGGAAAGGAAAGGAAAGGAAAGGAAAGGAAAGGAAAGGAAAGGAAAAAAGAAAAGAAAAAAGAAAAGAAAAAAGAAAAGAAAAAAGAAAAAAGAAAAGAAAAGAAAAGAAAAGAAAAGAAAAGAAAAGAAAAGAAAAGAAAAGAAAAGAAAAGAAAAGAAAAGAAAAGAAAAGAAAAGAAAAGAAAAGAAAAGAAAAGAAAAGAAAAGAAAAGAAAAGAAAAGAAAAGAAAAGAAAAGAAAAGAAAAGAAAAGAAAAGAAGAAAAGAAAAGAAAAAGAAAAGAAAAGAAAAGAAAAGAAAAGAAAAGAAAAGAAAAGAAAAGAAAAGAAAAGAAAAGAAAAGAAAAGAAAAGAAAAGAAAAGAAAAGAAAAGAAAAGAAAAGAAAAGAAAAGAAAAGAAAAGAAAAGAAAAGAAAAGAAAAGAAAAGAAGAATAGAAAATAAAGAAAAGAGAAAAACAAAAAGAAAATAGGCCTGGTCCTACTGTGGTGTGATCAAATTACAGCCATTCTCTTGTTTGAGACCATTTCTATTACTATTGTGGGATGACACAGATTAATTAATTGGTGTTATTTATTGCAGTTAAGTTACGAGTAAATTCAGGTTGCTCAGAATATAACCATGCCTTTAAGAACCTGCAGGTGTAAGTAAATCTATAAAAATAAAATTAAAGATACAACTGAATTTTTTTAAATTTTGATCTCTCTTTCTGTCACTATTTTGTGGTGTTAATCATAATATTTTTCCCTTTTAAAAGGAAGAAGTTATTCAAACAATATCAGTTACACTTAAGAACCTGGTTCATGCCTGATGTGCACAACCATTTTACCTCCTGCCTTGGTTTACTCTTGTGTACAGTGGAAATGGTATTTAAAACTGCTAGGACTGAGATTTACAAATCCAGAATCTTAGCTAAGTTATAAATATTAGTATTTTGCTTTAATCAGCAAAGCACTTAATCATATTTTCATCATAGAGACCACTTTGAGACTTCACTGACTCTTTCTGTCTGAACTTCTTAAGTTTGTTTTATTTTAAGTATAGATACTAGCTCAATATAGAGAGAAAAGTTGAAGGACTTGTAAAATAAGGTTTCAGGATCTACTTCTGAGTGTAACATGAAATTTTTTGGAACTAAGTCTATCTGAACAGGTAAAATGGTTTTAGACCTTTTGTAAAGGATACACCAAAATGAAGTACACTGGTTGCAGTGCAAAGTTTCAGCAATTTAAAATGTAAACTTGGATGTTACACAAAAATGTCTGGGGTTTAATTTTACTTTATTCAATGAGTCTGCAAGCAATTCAAGAGCTCAAATGCTCCCATAAAACCTGTGAAACATCAGTCTGTTCAAGAAATAGTGTCAGCAAAGCTACCATAAAGAAAATTATCTTAGAAAGAACTTGCTAGCTGTAAGTTGAGTAGCCAAGCTTGTACATGCCTGTATGCAGACTTTAAAAAAAAGTTTTAGGTCTTCTGAAGTGTTTAAGACTAGTGACATATATTTAGAACACACATTTTGGACTAATGTAAGAGGTAAGTCCAGAGTACATTTTCCTAACTAAAGAGCATGAGAAAAGCAGCTGGTTCCATCCAATATCTTTAAAGATTGTTTGTACCAAGTGCACATTCATTAATTTGCCTCAGAATTTGTTCTAGATGTAGGTGTTGGCAACTAAATCTTGAAGATGGAACCTCTTTGCCTCATCCTTGAACATATTAATACTGTACATATGAACATAGTAGAGGAGAAGGATGGATTTGCCTGTACCGGGACTTTTTTATTGTTGGTATAGAAAGCATTTTTGATAGATATAGATGAATAGATGAATAATGATAGAAAAATAAGGTTGGAGGAGAACTCTGAAGTCATCTAGCCAATCTCCTGCTCAGACGATGGCAAATATAGAAGTTAAATTGGATTACTATTATTAGTTGTAGCACTATTCATTGTTATTCTTTCGTTAAACCTATTTTAATTTTCCTATCCATAAGTCCTTCTCCCTTTTCTCCTTTCCCTTCTGGAGAAGGAAGCAGTTAACAGAGAGCATCTGTCATTCTGTTCAATTGCCAGCCAAGCCTAAACAGTGACATTCTCTCTTCATATGTTATATACTCCATGCCTCAACCTTATACATGGTCTTCTGCTCAATTTGCCTCAGTATTTTGTCTTATGGTTTCTCTTTATCTGTTCACGAAGTGTCAGCTGTAAGGTTTCTGAATGCTTCCTTTTTTTATGCAATCAGCTTCAAAACAGGAGTAAGGACGGACTTTCAGACTACCAGTGTAATTAAGAGGGAGTCATTCACTTACACACCCACATATCCCCCTTCCTACTACTGTACGTAGACAAGCAGACACACACAAACATGAACAAATCCACTGGCTGGGTTCCAGTTCTTTTCATGGTTCCAGTTTCTGTTTCATACAGAAACTTGACAACTCGTAATCCAGACTGTTTTGGAGGAGGAGAGAATATTCATCTGTTTACATATCAATCTTTTTCTGACAGTAAATCAAGAGTAATTCATTCTCAGGTGATCCTCAGAATTTTGATCAATTTGCAGTATAATTACTCTTTTTTCTCTGCCAGAATTGTTGACATAATGTGTTTCAATATTTAAAGTAGAGGTAAAACTTTTCATAATCTGTTTAGTTTGATGTATTTATTTGCTGATGTAATTTCTGCATAAAAATATGTAGTTACAAAAGGTTGCATAACTGCTGTTGTAGGATCTGTTGAGATTTTATGAAGCATATTTCAAACTCATACACTAACACTTAACATGGGTTACATATATATTTTTCCCCCCAATCAAAAAAATTTAGGAATATATATTTTTTTTAATAGATAACTTTTCTGTCCCCAGGTCCTTCAGATTTGTAATATTTTGTGTTAGACTCACCATCAGATCACAATAATTTGCAGAGTAGCGTGGATCATTTCTCAGCTTATTGGTGAAAACAGTCATCTTTCTCACAAGTTAGCCATTTATAATAATGACAATGTAGGACCTAATGGAAGATACCATGTACCAGTTGCTGCCCAATTAAAAAATAATTACAAAAAGAAAAAGAGAAAAAAAAGTTTAAATAGTAACTACTTATTCCATAACTGGAGATCAAGCAAATTTTCTATCTAGGAACCTGGTCTTGATAGCCAAAGGGCTAACTTTCAGTCTTGTATATCTAAAATGTAAAACAGGACTATAAGGAGAAAAATAAAATATTTAAGCCTCTTTTTGCGCCTTCCACAGAAGTGTTTGTTTGTTTGTTTGTTTGTTTGTTTGTTTCAGTTTATCAGTCCAACATCCAGAAGTTTAGATTTAGTCTATCCCTAATGGGACAGAGCAGAATCCAAGCCTTCTATCTGGACTACTATGCATGATAGTATACACAGCATTTGCCAAAAACTTAACCAGTCTTCTGTCATGAAAAGTCCTCATCAGAAAGCCTTGGAAACCTTACATCTATGGGCACTTTGTGTTTTCAGCACAGTTTCAAATTAATTAGTGAGACTACTTCAAAAGCTTTAATCTAGGCTATGGTATTAAGAAACATGCATTAGACATTTCCTGTTTGCATTTCTACATTGCTTGTTTAAAGAGTTTTTGACTTTCATCAAAGACTATTGAGGGCCTTAATGTACAATATTGACAGAGTAATAAAAATAGCAAATTATGTTTCTGGCTGTGTGCCAACTTCATTAAATTCTCAGTCATATAAAAAACAATACAGAGGACAAAGGAAAAACAGCCTTATTCAAGTTTAAGCAGGATTGCAACTGAAATGTTGTGAGGAATAAAAATAATGTTCCACTAAACAACTGACCCCATACATTACTTCCCAAGCCATGTTAATATTCTGTACTTTGCTTTTCCTGGATGCATATTAAAATCAAGATTGGCAACAGTCTCCTTCCTATGAGTTTGGTGGCCTAAATGGTTATGTTTCTGAAATAATGGAACACATTTCCTTTCTCAATTATAGTATCACAAGATCATACACTTTGAGGTATCAAACATTAACTCCCTAAGAAAATTTTAATATCGAACCTGTTTGGCATGGTAAACAATATCTGCAAGTTTGACTTACTCCGTCTAGAGAACATTTTGAAGTATGAAAATATGACAGGCACCAAAAAAATAAATATTTCAAATGGCATAGTTTAATATAGAACCATACATCAGACCAGGATAACTTTCAGAGGTAATATTTAGATTTCATTAAAGACTTCAGCTGAGAAATTGCTACATTAATGGATGTAAATATTAAACAAACAAAACAGAAGCATGTTCAATAGATATGAAAGGCAGGAGAAATGCTAGTGTGGCATTAAAATTTTAAAACCGTCAGAGTAAAAATCTGCTCACAGTAGATAGGTGCTCTGGCTATAAATTTGTATATATTTTTTAATTCTCAGCAGTCACTGATAATTTTTTCTTTTATTGCAGATAAGCCATGCATAAACACAAAAAAATATACTTTTCTAATGAAAGCACTCCAAGAATAAGGCAAAAATTAAGTAGGATTTATGAAAGAGTTTTGTCAGCTGGCCCTTAAAATATTATCCATGGTCTGGACTTGGATGGCATGTTTTCTTTACAATATTTTATGCTTTGTAAAGATGTCTAGAAAAATAAAAATACTGACTGGACAACTGCCTAAATTATACAGGAGATAATGCAGAAGAAAACACGCATCCTTCCAGCTTGATTGCCTGGAGGATATGAAGCCATTTACTCCTTATGGATTTGACAACCTCATATTCCTTTTACTGGACTTAAACTCTTCCTTCCAAAACCTTACTCATTTCATTTTTTCAAAATAATGTTTCCTACCTTTGAAACTATTAACCTAAAATTTTGGAAACCTTGTTTGAACTCTCTAGGGTGTTTAAAATTTCCAAAAAGCTTGAGGACATCAGCCATTCTTGACAAAGAGAAAATACTCAGATCTTGACTCTAGAATGTCCCAGTTTTCATTTCATTAGCTTAATTTCTAAGGTAAAAAACCTGTGTGGCTATAGGGTAAAACATTCCACTAGAAGCTGCTTTCTAGACCCAGTTTTCTTCATACTTAGAATGTTAAAGGGAAGGTAGTTTTCTTTGTTGGTTGTGTGTTTATGTTTTTTGTTTGTTTGTTTGTTTGTTTGTTTGTTTGTTTTGTGTGTGTGTTTTTGTTGTTTTTTCTTTTGTTTGTTTCATTGGTTTCTTGATTGATTTAGTTTTTTTAATCATTTAAGGGATTTAAGATATACTTAATGTCTCCATTCTCCATTCTGATAGGTCTTAAGCTTAAGTAAAGTATGTGACTTGAATATTTCCAGAAAACTTTATGGGTATGTCTTGCTCACAGCAGGATGTGTTTTTTAAGTGTCACAGGTTCAAATTTTCAGTCACAGAGACTGAGAAACTGCTCAGTGTGTGCCACAGTATTATGTCTTTTTAAAAAAATGAGGGAGATTGCATTTTCTTAAATCTCATTCTGTCAGGGAATAGGAAAATACTGAACAATGGTACCCAGATCCAAGAGCTTGGAATAACTTCTGCGTTCTAGAATTATGTGTGGTATATTTTACTGTTGTATTTTATAAAAAACTTATCCTTTTTGAGAGTTACGTGACACCTGAGTAGAGATTTTAACTGAACTTGTGCATTTAAACCTTCCTTTCAATCTTGTTCTTTACAGCCAGTCCCTTCTAGTTTAGCTTAGTATGTTTTGTTTAATGCTAGTTGCTGTAATTGCATTGCAGTAGTGGTATCAAAAATGCTTTTGTGTTCAAATTATATTAAATTATATTTTAAGACATTAAAAATGCTTTTTTTTTTCTGTCAAAGTGTTTTATCCTTTTTCATGACTGGAAAGAAAGGTGAGTGAAAAGAACTAGTTAATTGGCTCATTAAAAGATAATTTCTCTCCCATGTCTAAGGGAGGAAACACAAAAGGTATGCAGACACTATGTGAAGAATACGCTAGAAAGATTTAAGAAATCTGTCTGCATGGAGTGAAAAGATCCAGGGGAGAACAAGTGCAGAGGTGTAAGGAAGTTCAGGACTGCACACAGCTTCAAAGCTGAAAGAGAGATTAAATTTCATACACAAAATGACCAGATTCAAAGCTACTACAATATTAGTCACAAGGACTGAAACTGTGGGAGAGAAAGATAACTTACTATATCTGAAATGAAAAAAACTGAATAGCAGACACAAAAGTTTCCTGTAACTGAGATAAGAATGATCCTGTCTTCACCGATGGGGAAGAAAGGACCAGTTGCAAAAAAAAATATAAGGCAAAAAAAAAGTCTGTGTCAGCCAAAACATTACACAATGAGATGGAATAACAGGAGTTGTACCTTACTGTTAAAGTAGAATGAGAGAATGTAGACCCAGAAGTTGACGAGAATAATATACTATGATTGAAAAATTCAGGTGGCAGCTTCAATTGCATAAGGATTTTTCCTAGCTAATTTTCGTCATTAAATTAAACTTTATTTTTGGGAAAAATCCTTTTTAAAAGGCTCAAAAACCTCAGGTTTTGAGGAACAAATCTGTAATTCTTGGGAGCGTTTAAAGTCACTTGGTTTGTTCAGCCTGGAGAAGACTAAGGGAAGACCTCACCATGACTACAGCTTCCTCACAAGGGCAGGAGGAGAGGCAGGCACCAATCACTTCTTTTTAGTGACCAATGACAGAACCTAAGGGAATGGTAAGAAGATGTGCCAGGGGAAGTTAGGTTGGAAATTAGGAAAAGGTTCTTCACCCAGAGGGTGGTGGAGCCCTGTAATAGGCTCCCCAGGGAGGTGTCACAGCCCCAAGCCTGACTGTTCAAGAAGAGACTGGACAATGCCCCCAAACACATGGTGTGAACTGTGGGGTTGTCATATACAGGGACAGGAGTTGAACTCGATGGTCCTTGTGGGTCTGTTCCGACACAGGACATTCTATGTTTCTATAACCGTTATATCAGTCTCATCTGACTCTGGCTAACATCTGTTATCATTTCTAGTGCACTATTCCAGCTTCCCTTTCTAGAGAGAAGAGAGGAAGTTTTGTGCACTGATACAGCACTCACATGACCTCTCTTTGTAGAGAACACATTGCAGTGACGAGACATTTAGGCAAATGCAAAATTTTTTTAATAGATGGAGCTTAGTGGGAAAGTGGGAAATCAACAGAAAGCAAAATGGACCTGGGCTACTAGCACTTAAATAAACTTATAAGAAAATTCTTAAACTAAAGAACAGGAAAAAGTGGCTTCTCTGGCAGGACCTACAGTTCAGAGCAATACTTTTTCTGAGGAGAAAAAGTCATTACTATACAATAGGGAAAATAATTTCATTGCAGCAAGTAGCACACAATGAAATAGATTGAAATTCCATATTCTAGGGATAGTTTTGTTAAAAAATTGCTATTAACTAGATAATCAAAAAGGTGCTACTAATAGCAAAATTTTGAGAGAAATTATAGACTATGAAGACAAAATGAATACTACGTTTGACAAACCGTGATTATCCCCTGTACTCTGTCTGAGGTGGAGTTAACTTTCTTCATAGCAGTCAGTATGGCACTGTGTTTTACATTTGTGATGAAAACAGTATTGATAACACACCAATGTTTCAGCTATTGCTGAAAAGTGCTGGCATAGCATCAAGGCATACCCTGTTTCACAGTCTGTCCCCCCACAGTCAGTAGTCTAGGGGTGGGCAAGAAAAAGGGAGAGGAGACAGCTGGGACAAATTTATCAAATTGATATTCCATGCCATATAACATCATGCTCAGAAAAAAAAAATGGGGCATAGTTTTTCCAAAGTATTGATGCTTGGAGACTGTGAGCTGGTTTGCTGGTGGTAAGTAGTGGGTATTGCCTTTGCATTACTACTTTGTTTTTTGCTTTTTGCTTTTTTTTTTTTTTTTTCCTTTCCTTTGCTTATTAAATTGTCTTTATCTTGACCTTTGAATTTTTTCTGGCTTTTGCTCTTACAGTTCTCTCCCCAACCCTACTACTAGGCACGGAGTGAACAAGTGGCTGGTGGGTACTTAGTTGCTGGCCAGGGTCAACCTACCATGTTCCCATAGAGCCTGAATAAATCTTACATAGAGAGATGCAATATAGAGATAAAATACAGAAACAAAAGCTTTGTTCTGCAGGATAATAAGCAACTCTTATTTATTACTGACCTGTAGACAAGACACTGACAAAATGCAAACATAATATATTGGTCACATTTCACTGTCCTTGACTTGACAGAAAAGTCTGACTTGAAAATATTTAACTTAAAAAAAAAGACAAAAATGAGAGGCATAATAAAAGAATAATCAAGTTTATTCTAAGAAAATGTGAGAAAATAAAACAAAAATTAAGCACATCAATATTCTGTTGTAGAAAAATGTGAATTTAATGTGAATTTAAAGTTTTCTGCAAGAGCTGATGTGCCTTTAGTGGATTTGTCCTGAGGACTATGTTACACTTGAATACTGTTGGATTGCTTCTTTGTTAATATGGACTTTTTTTGGTTTGTTTTTTGTTTGTATGGTTGTTTGTTTGTTTTGTTTTGTTTTGTTTCTTGTTTGTGTGTTTGCATAAATACTTACCTATATTGGGACCAGGTGCTACTTAACTTACTTTTGATTCTTTTAGTACCTGCATCCTGGGAGTGGGCTCTGGGAGGATAATACCTCCTTTTTGACAGCTGTGGGCATGATGACTTGAGCCTTTTTGAGGAAAACATAATATTTTTCACACCAGACCATTGAGTTGGGTACAAAATAAATCTTTTCAGCCAAAGAATATTCTGGAATTGTGTGAGGTATTAGTGCTGTTGAACAAGACATTAGTGAAACTTCATCTGGAATACTGAATAGATTTTCCATGCTAGAGAAAGAGGAAGCCAAGCTAGAGTAGCCTCAGAGAGGGAGGACCAGCAGAGCAGAAATTGGCTTCACTAGATTATGTTAACAAACACTGTTGGAGACAATACACTGGCCTTTTAGACATTCTTATACTGATAGGATACAAAAGGCCTTTCAGCCATTTTTATAGGATACAAAAGGTATGTTAATATTTTAGGCATATTTCAGCTAGGTTTAGATTGCCAGGTAATGTAGACATTGCAGCAGAGAGTTCAATGCTGGATGCAGTCTTCGGGAAGCTAGAGGAATACCTGAACAACTGCTCCCCTTGCATTTTAAGTCCCATAGTATGTGTGGTGTAAACATGGTGTACAGTTTACTCAGCTTAAAAAAACTCACTCCAGTGTGTGACAGTTTTTTCTGGAAAATACTAGACAATGAAAAATTCTATTGCAACGAATCATTTAAATTGATTAAGAATACATTTAAGATGGGGGGGAAAAAAATTATTCTTCAGTGAAAGAGGATTCTAGAACTGTTTTCTAATGAAAAACTGTGAGGAAAAGAAAAGCTAGTCAGTTCTAAGACAGAATTTGACATGTTTAGTAAAATTATTTTTTAAGAGGTGAGGATGGATTGCCATGTGATGATAAAGTGCATTACCCAGGAGGTCCCTTGCACTCCTAGGTACCTATTTTAGGCAGAATTAACTTGAAGTAATTGTTACTGAGTGTTATTAAAATTCACTGCAATGACAGTTCACCTACTCACACAGTTTAAGACTTAACCTAGTCTATTTGTCATGTGAGATTTAAAAGCATTTTGTGTGCCTAGGCAAGATTGAGATTTTTAGGAAGTTCTCAAATTATTTTTGTCCCAAAGCATGCTGTGAAGGAACAAAAGTAACTGTTATCTGAATATTAGTCATAATATTGTATGAGAAGTTACATCATATAATTCATTATGGCCTTTATCTACCTGGTTAAGCTACTCACTGCATTTTTCAGCTAAGTCATAATTTGTGCCAGAGTTGAGTGTCTTGGTCTGGGTTTTATTTCTGTATTCTTGAATTATTAAGAGAGATCACTGATTGACTCCTTGAAATGATAAAATAACTAGTATGTAGCTAATCACTTGGCTCCATATCTTTGGAATGAAAACATTGCTGATGTGATCAGTGAATAGATTTTGCCATTTACCATAGCTTTCCAGCAAACATTTCATCGATTTGATATGTAGCACTGACCCATATAAAGACTATAAGCTTTGTCCTGGATGTTTATATCTGATACATTTTTTCTCGTCATTTTAGAATTCCAAAACAGGAGCATGCATCATCACATATAAAGACCAGTGGTGTCAAATTCATCTCAATACAGGCAGATAAGCAATGTTGTAGACAGGTTTTGAGTATGCAACTGTGGTAAATTTGCATTCAAATGACCAGCTGTGGCATTAATTTGAAGCTCTTTTTCCTGCAATTCTGAAAAGCCAGGGCACGAACATCACAGTGCTTTTGCAAGGTCAGGAAGTATTGTCTTAGGAAAGGGTATACTGAGACAGAGCATTTTAATGTATTTCTCCGCGTTCTTCGAATCTGTGACAGAAAGCAATAAAGTGTGATGATTAATTCTTGAAGTCATGGTGGTTAATGCAAAAAGGGATCACTAGGTCTACCTTGACCTCTTATCTATCAGAAAACATTACATTTCACTCAGCTATGTTCATGTTGGGCTCTGTGATTTCTTTGAGGTTAACATATTTTTTGTTCAGAACACACAGGTCAGAGAAGAAGACTATGAAACTGCACCCATCCTAAAAAATTTAACTGGTCGTGAGCACCAGCACCAAAGTGTTGTTGCCTACCCTTGTGTCACGGAGGCTTTGAGTGAAGCCATGTGCATGCACTCTGTGGACCGCCTGTTGTATTATTTGCTGCCCCTTAATAATTTTCCTCAACTGGTATCCGAACCTGTATTTAAGTCACTTTTGGAGTGCTAAAACCCTGTTTCTTACTGGTTTAATAAAAGTTGTTTTGGAGCCTGTTGTCCCTTAAACTAACCTTGGGGTGCCTCCGCGACACCTTGTCAAGCTGTTAGAATGGTTGGAAGTCTGGGTTTTGCTCCAGGGCATTTAGCAACCTCTTACACAATTCCTAGATTTTACCTGGGAGTTTCTATGGCTGGAGATCATCATCAGGAGACAATTTGCCTATGGTCACTCCGTACTGGTGGAGAAGAGAGCTCAGCAGTGTGTATTTGGACCACTCTCTGTGCAAGAGGCTGGTCCCAGGTACATTTAGTTTCCTAGCATACACATAACATCTTCTATACTGCCTAGCTGCAAGGAAGTTGACCAAGGAGCCTAAATGACCCTGCTAAGAGCAAATTGTTCCTGCAGTGTCAGGAAGAAAAAATACTACAGGTGGCCCTCTGTCTGTCTTTCCAATGCCAAATGTGATGATCAGCATACTCCTACTGCTGCACACAAGTCTCATTGAAAATATGATTTGTAGAGAAAAACATTGATTAATTGCTTATCTTGCTGTAATCCATTTCTGGTTGTTCGAAGACAGTCAGCATAATCCCTAAATCTAAGAATACATCAACAGGACACCAGTGAGGGAACAAAATAATCTAAAGAAAAAGCCCCAATCAATTAAATGTGATCATAACCTCTATTGTCACATAAGGCTGGAAAAGCGATGTAAAGATATTTGTATTATGCAGATCTATAATAGATAATAGGCATGACTAGAGCAGATTATCATTATGGCCCAGTACAGCAATTAGTACAACAAAGGTAGAACTTTCTGAAATTGGGCTTTTTTTTTTTTTTTTTTAAGATATTAATCTGTATCAGAGGCCCTAAAAAACACTTATGTGTCACCTGGTAAACTGTTACAATATTTAGTTAGGCTAATTACGAAGAGCTTTCGTAATATTACAAGGCTGTGTATCTCCATCTATAACCCATATGAACTAAGTAGGTATGTTTTGTTTTGTTTTTCCCAATAATTGATCCCTGTGTCATTCTATGCATGAGTGCATATGTAATGCTTCTCTCCTATAACATGCTTTTTCCTTTAGATGTCCTACCACAAAGCTAAGATTTATTTATATGAACCTGATTAATGTTTGAATACAGGTCCAGCTGGTATAGGTGTGTGTTTTGGCTCAGGGAGGAGAAACAATCTATAATTTGGAAAAAGTTAGTTCAGAACTTTGTGACCCTGTGCAACAACAATTTCTGCACCTTTACCTTCTTATAAATCACTCGGATTAGTTTGTATTTCTTCACCTTCATTAATAGTTGAAAGTATTTTGACACATATTGTTTCTAGACCTATAACTACGAGGACAACCAGTTAAAAGTCTGGGATATACTAAATAATTATGAAAATGATTACAGTTCTGAAAGATGCAAGGTAAATTATGCATTTTGCAGGATTAGGAACTCAAGATCTGTTTGATGTATATACCTTATATAAATGGGTTTCCTTATAGATGACCACTCCTTCCATATGCACAGAAAAGAATCCCTCTTCTGTGGGTAGTCTACCTGCAAAGACAACTGTATCCTATGAAAGGAAAGAGATCAACAAGTAAATAATGAATTTGTGCTTTCCTTCAGAGAAATATGGGAAAGAAAAATAAAGAGGAGTGGCCTGCTCTGCAGAAGCAGATAGTCAGCAGTTCCTTTGCTGCCTAGCTGTGGCACTTCTCCCAGGACTGCAACTGGGGTTGCACCTTCTGGTTAACCTGAGCATCTCGTTCAGAGGCAAATGAGTATAAAATTGTATCAAGTGAAGAAAAATGTCCCACTGTGTCTGTATGCCAGGTGTCAGTTCTCTCATTTCTCTCTTTACTGCTTCCTTCATTAATGTTAATGTAGGCCTTTAAGGAAACGGATACATTTTATAAATTTCTGGGAATTTAGCTTAGAGGAAAAGAATCTCTCTCCTGCAGGTCTGTTTAAACTCCAGATTTAAAGGGATTCCCTAGTGCTGTCTGGTTCCAAAGTTCCACCTGACTGTTTGGTTTATCAACAAGCCTCACAGCAATGCAAACTGACACCTATTTAAAAGAAAATTTCCCTTAAAATATTTTTATTTTTATTACTTTTTCTTTTCTTTTTTCTTTTCTTTCTCTTTTCTTTTCTTTTCTTTTCTTTTCTTTTCTTTTCTTTTCTTTTCTTTTCTTTTCTTTTCTTTTCTTTTCTTTTCTTTTCTTTTCTTTTCTTTTCTTTTCTTTTCTTTTCTTTTCTTTTCTTTTCTTTTCTTTTCTTTTTTCTTTTCTTTTCTTTTCTTTTCTTTTCTTTTCTTTTCTTTTCTTTTCTTTCTTTTCTTTTCTTTTCTTTTCTTCTTTTCTTTTCTTTTTCTTTTCTTTTCTTTTCCTTTCTTTTCCTTTGTTTTCCTTTCTTTTCCTTTCTTTTCCTTTCTTTTCCTTTCTTTTCCTTTCTTTTCCTTTCTTTTCCTTTCTTTTCCTTTCTTTTCTTTTCTTTTCTTTTCTTTTCTTTTCTTTTCTTTTCTTTTCTTTTCTTTTCTTTTCTTTTCTTTTCTTTTCTTTTCTTTTCTTTTCTTTTCTTTTCTTTTCTTTTCTTCTCTTCTCTTCTCTTCTCTTCTCTTCTCTTCTCTTCTCTTTTCTTTTCTCTTTTCTTCTCTTTTCTTCTCTTTTCTTTTCTTTTCTTTTCTTTTCTTTTCTTTTCTTTTCTTTTCTTTTCTTTTCTTTTCTTTTCTTTTCTTTTCTTTTCTTTTCTTTTCTTTTCTTTTCTTTTCTTTTCTTTTCTTTTCTTTTCTTTTCTTCTCTTCTCTTCTCTTCTCTTCTCTTCTCTTTTCTTCTCTTTTCTTCTCTTTTCTTCTTTTCTTCCCTTTCCTTTCCTTTCCTTTCCTTTCCTTTCCTTTCCTTTCCTTTCCTTTCCTTTCCTTTCCTTTCCTTTCCTTTCCTTTCCTTTCCTTTCCTTTCCTTTCCTTTCCTTTCCTTTCCTTTCCTTTCCTTTCCTTTCCTTTCCTTTCCTTTCCTTTCCTTTCCTTTCCTTTCCTTTCCTTTCCATTTCCTTTCCTTTCCTTTCCTTTCCTTTCCTTTCCTTTCCTTTCCTTTCCTTTCCTTTCCTTTCCTTCTTCCTTTTCTTTCTTTTTTTCCTTCTTTTTTAATTTTTTTTTCCCTGTTTTCTCTTTCTCTTTTTGTTTTTTTTTTTTTTTTTTTCCTACTCTCCCCATTTACATCAGGCCTTCAGATGAGTATGTTTTCTTATAAAAAACCTCAAGGAACAGATACTAGGCAAAGTAATAAGCAATCCAAAGTTATTCTCCCTGCTCAGTACAATTCATTCACATTTTATCTGTATTTTATCTATAGCAAGGCTTGAAACTCATACCAATGCAAGCAAGAAAATACAAGACAACAAGACATCTTAAATCTCACTAAGCACATGTTGTCAGCATTCATTTTCTGTTTGTTACATCATCCTGTGTGCTTTCGCCAAAGTTTTAGCTAGACTTTCTGATGCATGTTTTTTGATCGTGGTGATTACAGCTTCAAATTCACTATCTTCCAGTCTACAGACATCTTGAATGAAATTTATCTAATCAAAATACAGATATCCATTATGTAGACATCCAAGCAATGTGTAACTGAATCACACCTTAAAAAACTCTTATTTCTCTCCATTCACTATAGAGAAAACGTAAATTACTAGCTCAGGTATCTGGATAAGTGATACACAAAGTCAGACAAGAGACTGTTCCTTTTGTCATGTTCTCTTTTTTTTTCATACTGACAGCCATTTCTTCTGCTATGCATATGCACAACAATTTCTGAAATGTAATATTTATCTTTGAATGAAGAGGTTCTGTGCTATGTAATTTTAAAATGTTAGACTCTTTTTGTTCTCTGTCATTTGCTTGGGCTGCAGCAGAGCAGGAATGGAAGGGACTAATGATGGGATGCATATTAAACAAAATATAAATAAGCATGTGAAGATTTGACTGTGAGGCCTTCTCTGTTCTGATCTGATTTGGTAGCCAAAGATTTAGAAGGAAGAAGCATGCTTTGAATAGATATTATATTTTTATATTTGGTTGTCTAAATCAGGACAGGCCCACACTTCAAGAAGTCTATATTATTTTTCATATCTCTGGAACTGATCTGCTAAAGTTTTATAAGTTTCAGCAATATTCAAAATCAATGAAGAATATTTAATTTCATTTTTTGAAGGTGTACTCTTTAATAATGTGAATCATTATTATTTTAGAATTTGTTTCTTTCCTCAGAAGAAAGACATTACCAAACAGCAAGAGTTAATTGTCAATAGCTTATATAAATCTAGCAATTCTAACCCCAATATTATGAGGTATCCTGATGTACTGATTATCTGTTGTTTGAAAACAAAAATCTCCTGGCAAGAAGAGCATGGCAGAAACACGCAAGTTTACGGTCACTTCAAAGCGGTGTGTACCTATGCACCACTAAACAATGTAGCTAGTAGCAAGGCCTTGATTTGTTACAGGTGTGCTGTTCTCAGTGGAAATAGTCAATTAAACAAAACCCAGATACTTGTATGAAAGATAGGACAAGCCTCCAGACTGTTTTCAGTATGTCAGGTTAAGTGGGTTAGTTTTGAATGGAAAGAAAATAAGTTTATTCTTCTAGTTATTTTGATTAATCTGCACCTATTAAGAGAGCTGAGGTAAATAATAATGAGATTCCTGACTGATAGATTATCTTATTGGAATGATTAAGACACCTTGCTCTATGACATTATTCATCTGCACAAAATTAGAACTAGCCCTAACGAAGTGGAGTTCATTTTTAGGTATTTGGATTCTGGGTGGATGATGAGGAAAAAAATATTAACACCTTAATTACTAGTGGTTTTTTGTTTATCTAACAATAGTCTGTTCAAATATAATGAATTTTCCTTTTTCTTTTTTTTCTTTTTGTTTAGAAATGTACAGCACTGCAAGAAAATTGTTATTTGTCTTTAGAGTCAAGATACTTTGAGATGCAACTAAAATGATCATACGGAAGAAGACAAAACGGGTTTGGAAATGTTGTTACTCTGAAAATTTCCATAAGTGAAAATAAGAAGATGAAAGACATCTATCACTCCAGCATTTTATTTCACTTCATATCAGTGCCTGAAAAAGCATGTTGAATCTGAACTTAATTTTTTAAACTAAAGGAGACATGAGACCAAATTACTTTTCTCACTCTCTGTAGAAGAGACACATGATACAGATGAGATTATGGCGTATTTTTTTCTCCACTTGTTCTTTTTATTATTTTTTTCCCCACTAAGCCTGTAAGATATAGATAACTAACCTACTAACTTGAGGTGAGGGATTACATCCCTCTTTTAAATGTATGGACTTCTGGAATTATTTTCCTTGAGAAAAAATGTATTTGAAGTTATTTAACTCCCACTAATTCCCCAAATTATCTTTCACTCATGTAAATACTTGAAGTTTTTTTCTTTGTTTCTGACAATACAACTAATTTTTAATTGACAATAAATTAAATTAATTTTCTCATTTCTCACACCTTTTTTCACTCACTCTTCGCTCTGCTATGTGGCCTTTTGCCCTTTCTTATACCTATATACAAAAGTGTATATTTGCTTGTGTGTGAGGATGGATGTGTGTTACTATTATGCAATTAAAAATGAATAAAATAGACATGTATTTTAAATAGCTTTTAAAAAAGGATATTCAAGGTGTCATCTACATGCTAATCCATCAAAGGGAAGATGATACATAGTCCTGTAATTAAGTGGTATCATGTTAATACCTGATGTTTTGTTTGAGAGTATCATAAACAGTTCATTTCTATGAAGATTTAACTCCTTTAATACCATGTCTGTTTTACTGCTCAATACCATCAAGAAGACAGAATTTTATCTGCTTGAGTGTAATTTAGGTAAGGTAAGTAGGTCTTGACACTTACAAAGTGTTTGAGTGACCTCATAGTTTTTCTTTTTTTTCAGTTTACCTCTTTGGTGGTGGTGGTTTGTTTGTTTGTTTGGTTTTTTTGCCAAGTTTCTTCATTCAGGTATCAAGTTTATTTTTGTATCATTTTTATGTGTATGGTCTTGATTCAAAGCCTATCAAAGGGAATAATTTAATTATCTTCAAGTAAATTTGAGAGAATGTTTATATGTGATTGCAGCAGGTTTCCTCTTGTCACAAACCATTAGTTTTTTATCATATCTACTGTTACACAGCAGATATCTAAGACTCACATTTTATTAAATTCCAATGAAAAAAAAAAAACAACCTAGTTTCTTCAAAACATAAGAACTCCCTTGTTCTGATTGTTTTCCCACAGAAAATGTACCTAAATTTTTGCATCCTTATCTGGAGAAATCAATAATTCCATCTTAGAACACATAATTTTCAGAAATGCCAAGAAGCATCGTAGTGTAATAAAGCCTTTACAAAGAATGCCTTTATCCATGTTTACCCCTGGTTATTGAAATATCAGTGTAAGTATATTCTACCACAGGCACATAAAGAATATTTCCCTTACCTCTCAATTGATAAACCAAAGTTGACTGGTCATTAGTAGGTAGCATATTAGTTAAAATATATATACAATTGGCTATTTTGAGTGACTAGATCAATTTGTTCAAACCAAAATGTCTTAGAAGAGCTGAACTTTCAGAGTGGACATTCAGAGTTTCTTCCAAAAAGAATTTTTCAATGGTGTCTGAAGATAAGACCCCACAGTTGAAAGGCTGTGATATGTAATTATTTTAAAAAATTGACTAAACCACATGCATTACTTCTTAGAAGATATTTAACTATCCAGATCTAATTTAACCCTGTAATGCTTTCAGGTATATTATACTTACAAATATTTTCACATATACTTCCAATACATCCACTTTTCTCGTTGTCCAACAAGTTTCTCTCTTACAGCTCCTGCTTTTTCAGATAATACTTAGTAAGATGTCATGCAGTGCTTATTATGTTCCTTATCCTGGAAAATGAAAAGAAAATACATAGAAAGGTACTTTCAAAGTTGTTTATAAGGAAATTATTTTAATTGTTCCAGTGCAAGCAATACATGATTAAAATTTTGATTAAGAAAGAATATTTCAATTAATCTGATCTTATGCATGCTATGCAGTATCTGATCACTGGGGAATAAAGCTCTTTTGATATTAGTTACAGGTAAAGTTTCAAAGCAGTGCAAAATGTTTTACTTCTATTGATGTTGCCAAGAGTTGCCTGACCAAAGTCACATACACTGTGTTCAAAATTCACCCTATTAATTAAGAAACTAGACTTCAGAAATACTACCTGCATTTTAAGATGTCCTGGGGTAAAAACATCTGTTCTGTACAGTCTCTATACTGTGTGCGGTGTATTTGCTGTTCTAGAGCACAATTTAAAAAGATAATTTGGGGCAGAGGGGCATAATTTAAGGTTTATGATATATATAAAAACACAATGCCTTTTCACACACAGTGTGTGAGCTCCAATGAATCTGAGGGATCAGATCCTCATCTTTCTATTAGTTGTGTTAACCATAATGTCCACAAATGTATCAGTATAATTCTAGTCTTTTAATTAGGTCTATATATCTTAAAATTTTGGCTGGATTTTCTGTGCAATGTGTCCTTTAGTAGTGATAGAACTATGTATATTTGATCTTGTTCATATGAACCATCAAAGTGAGCAGGAACTACTTCCACCTAGACTTCCAAACTCCTTTCATTATTACTATGATATAGTGAATAAATGCACCTTCTGTTAGTGTTTCCTTTGTATAGTGAATAAATGCACCTTCTGTTAGTGTTTCCTTTGGAATCCAAATTACTCTGTCATAGGCCATTACCGGTATGCTGAAACTAGGAAGCGACTATCAGAACTCCCTTAACTTCTGGTTTTATTAAGACTTTTTCTAGACCACCACGTATGGACTAAAGGATGTTGTCTTTAATGAAATGGCTGCTCACTATAACAAAAGTTCTGCAAAAAATAATAATATTAAAAGGAAGTGTTACTTCTCTATGTTTATTCCCTGGTTGCTCCTTCTCTTGTAGCAACAGGCATAGATATTTGTCTCAAATATCATAAAATGATGATTTTCACTTTCCCAGGAAACTAACTCAACCTTATTTTCATTTTTTTTTTTCTTTCTATAACCATATAAAAAAGATGGGTATATAATTGTGTCTGTTGGTAAACTGAAGTTCTCTTATGAAATATCTTGTTTGTTTGTTTGGGGTTTAGATATATATATATATGCATATATATATATATATATATGTAGTATGGTTTTGTCAGATCTTTCAAGGCATTTGAAATATCAAGCACGCTATTCTTCAAACATGCTTGCAAACGCTTCTTAGGATGGCAGGATTTGCTCTTATGTGCCCTGGATATGCCCATTTATTTTTGAGTTCAACCAGGGAAAGATGCCATGTATAAAAGTAGAGCAGATACAATCTATTTGAACAGCCATTAGTATTATGATTTGAGGCGGAGTAAGTGTAGATTTTTTTTCCCCTCACTGTAACTACCAATATACTATTACAGTGCATTGCACTAAACCTTTGCTCTTACGCTCTTCTTCCTCTTGAGATTTGGCTCAGATTTGTCTTTCATGTGTTTTTGGCTACCAGAAATCAGATTCCCCTAAAGAGAAGGAAAGCAAAAGTGAAAGGAAAAGAAAAAAGAGAAAAATTAAAAAGGAAAAATGAAAAGGAAAAGGAAAAAGGAAAAGGAAAAAGGGAAAGGAGAAGGAGAAGGAGAAGGAAAAGGAGAAGGAAAAGGAGAAGGAGAAGGAGAAGGAAAAGGAGAAGGAAAAGGAGAAGGAAAAGGAGAAGGAAAAGGAAAAGGAAAAGGAAAAGGAAAAGGAAAAGGAAAAGGAAAAGGAAAAGGAAAGGGAAAGGGGAAGGAGAAGGAGAAGGAGAAGGAAAGGGAAAGGGAAAGGGAAAGGGAAAGGAAAAGGAAAAGGAAAAGGAAAAGGAAAAGGAAGGAAAAGGAAAAGGAAAAGGAAAAGGAAAAGGAAAAGGAAAAGGAAAAGGAAAAGGAAAAGGAAAAGGAAAAGGAAAAGGAAAAGGAAAAGGAAAAGGAAAAGGAAAAGGAAAAGGAAAAGGAAAAGGAAAAGGAAACCTCCCTTTTCTGAATCTAGCTGACTCAGTTCAGCTACCCAGTCACCTAGTGCCATTTGCAGTGAGCAGGGGCATCCAGTCAGGCCTCTATCTCTTCATCCAGAAGAGCAGAGGTCTCCTGCAAGTCCACAACATCACACAATCCACCCCATGATTTCCTTACCGTGAAGTATCTTAAATTGCACCAGGTGCCTATATCTGAGAAGATAAAACTGTAGGTGATGAATCCATACTTTACTGAAGTTAAGGAGGGTGAATCTTATTCACTGTCAGACTTTCAACATGAGTATTCCTAAAAGTCATGAAACTTTTTTTCTAAAAGGTTAATTATCAGCTGTATACTTAGTTGTTTGGTTTTGTTGTTGTTGTTGTTGTTGTTGTTGTTGTTGTTGTTGTTTTTTTTGGTTATCGTTTGCTTTTTTTTGCTTTTTTTTTTTTTTTTTGCGTTTTTTGATTGTTTGTTTTTACTTATTTATGATTTTTTTTTCTAGGAATATAAAACCATTTCTGCTAAAAGACCAGTAACTCCTGATTCAGCTTTTTGATAAGCAACCAAGACTCTGTGACTCTTAGAAAGTGTTTTGGTTTTGGTTTTGGTTTCCAGCAGGCTACAGTTTATAATACAAATCTTCAGAGATTCTGATTGTAGAAACTATTCATTATAGTGTAAAGAAGGTATGATTCAGAGAACAAGTAAAACAATAGTCAAATGCAGATTAAGAATAAGACTTCTGGACTGAAACCCCCACAATGTTAATATGTTGGGAGGTTTTGTTGTTGTTTGGTTCATTGTTTTTTAAAATTTATATAGTAATGCCTATATTTATTCATAATTATAACTTAATAATATTAAGTGTCTAAAAAAGTAAAATTATATGAAAAGATGAAAAAACAAGAAAAATATTGGTTTAACATTCAAATCTGCTTTTGTAATGAATATAAGCATGCATTATTGAAATGGATCGTAGTGGAATGGAAATGAAAGCTTGATTTATATTATTAGAAAAATTAAATTATATTACATGTTACATGAGGAAAATTAGAGAGTAGAAAATGAAAGAAAATACAGCAATATATAAAAAAACAATTAAGAGGGAAGCACTGTAGATCTGAGAGGTTCATGTAAGAATTAACAGAAACAGAAAAGGGTGGAACTTCCGGTAGAAATCCAAGAATAAAAAAAGGCAAAGCATATGAAAAAGATTAGACAAAAGAAAGATATGAGGAGCTGGCAGCTATTTTAACCATTATTTCTCTTTTTAAAAATATAATAATAAATATAATAATAAAACAAATAGAATTCTATATATTTATTTCATTAACTGTTATGGTTATAATTGTTTTTCTAATTGTTTTAGCTCTTCACTTTGTTTTTGTTTTTGTTTTTTCCTCATTCACTTGTTTTCCTCTTGCCCTAATTGTTCATTTCTGCTCCACATTTTTTTATTGTTTATTTTTATTTATGTTTATTGCCCTTTTATATTAGTCCAATATTCATCCTCTTCCTACTTAATTTCTGGGTAGTTTAACTTCTTCAACCTTTATGTATTTTTAAATGAGGATTGCTTGACATTATAAGAAATAAGTTATATCTCTTATAGGCACATAACAAAGTTATTCAATCTTCGTCTCAGACTTAAAACTGTATTTTGTCCATTGTGTTTGGATAACAATTTTAATCATCACCAAAATTTGGTTTCACATGGCAAAGTCTCCAGAACTTTTTTTATTCCAGAATCCAGTGAGTTTTCTCTGAGTGACATTATACTAATGACACAGTGTCTGCAAGTGAATGGACATGATAGCTCTGTCCTTCACATTTCTGTTCTTACTACCTGTTTAGGTAATCAGTACACTCTGAATGCTATTGCTAATACAAATTAAATCAGGTCAAAAGCGTAACAGCAGGAAAAAGAGATCAGTCAGTTACCATGTGAAAACCCAAGACGCTGGGGCACCTTATGTTATGTGCAAGCAATTCACTATACAATTTCTGGAGAGAGGAAACTGGCATACTGTTGAATACTGTTTTCCTTTGGGTAAAATTTTAATTAAAAAAGCAGCATGGATACAGGTTTTAGATCTTCACTATTCAAATAGATGAGATAGCTGTTTGAATTTTAAAATCTTATAAAGTATTTCATTAAAATACTTCTGTTATCTCAGTCTTAAAACTATTTAAATATTATTGACCAGAATTTATGAGTCAAGTGAAATCTGAAGTACATCATAACAGAACTTAAGAAGCAATATTGAAAAGATGCAATGATGCCTTCTCTATCAAATGTTAAGATCAAACACATTTTCATATCTGAGGGATGAGGAAAGGTAGCTCCTGTTACACATATCTGCTGTAATTCACAGTGACCAAGAATGTCCAGAGCCCTTCAAGTTTTCTGCCACTCACCATGGTCAGACACATTCCTGTCTGACTGAGGAGACATGCACATAGATACTCCTACATTCATACCGCTCTATCATACACTGGGAACAAAAAGAAAAGCTCACAAAAGGGCCATGTGTCTGACCCTTAGCTGTATTTCGATGTAAGAAATTCTGCATGCCCTTTTACCATACTCCTGCTCTGCATTCAGGGATGATCACATTTGCATTCATATAATACATTTGTGTAAACAGAGTTCCATCAAGATATGCCATAGCCAAGGGTAAATGTTCAAAAAAAAAAAAAAAAAGTATATACTTTTTGTAAATCTTGTTTTTCTTTTCTCAGTGTAATATGGTTACTAGGGGCATATGAGCACTTAACTGACATCCTTTCAGTTTGTGAGGCACTATGAATTTGTGCGGTGGGTAAAAGCTTCATTAACTCTGATTTCTAGAGCCTGGAGTTACAGAAGTTAAAAGGATATGTTTTTCTTTTTTTTTTTTTTATTTTCAAACCAAACATCAGTTTGTGTTTACTTTCAGATACACGAAGATATGACACCTGCTTGAAAACCATGGAAATGTAAATACAAAATTGGAATAGTTGCAGCAGCAAAGGTCAATCATTTTAAAAAGTTAACAACACAAGGGAAAAGAAGGACTTACCTTTCTACTTCTTGAGGTGACAAAATCAAACCCAGAATTATCCATGAAGTATATATAAAGAAGAATTTAACTTGAAAAAATTTACAACTTGTTGCACTTGCCAAGTATTGTCTTTATATGAATTACATTCTTAAGATGGATTCACTAGCCCTATCTTTGACATTCGTAAGTTAGACTTCTAATTCTGAATATGTCATGAGGCACAAACATGTGCGTAGAAAAGTTACTTCAGTGTCTAAACCTATATTTAAATTTCAGTCTCTGGGAATGCCTCTGTCCTGGTTTCAGCTGGAATAGGTTAATTTTCTTCCTAGTAGCTGGTGTAGTGCTATGTTGTGGATTTAATATGAGAAGGATGTTGATAATACACTGATGTTTTAGTTGTTTCCAAAAAATGTTTATACTAAGTCAAGGACTTTTCAGCGGGAAGGCTGCAAGTGCATAAGAAGATGGGAATGGGCACAGCTGGGACAACTGACCCAAAATGGCCAAAGGGATATTCCATGCCATATAATGTCATGCTTAGTATATATTTTGGAGGAAGAAGGAGGAAGGGGGTACATTGAGAATGATGGCATTTGTCTTCCCAAGTAACCATTACACACGATGGAGCCCTGTTTTCCTAGAGATGGCTGAACACCGACCTGCTGACACAAAGTAGTGAGAATTCCTTGGTTTTTTTTGCTTGCATGGGTGGATTTTGATATACTTACTTAATTGTCTTTATCTCAACTCACAAGTTTTCTCAGTTTTACTTTTCTAATTCTCTCCCCCATACCCCTAGGGTGCAAGGGCTTTGTGTGAGTAAGCAGCTGTGTGGTGTTTAGTTACCGTCTGGGGTTGAACTATGACAATCTCTGAGACTTTGCATAGATCTGAGTTTGTGTCCCAGACATGTTTTGTCTCCATGTTAGAATTAAATCTGTTCATACACTATTTCTCTTTCAGTTTCTTTCTTTTGCATATTTTTATAGAAACAAACTTCAAATGCATGAATTGGAAGGGACCTATGGAAGGGACTAGGGCCCTCACCTGGATTAGTGGATCAAGATATGAATTCACGCACCCATATTATTGACATCAACTGCATATCACCCATGTGATTGAGACACAGCTGATGATAAGCTTCTTGAGGAACCTACTTCTCTCCACTGATTGTAAAGTCATAGAATCATAGAACCATTTAGGTTGGAAAAGACCCCCAGGATCATTGAGTCCTGTTAACCCGACACTACCTAACGCCACTAAACTATGTCCCTAAGCACATCTACGTGTCTTTTAAATATGGATGGCGACTCAACCACTTTCCCTTGGTAGCATGCTCCAGTGCTTGACAACCCTTCCTGTGAAGTTTTTTCCTAATATTCTATCTGAACCTGCCCTGCTGCAACTTGAGGCCACTCCCTCTGGTCCTATCACTTGCTACCTGTGAAAAGAGACCAGCACCCTCCTCGCTACAGCCTCCTGTCAGGTAGCTGTAAAGTCTCCCCTGAACCTCCTTTTCCCCAGGCTAAACAACTCCAGTTCCCTCGGCTGATCCTCATAAGTTTTGTTCTCTAGACCCTTCACCAGCTGTGAATCCATTCTGACTAGTTCAGACTTTGAGATATAGACATAGTCTTCAAATACCCTTTGAAATCCTCTAGGTATTTTTGTGGATCAGGTCTCATATACAGTTATTGTGACACCTGTGACACCCCATGCTTGTAATTTATGGGATAAAGTTTGCAAGAAAACACAAATCTCAAAATTTGATCTTGTAGACAACAAACCTGAATGTCCAGTCAAGGGTCTCTTATGTACTATGTTGTGTTCCAGAGAACTGTAGATAAGAAAAACTTCAGTTTCTTTTAGATGCCATTCAAAGTAGAGGAAAATCATTCCTTCTTATCGCTCACAAATTTCTTGGATTGTTTCCCAGTCTTATTTTTTCTGGTACCTTTCTCCCTGCATTTTTATTTTGTAAAGTGCTGCTCAGTACCTATGTCCAAACCTTTTCCATAGCAGCCCGTACTTCCTTGTCTTCTGTAACTATTATCTTAAATTAATATCTTTCCATACAACTATTCATTTATTTTTTTTTTAAGTGGAAGTTACTAAGCCAACCACAACTCTTCTTGTATGACTATCTTGTGGGTCACATATCCTGTTTACAACGTATTTTGGTATAAAAAATAAAATAATATATATATAATAATTCTGTGAGATTTTCACACATAACCTTAAAAATCAAAAATGGAGAATGATATAAAGTGTTGATTTAGGGAAACCATTTGACTAATGTAGGTAAAGTCATCACCTGCACTCAGATTATGGGTGTGTTTGTTTTCAGAGGTTTATAAAACTCATTTGTATGTTTAAGGTGGTGATTATAACAGAAAAATATTTTTTTTACTCTTAAATCACCTATATAAGTTTATATACAACTTTCTGGATTTAGAGATTCTGATTGTTAAGTTTCTCTGGTTTTTTTTTGGTTGGTTGGTTGGTGGCTATTTAGGTGCTTTTTAATATTTAGCAGTAGTTTCCATGTTGATATTTCCAAGTGAAAGCCTGATAATAAATTTCCTTGGTTAAGTTGTTCTGTTTTAAAGAATGGCTTTAATAAAATTATTTCTAACATATAGCAATGCACACAATCTGCTCATGTGTCACATGCCTCCACCAACCGGTAGTCATAAGTACCTTCCAAGGCTGTATCTGAAACACTTCTCTGCTACTAATAATATGAAAGGTGCTTTCAAAGCATTATGTTTAGTATGAAAAGATACAGATACCAAATAAAAGTAGACTTTAATTGTATTTTAGAAATAGCATAGGTATGCTTTCTGATTAAATTTTCTCACCATTAAAAAAAATAGTTTTCCAGTTAAATAATGAATGTATATGGAAGAATACACAGATAGCCCTTGTTATTCTTTTGAGTAGTGCTGCTAACAAACCTTTTTCCACAATGGAGAGTGTACCTAAACAGAACTTTGTCTGTTTATATAAATTATACACACACATAAACTAAGCATACAGATTTATGTTTTCAGTGACCCTTTTAACTCTCTGTACTTGCTGTTAAGTTGTATATTTTTCCATAGGAGCATTGTAACTCATAAGAAAATGACTAACACTGAAAACTCAGTTAAGTCTCAAAAACAGCATTAGTTCTGAGGCCTGGCACTCCTTTTGGGAAATCAAAGTTTTTATTGCTAGATAAATTAGTATTTCAAAAGTATGAATACAGATGCTGTTTGCAAATTTGTCACAAACTGACTTTCAGCAGAAAAAATTTATACTGTACATAGTAATGGAAAACAGAAAACTGCATATTTCACTAAATTGCAGCTGTGTATGGAAGATTTATATGGTTGTTTTGTGTCAGTGAAACATGTAGGTCTTACTGTATTTCAGTTCAGTATTCTACAGAAAAATTGGGCATTGTTATTTTAAAGTTATTTTATACTTTTTAATAGATTAAATAAAATGTAGCATTTGTTGTAGAGAAAGACACTCAAAATAACTATATTTATCGATGTTTTACTGCAGAAGATGACTGTGGTAAAAATCTTGTTATTCTCACTGCAGGCTAGGCAGATAATATCTGAGAATTTCCAGTCTGCAAGCCATTTTCATGATTCCTAAGCGTACATTCAGCGCAGTATTAAATGGTTTAGAAGACTTGTATATCATGCTAGGTGGGCAATTCTAAAAGAAATGCCCAAAGTAAGTGACAAAGTCACAGTTTTGTTTTTAATATAGTCAAGTTCATTTAGAGATTGAATATTCTCAAATAATAGAATGCTGCTTGCTTGTCTTGACATAATGGAGTCCTACTTTTTTTTTTTTTCCTTCCCTACTGTCAATTCCCTTACAACAACCAGCCTTCAAAGTAGGAGCTAACATTTTTTGCAGTTGTGAAGTATTGGATCCAATTACTCACAGCAACTAAAACCAGAGTTTATTTTAATAGGATTTGCAGTAAAACAAGGCATATAAAAATCAGATGCATAGCCAAAGAATTTTTCATCTTTAATCATTAAGCTACTGGTACAAATTGAGCCCTGCAGTTATTTCATTCCCAAAGGAGACCAGAGATTTAAAGAATTCAGAGGATTAAATATTTGTGTTTGAGTGAACATGCTAAGTGTTTTTGTGGTTGCTATCATTAAAACTGTATTTCAATACTTTGTTTTAAATGCATACAATGCACATTCTCTCTAAATGATAGCTTGTAAGTCTTCCTAGATGCAGGGCATTAAGGGCATCTGTGTTATATTATAATACAATCCTTTCCACAGATGCCCACAGTTTATCTCGTTTCTAATATATTGTTACTCTTTGTCAACATAGGCAATTTAAACTTAACATTTTTTCTTCAGTAGCAAGGAGCTACACAGTACAATCTGTTATTTCTATGACAAAAAGATATATTGCTGGAGAAAAGTGTGTTCTTCCTCTGGAATACATGAACCTCTGAAAATATGTTCTGTTCTGTCCAAATTATTCACAGCCGTTGCCAGATGCCAATGACTTGTTTTCCCATGGGAATGTAAACATGGAACAGGTGAAATGTCTATTACACTGCTATTAAAAACAGTAAAGAAATTAACAAGATAACAAAATACTTATACCTGAGCATTGTGAGAGAGCTGGGTGACAATTTATCTCAAATACAAGTAGCACACATGCAATGGGCCAAATGCAAGTCCTATACATACGATTTAACATTTCTTCCAGAATAAATGATTATCAATGATGCATACCCATTTTTTTTTATTCCTGCATAATTAATATGTTTCCATATGAAACAAAGATGTGCCAGGTTCTAAAATAGGTTGCTGGCTCCCCAAATAGCTATAGTACCTAGTGGTCTGCTAATCTAATGTTAAAATACATTATTTGCTTTCAAATTTCCTCTTGAATGTTTCCAATACTACTATGATTTATACTACACCTCTTGTTACATATAAAGCGTGACAGAGTCACAGTTTTCATGGTCTTACTGGATCTCTTCTTTATTCTCTTTAATTAAGACTATCAAGTTAGAGAAGGAATTTAGGAAATGCTTCCCAGTAAGAAGATATATGTTTCGTAGGTTACTGAGTCTGACTTTTTAAGAATGAAGATGAAGGATTTGAACTTACTGGAATCTCCTGAGTTTAGTATTTGGACCTTATTCAGAAGCCATCTAGGGATGCATTCATGACTTAGGCTGTTGGGTTGTTGCCTAGAAGAAAACATGTGCTCTTTGCCTTAACTATACTAAGTAAACTAATGAAGATGTCAGCTGGACATTATATAGAACAACATTTCCTACGTCAAGCTTAAATTTTACTCAATTTAGACTCCTATTTTGTTGTAATGAATTTAAATTCAAGACAAATAACATACTTAAATTATGTTTGTCTTTTTATTCTTTATTTCTCATGCTCCATTATTTTTATCTTGTTGGTAGCACCAGGTAATCATAATTCTCTTATATACAACAATTTTATATGGCATTCTCAAAAGCCTAGGAAGTAGATTGGACTATGTGTACTGTCTGTATCTAAATAAGTGACTGTAGCTGTTTTCAAGAGCAATTAATCCCATTTTAAAATAGCCATTTACAACGAGAGAACTGAATAATACCCTGACATTGCTAGTTCTGATCAGTGATTATATAGGCAACCTGGATGTGTCAGAAATTGTATCGCAGTGATATTACTAAACTGCACTCTGTTTATAGGCTGTATATTCAGAATTGCCTCACCCTGACCCACAAGACTCGCCTATTCCACGTGCACTTCAGTTGTTCAATATTCCCAGTATCCACCGTAAGGGGGCCTAATAATATTTGGTGATTTAGACATGAGAACCTAATACCTGACTAATCAAAATCTGAGGTGCTTTAAATTGCTGTTTTGGAAGTTTAAAAGCAGGTTTGGAAAATATTCTCCTTAATCTTCACATAGTGCCATTTTGGCTATTGTCTAGTTATCATGAACAAGAATCTCTAATTAGCAGATCTTTTGAAAAGCTTTATGAACGCACACCTGCAATGGTATCATCCTTGCATGTAGGGAATGGAACTGATAGGGTTATCCCAGTTCACAAGTAAAAGTTTTGTATAAAGAAATCCAGATTGACTGGAAAATGTACATGTGTAGGAGGCAAGTGCAGGGTGTGCCTGAGAGAGAGAGAGGCTGCAGATGGTGTTTGACTGTTGAACTGAGAATATGTATCTGTAATTTATCTGGAAGATGAGGTAAACAACACATTAATTAAATTTGCAGATGATAACAAATCGGAATGTGTTGCAAGCACCATAGAGAAAAGATATTAAAAAAGTGTCCTAGAACAGGTTAGAAACAGAAGCAAGACTTTTTAAAGTGATATACAGTCTTGAGAATGAAAGCTAATATGTTGAAAATGCAAATATTAAATACTCTCTCCTCTCCTCTCCTCTCCTCTCCTCTCCTCTCCTCTCCTCTCCTCTCCTCTCCTCTCCTCTCCTCTCCTCTCCTCTCCTCTCCTCTCCTCTCCTCTCCTCTCCTCTCCTCTCCTCTCCTCTCCTCTCCTCTCCTCTCCTCTCCTCTCCTCTCCTCTCCTCTCCTCTCCTCTCCTCTCCTCTCCTCTCCTCTCCTCTCCTCTTTTTTGTGTTTGTTTTTCTACAGTATCTGCTATATTTTCATTGATATTTTCATTTTTCATTTTCTCCCTGAAAATAAATAAATAATTACTCCTGGAAAGTGGGATTAGCAGCTCTAGTTACCTTGATTGCCAGGACACCCTTAGCTAATGCGATTGTATGGCTACATGGTACCTTTAGCTATTTGGCAATATTTAACCTACATTATGCTTATGTTACTGGCTGAATACTAATTTCAGTTTAATTGATAGATTGCAGAGTACTCCAAATTAATTCAGCCTACTGCTCACAACTTTCAAAGGATGCAGCAGGCTCAGAATAAAGTGAAGTCCGGGAATCTCACTAGCAAACAGGTAAGCTGTTTTGCAACAGGGTTTACAGTATCATGGGTATGCATAAAATATATTTGATGCTCAAATAATAAATTGTTATATCTATGCAGAAAGGAACATGTGTTTATGAATCCAGTTTCACAGAAGTACCTTTCTTAAGGCTCCTTAATCAAAGTGAGAAATTGATTCAGACATACCTTTTTTTTTTGTCAGTGTTCTCCTGCCCAATTTGTATATCCTTCCTGTTTGCAGACAGTCTGCTGAGTCTCCCGTTGTCATACTCCCATTACAATCCCTAGGCAATCACCAGCTTCCCTGAACACTGGGAAGGCACTGGCCTCTTTTTTTCTCCTTCCAAAATTGAGTATATTGGCTTTTATTTTGTCTGGTGAATGTTACTAGTTAAAATCTAAAACTGAGCATGGTGCATACACAGAGAAATCATCAATGCCTCCAAGGTCCTTTTTATATATTTGGCTGCAAAATAATACTCTTCAAATCCCAACCAAATTCCTGTAGATATGACACCTTGATTGAAACTAATATATCAAAACCTCAGTAACAACCCCCAAGTACTGAAAAAAAAAAAAAAAAAAATGCTGAATTATTGACAAATGTTAAGACCAATATGCTTGTGAAACATTTGTGAAGTACATTGACTGCAAGCTCTTGAGTAAGTAGTGGAAATGAATGTATCCATATATCCATAGTTCAAAATACTGGGATTGCTTCCTAGAAGGAAGAAAGACAAAGATTTAGAATCCATTTTTATTGATTCGTTTGCAGAATGGATATTGAGTTTTTTCCTGTCACACACGCAGAGCAACTTCACTTGCAAGAATAAGTAAGTAAGCAGTCACATCAGGAGAACATGCTTTCATGTCCCATTCAGGGAGACTAAAATTGAATGTTCTGGTTATGACTTTGTAGCCTTTTGTTCTCCTTTACACAAACCTGATGTGTCCTTCTATCATGGAGAGTAAGCTTAGCCTCTACAGAACCCTATGACACCTATAGGTTAAAACGGTATTTATCAAGATAGAATTAATATTATTTTGCCTTGAACCTAATTAAAACCATTGTTAGGGAACAGCATACTAAACAGCATACTAAAATAGCATAACTAACAATTAACAATATATCACTATATAATATTGTAATACTCTTATAGCATGCTCAGCTACAATGTATAAGCATTTTACAGAAGTATATAATCAATGTGATTATGAAGCAGCAAGCATCTAAGTAAAAAATCCTGCCAGATAAAGGACAAGATAAGCGCAAAGGATTGCAAATAGGCAGAACATCCTGCCAAACAAACCAAAACCAAAATAAGCAACAATGGGAGCTGAGGAGAATCCCCACATTTTTGAGGGTAGCAGGGGCAATTGCATACATTTGGCATGAATGAAGAGAATTGGAGAAGTAAGACGACTTTATCTGCAATTTGCTTTAAAGAGCTCTGAAGCCTGATCACCGTCAGCTCAGTAGACCATCAACGACCAGAGCCTTGTAAATAGTATCAGTTCCACAGTACTCTATACTGGGAACTAATCTGAGAAGTAAATCTTAAAGACTAAAGGTTTTGTGTTCATAATGGTCACAGAATCACAAAATGTTAGAGATTAGAAGGGACCTCGAAAGATCATCTAGTCCAATCCCTCTGCCAGAGCAGGAACACCTAGATGAGATTACACAGGAATGTGTCCAGGCAGGTCTTGAATGCCTCCAGAGTAGGACACTCTACAATCTCCCTGGGCAGCCTGTTCCAGTGCTCTGTTACCCTCACCGAGAAGAAGTTTCTTCTCAAATTTAAGTGGAACCTTTTGTATTCCAGTTTGTACCCATTACCCCTTGTCCTATCATTGGCTGTCACCGAGAAGAGCCTGGCTCTATCCTTGTGACACTCACCCTTTATATATCTGCAAACATTAATGAGGTCACCCCTCAGTCTCCTCTTCTCCAAGCTAAAGAGCCCCAGCTCCCTCAGCCTTTCCTCATAAGGGAGAAGCTCCACTCCCCTAATCATCTTTGTTGCCCTGCGCTGGACCCTCTCCAGCAGTTCCCTGTCCTTCTGGAACTGAGGGGCAGTTCTGGTGATTATTAATAATGTGTGAGAACTAATAATTAACAAGAAGCACATTGTTAATGAATGAATTTAGTAAAGTTAAAGTTTTAAATTGCTCTGTTTTACCCATCTTATGATATCATTATCAATTTCTAATTTGTAACAGGTATTAATTTATTTAATGGCAATACTTTTTCCTTAAATAGCAAACTCAACAAGATTGCAAAGGCTAAACAATTTTATTTGAGAGACTAGGATTCTTTACTTTGTATCCTTATATTATTAGTGTGTTTTTTTTTCCTTTTCTTTCATCACATTTTCCCGCAAAATGAATTTAAAATTAGGCTATCAAATTTTGGTTGGAGAATTCTTGATATAACTGCTGAAAATTAAGCCTTAAGCTTTATATTGCCATGAAGTATGCCACTTCATTTTTGTGTGCATATAAAAGTTGGTTTTGAGCTGAGATAAAGTCTAGAAAAAGAAAGCCAAGATAATGTTGTAGAGATATATGACTAAACCCAAATCTTTCTTTTCTAAATGATGATGCAGTTTAAAGTAACTATGAGATAAGTGCTGAAAACCTAATCATTATCAGCAATTTATAATCACAATCATAGTTTCACTATCAGTCTTCAGAGTGAGATGATTTAAAATTATTTTCTTTTGAGCAGGTAATGTCTCATGAGTTTTCCACAGTGTCTAATGGCAACAGTTTGCAAGAGAAATATTTTTATTGTAATAGACAAATAGACAATAGATTTTTATCAGATGACAGCTTACACAGTGGTGAAAATAATAATAATAAAAAGATTCTATAAATCAAATAGGTCTTGAACTTATTTTTTCTTTTTTCTTTCAGCAGTGATGTGGTTTTAAAGAGCTTTAAGCTTATGTATGACACAGAATGTTCTTCCTAGCTTTTCATTTGTCTTTGTTTTTTTGTTTTTTGTTTGTTTGGTGTTTCTGTTGTTGTTGTTTGGTGGGGCTTTTTCTTTTTTTCTTTTACTCCCTTTCTTTTATGTGTTTTCACTTTCTTTTTGTTTGTTTGTTTGTTTTTTATTTTTTTTTTTTTTTTTTTTTGTTTATGTACTTAGACCGTCTGTTGGTGATGTTGGTGAGATGAATATAGTTATGTCAATTTACATTCACAGTGTTGGAATATATTTGGCTGTGGATTAAAGTAAAGAATTTTTCATCTCATATAGCTGTCCTAGCCTGCTATCAGAGGCTGCTGTCCCTATGGCAAGGGCAGATGAAAGAAATCTATTTCTTAATCCAGGCTAATGTGTTAAAGAAACTTGAATTCAGCATTAGCTTACCTTAATGTGACTGATTATAAGTTCAAGAAAATGTTGAAGAGCAATTCAGCTGTTCCTGCTCCCCTGGTGAGTCTTCCAGAAGTGGGATAGGCAGCTACAAGGTGGAGACAGATTAAACTGTCCCAGCTTACCATGATGCAATTTTTTCTTTCTGACATGAAGGTTTTTTTAGGAGGAAATCTTCTTGTAGCCAACAGAGATAGAAAGTTACTGTTCCTCACAGGTCTGCATGTTCACCTGTTCTTTACCTTTTAGCCATTAAGGTATCTGTGTTAGAAAGCAAACTTAGAAACATCAAAAAAACAAGCCAACATGCTGATACTGAAAAGGTATTATTAACACTGTTTAATGGAGAAGTTGATCATGGAAGTACGTATTCTACTGCCTTGATTAGAGCTACAAAAAAGTTTAGTATTTGATGAGTCTGTAAAATGTGATCCATTTTCAGTTTGGCATCCCTATTTGCTGTCAAATAGATATGCAGAGAGATAAAAAATCCTTAAGCATGTGAAATACTTTTTTTTTTTTTTTAAATATGTATTTCCAGAAATAAAAGTCATCAACTTAGTCTGAAACATTGTGAATACTTCTACTAGGATCAACCTCATTAAAGTTGACTGGTTTTGTAGAACCAGCCCTTATAGTATTCTAAATAAAACATACTGAACTATTTGAGAGCAAGAGAGGACTCTGAATTATTCTCCAGTTAGCAAAAATACATTTTCAATATTAAATTCTCAAATATAGGTCAATGGAATTTTACCAGTCTTTCCAAAATACTGTGTTGATGGTGAAAACAAGCATGAGAAATACCCTTCTGACAGGTAATGAAATGAAAAGATTGGAAAAATTCTACTTAGAATGAAAATGACAT
This sequence comes from Columba livia, assembly GCF_036013475.1. Lineage (NCBI taxonomy): Eukaryota > Metazoa > Chordata > Aves > Columbiformes > Columbidae > Columba > Columba livia. The sequence goes on along the minus strand of NC_088602.1, from coordinate 42,879,076 downwards.
TCCAGCCCTGACCATAACATGATATTACCAGCTCTACAGTCACTTGCTTCCTTCTGAATATCCCTTTGCCTTTGAACATAAGTCTTTTTTTAGTCATTCAGTAGCCTTCCCAGGATGTTTGCTAAACCACAAAGAGGAATAAGGGTTTAAAATGATAAATAAGTCAGCTCAATACCACTTGGCTGTAGACGAAACATAGAGGTCACTGAAAGTAAAAAACAAAAAAAGATTGCCCTTCGCTATTTCAGTACACATTCAGATGACCAGAGAGCAAAGCAATGTGAACCAGCAGTCTGAGCAGGTGTAAGGATGACAACTTGCAAGAAGGAGAAAAAGGCACCTGTGTCTTAGCAATCCACAACTTTACTATAATGGAGTATCATGTATATTTTCAAAATAAATTTTATTATTATGCTTTGTCCTTTATATTGGTGTATGAGACTGTAAATAAGGATAGCTGAAGAAGGGAAGTAAGGTATGGGGTTTTTGTGGTGAGTTTTTTGTTTTGTCTTGAGGCAGCTTTTTTTGTTGTTTTTCCCTGACACTCTAGCCCTATGTCTTCTCAAAGAGCTAACGACACAAATATTACAAATAGTTTTAGCAAATTTGAAATGTTATTGTCTTACCTATTTTCTTTGCTCTACTGACAGCAACTACAACCCTTATGGCAGTACCAACACAGGATGGAGAGTGAATTGGGGTATCACACATTCCCGTTCTTGTTTCTTCACACATATTCTGTTCTCTGCCATTTCTGTTAACATGGTATGCATTTTTGCATCTCAACTGGTACATTTAGGAATGTCTCAGAAACAGACAAATTTATCTTTCATTGCCACAGCTGCCAGAGGATGGCATTTTCCACTGAAAAGGTAAGTAAATATAGCTAGAGAAAGAACATTAAGCTCCTTATTAAAGGGTATGTTTTGTTTGCATTGTTTTTAACACAATGAAACGGTAACTGCAGACCGTTTGTTCCCCTTCCCCAAAAACAAAAATTGTTTCTACCAAAAGTATTTGCAAATTCAAGCCAAATTCAGCTGATGGCTGCAGTCAGGGACAACGATAAAGAGGAAAATGAAGCTTAAAACCTGAAATGTTTGTCTTCAGCTTTTTGAAATAAACATTTGAAGTCTTCATAAAGTTATCTTTCAGAATCACTAGTCCTTAATTAGTAGATAAAGGTTTGTTGAAAAAGTAATGAATATCTTATGTTTAACATAGTGGGTTTTCCCCCCCCAGTTCATAGTTTTAGATACTAAGCCTTTAATGAAATTATTTAGACTTTTGTACTTGACTTCCATGAACTTTTGGTTGACTTTCAATGGCACGTGATTATTTGTGAATGCCTAAACCAATACCCTTCAAAAGCTTCAATGACTTTGTTGTCAGTCAAACAGCAATGGTGCGAGAAATATTTCCCTTAAAGTCTGAGTGATGAAAGCTTCTTAATCACGCTCATGTACAGAAGTTGATCCACAGTAAGGACTACAGGTACCTGGAAGATAATGCATTACTCTTTCTTTTCTCTTTCACCATTTTTTGTGGTTGCCACCTCAAAACCTTAAAAATATAATACAAATTGGAAGCCTACCACCTGCAATATACTTTAACAACTCTCATTCTCATTTTAGACATATTGGCCAAAATGTTATAAAGCAAATGCCCTACTCAAAAAAAAAAAAAAAAAGGACAATTTTGAGTTACAGAATTGAACAAAATATTGCAGCAGATTTTATTACATTGCACCTCCTTATTATAGAATGTGCAGCTTTTTTTTCTTGAGGACAGGTGGATATCATGAAACTTCAGAAATATTTTCCTGTTTCTGTGGAGTATCATTTGCTAATGTATCTCATCTGTTCCATAACAGCTGTCATCATTGGGAACAACTGAATACACTAGATTTCTGATATCAAGCAATAAATAAGTAATTTACAATGAAAATGGAATAAGGCATTTACAGTGTAACTGTATATCTTAAACCTGTGAGGTGCCTTACATCACTTTGCCAGTTGTTCACAATCATTTTCAAATAAGAAAACAAACTGGTAGCAAAACCAAATCCCAGATGGATAATAAGTACTGCGCTTATATCCAGCAGAGAACAAAATTCTACGTATGTTTTCTCTGTATGAGATATGGCCATACTGGTCCTTTCTGCAGGCAAACAAACAAGAAAACAAAAACATTCACTTTAATACAACACTGTACCTCATCTGTGATTCCTTCTGGAAGAAAAATGACACTTGTGTCAAGAATTTGAAATGGAAATCTTAGCAGTTTCGTTGTTCCCATTGAACTTAAAAGGAATAACATAATCACACAGATTTCATCAAACTTAGAAGCTTACAAACTCCATCAACATACACACACATAAGCATTTGCTCAAAAGTCTTATGTAGTTATCTTATGGTACAAGTTGAGGACACAATACCGATATATATTTTGAATAATATTAAAATTTGTAGCTTCCTTTGAAAACCCACAGAACTATCAATGAGCAATGGCAAAATTAGATTATGTCACATTTTTCGTTTTCCCAGATTCTTCCTAAAAACCTGAGATAAAAATCTGTTTGAATACGAAGACTAAGACAAAAAGGATTTAAAAAAAAATTTGGAAATTAATAAAATGCCCCATATGTCTGAGATTTATGAGATGCCTAGAAGCTCTTTGTCCATGCTAAAATAGGCAGCTAGTAATTTTGAGACTGTCCTAGTGGTCAATAAATGCAGGCATTTGCACAGACTGATATACCTTCGATGTCTTAAGTCTCAGTCTGGTATGTATCGTTCTTTAGAAGCACTAGTTTGTTTCCACTAACTATAGAAAGAGCAAGTATAATTAATTTAAGCTAGCTGTTTTATATAAATTTAGTAAAAAGAACATTAGCGTAAACAACTGTCTGTCCCAGCTTTCAATAGAGAACTTAAAAGAGCCATTTGTTTGATGTAGTAGGAAAATTCTGGAAATTCTGAATAATTAATAATTTAGCAAGTTGAATTTACAGTTTAAACAAAGTAGACCTGGTACCATCAAGATAATGATGTGAAGAACTTTTAAATATATACAGAATGGGAGTTATATCAGCAGCACAAAGTTGATAGAAGAGTAAGAAATAAACAAAATTATTTTCATACTAATAAAATGGTAAAACTAGTGGTTTCTTCAGCTTCATTCATCAGTAAGGTAGATAATTACTGTAACAGTCATGTAAGTCTCCTCTGTACTCCAAAGCTTTACTAATCCTATCCTAAAATAAGTGCTTAGATATGTGTGACAAATTGTCCCTCAGGACAGGAATTTTTTCCTCCACAGAGGGAAGTCTAGGAGTTGTATTTGGTTGCTCAGTTAGACACATAGTGCCCTAAGGAAAGAAGACATCTATTGAAGAGGGGTAAAGATGACAAAGGACCTATGGCAGATGCTTGTTCTTCTGAAGCAGCAGCTAGATGCCAGACAGGATAGTGGGAATCTCAGATGTTACTGGACACTTATGTGTAGTCCACTGGCACTCACCTTGAATTTTCTTTTAGAGCTGTCAATTGTGCTTTATTCAGGTGCACACTCTACAGAGGTGTCTCATGCCATTTACTGCCCATGGAGTTGTCAAAAACATATGGATAGGGCTGACAGGACAAGCATACAGTGTCATCTGAAACACCTTACGTTATTCCACCAGGCCTGAGACTGCTTCTCTTTTCTAAAACAGATACTTCCCACATCCTAAAAAGTTTCGAATAACACTAGACAGCAATGTTCAGATGACTGTGTTAAGGCCTTGAGTAGCCTGGCTTACAAGTGGTCACCAGGTTACACCAGACATATTAATAAACTCTCCATTAATTGTAATGAGATCTTAAAAACTTGGCACATAGGTGAACACTTACAATGAAACACCTAAATTTTAGGATCAACAGTCTGAAATTGGATTTCATCCTGACAGCTCAATTAGGTTATCTAAATATAGGCATGTTATTTGAAATTACATAGGTTGTTGAAGAACACATATGTAATGGCCTTTCCAGCATTTACAGGTTGGACAGGATCCCGTAGAACATCTCAAATAGCAAAAAATAGTCTCTATTCCAGCAATGAAATTCAGACCTAAATGCTGAGTAACATGGATCTTTTGACTTCTTTGTGGCCAGGATCTTACATTAGTTTGTTGGAAGTTCTAAAAAAATATTACTAAACTGTAAAGGTATTTATGAAATGTGTATGTTATAAGAGTCCTTGTAATTCCTCATTACTAATGGCCATTTTTACAGTATTTTATCATTTAAGAAAGTGTCTAAATAGACACTCAAAACCTTATTAACATTCCATGCATTTCAACAGCTGAATTTGCTTTCTGTGTCATATTTATATTATTAATAATTTAGAAGTTCATTATTTTGTTTACTGTTGTTGTTGTCACTACAGTCTTTGTTGTGGATAAATGTTTTGGGGTAATTCTGTCTTTTGAGCATCATAAACAGTAACAAATGCTTTTTGATTCACTTACAAATTATAAGAGAAGAGCCGTGAAATTTTCCTAACCTTTTCTGCAGCTCAATAAATCACAAACAGACAAGAAAGTTAAGCACTGCTTCAGTGGAAAATCAGCAGACAGATGTAGCACACATTCCCCTCAAAATAATTCAGAACCTGTTTCAATTTATCAAATGCCTACTTTATCTGTCAAAACAATGTCCTTTCTCAAATAAAGGGCATTGTTTCTGCAGCAAGAAAAAGGTTCTGATGTATTGTTATCTGCAAATGGATGGTGGAATAATGGAACAACAGGCAGCGTTTCAAGCTAAGAGATCAAAGGGCAGAATACATTACAATTCTTGTTAAAATAAATTAGGCTGAAATTGTAATTTTAATAAAGATATTTATAACCTTAAACAATTTTTTGAGTTTACAGATCAGCAGAAACAATCAGAAAATCCCTTTCAATATATAAATGGAGGCATTTCTTCCCATTATGAGAACTCCAAATTTCAGAGAAATCAAGATTTACAGAGCTGTAATGTACATTAACTGGTATCTTGTGCTGACATTATACTATCTTACATTTGCAGAGGAAATATTTTAAACTTCTTTATTAATTTTTAATGTATTTTCATATTATTATCTTACTACAAAAACATTCATAGGTTTCTAGATTAAGTATTTTCATAAGCAAAATTTATTAACTTGAAATCTTCCAAGATCATTTTGATCTCTAAATGTTAGTTGATGTATTATAATATTAACTTACAATATTGAATTAAACTCCTCCTTAAAATTATTCATCCTTTTCAAATTCCACTCACAAAATTAAATGAAGAATGAAATCATTTTAAAGCCCTATCCTCTCTAGATTAGATTAGGAAACAAAAAAGTAAACTGTTAATAATTATCAATTAATTGAAAAAGCTCAGGAGTTTTAAGTGTTCAGCAAATCTGTACACTGAAACCTGGTTCTATTACCAAGTCATTGTAATGCTCAGATACTTTCTTTAACCTCAACATGTCAGATATTTATGATGATTCCTGCAGCCAGCTTGATCTTGAGCTGAACTGTGACAACTTTGCACTGATGTATCTGTCTCCTTCATGATTGCATGTGGCTCTTTCTTTCTTATATTCTTCCATTTGTCAATTCTTTTTTATGTAACTGTGACCTCTGTCAGTTATTAGGTTATTTCTCCTTATGATACATTTTTAGTATCACAGAGTCCTCCAACAATGCAACTGAATCAACTCTTTTAGGAAAGTATTCATTCAGAATCAGCTAATGACAGTTTCAAAAGTTAGCAATATTTCTCTTTTTTCTTTTTTTTTGTTTTTTTTTTTAGTAAAAACTTTGCTTACACCTTGACACTCTAAAATTTGTAAACTAGGGTCTCAGTCATTCTATTAAAAAAAACCCTCTATGAACATTTTGCTAAATACCCTGTGATAACAAGGTTGGACTTATCTCCAGTTGTACTGGTTTTTATTTCAGTGACATTCCTTTGCAAAGCAAAAAACAGACCCTGCATCTTGAAACTTGGACATCTGTTAAATTTCAGTCATGCCAGCTCTTACTCGGCTGCATCAGTAGATGTCTGTGTTTATAAATAGTCCAACTGAAATCAATTAGTCCTCAAACAGTACAATACAGCTGATGGGGAATTGTCCTAATGAAGATTAGACTAACTCAGAAGGGTTACTAATATCAAAACAAGGTTTGACTAGTATGAAACTGAATAGAATCGTGGAAAAATAATTGCATCCCCAGCTGTACATCACCAGTCACTTGATAGGGGTAGTTCTATGAGCGCTTTTGCTAGCAGCACTGTGTGAGAGCACTCTCTGGCCTGTTGCAGGCTAGCTTGAACAGTTTAATTAAGAAATTTGCACCAATAAAACTGATTTTACCTGTGCTGTATTAGGGAACACTCACATGAACCGTGCCAGTAACTGAAAAGCTGCAGGATGACTGCCAGCTGGTGGGTAGTGAGAAGAAACAGAGTGATAACACTTTCCCCTACAGCACAGGCCAAATGAGAAGGGGTTATGTATTTAGGTCTCAAAGGTATGTAGGGTTAGGTTAGCACATGCAAACAAAAAATCACTGAGAAATATCCAGAAACATTCTTGCCCTGCTCTTTGTTGCTGGAACAATTCAGAACTGCACTAGTTTGTCTTATCCAAGCACTAGAACAGTGTTCAGGACAGTGTTGTCAGATTAATGGAAATAAACTAAAGTAACAAATAAAGAAAGAATTCCGCTGAAGTAATGTTCTGAGAGCTAGACACACACAGTATTAGTATTTCAAAATCTTCATCCACTTTTTTTCAAGAAGTAGGTTATGGTAGTTGCCATCATTTTATAAGCATAGAGCAGAAAACTGGGTTTCAAATATGACTCTTTTTAAAGAACTATGAATATATACGTTTTATGGCAAATATTTACATTCACAAAAGTGATGAAAAGTAAGACGTGAGAAACTACTACAAATGTCACTTTAATTTAATAAAGATATTCTGTAACTATTGACAAAAGACAATGATCATTAAATAAAGATTAATGAGGAAATGAATTAAATTCAAAGAATGTGAAGAAAAAAATAAAAAATGTATCTGGAGAAAACAAACCTTTCTCTTCCAGATATTCTTAATCAAAATCAGACACAAAACCCAAATTGAAATAGTTAATTAGAACCCAGATCTAAATCTCTAGGCAACTAAAATGCCAGTTGAAATTACTGAGGTTTTCAGATACACAGACGATTAGGAACTGGATGATCCCAGATCAGTGCAATTCATACAGAGGACCACAATCCCTGTTGAAATCAGACTTTCAGTTGCTGGAAGCAAGCTGGAAGGACAGAAAACACCCAGCTTGGATATCACCAATAAATACTATCTGAAATCAAAGTCAACAGAGTATGAATCAGTATGAATGGTTGGCAAAAAGTACATAATTTGCCATAGTTTTCTGCAGAGCTGCACTGGAAACTTTACCTCCACATAATTTCTGATGCTGAGAAAGCAAATTAGGACCTTGTTAACACCAGTCTCTGCTGCCTTGCCCATTATAGCTTCACTCCCCTCCATGAAACAAACATAAAAGTGCAACTACAAACAAATTGATAATTGTGATGTGATAATATATGTCCTAAGGGAGAATGGCATGACAAAGCACAGGACACTGGGAGTTAAACCTTCCATATTCAGAACATGCAAAATGCCCCAAGTCAAGTGGAAAATATCCACAAACCACTACTGCTGTTTGTGGAAAACTTTCAGATTAATGTTTTTATATGACATTTTACAAAAGGAAATCACACAGTTCTGTTTTGACACCGTTTCCTTTCTTGCAACTATATCTGTCTTTTGTTTAAGAAAGAATTTTCATACCAATTGTTCAAAAATACAGGGTATAAGTAACAAAGTGAAAGAATAAGTTTTGCCTAGTTTTTTATGAGTAAAAATTTTTAAATGAAAATGATCAAGATTATAAACAGTACTATCTCTGTGAGAGTGAATGCTGACAGAAAAATAAAAAGATAGAAAAAATAAAAGTTTGCCTTCTTAAGGAAGTTAAAGTATTCAGGAAATGTTCTATTCACTGATAGCCAAAAAAACAGGATCTTGCCTCTTTTCAAAGTGAAGTAATGGAAGAATAAAATAAATTATACACAACTGATTTGACAAAGTTCTTCCTAACGGTAATAAAATTTCACAAGCTGGTCAAAAACCACATTGTTATCAACGCTTCCCAACAATACAGTTCTGCTCAATTATCATTTTTGCTTTGAAAGCTAGATTCACTTTATTCAGAGGTGAAAGGGAAATGAAGCCATGCATGTCACTCTTTGCTTTAAAAAAATAGTTTGTGGTTCATATATTCTTAATCTTGTAACAGAAATTCATAGGAAATGAAGTATGAAACTGAACAGATACATAATATCCTTATTTTTCACTTGATATTCACATGTTGATCTCGCAATTAGGGAAAGAAAATCAAGACAATTTAATCTGACTTCTCTCAGGAAAATGACTTAAAAATACTAAGACCTATATACTTTTACTAAGTTAGGAGTTAACTATGACCAATAATTACATGAACACTCAGACTTATGAAATCTTGTAAGTAGCTTTGTAAAAGTTGATCACAAATGAACTCCTTTTCCATATATCATTCAGTTGAAAAAGATAAACTAACTAATTTCTTTTAAATTTCAACAAATTATGTTGACTCTGACAGTGGATAGTACCAAATTAAACTGCTACACACCATATTTTTCTTCAAAATCAAAATTAAGTGTGACATTGAATAGATACTTAAACACACAGTAAAAATGACAATTTTAAAATGAAATATTTCATGCTTAATTAAAAAAAATGCTATTAATAGCTTCCCATTTGAAGCATTTTAGTTCTTCATCATTTGATATACATATCAAAACATGGAAATACAAACTCTGGATCTTCCAGTCTAATACACATCTTACAGTAAAGGGAACTTTGAATATCCCCTTAGAGATTTCGGCAATGATTTTCCACTCCATTACACCAATTTCATACTGGGGTAAGTCCATTGATGTCAATGGTGTTACATCAGCTTAAAAACAATATGACAGAATAGAAGATCAAGGTTATTCAAGCTCTTATTTATGGTTATGGGAAATTACACACGTCTGATGTACATGTACATAACAAGATGGTGTTGTTTTTTATTTCTTTGATAATGAAAATGTCTTCGTATACAAAAAAGCAGAGAACTGAAGTTGAAACATAACAGGTATTTACCAGCTAAACATACATAGGTGTAGACAGCAAATGCTGGTTATAAAATAACCACACAGGATGACAGCTGCTCAGCTACACTGAAATTAAATGTGAGAAAAGTTTGAACAGACTGAATTTTAAGAAATGAAGAAGTCCCAGGAAACGATAAATCAGGAAGCCAATAGGTTTGGAGTTGTATCTGCTCCTGCATTACCTCACTAATTTATTTTTACTTATTTTATGTTTCCAGAAATGTAACCAGACCTATTATTAAGAATTTCTGCAATATGCTACACTTGACACAATAGCCATATAAGTAAAAATGCTGTCATGATCACAAAATTAACTACAAAGACAAACTCCTTTCAGGACCATAAAATTTTTGTAGCTGGCTGAATCTTCACCATAGCTAAGAAAGTGCACCTGAGAGCAGTCTGAATACCTGGTCACTGTTTGCACATCTTACCTGTCTGGTGTCAGATCATGTCAGAAATTTCTGTAAAGAGTGACGAACTCTACAGTTTCTTCAGAGGGACATCAACTTCCAGATCTTATTGCCTCCTACAAGCACAACTCAGACATCTAGAGGCTTCACCCCAGTCCGTAGTGCAAGTAAATCCATTCTGGAAGGACAGTAAACCCTTAGGGACCTGCAGACACGTCCCCAAAACTTTGTGAGGAACATACACAGACAGACAATGTAGATGGGTAGCTGTTTTATCCTCAAACAGACCTGCATATCAGATGTTCATGCAATCTTGTGCTGACTCATTTAGATTTTTAATCATGTTACTTTCAGATTTTTTTCTGCTGAAGTAATAACTAGTAATACTTTTACTTACCTTTTATTTGTGTAGTAATTCTTACCTAAGAACTGTACTTTGCATTTGTACTTATTGAATTGCAAGCTCTTTCCTTGTGACAGTCTATCTAATTTCCTGAAAAATTTTTAAATTCTAATACTAAAAGCTCCTTACATCCCTTTTCTCTGCAGCTTGGTATCATTTATAAGGTAAGACCAATTAAGAATATGCGCTCTTTAGATGTATAGCTGGTAATGGAAATATAGGATAGACCTAGGTCACTCTTCTCATTTTTCTATAATCTCCATTTATCAAGTATGATTATGACTCTCTGATTAATACTTTGTCAGTAGTTTTCCAACTAGATAAGTACCTAGACCATTTTTGCCATATGAAAACATAACATAGGATCATGTCAGCAACTCCAAATGTGTCATTTGCTGCTTTTTACTTCTCACAAAGCCTGCTGCCTTGGACAAGGATAAATATTATGTTGTCTAAATATAAATAGGTGGATTGTTTCTTGTCACCTTAATTTTATGATGACTTTGTATGTGTCTGGATTTTGGCTCAGTTGTTTTATTTACACAGTGATTATAACCAGATGTTCTTCTCAGGCTCAGAATCTTATTAATAGAAGGAATTTTGAGTAAGGCTACTTTGTATAAATACAACAGAATCCACTGCCACATTATTTAACATGCTAGTTGTTACATTTTCCTCTGGAATATTTTGGAAAAGAATGGGCAGTGTGATATCTGGGAATAAGATAAACCTTTCCTTCTTTTCTTCCTTCCTTCCTTCTTTCCTTCCTTCCTTCCTTCCTTCCTAGCATCACATTTCAGCAGCTAAATTTAGGGATTTACATCTACTCATCAGCAAGATACCCAATCTATTTGCCTGAAAGTATTTATTTAATACTATCTGAAATATCAGAGTCAGGGTATCACACTTGTCCTTTAGTTTCAGAAGCGTATTTACCCCCAGTACCTCCCACATCATATCTACCTTTCCCAGAAATCTTGCTATATTTTAACATATCAGATTACATCAGGTACTAAGTTTTTAATCTCTCCTGAGTACAATGGAGTTTGGACCTGTAGATCACATGTAGACAGCTATATTTTTGAATACTATAGTCAGGTTTTTTGAATCTACACTTGAATCCCCCAAAAATTTCAGATTAAATTAACTGACCTATCAAAAATAAAACTTAAATATTATTAAAAAAAAACCACAACAAAACCAAACAAACATAACTGGTAAGCCCAAACCTAAAAGTAATAGCATAAATTATAAAAAAAAAAGTAGAGAAATATTGATGTAAACATGAATGAGACAAATCTATAAGGAAACATTCCACAGTGAACTTGAATATGAAGATACATATTGAAGTAAAAAAAAAAATCAGTTTGAGACAACACAGTCAAATGGATGATTTCCTATTTCTCCTGTGTAAAAAGAGAGATTAAATTAGATGAGATCCTCTGTCAGGTCTTTCCTCCTGTTGCAAACTTATTTAAGGATGAACTGAGTCACTTTCTGGAAATGTCTATCTTCTTTTGTGTAGAATGAGAGTAGCCATGTCTCTTACACTCGCAGCTAACATTCAGATGGCTTACAGTTAAGTGAGATTAATCCCATCCTGTCTTTCTACTTTGCCAATTGTTTGATAGAGTTTTAGTCATCTTGTGCTTCAAATGTTAAATCAGTGGGGAGGACATGCAAGTCTTATTCTCGTGTTAGTAAAATAAAGAGACTGAGAGGTTAAGAGACAAGGCTGTCTATATTGAGGACAATTCAGAGGATAATTCTGCTGTTTAGGACTCAATGGGCATTAAGATAAAAACTAGTTAGACAGAATAAGAAGGAAAACAAAAAGGGAAAAAAAAAATTGTCTAACCTTAAACACATCATATGAAGAAAACTGAGAGCATTTAATGATGTATGCACTTCCATGAGACACTCATTTTTCCCTACACAGCAACACAACATCAGAGTGAAGTGGTAACCATGCTTCACATCTCCTTCTCTGTAATTCCTGTATTGTGTGATGGGAGGTAGAACACTCTCTTGTGCTGTTAGAACTATTGGTTCCAACTTATGGCTGGACTCAATGACCCCCAGGGTCTCTTCCAACTGAAATGATTCTATGATTCTATGAATATCCCACAGACCAAGTATTAAATGAAAGCCCTGTTTCTCACTTTATGAAAAAGACTGATTTCTAGTACTTCATGTAAATTTGTTTTACTTTCCCTCTGCTCCTCCTCAGATGCAATGTGATGTGGTGTTAGATGTTATTTAGGTAAGTAAATCCTTCTTACACACAATTTTTATCACATAGTTAGTCAGAAACATTCATATGGAAAACTTTCCACTAGTTTTTAGTGTACAGTAAGTTTTCTTCTCGATATATTGATAGTAATGAGCTTATTCAGCATGTATTTTAGACAAAACAAAACCTCATTCTGAAAGAAGTAAGAATTATGGGACTGACTGGGTACTTTCAACTCTCTTTTGTGTTCTGATCCTTCAAAGTTTTCCTAAGCACTTTGTTCCCAATGTCTTAAGATTCTACGCTTTTCTTTTTGTTTTGTTTTGTTTGTTTGTTTTACATATATTTTTTTAAAATATTTATTTTTTTCCCTAGGACCAGGGTTAAAATAATTTTTTGATCCAGTAATAGATTTAATTCTTTCACATAGTTACAAATTGTAGGCTTGTCATTTGATTATTTACCCAGACATTCAATTTATTCCCTTAATGGAAATTCGAAGAGGAAAAATATTGGTTCAGCTCAAGTAAAAAAGGAGTGTTTTGGATTATCATTTTTACAAAATAGCAGCTGGAAGAATTATTTTGAAACAATATCTATTTAATTCTTGACTTTTTAACCCTCTAAGCTTTATTGTATTTCTTTTTTAAAAGGCATTTAGAATTTAAAAATAAATTTTGTGTTTTCAAAAAAAGAAAGCGAAAAAATTAGAAATATGCCTTTGTAATGTGATGTAATCAGTGTAATAGTTGTTTATTTGTTTCACTTTCCTGAAGATTCCTTTTCTCAGAATTTTGTGAAATTCACATGACTACAAGGAAATGGGCAATGAGTATATTTTTGAGAGGCGTCACAAATACAGCATAGACAGAGAAACTAATGATTTTTAACCCATATTTACAGCATGACTGTCTGACTTTCTAATGCTGTATCTAACACCAACTTCAAATTACTTCTGAACTAACTATCCATATGTATTCAGTGGCCATCCTAAAAATTTACGTGTTCTACTGTTTCTTTTCTCATCTTTGCTTCAAATACCTATACATTTTTCTCTTTAACCTCTTGAAATTTCAGCATCCTTTGTCCTTGAACATACTGTACTATTTCAGTGTTTCTCTTTTCTTTGCTCTCTAATTAAAACTATATTGTTACACTTCCCCCTCTCATTTTAGGAACACTGTTTTCATTAATTTCCTTTGTCTCATTTAGCAATAAAATGGTTAAAATGCTCAGTAGTTTTAGAAAGAAATTTTTTTTAAATAAACATTTTTAAAATTATCTTTAGCTGGCACCCATTGTTTTTTTTATAAAGAGTGAAGTGTTTTCTAAATGACTTCCCATTTTTCTCTTTATTATATAACTGCTTCATACATCTCAAGGTAATTAGCTCACAGTACTCCAGGTATAGTGTGTCAACAACTATTCAAAGCCACGTCCTTTTACAAAGGTCTGGTTGTGGATCCTCCTAAGAACAGTTCATCTTCTCATAGAATGTGTTTGAGGTAGGTGAGATAAATATCCTCTTGAAGAGGTTTGTTTTTTTTTTTCTGCACACAAACAAAACTTGATACAGTTGCTCACACTTCAGCATGAATTGTCATTTGAAATCACCAGAAAGTATCCTGTGTAGTCCCATTCTGTTCACACAGCTCTTGTGTCACATTTTCAGTCTGGTGTAAAAGTTTCAGATGTTTTCCCCATGGCCCTAGACACATATTTTTAGACAGCTTTATACAGACTGTCCAAACACCTCCTCCAAATTAGCATCTATCTTTGGTCAAGATATTTGGCTATATTAACTACAGGATGGACTGGTTTTAGTACCACTTCCTGAATTTTTATTTTACCTAACTACTGACATTTAGCTGATATTCTTCCAGTGTAGTTATAAAGTTCTCACAGGCTTGAAGTAACATCCTAGCTCTGCAAAAGTCATTTGGGATGAGATCTATATTTCTTAAAATTCAGCAATGCAATCAACTGCTTAAACATAGGTATCTAATGACATGCGAGATATCTGAGGGTATCTCACCTGACCTGCAGTTCCTCACCTGAATCACATGGGTTTCCCATAGAACCTCTGTGATATATACCAGTTACAAGCAGAACAACTCAGATGTCTTGTGGCATCTCAGGTAGTTCTCACTGTGTATCCCTTGGAAGTTGAATCGTGCCACTTAAGATTTGTATGTAAATTCTATCTTCTGTGTATTTATTCAAACTCATCCAAATTGTGTAAAATAAATATGCAAATTAATTCTAGAAATTTCATGTAAGGCCTCCCTTAAAAAGCAGCTCCCTATAGTTCAAGTATTTTCTATATACTGAAGATGCAAAGAATATTTTGATCTGTAATGGAATTAAGTGTTCATACTCTTGATATTCTTCAGGGGTCAGTTTTCAGTTCAATGTGAACATTTTGGTTTATTAGTACTTTTCCTATGCACTTAATCAGGAAGTGACTTGAAACAGGGAGAGAAATTATGATTACATTTTTTTCAAATTTAATTAGAAATCCATTGAGTCAGCATGTCCACACCTTGAGGGAGGGACTGACTCATATCAGTTAGCAACAAGCCATCTGGTTTCTTCAGAAGAAACATTGAAAGAATTTCCAAATCTCCTTGGCCAGAGGAAAGGACTGTGGTTTTATTTATTTATTGAGAAAGAAACAAATATCCCTTTAACACCAGAATCATACTGTTTATGCAGTTCTGTTTAAAACTCCACTTCTGAGAAAGAGAGACTTCTAACACTTTAATTTTTAGCTTCTTGTATGCTAAGGTTATTCAAAGCCTTGGTATGGCCTGACAGTTGCATAAAAAAAGGAAAGTAATGAGCAGGTTGTCACCCTCCCATGCAAACACTGCCTCTGTGATGACAGCATCCACAAGGTTGTCACTGTCCCTTTGTCAATCTGTACAGGGTTGTGAGCTCTGGCAGCAAGGGGACCAGGGACATGGCTGGCTCAGCTCAGGGCAGAACTGGTGGTATAGAGATGTGCCAGCTCACTGGTGCCAGCAGCCTTTGAGGTGACGGGAGAAAGTGATTCCTTGTGATTTGAATACTTCTACTTTGGTCTCAAATGAGAATGCTAAGAAGGTAGTTTTTGAAGACATATCAGCAAGCTATATAGGCATGTTAGGAGAGAGGGTGACAAAACAGCCATTTGGGTTGAAACACGGTCTGTACAGTGGTCTGCTGGAATAATACACATTACTCAAAAATGTTAACAGGTGTTTTTTGGTGTCTTTTTTGTTTGTTTTTTTGTTTTGTTTTTTTTTAATTGTTTATCCAGTGAAACATTTCTGTAAAGCTTTTGTTATTGTTTGAAATGATTTGGACTTTGGTAGAGTGGTTTGTTTGAAGGGAAATAAATGCTTCAATTCAAAGGTTGTGACTATGCTGCTAATAAAAGAGAACAAGAGACCAATCCCTGTCCCTGAGTTCCAGTGGCCCTGATAGGTCATGTTCCACCTGATTCAGGATAGCACCTCTGTTGCATATTTGTCTCAGAGAGAGCTGGCTGAAGCAATTCAGAGCTGACAATTCAATAGGGTGGACAATAATGAATTTCAGTGTTCAAGCTTACTCCCTAGCCATCTTTTATGTAGTAGCATGGGCTGGAACCAAGAGTTTGCCATTGACTGGATTTTTTTCATTTAACATTGTTTTGATGCAAAATATGTAAACATGTGAACTAAAATACTTTATTTCACTCTCAATTGTAAGAGAAAAAACTGCTCAGTAATACTAGTAGATAATTGCCTGAAAAAAATGAAAAATACAGTCTTAAAGGAATTCCAGCATAAAAATTTTCTCTCCTAATGTTTCTCTGTGTTTGTCATGGTTTGGTATATATTATAGACATTGAAAGCTAAACAATCACTGCATTCATAGGCAAAATTAACACAAAATAATTTCTAAATCTTACACTTTTTTTCTCTTTTTTTTTTTTCATTTGTTTGTTTTCAAAACAAACAAACAAGCAAGCAAGATCTCTTTAGAATGTTCTTGGATTTGATGTAACCTAACTCTGAAAAAAAGGGAAGAGCTATTTTGTTGTTTTAAGTGTTTGTTCCTCTAGAAAATAAATACCTCCAGGAGCAAGATCACTTTATAAGTTCTATACCTGACTTCCTGTGAGAGATCTAATCTAAGTCAAAACATATATTAAATTTACATATGTTAAGATATGAATTCTTATGAAAACCCAGTAAAGTATTTGGTTGCTGTAAAACTAAGTGCCAGATTCAAATTTCATCAAAGCTAAGACCAAACTCCATCCAATTTTATGGCATAGTATCTATCTGTAGATTCAGCAGTTAAAGTTCTTTTTGCATATCTAGATATATGTTGCCATGTATCAAAAAATAAATTAATTATTCCACCCACTCTTTTAAGTGTTACAGACCTAATGTAGGTAATAAATAATTGCTAAATTTCTACTGCAAAACCTTTATTCCTGATGACAATGACTAAACCATAAACAATTCATCTCCTATATCCTAAGATAAATCACGTATTTCTTTCCGAACAGAGGAAATATACTATTGGAATCAGTAACAGTAAATGTAACAATGCAATTATTGAAAAGGCAGCGTTCAGAAAGAAAAATGTTTTTTTAATATTTTTATGCGACTTATGACAAAGAAGTGATCCATTATCATACAATGACTTTGTTTTCAAAATTGATAATATTTTGTGAAAGTAGAGTTTTAGCTGCTAAAGGTAACTGCTGCTACAGTACATTAACTCATATGACTGAATTCCATGTGGCAAACTGTTAAGGAATAAGCATGATACAAATTCATTGTCTCATTACATGCAATCAAACAAGGAAAAAAGTAAATGAGAAATCATTATCGAGCAATGTTGCTTCTGGAGTGCCATAAAGTTCCTAGTGCAGTATATGCAGACTCTTTCTTCCTGGTCCAGAAAGATGAGGAAATAAATACAATGACCACTGGTAAAAAATTTTCAGGTGGTTAAAAATTTGTACATACTAAAAGTAAAAAGAACTGTCCAGCTCTGTAGACAAGACTTGGATTATTTGACAAAGAGGATCACACAAATCATAGGTATTTTAGTGTGGTTTAACAGGTCATAAACAGAGGAACAAAGAATGCAGTCACATTCGATTCTGAATTTTACTGACTGAGAAGGATCTCCAAATCACAGCAGAGAACCACATTAGCTAGCTATATGAGGTGCCCCTGCAAAACTGTGGCTATGGGAACAAACCTAACTTTAAAGAGAAATTGGATGCCAGATTTTTTTACACCTGTATGTGGTATTAATGAAATTAAAAAAAAAATAAAAAAAAATAAAAGAATGTTTAGAAATATTGGGATGTCTCAGAAATAAATAAGCAACAGGAATGAGTGTAGCACACTGAGACAGTTTGGCTATGCAGAAAGGCATGCCAAAGCATGTAGGTTGCACAGAGAGGCACAGCAAGGCACTAGGTGTGTGCAGAAAGACACCCCAACACACATGGGCCAGGAAAAAACAACAAAAAAGCCAAAACAAAACCAAAACAAATCTGTATCTATCTAAGGTTCCTCAGACCAGGCAGAAGTTTGCACTTA
Source organism: Columba livia (assembly GCF_036013475.1). NCBI lineage: Eukaryota > Metazoa > Chordata > Aves > Columbiformes > Columbidae > Columba > Columba livia. Next base: position 42,861,146 of record NC_088602.1, on the reverse strand, counting down.
TCTTCTGTGGGTAGACTTACCCTCCCTAACTACTTAGGGAGAACTTCAACAAACTAGATATATACAAGTCCATGGGCCCTGATGGGTTGCATGCATGAGCCCTGATAGAACAGGCTGATGTAATTGTGAGGCCCCTCTCAATTACCCTTGAATAGTCTTGGTGAATGAGAGGGTTTCCTGAAGACTGGAAGAGGGAGAATATTAGTCCTGTCTTCAGGAAGGGTGCAAAGAAAGCTAAGGACAACTACAGGTGGGTCAGTCTCACTTTTGTCCTGTGAAAGGTGATGGAGAAAATTTTCCTGAAAAACAACCAAATACATGAAGGACAAGAAGGGAATAGTCAGCATGGATTTATGAAAGGATAATCGTATTAAATCAACCTGATAGCTTTCTAAAATGAAGTCACTAGCTTGGTGGATGAAGGGAGAGCAATTGGTGTTGTTTACCACAGCTTTAGTAAAGCCTCTGACACTGTCTCCCGTAACATTCTCAAACAAGCTGAGAAAATGCAGGTTAGAAAAGTGGACAGTAATGTGGATTGAAAACTGGCTGAACAATCAGACCCAGAGAGCTGAGGTCAGTGACACAAAATCCACGTGGAGGCCAGTCACTACTGTTGTCCCCAGGTGGAAGTACCTGGGCCAATACTGTTCAACATCTTCATCAGTGACCTGGATACCGGAATAGTGTGTACCCATAGCAAGTTTACAGATAATACAAAACTGGGAGGTGGGGATGTAGGACCATGTAGTTGTGCTCCCATTCAGATGGACATTAATAGGTGAGAGAATTGGACTGATAGGAATCTCACAAAGTTCAGTGAAGGGAAATGAAAAGTCTTGCACCTAGGGAAAAATTATCCCATGTGCCAATACATGCTGAGGGCCAAAGAACTGATAAGTAACTCTACAGATTGGGACCTCAGGGTCCTGATTGACAACAAGCTGACCATGAGCAGCAATGCAGCCTCACAGTGAAAAAGATCAACAGTGTCCTGGCCCGCATTAACAAAAAGATAGCCAGCAGGTCGAGAGGTGATCCTTCCCCTCTACTCTACACTGGTGAGGCCACACTTGGAGTATTGTGTCCAGTTCTGGACTCCTCAGTACAAGAGAGACATGGACATAATAGAGAGAGTCCAGCAAAAGTTCATGAAAATGAGAAAGGGACTGGAGCATTTCTCTCACAAGTAAAGGCTAAGACAGTCTGATGGGAGGGAATGAAGAGAGATGCAGGATCATCTCAACAGCGTCTATCAGAACAAGAGGCACATATTAAAACACACATAATTCTACCTCAGCATATAACATTGGTTGGTTGGTTGGTTGGTTGGTTTTTTACTCTGACAGTGGTTAAGCGCTGCCACTGGTTGCCCAGAAAGGTTATGAAGTGTCCATCTGCGGAAGTGATCAAAATCCAACTGGACGTGTTCACATCCAGAGAGTAGTGGTCAATGGCTCAATGTCTGGATGGAGATCAGTGACAACTGGTATCCCTCAAAGGTCTATATTGTGATCAGTGCTGTTTAATATCTTAATCAATGACATAGAAATGGTATCGAGTCCACTCTGAGCAAGTTTGCAGACAACACCAAACTGAGTGGTGTGGTTGACCAGCCTGAGGGACAGGATGCCATCCAGAGGAACCTGGACAAGCTTGAGAAGTGAGCCCACATGAACCTCATGAGGTTCAACAAGGCCACGTGCAAAGCCATACATATTGGTCAAGGCAACCCTCCATATCAATATAGACTGAAGGGGTGAGAATGACTGTGGGAGAATGACATACCCATACAAAGACTTCTCCTTCCTTTGGGTACCAGGAAATCAGACTACTTCTCTCTGCAGTAGAGAAAAAAGAAGTAAAAGGAAGAAAACAGAAAATAATGGAAGACTAATTGCATTCTGTCGGATAATGTAAGCAATATCTCTAAATCTCCTGCCCAATTATCACTACAAGATATTATGCTAAAGGAATGATCTGTCACTATTTTAAATATTTCTGCCTTGGCTGTGTATTTCCGCAACTGAATATCATGTGTAACATTCGTAGCACTCTCTAATAGTATTGCAGTACTGAAATCTGAAGAAGAAAGAATTCAAACTTCATTACTATAATAATATTTAAATGGCATAAATATCTGTATTTGTTAATTAAATATATGAACTTAACTTGTGGTGGTTGCCTTTGTTTTTCTTTTGCTTGTCCTGTGGAAAGTGGAAAGAAATTGTGATTGAAGATCCTTTTTGTTCTTTAACAAACGTCATCATTTTAGAATGATGAGTCCTTGCACCTGGGAGGTGTTGAATAGGTGGCTTCAGAAACTCATAAACACGTTTGCTGTTGAACTAAGACATATTGTATGCTGAATACCTCAGATTAGAATCTCACCCACTGTTAGAGTATTCAGCTTGATGAGAGGTTTCATTTTTTCCACTAACGAAAAGCAGATTTTTTACACATTTGTTCTGTCTTAACTTTTGTGGTCTGATCCACACACTGACCGGAGTGCAAGGACATTTGGTTAGATACACTACTGAAACATTCTTTGCAGTGAATGTTATTATTCATTAAATAAGAGAGGATTTTTTTTTCCTCTAATGGGGTGATAAAATAAAACACTTATATCTGAGGGCTGAATTACACGGTCACAGTCATCACAAAAGTAATTGCCATCGTGTAGCTGTGCCACTGAGGGTCTACAGTGATGAACAATGCTCTTTAAGAGTACACTTTTGTCTTTTAAGTTGGGTATCTTCCATAAGCCATCAGGAGAAAATCTTTAAACAAGTTATTAGGGTCAGGGTTGTTTTGAAGAATGTTCCAATGTTTCCCTGATAATTGCTTGAATTCCACCTACCCATTTTTAACCTAGTGACATGGCTAATAGAAAGTTATTTGTGTTTTGATGCAGAGTTATTTCACTAAGAGCTCCACTCATGCTTTTCTAACTCCAGGTTTATTCTAGGAATGAGGGAATTGTACTTAAGAAAAGCACCTATAAAATAAATAAAATTTCTCAGCCCATCAGGCCTTTTCAATAAAGGCCTTTATGTCAGAGAATCTCTTGAATATGAAATGTTATTTAATCAGTAAATCCTGGCTTTTATTAAAGATAGCAATTTTTGTATTATTATTATTTTTTTGCTTGTGAATAGGAGTATTTTCTATGATAGGCAATATTTCATCTTGAAACTTGTTAGTGGAACCATGTATCAAAATAATGTCCCTATTTCCCATTATGTTCAATATGGAGATGAAATATTTTATGAATTTTTCTCTGCATCTGTCAAAATAAGAAAAATATAATTTCCAGGATAATTTGCAATGAATTTTATACTTCGGGATTTTGTTAGTAAGTTATGTTTTCATCTTTTCAATGTGGATATAAAGAAGATGCATGTATGTTTTTCTTTGGATATAAAACATGTCACTTTGACTGGAATAAATGAGAAAGCTTATGAAATAAAGTAACATTTGTTGCAAGTCAAAGTATCACATTATGGCCCTCTCTAAATTTTGTTACAGATAAGTATATAAGATCTACTAAATAAGGTAGAAATTATTACCTGCATGCATTTTGCAAGTGAAATAACTTGCATATTAATTTACTTCCCCACTTATTTAAATGCTATTGTCAATGTATTTGGTTTTGTAAGAGAAACTCGATGCAAAACCTATATTTTGATTTATGATGGCAAAAATCAGAAAAAATAATTAAGTTCTCTTCCAACAGAAACAGCATCTCTATTTCAGTTCAAGAATTCTACTTCATTTTTTGGGAGAGACCCTAGAGGTGTCCATATGGAATGGAGAATGTATTCTTCATTCTCTTGACATTAAAAAAAACCCCAAAGTACAAGACGAGAACACTTGTAATTGAAAGGGGTAACAGTTATTACTAAAATGCTTGTTAAAAATATACAGAAGAGCATTAAAAGTGCTTGTATAGGATCTGAAAAAGTAAAGTTTTGAAAGAATTAAAGAAAAAAAAATATTCCTGATTCCTAAACCCCTTATTAACGTTGAGACTGTCCAAGATCTTTGTATGTGTGACATAAGCCAAAGACTCAAATGATGAATCAAAATGTTTGTCCAAACCATAGTAATCCTAGCCAGAAACTGATGATAAGGAAAATACACCCTCTAAATACGTAACTCGGAGAGGGTTTATCATCTGAAACCCAGAGCACAAACTAATCATTTGTGTAATTTGAATGAAGTCAGTTGGAATTGTCCCAGGAATGAATATAGCCCAATTTGTTAAAGATATGGTACTGTAAATACTTCACCGTGTCAGAGACGCATCTGTTCAGCAACTGCCTCAGCTAAATAGATAAGAGATTCTTTCCCATTAGCTAAAAACAACCTAAACACTTAACTCAGAATGACCCATTCTGTCAGGGTGCAGAAGTGGCCTTCAAATGAAGCATCTCAGTATTTTCGACTTGGAGTCAGGTAAGGCATCTAAAACTGGTTTAAAGGAAAAAAAGGAAAAGAAATGTCTAAACCTCAGAAAGGTTTAAAGGGAGGAGGGCAGCATGAAGGGGTATTCAGAGCACAACATTCAGTTACTAACAGTCTGATCTTCAAAGGATTTCAACCAAGTCATTAAAATAGGAGGTTAGTTTTTAATTAGAAGGTATACAAGATGCCCAGTATAATTAGACAGTGGGCTCTGAGGATTTACAGGACTTATGAATTTTTGAAAGAGAAGAAATAGCTGAACAAACTGAGTTTAGTAAGTACTGTCCCTAATATTTTGCACAACCTACATCTGCAAGTTGTTTTAATATGTATACTTTGAACCTTGTGAGGCACTGTAAAACAACAGTTCCTTCCTCACTAGCTGTTTAAATGGAAAATCTGGCCATGGATTGTATTGGATCTTTTAATCTTTTCTCCCCACCACTCTCCCACTGTGAAAGTCATCCTTTTTGTTTACTAGATAACCCATCCATGTGTACTTCACTTATGTACAAAACAGTTTAGCAGGGGCAGTAAGTGAAAGCAAGATAATGCTTTCATGCAGGATTTTTTTCCCCTTTGTTTAGTACTATGCCATTAAAAGGCTCAGAGTTTTTCACAAATGCATCTTTTATGTGAAATACTGATAATTCCTTCTAGTGAACAACACTTCTTCATTCTAGAAAGTAAGAAATACTGATAGTGGAGGAAAAAAGAAGGAATTTTTATAGACTTCAAATTATATTTTGCTTGGACATAAATGAAGCTTGTTACATTGTTGTTTAGAGTTATGTTTCTCTCTGGCTTATCTAGTCATGGAGCTGTTGAGCTGCCTTTTTTTTGGGGGGGGGGGGGGTCCCTTTTGTTTTCTGTGCCTAGATCTGGTGGCCTCCTTTCTAAGTTCTTTCTTTCTTCCTTTCTTTCTTTCTTTCTTTCTTTCTTCCTTTCTTTCTTTCTTTCTTTCTTTCTGTGAAGGTTTTTGCATGTAAGAACTTACCAAACGTTTTTACTTTTAGGAAATAAAAGACCTGAATGCATGTTTTAATACATTTTTAATGGTGATTGCTGACAGACAAGACACTTTGGTGGTATTGTCTTGCATTGCTATTATGTTAAAAGAGTTTTATTTTTGTCAATATCTGTTAGGCCATCCAGTTAAAATGACAAAGACTCCCATGCTGAGCGAATTGAACGAGCTTTTCACTTCATTGAAGAAAAGGCCTAGTTCTGGTAGCAATGGCTTTTTTTTTTTGGAAAAGTGAGTCATTGTTCACATTCTACTGACCCTATAGTTCATGTTAAATGAAGTCCATGTTTTATTAAAATAATATTAACCTTTAGTGTACAAATAACTTTCTTTAAACACTGTTCCATCTGGAGCAGGGATGTCAAAGTCATTTTCACCTGCGGCCCCATCAGCCTCGCGGTTGCCTTCCAAAAGGCCGAATGTAATTTTAGGACTGTATAAATGCCCTAAAATTGCATTCGGCCTTTTGAAGGCAACCGCGAGGCTGATGTAACACCCCCCCCCCCCCCTCCCGGTGAAAAGGAGTTTGACACCCCGGTTTAGAGTATTTCTTCATGAGCTTTAGTCGTCTGCTTCCACCTATAGACAGGATAAAGTATTGCTGGATGGTATGCCTTCTGTATAACCTGCATGATCGTGGCATGCCACATTATATAGTTTCAGAGACATTTCTCCAGTGTGTCAGCATCATTCACTCTATAAAATATCTCAGAAAAAACCATGTAGAGACACTATAAGAGAAACTGAAGAAATGGGCAAAACTGTTCTCATAATTTACTTATATTCAAAACCTGTGCATAGGATGAAAATTTTATAGTATATTTATTCATTTTCCCAAAGTGAAAAAGGTTCCTTCACTTAACTGCATATGTCAGTTCTGCTCTGATCTGTTGTTTGTAGTGCCTCTCATGCTTGATGCAGCACTTAGTGATAGGATTTTCTTGCATCTCACTACAAGGTGGTGAAATACCCTTGTAACACACATCACAGATGAAAATCTGCCAGTGTGAAGGATCAGTGCACAGGCCTCCTGGAGCTGTAAATCCCACAGCAGGCACTGCACAGATGTGTGTCAGAAAGAATATCAACCTTTGTCTCACTCTGCTGAACCTCTGTGGGTACTGTGAAAGAAACCTCTGCTAAGAAATTGTACAGCACAACAAAGTGTTAAAAAAGGTGTAAAAATAGGGGAAACACAGTATATTGCCATTTACTCAAACGTGGTGATCCACCATTCACAGAGAGTTAAAATCAAAATGAGTCTTCTTCACCTGTTCCATCTTTGGGGTCTTATTGCCTTAGTAGCAGAAACAAGCTCCTGATAATAATTCAGACCATAACATATCGTAGTAAAATAACTTAAATACAACCTGGGGTAAACCACCTTAGACTGTGAATACTGACAGGAAACAGATGATTTTGTGTGTGTGTTGTGGGAGAGGTAGAGAGTGAGTGCCCAAAACTGAACTTCTGAATTCTCAGGCACGAGTCTGCTATGTGCTAGTTGCATCTGTAAATGCATCTAGACTGCATCTGCAGTCTAGTAAATTTTGATCTCACTGGCATTTACTGAACCTTCCATTTCATAAAGGGGCATGAGACAGAACCACCAGACATTGTGTTTCTGCATACAGATTATTTAGATCAGGATAACCAGAGACTGGAGATTCTGGAAAGATAAGGAGGCAAAGTAAAAAGAAGTTATCAAAAAGAATAAGTGGCTTCAAGGAACAGGAGGTTGCCTGTAAAGAAGAAGGTGAAAATACGTGCTGGAGAAAGATCTGAGAAGCAGGTGAAGATCCCAGATACCAGACAGGTGCATGGCGAAGAAGGCCTGGGAATGCCCAAGGACCTTACCTGGTGGCCTTCAAGACTGGTAACTGCCAACAGCAGCACAATGCAAAGAGACATGATTTCTTTTCCTGATCTTCCCAGAGCAGTAGGAACCCCAATGTAGGGAGGTGAAGATGAAACCTGGAGAGTACAACACCGAGGAAACATATGTGATAAATGAGCAGGGTGAGAGCTCTAATCTTGCCGGTTCTTAAATAAACCCCAGTATACATATCTACTATGGTTGTCATTTACTGTCTGGCTCCCATCAGCATGACAGACTGTCTACTGCTCAGGGCAAAACAGTTACAAGTACACACATTCCCTGGTGAGGTCCCTACTAACTCAGTAGATCCCAACTGTGGCGTTTTCTTCTCTCTGTTGTCTTTGAAAAAGAAATGTTCACAACCAAAAGAACAAGTCCCTTAAGGATAAGCATAATGTTTAAAATGGGCACTACAAATGAAATCGGTCTAGTCACTGTGATGATGGATCAGGGAGCTTCTGAGAAACCTAGAGCTGAAGAATATTAGAAAGGCTACTAGGTGTCTCTGTGCTTAATGAGTATAGAAAGACCTAAAATATAGAAAATTCTCTTCTTTTTTTTTTTTTCTCACAAAAATGCAATTGTTAGTGACATCATTTTTCTATTAGATCAACATTTTTTCATTAATCAAATAGACCCAAATAAAAAAATAAAACTAATACTTTCTTCTTCATTTTCTTCCTTCTTCACTTCTCACTTTTACAGATTTCAAGGCCAGAAAGACTCATGAAATTTCTGAGTGACCTCCTGCTTAGCACAATTTTTAGACCTGTTCAGTGCTTTCTCACAATAACACATTTGCATAACTATGTTTATCAGTTACAGTGACCTTCTTCTTGCCTTTTACCCACCACTGTAATTTAACACAGGACATATTCCATATACTACAGATTTTATTATGCATTTTGCTGAAGAAGGACTCATTTACAAATACAACTAGAGTATTATTTTCTTGCTTAAATTTACTCATAGAATTTTGTTTATCATTGCTTCAATATTTCCATTTGGTCATTTTTTGCATTAAATAACATTTTTCCTAGTTAGAAATAACCTTTATTTTTAGTAGTAAAATTTAAGAAAAAAATAGTTGAAAACTGGATTTGACACAGCAGGCTCTAATAAACATAGGTATTGTATTATTGTTTTCTGCTTAATCATATACCCAAAGAACATGAAAGGGTGTGCAGACTCAAAGTAGAAACAAAAGACACTGAAGAGCTAATAGGGAAAGACAGTATTTTCCAGATTATTTCTAGATACTAGAATGTTAGTTTTGAAATCAAACACTACTACATTTCCATAAATTTGTCTTTCATATTTTTTTCCCAAATTATGCCATTCGCTATTTATTCTTTCTGATATTTATTAAAGACTTATAGAAATTATAAGGGTTGATTGCTGTATACTTTCATAAACACATATACTACATATTTCAATGTTGTCATTTTGAAGTAAAATGAACTGCTAAGTGAGAATGAATAATGTGTACAAGGAGAGTCTGAACTTTTCACGTTGATGGAAACAACAAAATCAATGTTATTTTCATAGACAATAAATATTTTGCAAATATGCAGTAATTAATGTCTGGTTCTCTTTTCAGATTATTAACACAAATTCTTACAGACTCTTCAAGAAATGCTTAAAAGGTCAAGTCAAATACAATATACTGAAATCATATTTGTTCCTGTGTGAAGTGAATAGTTTAAACATATATTAAAGGTTTTGTTCCTTACTAGCCAAAATGCTCATTCCTCACCCCTCAATTGTCTCCTTCGCCTGAGAACTGGTGTCTTTATTCATCTTAATGAAAGAGTTAACAGTATTTCATTGGCAGGGATTGAAGTATTCCTATCCACCATGCATAAGGTCTAATAAATCAATCCTGGAGTAAGGCCTGAAGGATTTGGTCCAACACCTATAAAGTATGAGAAGATAATTCTTTCACAAGGAAGATGAATTATCATCTATTGTCTGTTGATGAACTCTGTGATGACTGCAATGCACAGTACTCTGGATAGTAGTAAATGACTATTGTACTTGAGAATCAGATTTATTTTGCACATGTAAGACATTATTTTCACTCTTGGTCTTCAAGGACTCTTCATTCAGAATCTAAAATGTTTCATCAAACAATGTAGCATCTGTTAAAATTATAATCACTCACATCAAGAATCCATATCAAAAGATATACTGTACTTTACTTCCTTTGTATTTATTGCCCCCCAAAATAGGTGTCTCAACAATCTGGGAGATATATAGCAGGCTTATATGGCAGAAAAAGAAAGTGTTCCACTATATTTTTGGTTTTAGTTAACATCAGAATTGCAGTAATGTTAATTTAGAAGAAGAAGTGGGTTTTAACTGTTTTATGGGCAATGCAAAGACAAAGTAAAAAAAGCAATCATGTGGGCTTTATAAATCTATTATGAATAGTGTTTTTACCATGAAATATATTATGCACACTTTAGTCAATTTTCCTTGTGATTTGTAAGAAATTAAACCCCTGCTTGTTGGCATGAAGGTGAGGAAGGATCTTAAATTCTGCTAGGCTTTGCTGTTGGATCTTGACTGTAGGTAAAAGATGCAGGAAGCCAAGAGCAGGTGAAAGAGAGGATCAAAGAATGCCAAAAGTGTTTACCACCATATGTCAATTGCCATTCTGGCATCCAGTAGCCATTGGTTTTTTAAATCACACTGAAGGCGTGAAAATACTAATATTAGCTTAATATTATGTCCTGGTTTTGTTAAAAACAAGTTTCTCTTTTAGTGAATTTTGCCTGTCAGCTAAAGCCTTCATATGAACTGCATTTTCCTGGAGAACCAGACACATGTTTTGGTAAACCTAGCAATGGAATGCAAACTTATTGATAAGCACGGATGGACATCTCGCGAGAGGGGCGACGAGAAAACAAGTGACCAAGAAACTGACCAACTGTGTATAACATTCCATTCACGTGAATACTTTATATAAAAGTGGGAGATCACAAGGATCTCAGCCCTTTTTGCCCTTTTGCCTTTTCCCTTCTGCTCATGGCCGACATTAGGAGAGGACCTTGCTATTCGTCCCTGCGAACTGAGGCCTAGTGAGAGACTGAATCCAGCTCCGGTTGGCTGCAGAGTCTAATCCAGGACTTTGGTTGCCGGCTCTGCAGCTGCTGAGACTTTCAAGATCGGTTTTGTATATTTTGTATTATTTTCTCTATTCTTATTAGTAGCATTAGTAAAACATCTTTAATTTTTTCCAACTCTCTTCACTCTGTCCTTCTTTTTCTCCCAATCGCCTCTCATTAAGAGAAAGGGGGGAGAGGAAGGGGGAAGTGGGGGGGGAGAGGGGGTTAACAATACATCTGCCAGGGTTTTATTGTCACCCCGCAATCTTAACCCTCTACATATTAGTAGATTGATCTCTTTTTCATTTTTTTTTTAACTTTTGAAGATCCAAGTCTCCTTTTTGTTACCTTTTGTTTCTTTGTTGACTTGATTATTCTGTGCGTATTTGTTGTTAACTCTGGTACATGCTAATAAATCCAAGTAAGAATGAAAAGCCTGCTGTTTTTTCACTGTATTTTCAGTTTCTCATGTATTTGTTCTTCTCATTTTCTCTAAGGGTCATGAAGGTCTTTTAAGTTTCTGTTTCTTCCTGGAGAGGCAGTATGATCTGAAAACACACTAACTTTCAAACTGAACTCTCCATGCACACTAGGAAATCCTTTGTCTTGAATGGGGGGAGAGAGGTGAAGAGAAATTTAGTTTTACAGAATATCTTTAGGATTTGCGTAGTCTCTTCACTTCAACGACACAGCAGATTGACTTCATGTATCTCTCTATGAGAAGCATGCAAATATATAAGCACTCAGTTATTTTGGGGACATAAAATTTCTGATGTCTGGACATGAGGAAGGACTTGTATGTGCTTCAAAATTAATTCACATTAAAGTAAAATGTTTAAAATACATTTGCTAGCCTAGTAAATCAGTACAGAAGCCATATTTCTGTGGAACAGAGAGGGAAGAAGAGACAGGAAAAACCTAGGATGAAAGAAACAATAACTTTTCCTTTTCCCACCCAGAAGGTCAAATAAATTATTTCTTGAATTGACCTTGTGAAAGAATGTTGTCATTTAACCTGTGAGCTGGGTAGCTGATAGGTCCTTTCTACCTCCTGAAGAAGAATCAGAAGCCTTGCTTGACAAAGATCCCAAAGTTCACTGAAATATTAACAGCCAAAGAGGGAAAAGCAAGAAGTGCAATTGTGTGGCTTGAACCTCAATGTTTTGTGTGTACAATCATGGACATGAAATGCATAACACTTAAAAAGACCTTTTGTCCAACTCAAGTATTATGCAAACCGAATTAGGTCACTCAGCTTGGGACAGACATAAGCATGGTGCAATAAGTTTGTACATGATCCCACAAGGTGATGAGCTTATTTTTCGCTTATTCCAGATTACAATTTTGTTTTTGAAACACGTTGTAAAAAGTTTTAAAAACATTTAGGAAAAGCTTGGGTACATCGAAATCTCGAGAATAAAACATGGTATAATTAAATGGTACAAGTGTCATATTAAAACAATCAGATATGCATCCCAAGAGAACAAAAAATCACAAAAGATTAGGGACATATTTGGAAATACATCACTGAAACAATCAACCATCATTAAAATAAACAACATATCACCATAGGGAGTCCTAAATTAAAAATCCTTCATACTTCAGAAGTCAGTATAGCTAGTGTTGCCAATTGTACACTTGGGATTATTTTAATGTACTATAGGATTTTGCTGTTCGGTTGATATGCACAGTTACCCCTGTGATCAGTTATCATTTGGAATTTCCCCTTTTTTATCTTGCAGATAGTATTTCCTGAGATTTATCTTTGGTCCCCTATTTTGATTGAGGGATAATTATTTATTACACAAAATAGTTCTAGCTCTTAGAAACAGAGAGGATTACTTTGTCATTCTGTTTTTTGAGGAAGGGGAGGAGCCAGTTTGTCATCTTTTACATTGTCCAACTGTTGTTAAATGGTGGGGACATTTACTTGAAGATGCTTATTCATGGCTACACTTCATACAGCCAAGATAAAGAAGAAACAAGTTTGATCCAGTATTATACTCTAGGACCTTTGAGTACCAGTCTATAGACATACGACTGTCATTCAGTCCTGGCTTTACCAAACTCGAAGGAAACATTGCTGGACCGAGGATTTAATTTCAGTGTCTCCATTCAGACACTGTTTCTGTGAACTACTTTTTTTTTTTTTCACTTGAGTAGAAACTGGGGAAAAAAGAGGCAAGCATTTTCTATTTTATTCCCACCTGATATATTCCTGATGTTACTGAAATGTAGAGCATTATATCCAAAATAATTGGAGATTAATAAAATTTATTTGGGAGGTTTTGCTTTAACTTTGCTGTCTGTATGAAGGTTCAAGACTAAAATTACATAGATACTCAGAAGAACAAAAAGCTACAACAGAAATGATACTGCATAAAAAAAAATGGTGCAGATATAGACTTTGTAATAGACTATAGCAAAAAAAATATATGTTTATAAAAACATTTTATACCAAACTTCAGAAATGCTCTCAAATTTTATTGTTTGATTATAGTTATAAACAGATAGCACTGAAGGAGCTTTTCAAAAGGGGTAAATTACATTAAAAATTATGTGCTTGAAATGAAATATCTAGTATTTATTGTAAAAACTAAGTCTGAGATAGAAATAGTCCAGCCTATAGTTACTTCAAGTCATTGATTATATGCTGGTGTTGGCACAGAAACATCTAGGACTCCATTTGCTATTCTGTGCCATTAAATTTTACAGAAGAAATGCTGGAGCTGGAAATAATTTCTGCTTGTGTTTCTGTTTTGATGTTATGAAGTGCATTCTATGAAGAACAGGACTGCACCTACTGATATGTACTAAAATAAACTCTTAACACTGGCCTCTTCTGCAAAGAGCAACAACGATCTCTAGTGGCAGCAACTTTTATTTCAAGCCTAGTGATAATATAAAGAACATGGAGAAGATATTCCATAGTTTAAGTTGTTGTTGTGTGGTTATTTTTTTAAGCATTCAAGCAGCAGTATTTAATAAAAATTAGTTCCCCTGATTCAGTATTTCTCTCCTCTCTATATGTACTCAAGACTGCAAATTTAACAATCTATTTGATAATAACCCAGTTTTACATGTGAAACTGACTGCTATATTTTTTTTTCTAAACTGTTTCAAATAAGTTACTTGCATAACCACTTTTAACTGAGGCCTTTAACTCTCTGAGTTGGTATAACAACAGAAGGCTAAATTCTTCCTTCCCTGTACAAAGAGTAGCTTTACACTGCTTTTATAAATTTGTAATCTATTTTCTGTCAAACATAATGTTTTGGCCACTCTAAACAGCACTATTGTGCTAAGAAAGCGTAATAAGATAGCAATTAATTGTGTGATTTGGAATTATTTTAAAATTCTTGTACTTAAATAAGTCCTGGGATTATAAGATACTAGGTTTCATAGTAGTTTTAAAAGAAGAAAAGGAACTAGAAAACAAATAAATAAACAAAACCCCACCACACCTGGATTCTTTCCATATGTTGTCCTTATTCCTTGATAGCTATTTCAAATTGGAAATTTTGAGCCAATAGTTTTTCCTGAACCTTACATTTACTTATGGTCTGAAAACATTTTTCTTCCTCTTTCGTTCTTTGTATTCCTTAGGAGGTGAGGCAAGGAGAAGAGATGCAAGCCAAAGCAAGGCATTCATACGTACGTGTAAGAAAGAGTGTCAGTTATTCTGTTACAGAAACATACTGAAGTGAAATCTGTGGCCACTAGATCTCTGGCCACAGATTCCATGGAGCCACATAAATCTCTTGCCTTTTATTATTCAGAGCACAATCTTCATTATTTTCCTAGTATTTTGAAGGACCAGTATATGTTAAATGTATAATGTCAGAACACTGCCTGACCTACAATGTGCTGAGGCCCTTTCAAATCGGAATATAATCGGAATCATAGAATGGTTTAGATTGGAAAGGACCTGTAAAGATCATCTAGTACCTCACCCTACTGATTCTGTTATCTGTGCCCAATTCACAGCTAGAAGCCAAGATATGGCTGGAGGAGTGGAACTCACAGACCTAGGTTAAACTCTCAGATGCCTTGAATAATACATGGACAAAACTGTATTTTAGAACTAGCTTCACACACACACACACACACGCACACACACACAATCACAAAAAGCCACAAAAATCCCCAAACCAAGACAAAACCAACTAATCAAAAAAAGGCAAACAAACCAAACCAAAATAACAACAAAACCCAAACAAATAACCAAATAATAATAATAAAAACCCTAAACCAGTATGCTATACAGAAACAGCAGTTCCTTATTCAACTAACTGAAAATGCCTCTCATTTTTTTGAGGTTTGTATCTTGGTCATATTTTCCTTCACTGACACTGTTGGTAAGAAAAATTTGTCTTTTCTAAGAGAATTTTGCAGCATGAATCTTCTGCTGTTTACCTAATGATTTTATTTAGATTTAGATTCAGATTTAGATTTATGTGGATTTGGCACAAATTCTAATAACTTCTCATTATATAAAGTTGTACACAATCATTGATATTTTACTGGCTTTCACACTACCTGGACTACACAACCTTTGCTACTTTGAAAAAGATGGGGAAGCTACAGCTGATAAAACTGCAATTGTCTTGCTTAGAAGTTGTAGTCGAAACCAGCACGTTACTGCAAGCTTCCAAGATTGCACTATCTCCATATATGCTTCTGGGCGTAATTCAGGGTGTTAATATTTAATTGCACCTTAATACACTGAAGGCTTTAGGGCTTAGCTGCTTGCAAGACTCTTTCCCTTGGTATTAATACAACAATAGACATCAGTTCAGGTAATACGATTCCAGGTCCCTGGATATGCACATTTTGGACGTAAAGTGAACTATTTCCAGTAAAGACTGTCCAGATTTGTAATTTCCTGATGAATCTTCCAGCCAGCTATTTTTATTCAGCATTTAGCCTGAAACAGACTGTGACCTTTACCTATACAATGTTTTATACTGGGAGAGTAGTTTGCAATATTTTTGTCAGCATGTTTGCATTTTTTTTAATAGTCTATCCACACACGGCTTATACAACAGAGCTGCCAAACAGGGTTGGGTAAAAGGACAGAAAGGCAGTAATATACTTTTGATTTGCTCAAATCACCTCAAAGCTTCCATTTAATTATTGTAAACCTTCCCTTTCACCCCAGTCATCTCCTCTCATCGTAGTGGCAAGTGAATTCTTCTCCGGCAGGAAAGACATCTTCCATTTCCTTAGCTTTTCTTTCCACCTCAACATCACCATCTCAGACCCAGTAAACTCTTTCCAGCCTTCCACATCCACCACGTGTTCTGCTAACACTGCCTACTTCCCCGGAAAAGCTGTCTCTGCCAGGCTCTGCCAACAGCCTTTTGACTAAAATGATTCTACATAAACTTTTCCATTCTTTCCAGCGTAAGTACTGATGATAGCTGGTTGTGCCAGCACTACACACGTGTGTGCATGTATTTAATTACACATATTCATCAATTATTGCTCCAGGTCCCAAAAGAAAAATATTGGAACATCCTACTGCCATCTGGGATAACAGCATGGAACTTTTGACAGCCGTTTCCCACTGGAAGAGAGTCTAAAGGCCTAAAGGGTTTTTAATACTTCAATTAAAATACTCTCCTCATTTAAACAAAAAGACAGACACCCGAACTCAGAATTTAACAGATGTTAAATCCCTTTACCCCGAAGAATTCTGGAGCTATAATACAAATCCCAGTTTGCCACATCCAAGAACAGACCTACAGGTGTTGAAGAACCTGCTTAGGAGAGGAGTGGTGTGTCTCAGAGTGCTTTCTAAGTTTCTTTATTGTATGGACCATAAGACTGGGAAATTGATGTTCCTGATTTCGTAAACATTGACAGCAATGAAAAAAGTTCCTTGTCGTAATCCAGTTAGAGCTCAACTCAGTGAGAATATCAGAGCATCAGTTATCCTCAAGGAATTTCTTGACTCATTTGATAACTGTACGTGGTCAAATGATTTAGCTTCCCAGTGAATTTGCACAAATTGAGCCTCTTAATTAGATAGGTATTAATCAATTACCTGTGTCATCATAAGTTATGTAAGACATCTACTTTGAAGCATCTTGGTGATAGGGTATAATGGCAGCCTTCATGGCTTCTTCAGATACTTTAGCTAGCACTTCAGAGTTTCACAGATACTTTAATCTGAAAAAGTAAAGTAAAAAAAAATACGTCTTAGGTCTGCAAGTATACCACAAGATGTGCTCCTGGTCAAGCAATCTGAAGAGAATATTCTGAGGATAGTAGATTGATCCAATCCACAAAATCGCGGATTCTTCCTATATGTTTTAAAGGCATAACAAAGAAAGTGAAGCATCACCAGCAATTTTGTCTAACTGGGCACTAATACTGCCCTCCGGAAAGCCCTATTTCTTTGTGTTGACTCTGTAAGTACACAAGTGGAATCCAAAGACTCAGGTTAGATTCCCATTCTTGTTCACATTTCATGGTGAGAATTAACCATTAGAATCAGGATTCACACAGATCAGCAGGATGAGCAGGGTATTATCTAAAAGTAGGGTGATAGCTATTTCTTATTGTCAGCCATGAACTCTCCTTGGAAGAGGCATTTAGCTGTGTCAGTCATTTCTCACAAAATGCACCTGCACGATCCAAATTAAATTCTTCTTACTTTTGGAGAAGGGATTTAAAGACAGATCTCCTAAGCTGCTTGATTATTACACTTGAATTTAAGGTTCTGTTCTCATAATCTTACCCAAAGCTCTTCCCCTCTATAAATCATAGTCATTGGGTCAGAGAGACATGAAAATGGCTCAACACAAGTTTGTACTCTGATGCATATTTGATTATTTTAGAAAATAGTAGGGTCCTGAACAGAAAAGAATATGCAGAACACACTCTGGATGTCTTCTTCACAGTGCAGGAATGTTCTGAGAATTACCTATCCCTGTATGTAAAGTGGAGACAAACAAAAATATATTAAAAAGTACAACTATAAAAAAGAAAGTAGCAAGTATAAATTTGATCATTTAATATGCATTTACAGCATCAACAGTGACAGGTCTCTCATATGATAATAATGTTAATCTGCCTGCATCTTATTCAGCTAGGAGTCTTTTCTTGGATAAGTGAGTTGGTCTTTTTATCTACCATGGAAATTGGGTTATGGACTTTCCTACTGAGAAGGCATAGAGTGCATAGAGTTACAGTCCAGTCTGGGTTTATATCTCCTCAAAATTGCACAGAATTGCCTGTACCTGAAATAGCCATCAGCAGAGAAAGATAAAAACGAATTGCTAGATCCTCAAGAAGGCTATAAAGAGGACAATTAGTATAGACCAAGGAAATAGAGTCTTGTTGGTATCTGTGACCTACTTCATGATCTTTTTTATCCTGACACTTGCTAATGATATTTTTAGTGGGAAACTCTCTTCATTCTTTTAACCTTTGCAGTTCCAGTGTGGTGCAAATCACTGTGTCTGTGGGAAGAAAGTTCACTGAAAATCAGAAAAATCTCTTGTGGCAAAGGAAAGAAAATCACAGTAGTTTTGGAAGCAGTCACAGAAAGTTGAGTGGGTTTTTACTGTGCAGGAAATCCTATTTTATACTAGCTCAGAAAGCATAAACTTTCTATTGAGAGGGTAACAAAATTTCTCAGGAAGCCCACAAAAAGTTAGAAAAAGTAAGTGCTATAGAGACATCAAATACAGCATGCTGGTGTATAGGAGGATGTCTGAGATTGTGATGTAAGAAATTCTGAAAAATATAGAAGAACAAATCTGTGGAATTTCCACCATTTGGATTGTGTATATTACTGAAATACATGAAACCTAATGAGGAGAGGTAGAAGAGAAAATTAAGACCTGTTGTTAAGCCAACAAATAATATTTCACCAAAGGTGAACAGAGTAAGCAAAACACAGTCCTTTAAACTCTTTCAGTGGCATATGTTGATTGCGAATTCAAATGACACCATTGTGAAATTAGACATTAACTTAAAAACCAGTAATACTGGAGTGAAAATGAAAGATTTATTTATACTAGTGTTACTTTGTCAGTTTAATTATTAAGAATGAAATCCACGTATAAAATGAAGTAACTAATATTGCTAAAAAAGGCTGGAATATTAAGTGTTCTGTTACCACGATCAATAATGAAAATGAATAAACAGATTAATATGCACAAAGCTAGCCTACTATCAAAACCAGAAAAGTGCAAGAAATCAAATAAAATCAATCACCTCAGCTTTGATTTATGCATTCTCACTGACCCTTTGTTGTTGTATTTTGCCTGGATCTACATGACACAAGCAACTAACTACCAGTAAATGCAGTGCTACTAAGGGATAAAAAAAGACTGTGTTTTCAGTCAACATGATTGCCCTGTTATGTATTAAGGTCCCAAAAGAACAAAACTCACAAGTGTTAGAATATTCTACTACTACTCATAATCCAGTAAAGTAATATTAAGTCTGACTTCATCCCACATAATACCTATTTTTGAATAGCTCACATTTAAGTTCCTGTCTGATTTTTGGCTGATCTGTTACTGTGCATGATAATAATTTCAACAATTAAGAATTTACAGTTTTATTTGCATGCTTATTTCCGGTAACATTGGTGCCTTCCTTTCCATGATCCCACCATCAAGCTTCTCGTATAGTACCCAAAGTTTCATAGTTGTAGCCTGGCATAATGGAGGTAGTAATTCAGGAGAATTAGCTAAAAAAAAAAGTTTACCTAATTTACAAGGAGCATGTAAATAATTAGCAGCATAAGAACGATGGTTAAAATTTCTGAACTATAGCTATGATACTGTGGTACTGAACTACAGCACCGGTTGCTGACGTGATTGTCTACATGCTTATTCTTCCACTTAATCAAGATTCGTTGTTGTTCCTAAGCCTCCCTGAAGAGCCTGATTTGCTGTGTTCTGAATACATGACCTCCAGACTGAGCTGAGTGTGTGTTTTCTCACTGAAACCTGTGAAGTTTCAGGCTCTGAGCCCAAGGGTTGCTACTCTGAACTTTTCTTTTCTTTTCTTTTCTTTTCTTTCTTTTTCTTTCTCTTTTCTTTTCTTTTCTTTTCTTTTCTTTTCTTTTCTTTTCTTTTCTTTTCTTTTCTTTTCTTTTCTTTTCTTATCTTTTCTTTCTTTCCTTCTCCTTTCCTTTCCTTTCCTTTCCTTTCCTTTCCTTTCCTTTCCTTTCCTTTCCTTTCCTTTCTTTCCTTTCCTTTCCTTTCCTTTCTTCCCTTCCTTTCCTTTCCTTTCCTTTCCTTTCCTTTCCTTTCTTTCCTTTCCTTCCTTTCCTTTTCCTTTTCCTTTTCCTTTTCCTTTTCCTTTTCCTTTTCCTTTTCCTTTCCTTTTCCTTTCCTTTTCCTTTCCTTTTCCTTTCCTTTTCCTTTTCTCTCTCTTCTTCTCTTCTCTTCTCTCTTCTCTCTTCTCTTCTCTTCTCTTCTCTTCTCTCTCTTCTCTTCCCTTTCCCTTTCCCTTTCCCTTTCCCTTTCCCTTCCCTTTCCCTTTCCCTTTCCCTTTCCCTTTCCCTTTCCCTTCCCTTCCCTTCCCTTCCCTTCCCTTCCCTTCCCTTCCCTCCCCTCCCCTCCCCTCCCCTCCCCTCCCCTTCCCTTCCCTTCCCTTCCCTTCCCTTCCCTTCCCTCCCTTCCCTTCCCTTCCCTTCCCTTCCCTTCCCTTCCCTTCCCTTCCCTTCCCTTCCCTTCCCTTCCCTTCCCTTCCCTTCCCTTCCCTTCCCTTCCCTTCCCTTCCCTTCCCTTCCCTTCCCTTCCTTCCCTTCCCTTCCTCCCTTCCTTCCCTTCCCCTTCCCTTCCCTTCCCTTCCCTTCCCTTCCCTTCCCTTCCCTTCCCTTCCCTTCCCTTCCCTTCCCCTCCCTCCCTTCCCTTCCCTTCCCTTCCCTTTCCTTCCCTTCCCTTCCTCTTCCCTTCCCTTCCCTTCCCTTCCCTTCCCTTCCCTTCCCTTCCCTTCCCTTCCCTTCCCTTCCCTTCCCTTCCCTTCCCTTCCCTCCCTTCCTTCCCTTCCCTTCCCTTCCCTTCCCTTCCCTTCCCTTCTCCTTCCCTTCCCTTCCCTCCCTTCCTTCCCTTCCCTTCCCTTCCCTTCCCTTCTCCTTCCCTTCCCTTCCCTTCCCTTCCTTCCCTTCCCTTCCCTTCCCTTCCCTTCCCTTCCCTTCCCTTCCTTCCCTTCCCTCCTTCCTTCCCTTCCTTCCCTTCCCTCCCTTCCCTCCCTCCCCTCCCCTCCCCTCCCCTCCCCTCCCCTCCCTTCCCCTCCCCTCCCCTCCCCTCCCCTCCCTCCCCTCCCCCCCTCCCCTCCCTCCCCTCCCCTTCCTTCCCTCCCTCCCTCCCTCTCCTCTCCTCTCCTCTCCTCTCCTCTCCTCTCCTCTCCTCTCCTCTCCTCTCCTCTCCTCTCCTCTCCTCTACTCTCCTCTCCTCTCCTCTCCTCTCCTCTCCTCTCTCTCCTCTCCTCTCCTCTCCTCTCCTCTCCTCTCCTCTCCTCTCCTCTCCTCTCCTCTCCTCTCCTCTCCTCTCCTCTCCTCTCCTCTCTCCTCTCCTCCTCCCTGGTCCCTGTCCTGTACTTTTTGTGTAGAGACAAATCGTATGGGGAAAAAGTCCTTGTTGAAGACATGTGAAACACCATTGCAAAAATTCAGCAATCTAAATGACTGAGTTCCAGAGCCTAGGAAACATACTCCAGCATTGTTTAATTTACTCATATAGATGTACCCATGGGTGTTAAAATGAAATCTAACTAATCTTAAAATACATGGGACTGCTACATTGAACTGAACCAGATACTTGATCTTCAAGGATGGCAACTTCATGGCACAAGAATGACAAACCAAGTAACTAGTTAAGTTCTGTCCATCTGCATGTAAAGGCTCTAGAAATAGTGCTGGCCATCAGGACTAAATAGCACAATATCATCAAACTTCTAGCAGAAGTAAATGGATACATAGATGACCATTGAGAACATGGCCACAGACATTCCTACTATAATATCGTAGGCATGTGTTTACCACCATGAAAATGCCGTTTTATGGCTGCAGTACAGTCCCACTATTAATTCATACAAACTCTTGTAACAGGTTTAAAAAAAAAAGGTACCTAGGAAGAACGGTTTTATAACAGTTCACAAACGACTACGAGGTGCAAAGACTAAAATGCTGGATAAGTGGGCAGTCCTTGGGATAACTGTGCTTAAGCAAGATAAATGTGAGCCACTCAGAGTCTGACTTCAGCCATTTCCCCATTTTTCTTAACTATAATTAGTAGTTAATCAAGCTAAAGTTAGGCTGTGCTTCTGTATATCCAAGTTAGAGACACTAAACATTTGCCTAAGCAATGTGATGCCTTTTATTATAACATAAGCATCTCTGGAACCTATAGATTAAACAATCCCATATGTAAATGCACTGGCTGTTAATCTGGAACTAACAGTCCAAACGGGCTTCCTAACACATGCGCAGACAGCCGTGCTCACTACATGGGCCAGCAGTCACAGACATTTTTATTAAAAATCATGGCCAAGAATTCTAGTCATTTTTGACATCATGGGATGTCAAACAGTTGACAAATGGTTCTGAAACACTTTTCCAGGAAGTGAAAAATCTGGATTCAGTCCGTTGCTCTTCATAACGTTTTCCAAACCAATAACTTTCATCTCTCATTTACTGAAGTTGTGTCATTAGGGCAGTGTGACAAAAAAGTAAGATTCAACAGGTTAGTGAGAGGACAAGAAAAAACAGCATAAGATTCTGTAGTACGGTAATCTGGAAAATTCCCAGTGAAGTTGTTACTCAGGTTTCTGAAGCTTTGCAGAGCTTCAGAGCTCTACAAACAAATTACGCAAAGTGTCTTTAACATGAAGTATATGAATGCATGCAAAAATGTACAAATAGGGATTAAAATATAAGACCCTTCAGTTACAAAGGCACGTTGTCAGTAAGGTTACAAAAGTAGGGAGCTTTTCTGTCTTCCCTGTGCCCACAGTTCTTGCTTTGTGTTGACCTTTTTTTTGTTTGGTTGGTTGGTTTTGTCTTAGCTTCAGGATTTTTTTGTGGGTTTTATAATATATTTTTCATGAAGCAAATGAAAAAATACACAGGTTTGTCCATCTATTATCCAAGATATTTGAGAATTAAACCTTGGTCTATTAGTTCCACTCCTCCAGCCACATCTTGGCCTCTAGCAGTGAATTTGGACACAGATCATACAATTATAGAATCATACAATTGTTAGGGTTGGAAGGGACCTTTGAAGATCTGCTAGTTTTAACACCCCTCCATGGGCCGGGACACCTTCCACTAGATCAGGTTGTTCAAAACCTCATCCAACCTGGCCTTGAATGCTTCTAGGAATGGGGTATCTACACCTTCTCTGGGCAACCTCTTCCAGTGTCTAGCCACCCTCATGGTGAAGAATTTCTTCCTTATATCTAATCTAAATCCACCTTCTTTCAGTTTAAAGCCATTACCACTTGTCCTATCACCACATGCCCTTATAAAAGTCCCTCTGCAGCTTTCTTGTAGGCACCCCTTAGGTACTGCAAGGCTGCTCTAAGGTCTCCTCGGAGCCTTCTCTCTCCAGGCTGAACAACCTCAACTTTCTCAGACTGCCTTCGTAAGAGGCTCCAGTCCTCTGATCATCTCCATGTCCCTCCTCTTGATTCACTCCAACACTCCTGTACTCACTCTTTCTTGTGTTGGGGGCCCCAGAGCTGGACACAATATCCCAAGTGGGGTTTCACAAGAGTAGAGTAGAGATGCAGAATCACCTCCCTTGACCTACTAGCAACACTTCTGATATAGGCCAAGATACGGTTGTCTTTCTGGGCTGCAAGTGAACATTTCTGGGTCACGTTCAGCTTCTCATCATCCAACACCTCCAAGTCTTTCTCTGCAGGGCTGCTCTAATTCCATTATCTGCCCAGCCCGTATTTGTGCTTGGGATTGCCTCATTCCATGTGCAGGACCTTTCACTTGACCGTGTTGAACTTCATGAGGTTTGCACAGGCCCACCTTTCAAGCTTGTTAAGGTCCTTCTGGATCCCTTCCTTCCAGCATGTCAACAGCACCACACAGCTTAGTGTCATTGCAGACTTATCCCACTGTTTGTGTCACCAACAAAGACATTAAACAGCATCAGTTCCAACACCGACCCCTGAGGAGCACCACTCATCACTGACCTCCACTTGGACATCAAGCTGTCGACAGCAACTCTTTAAATGCGACCATCCAGCCAATTCCTTATCCATCAAGTGGTCCATTTGTCCAATGCATGTCTCTCCAATTTAGAGACAAAGATGTTGTGTGAGACAGTGTCAAATGCTTTGCACAAGTTCAGGTAGATGATGCTAGATGCTCTTCCCTCTTCCACCAACACTGCAATCCAATTGTAGAAGGCAACCAAATTTGTCAATCAGGATTCACTCTAAGTGAAGTGGTGTTGGCTGTCACCAGAGTGGCTGGAATTCCTTTGTGCTGCTTTTCAGGTACTCACCTGCTTACTTGTAATCCTTCTTCAGGCTCTGGACATCTATTGCTGGCACTGGCATTAAACGGTTAGGAATGGGATGAATTGAGGTTGTCCTTCCCAGGCAACTTGAGTTTAAAGCCTTCTGCACCATCTTGGCAAGTCTATGACTGAAGATACTCTTCTCCTTTGACAGATGGACCCCAGAAGCCCCAAGTGAGCAAGTGCCATGGTCTCAGTAACTGAACAGCACAGACAAATAATGTGGAAAAGAGTTGAGTAGAAAATGAACTGAGACAAGATGGTCATTGACAAGGAGACCATGCTAATCATGGTATGAGATCATAAATAGCACAGAAACACTTAACATTTGGCAGCAGTTTACTGTTAAATAAGGGAAAGAATCAGGGAATAACACATTAGGGAATGTTACTGAATCTCTGACGCTGAATGTCTGGTAAAAGAGCTATTTAGTCTTAGAGCATGAAAATTGCTGCACTGGATGTAATTTGAGGTCCAGTTTTCCTAGAATCCTGCTATGTATTGTTGCTGGGAGACCTACATTTGTTTCAGAGGACAAAAAGAAATACTGATTAAGACAGTTCTCAGCAAATCTGTCTTAGAAACAGTTTTTTTCTCCATAATTAGTATCACTGTAAATTCTGAGGGTATAGTTTAGAAAACCGAGCTAGAGAAAAAAAAAAAATAATAATTATTTTTCTGTTCGAACTCACCTGTTTAAAATACACATTTTTCATGTTACATTTATTCTTTCATACAAGTGTTTTCTCTACGCACCCACAAGATGGCACCAGAAGCATGAATAAAGTTCAGTCTTGTGAATGGCCACACATCTCAGCATTTTTGTTTTCTCTCCAAGTTTGTCTCCAAAGTGACAAAGATGCAATGTGTATGGCACAAACCCACAAACCTGAATTTGACAGACAGTTTGAAATGACACATAGTTTTTATAAAGAGTAAAGGCAGTACTCATCTCAATTTGATTCAGATAGGTATTTTGTTGCATACTAGGCCAATATTTAAAAATATCTCTTTCTTATATATCTTGTATCTATATTTCTATATTTCATATATATTTTTAAAATAGATTAATTATTTAAAAGTGTACGCTAATTCCCAGGGAAGATCATTCGAGTTCACTGCTTGATATTCTTTTAAAGAGTGATAGACATTTTATTAAATAGCCAAAAGTTCCATCATTTTAAAGGATCTTTCAAGGTCAACAGAAGTTAACATCACTTTAAATGGGTTTCAGACTAAAAGGGAAACAGTTTATAGTATGGCTACTACTGACAAATTTGGAGCTGAAGATAATTTGCTTAGTTTCTACTTTTTGTTTACTAAAACTAAAATAACACTTCAGTTTCTGTAGCAATATAAAGCATATAATGAATGTTTGTATTACTCTTCTCTGGGAATCTTGCACATTAAAGTAAGTTATTTGCAAATTGAAATAAGGTCCTTAAGACATATTTATCCATTAGTATCTGTAATAGAGATATTAAAATAAGGATTCCTGTAAAATCTTCAAGCAGATTTAACCATAAAATTTGTAGAGAAATTTAGCTTTTACAAAGGAATAGTTATCTACCCTTGTAAAACCAAGGTAAATAATTAAGTTGCACAAATAATCTGATTTACTTCAGAACTCAGATGCATGTCCTTTCTTCTTACAAATGATACACTTTACATGCCTAATAAAAGTATGTATGAGATGTATGAAGCAAAATAAGATAAGAAGAGAAAACATAATAATTTCATATTGAAAACAAGCAGAGGTAATTTT
Source organism: Columba livia (assembly GCF_036013475.1). Taxonomy (NCBI): domain Eukaryota; kingdom Metazoa; phylum Chordata; class Aves; order Columbiformes; family Columbidae; genus Columba; species Columba livia. The sequence continues at coordinate 42,835,390 of NC_088602.1, read as the reverse complement.
AAACCTTAAGTCACAGCACACTGCAAATGCCAATAATATATAGATAATATTATTTGCCATGGCTGCCAAAAATAAAGAGAAGCATATAGTAAATCACAAATATGTTCTACTAAGGCCTACATGCTGAGTGAAATAATTTATCCTTCTCTTCCAAAAAAATCACAGGGAAACATAAAAGGGCAAGTCTTGAGTTCTCATGAGACACAGTTGAGTTTAGTATGATTCGTTGTGCAAAGAGTACATGTAAGTTGTTATATAGCAAATATTCTGTTTTCCTTGAAGTTGGAATAAGCCAAACTGACAGTGTGTTTCTAGTGAGTTTAAGTACTATTTAAATGGTGTATTAAGTAAAAAAGCATTGGGCCCAATCCTCTAATCTGTTAACGTGTGACAATCTCCTTGACTGCAGAGGTGCTGCATGTGAAATAGTTACAGACATCCTAATCCCTTAAATCCAGCTCACGAGAGTTCGTGAACATATTCTCAGACAAATTACATCTTTCAAAATTTGATTTAGTCATATTTTAGTTTTCTGTCTTGAACTAAACAAAGCTTTAGTATTCTAGTATTGTTGTTTTTTTTTTTTTCCTAATTATTAGTTACTACATCATATTCCATCATCAGTAATTCTTATTTTTTAATCTAATCTTATTTTTTAATTTCTGTTGTCTAAAATTATGGTAAAAATTTCCAGAATGAAACTTGGTTAGATAATAATCTGAGTTTAACATTGAATTGCAGATAATTTCACTAAACTGAGAGAAAGGTGTAAATTGTACTCAAAATTCTTACTGGTATAGCAGAAATCAGAATATAGACCTAAGTGCCATAGATTTCTTGAACTGCTGGAGAGAGTCCAGCGCAGGGCAACAAAGATGATTAAGGGAGCGGAGCATCTCCCTTATGAGGGAAGGTTGAGGGAGCTGGGGGTCTCTTTAGCTTGGAGGAGACCTCATTAATGTTTATAAATATGTAAAGGATGAGTGTCACGAGGATGGAGCCAGGCTCATCTCGGTGACAACTAATGATAGGACAAGGGGCAATGGGTACAAAATGGAACGCAAGAGGTTCCACTTAAATTTGAGAGGAAACTTCTTCACAGTGAGCATGTCAGAGCACTGGAACAGGCTGCTCGGGGAGGTTACGGAGTCGCCTTCTCCGGAGACATGCAAAACCCACCTGAACACATTCCTGTGTAACTTCATCTAGGTGTTCCTGCTCTGGCAGGGGGATGGGACTAGATGATCTTTCAAAGTCCCTTCCAATCCCTAACATCCTGTGATTCTGTGATTCTGTGAAAAGGTTCATTTCTGTTTCTGGGAAAGCAGCATTGTTTTTTACTGTGCTAGTTAGTTATAAGAAATCTCAATCTTTTTGCACTTTAACTCAGCTGGGATCCTCCTGATCAGTCCCACTGCAAGGGACATGTTATAGAAAATACTATCAGCTTTCTGCACATTTTTAACAATGACAATGAGAGTATGCTGAGTGACATCATAAAGGGTGTGCTTCTGAAGAGAACATATGATTTTCATTTTGTCAGTCTCTAGAGTTCATATATGAACAGCACAGTGAATACCACTTCCTGTTGCATTTTTTGACATAGATGGAAATAATTTTAAAAAAAATGCTTAATCTTTCAAAAGCATTATACATAAGTCCAAATCCATAGCATGTATAAACTTATGTACAAAAACTAGTGTCAAACAATGAGAATGCAAATTCAAGTATGCAAAACCTAGGAAACAACAGAATTAAGGTTTACCTTTCCCTTAAACATCTCTGTTCAATAAGATGCATATTAGGCGTATGTCTGTAACTGCATTTCACTTTCTTCTAGTGCACTACTTCCCTACTTGGCACACAGGATAGATGGCAATGACAGACTGTTACCATTTTCTCCCCTGTTTAATGTATACCACTCATGCATAATTTCTACATTTTATTCAAGATACATAATGAAAGCAAAATTACATATATCCTGATATTCTCACTCTCCCATACTCTTCTTATTGTTAGAGTATTTAAATGCTTCATATCTACTGTGCAGCATAGTTATCCAACACCCTTTTGGTGCTGGAAGAAGAGCTTGTCAACCTTTCCCAGTGTTACATGCGGTTAACTCTTAACTTCCTTTTGGGAATTTGTTTTGGATGTAAAGCTCTGTAGAATGAGACACTCTGGTGTTGCTCATGATGCAAAGTTTTCATTTATCTGCTTAAAACATGTAATATAATCACATCCAGAATATCTTGTATTTGTCAAAATCTGTCATTCCAGTATTGTTTACACATTATTCAGTTTTCAAATCTGAAATGGTTACACCGTCAGACCTCTCCGAGAACATAAGAAATTCAGGAGATATCCTTTTGTTTAAATACCAGGTACCAGATGTCACAGCAAGTAAACTATACCTCAGCTGCCTGTGGGTTAGCAAATTCCCTGTGTTCAACATTGCTTAGATTAATTGGCATGCCATTTGCTCTTGCTGCTATTTGCACTGCAGGACAGGGAACAGGTAGAGAACAGCCTCAGCTATGCAATTTCATCAAAGACTACTAAAAATAAAGCTTTGTTTTTAACAGCTATAGCAATTAAAACCAAAACAAATCAAAACACCCAAACCTCAAATTATTCATTTATAAATCAAAACTGATGTTACATATTCTTACAAAACTTCTCACTCTCAAGAGGATAAATTGTATATACAATAACAATTTCAAATGGGAATAGTCCTGGTAATCTGAATCAACTAGAAAAGTTTGATACGAATCTATTTAATTTGAGTCAGTTTGTTCAAGGTCTAGAGGACTCAAATAACTCTTTTTCTCTAACATCAGTTGTAAACTGAACATGTGAAACTGTAGTTTCTATGCTCTACAAAGCATTAAATTTCTCATTTTCAGTAATAATTCCAGTGTATCCTCCTGTTTGCTAGTAGCATCACAGAGCAGAATGATAATATTACATTATTATTCTACAGAAATGTGGGAAAATAAATGTAATGTTTATTTTCAGACTTTGAATTGTGTAACCTGAAATGTAAAAAACTTGAAATTGCAAGGATTATATAACCTGAGATGTGGTGCTAGTTCTACCTGTTGGAATCAGGATGAAAACCAGCCTGGAACTGGGAAATTTCTGTGAAAAAAAAAAAAAAAAAAAGTAGTAAACAAATATCAAATTTCTTCAGGAAGAGGAATTCTGATTTTTTAATGGCTAAATGCCATTTAACTTTAAAATTGTTTATTTATTTATGACATTAGGAACAAGAAGCTAATGGTTCCAACTCCAGTGTCACAGTGTTTTGCTGCCAAGGTAGATCTAAATGCTGTGCCCATAATGCAGCTTCATTACAAGAGTGGGAAAAGACTCAGAAAGGCAGTCTAAAAGCCTCAGAAAAGTTTTACAGCCAGATGTTTGACAGCAACAGCTGTCTCTTGCTGAGCTAGTTTTCCACAACACTCAGGCATCAAGCAGCAGAAACTGTCCCGCACAGCAGTGCAAGATAGACAATAGCCCAGGTCAGCTTCGATAAAATAGAAAACCTTCCACTCAACAGGACTGGATGGATCATGTGCTACTTGCACAGTTCATTGCAACATCCTACACCTTTTCCTTCAGGGTTTGAGGGCCATGTTCAATCCTGTAACTTCTACTCTTTTGGGTAATTCAATGAGAAAGGGTAACCTCTGCCCACTTTTGACCTTTGAAATGTCTCTTCCCTATTAGCTTTCCTGCATCATCCTTTGAAACAGTTTTGCAGCCAAACAAACAGTTAGTTTGCCTCCAAATCTCACATTTCTGAGTTCACATTCCACTTCATTTTTTTGTCCTCATCACTTCAAATAGCTGTTGAGTGTTGGTGCCCTCAGAAGATAAAAAACTTCAGTGAGCCAGAGAAATCTGTGTTTTTTGTGTGTCTACCATGAACATAAATTGGAAATTCCCCATGAATAAAAAAGGAAGAATGAGCTGTGTGGTTCAATACATCACTACTGCTGTGCTAAGAACATTCCTTACCTGAGACCTCTAGACTCAGAAAAATCCTTGTTCTATTTCCACTCTGGACACAGTATTTCCCACAGTTGTTCATCACATACCTACCTAGATAAACTGACTTGTAACCTTGACATGATTGTCTCAAGCCCAAGGTCTTTCTAATGTGAACAGAGAATAATCTGTTGTCATCCCTTGCCACTCCTGATTTTATAGACTTTTATCATATGTCTTCTAAGTAATATTTTTTAGATTAGATGTTCTTAGTCTATTCAGTCATTCCTTGTACTGAAACTATTCTGTATTTTGCTGTATTTCTTTGTTTTTTTGTTTTTTTTTGTTTTTTTTTCAGATCTATTGCATACTTTTTTAGAATCAGAACTGTTTATGTAATTGAAGGTGTGGGAAAGCCAACTTACAGCGTTATGGTGGCTTGTGTTTTGTTCTGTCTTTTTCTCCTAGTAGTTCCTAACATTTTATTTGTTTTTCTAACCACTGGTATTATTAAACTGGTGTTTTTCGGGGAACGTGTTTTTACAACCCCCAGATACCACTCTAGGGAGGTAATGATTAGTTTAGAACCTATAATTTTATGTGTGTGATTAGGATTGTTTTTCTCCCACGTACATCACTTTACATTTATTTACACTTAATTTCATTTGTCACTTCATTGCCCTTTCAGTCTTACACAGTCTTTTTTCAATTCTTCACCGTCAGCTTTCATCCTTACTATCCTGAATAATACAGTATTGTTGGCAACCTTTTTCTTTTTAGTGATCTCCTTCTTTCCAGGTCAATGATGAATATGTTTTATAGTACAGACCCCTGCTTACCAACACTAATAATCTGTCTCCACTTCAAGAACTGACAATTTATTCCTACTTGTGTTTTCTTTCTCTTAACCAGCCATTTACCTATGCAACAAATGGCTTTGCTCATGCCATCTAATTTACTTAAAAGCTTTGTGTGAGAGACTTTGTCCAAATGTTTTTTGAAGTGTATGTAAACTAAATAGTTTTCCCCTCATCTTTTGAAACCTGTTAAAAAAATTGAAGTCCAATTTTCCACACTGTGATCTTCAGCATCTAAGGCTCTTTAAAGTGAAAAGCCACATGAAACTTAGTAATTCAGATATTTCATCCTTCAGTTCCTCTAGATCTCTTAGGTGAATAACATCTGGTCCTGGAAAGTCATTACTGTTCATTCGTCATTTTTTTTCCATAAGCTGTCCTACAGTAACACAGTACCAGACAGATCCTTGATAAGTCTCCTGCTGAGAGTGGCTCCCTAATGGGACACACCTCTCCCCTTTTTCTTCTGCAGGGATCATCATTGCAGCCTCTCAACAATGACCTCTTCTGACTTATTCGTTTTTAGCACTCTTATATGCTGATTATAAACTGGCCATACAGACTTCCTGATTCGTATGTGTGTAAAAAAATAATGTTATTTTTGTTTTGTTTTAGCACTTGTTCTTTCTTTTTAATTACTGTTTTATGTTTTCAGATTTTATAATCCCTTCTCTTTTCTTTTAAAAGGATGTGAGGATATGAACTGAGCTTTTTGAAGGATGCTTTATTGTTTCTGGAAACCTCCCTTATACTACTATTTGGGCTTTCAACTTCCTTCCTTAATCTTCTGTTAACAGATAATTTTAATTGGACCTATGTTTCCCATTGTTATCCTTCACTAATGCTTATATTTCTTATAAGGATGTAATTATCTTGGTTGTTCATTAGGGTTTTTTAGAAATCTTCATTTTCACATAGTTACCCATTCTGGAGTTGATCAGAATTTACTGGTGGATATTTCAGCCTTTGTTGCTTGTATAAAGATGCTGGATTTATGTATAAAATATAACTCTCTAGCTATGGATTTTGAACAATTTTCTCGGTAGTATTCAGCGACTAGAGACACCATGTCATGTATTGTTTTCTGTATGTCTAAAACTAGCTCAACCATGAAGTAGTTAGTGATAGTAAGTAAAAAAACATTTACTCAAAACTATATTTCCGTAGCTGAGGTATTTTGTATGTCCTGCCATGTGTCCAATCTCTCTCACCATATTTGTCAATGTATTGTCAAGTCAGTGTTATCTTCATTTTAGACTAGACAGTCCTGCTCTCCTACTACATTTATTCTAAAATTCAGGTAGATGCATGTGTAACATGCTTTTTGTTCTTTTCTCAACATATTGTCTCTATTCAAATAGCACCACTCCAGTTCATTTCATGTCTTAAGCATAAAGAACTTGTATCTTTATATATGCAAGCAGTACAGTTACCCAACTAAATGTTCTTCTGTACCTACCAACTTTACTACTGTTCTCATTTTAAAAGCTAACTTTTTATGCTATTGATTTTAAGAGCCAGGAGACTGGTTTAATTATTATTAAATTGAGCTATGTTTTTCTGTACTGACTTCTTTCAATCAAGAAACATTTTCAGTTTCTTACAGGGGAACACGATCACTTATTTCTCTTCTTTTCATATCATCAGCAGCCTCCCAAACTGCCTAGATATTTGGCAGTCTTTAAGTTGTGGAACTGAACATCCTCAACTACATAAGTTCTTAATCCAAGGCAACCACCTTGGCAGGGAGGATATCCTAGAAACCCTCATAATGGCAAGTAGCAGGCTACTTTTAAAACTGGAAGCTGCAAAACTTGGGACATACATCCTGAATAGCCATCCATAATTTTCTGATAAGGAAATGTAGGAAGAAGTCTGTCAGATATATGTACTTTGGTTTTTATGATTCACTCTTTCTGCAAGAAAAATTGAAATATTTTCTTGCAGACAACACCAGCTGTCTCTGATTTTTATGCTTTTTGTAAATCTGTGTGTGTGTGCATACATAATATTCAAGAGTTAAAAGAGGGTCCTGGACACCCTAGGGTACCTCAAAATTGCTCCAAAAATGCTCCAGTGTTTAGGCAACAACTGAAGCCTTAGTGTCTGTATTTGCTCTCCAGTCTCCACCGATAAAAAATTCTATAGCTCTGCTGATGATAAAGGGAGCTTAGATATAAACTTATATATGTTGGTCTGTGAACTACATTGTAGCCTACAGAACTTAACAGAGAAGTTATTCACTCTGGAAGGGCAGAGTAATGAATGAGCCACTATTAGAGAAGCAGTCTTATGTGTTCTAGTTTAAAGGTCCAGAGCTGGTCCCTTTTATGTTCTCTAGCTGGGCATGATTTTTCCCTCGTCGATGGTAGGCAGCAAGCAATTGCTTAATCTTCTCTGACTAGAAACCCAACAATAACTATTTGTGGCTAAATCTGACAATTACCAAGCCCATCGACCATAAAATATCAGGAGTTAACAAAGTCTACAAGTCCTTCGAAATATGACTTCTCTGACTGGCATTTCAGCTTCCAAAAATATCCGTCATACCTTTCACCTGAGGACTGTAGAATGTGTTACAAATGTCTTTTAATGTAATTTCACAGCACTTCTGTGACATAAAGGTGTTTTTACTTAAAGTTATGGAAAGCAAAATTTGTCGCCGCAGGCCACAAAGTGAATCAGTAGCAGGATTGAGACCAGAATGGCAAAACCTGGAGTCTGAGGCCTGTATTTTGTTTGCAAGATTGAAGACAATTGAAAGTATCTATGAGGAAAAGCCATATCCAGTGAAAATGTATTATTAAATACTGTTTTTCTTGTGGAAAAAAAAAAGAAAAAAAAAATTAATTGGGCCTCTGTCCTGGCTTCAGCTGGAGTAGATTCAATTTTCTTCCTAGTGGCTGGTATAGTGCTGTGTTTTGGATTTAGTACAAGAATAATGTTGATAACACACTGATTTTTTAATTGGTTTTAAGCAGTTAAGGACTTTGCAGCTTCTCATACTGGCCTGTCAATGAGAAGGAAGGGAGTACACAAGAGGTTGGGAGGAGACACAACCAGGGCAGTTGGCCCCAGCTGACCAAAGGGATTTTCTATGCCATATGACATCACACTCAGTATGTAAAAGCTGGGGGAAGAAGAAGGAAGAAGGTGACATTTAGAGTTATGACATTTGTCTTCCCAAAGATGTGACAGAGTCTGGCTTTCCTGGAGATGGCTGAGCACCAGCCTGCCGATAGGAAGCAGTGAATGAGTTGCCTGTTTTGTTTAACTTGTGTGCGGCTTTTCTTTACCTAGTAAATTGGGTTTATCTCAATGCATGACTTTTCTCACTTTCACACTTCTGACTCTCTCCCTCATCCCACTGGGCAGGAGGAGTGAGTGAGAAGTGTGGTGCTTAGTTGCTGGCTGGAGTTAAACCATGACAACATCTCTTGAAATGCACTGAATTCCTTCTTGTCAATCGAATGCTAATATCTTTACTGTTTTCCATTTTATTTTACCACATTAGGGATCTGCTGTGAACAATTTTGTTTTATATCTTGAGGTCTAACTAACTTCACAGAGGTATTAAAATATTTATTCTATTTTAAGAAAAAGGCTGTGTGGGGTCTCCCTTCCTTCTTTCCTTCCTTCCTTCCTTCCTTCCTTCCTTTAGTGTGGAAAACTAAATTGCTGAATTTCTGGTCTGTCTAGTGGGACTAGAACAGCTTAAATGCATAAGTCTATTTTGCCTTTCAAATTTTGAAATAGCAGAGATTTGAACCTGATACGAGAATGAAAGTCTAGATGGTAGAAATGGATCATGGAATTTCTGGGCAAGTAGTTGGGGATAAATATTATCCATAACATACTTTTTCTTTTTTTAAAAAATTGGCTCTGTCCTTAGTTCACTCTTTCTGATTTTTTTGATATGAATATTTTTTTCTCCAAATAAAATCTGATGAACCTAATAGAACCATCCTTTTGCATTTCTGTTTAAATCACACCCCCAATTAATTTTCCTCAGCTTCTCCCAAAAGCCATCTTCACTGTCCAAGTTGAAAATATTAGATTATTATAATAATGAGCTATGAAAAGACAAAAATATTTCTATTCTACCTTCATTATTAACATTACATATACCTTCCAGAGAATAATTTATAGCGAGTAATGTTTAGAATAGTGTTTTCTTTTTTGTATTTCTCAGTTATCTAGAACCATATTGAATTGAATTAAAATCTATATTAGTGTAAAAAACTACTAGTTGACCAATTTATGTGAACTTCTGTTATCCATCAATGCTTCTCCAAAACAGCAATCATAGGGCATATTCCATTTTCAAAATTAGAGATTCCAACTCTTTTGATTAAATGAAGGCTTAAATCAATGAGAAAAAAATTATCTGAATCAAGTTTTAAGGTTAAATATATTTGAATATAGATTTTAAATTGTTGTTATCTCTGTGTAAAAATATTTAAATGACTTCTAATAGCTGATCCATAGCAGGACTCCAGAAAAGAATCAGAAATGCAGTACAATTGGTAAAGAAAAACAGTTTAGTGGTTAGGTTTTATTTTGCCTTATGGCAAAATAAAGCTGTTTTTTTCCTTAGAAATTTGTGTAGATTTGTTAAAGGTTTTTTATACATAGTGATGTTAGTAATTACATGTTGAAATATCAAAACACATTCAAGTTCCTAAATCTCACTGAGTGTAGAGGGGTGGTGGGGTGGTGCATGTCTGTGCACGTGTGTGTGCTTTTATGCATACACTTCTATGTAGATATTTACAGTTCTAACATATATTGGAATATTCCATTCCATGAAGGATAAGCCAGTGTTTATACTGGAGACAGATACAAACCAATGTGTTTTCAGGTGCTGCACATAGGTATAGATCTATAGATCAGTGTTATTGAACTACCTTTTGATGTACCTTGTAATTGTATATTGGCCTTAAATATTACACTACACATTTAATTTTCTCTTTCTTACAGTTACCCATAAAAAACACTTTGAAACTTCATTTATTTAAGTGATGTGTTACTTCACAAAAGGCACTTTTTAATATGAAAAGCGGTATTGCCCAAATTACTTTTGAATTGAAAAGCACTGATAGTAACTATGATCAGAAAATGGCTCAACTGTGAATTTAAGTGATGATGAATCATTCAAAAAGAGTTCTTCAGCTTTCTTGAATATAGATCATACACAATAAAATTGTTAAGACTGTAAGTCAAGCATGCTTCTTGTAAGTTTCTCAACTGAATCTGATATGAGGAGGAGGTTGCACCAGGTGACCTCCTGAGGTCTCTTCCAACCTGAATTATCTTATGAAACTCTGATCATGCTATGCCTTACAGAAGGAGGATGTGTTACCTTGGTTATGCTTTTAAACTGCCTCTGTCTCCAGATTTCCTGAACAACTAGATTTAGATAGCTAACAACATTAGTATAGTTGATCATCTCATTAAAATAAGTGGTACCAAGTCTATTGTGATGAATATCATCAGGTAATTTTTATAAAAAAAAACCACCTACAAAATAATTACTAAAGATATTTTTCAAAATAATTTTTTTTCGTGACTCCTGTATTGTTTTCAATGCTCTCCTAATGTCTTGAAACAACTGAATTTTAGAAAGAAGAGCAAAATATATCCTTTTTATTTTTTGCAATTGTGACCTGAAACCATGACACTTCCTGTTTTTTTCAACTGTAGCTGATGCAAACAGATGTCTATGTCAATCATATACTTGTTTAAGGATACAATATTTGTATCTGACTAATTTCTAATGATTAATGTTATGAAAATACATGTGCATTACCAAAATATCTTAAAAATAGTTATATTGAAACATGAATGGCAGCAGGGCTGTATTCAAAATTCTGTTTAAGAGATAGCTAGCATAAAAAAAGTCAGTAATTCTTAGCAGGAAATAAAAATGGAAGAAAATTTCATAACTTATAACCAATAGTAATGCAGAATAACAGAGTTTAATTTTTTTTTAATACTATTTTAACAATAATCTAATTTTACATTGATGGAAATACAGAATGATATTTAATACTTCTCAGGATAAAGGAATCACTGATCTCCAAATTACTTTCGGTTCAAGGCCATGATGGATCACCTAGAAAATGAAAAGAAGCAGATATGGAAAAGACTAATTCTACCTTGCGTATTTCTCTTTGAAGAAAGGACTGTTTCGTAGAATAAATTCTCCCATGCCTTTTCCACTTAAACATTCGCTGTAAACATTTTCAACATATGTTGTAGACATAGTCCAGCAGACAGAACAAAGAGAGGGGAAGTCTTTATTTTTTACTTATGATCCTTCAGTTTTCCCTCACTACTTCTCAGAGTTCTGAAGCATACTTTAATGAAAATTACCACATTCTCAACTTCAATGTTTTACTGCTCACTTAAGATCACTAATTACCTCATTGAGGCCCCATATGCAAAAATAATATAACTGGAATTTAGGTGTTCAAATATCCTGTTCAGGTTCCACCAAACCTCCTACAGAAACCCTTGACACTGCAGGTTTTTTCTCCTGAAAGTGTTCAAGGGACTCAAACTTGGTCTCCATGGAAATGCTCTAGCCTATAGGAGGCTCTGCAGTCTGACATCAGATTATGTTTATTGCAAACTAGAATGGAGGCAATCCACATAATGTTCTGTAAGGACTAATTCGGTGGATGTTTGTGAAGAATATATGACAGACTCAAGTTTGCATAATATGGAGACAAGCAACATTTAATTGTAATACTGTCTGCATAGTACCTGTTACTGAACTAAGGAAGAGTGAGAGAAACCTTGGTTCTCTTTTCTCCACCTCAAGAAATTGGAACCTGCAATGGTTTTCTTGGAAATGTTGCTTTAATATTTTGGTTATACATAAGTGATGTTAGAAAGCAAGGAATTTTTTTTCTTTCCTGTTCTAAGACATACTTTTCAGGAAATTTAAGCAGTAAATCAAGGTGTAGAAAGACAAAGTAGAAATGGAGGAGATGTGAGGAGACATAAAACCAGGGAGTGGCATAAAGTGGAATACCAGCGCTTGCACAGAATTCACTCCATTATGATGTTTTGTTTACTATACTTTCTGAGGCCTGTGCTATGCTGAGGAAGTATATGTTTTCTTTGGTGAAATTTTGATTTAATCTTGCATTTTAAATCAGCTTCAACAAGAGAATAGTGTATGTCTCAGCTTTAAGACTGAGTTTTTGAGATCATGTAGCCTGAACTTGCAGTAGCACAATCCCTTAGATCTCCTAGGACCTTGCTAACTGATTCTTATACGGAACCTGTAAGATATGGCAGAGCTACATCGAATTTATTTGAGGAAGATACTCTCGTTTAAAAGTCTTAAACTGATGAAGAAGCCACTTCATTTCCAAGTTAGTTGACTAATTCCCCTAGTTAATGACCCTTATAATTTATTTTGAAGTTCTTTCTGTATTTTTCTGTCTGTGCCTTCTAACTTTGTATCTCATTAAGTCTATGGACACAATGGAAGTATTCTCTTTCTATGAATTCATTAATGTCATGAAGATCTGTCTCAATGGGTTTTCCTGCACAATGAAATATTGCAAAATATTTTGTGATTGTGAGTATCTTTTAAAAACAGAAATGCTTGAACTGGACATAGTATGCCAATAACTGTGTATTAATTATGTAAGTGGATAGAATGTCAGCTGCCCATCTTCTATTTGTTCCTCCCTGAGTGGTATGCCCACAGAGCAGTTTTATTCCCTGACACAGCCCAATATACTTGGGGCCAGCATTAAAATGGTTATTCAGAACTGTAAGAGAAAAAATAAAAAGTAGTGAGTTCTATGTAAAATCTCTATGTTCTGTTGTCAATTCAAGATTACATTAATAAGAGAGTATTACAGAATGCAACAAGTTACATTTTATCTAATCTTTGAACTATACTTTTATTAAGATTTTTTTTCCCAGAAAAATAACTTCTCCCTAAGCCATAACTTCAAAACATACATGTGTCACTAGAATTTGCAAAGTTCACATTGAACCAGCTAGTATTCTATAAGCAGCTTCAGGCTTAAAAATGGAACAGTTTATACTGCAGTGTGTTTATTCATTAAAGGTTGAAATTAGTAAACATCTAAAGACAAAGGGATGGATTAAACAAAATAGACTAAATTTTCTTATTTGTTTTAGGTACTTAATATTTTAAATACATGCTTTTATACTTCATCCTAGGACAAAAAGTTAGCAAATGTCAGGGATAACTTGGTTGTTTCAAATTTTGATAATTCACAGAGGTCATTTGACTCATCCATTGAAAAACAGTTGTGAAGAGACGTCTCCCTACTGTCTTCCTTGTGACCTTCTCTAGCTTAAGCGCTCTGCACTGCAGCAATCCTGAATATGACTACTCGTTGTTGCAGTTTAATGTGGGTTCATACTGTATCTCAGATGATCTGATCATTGGCCTCCAGATGCTGACATGATTCTTTTCCTTCGGGTCCCTTGGGCCCTGTTCCAGTAAGTGTGTATTAATTTTCTGCTTTGCTGTAGAAGTCATGACTGAAAAGCATAGAGAAAAGAATGTGTTCTCAGCATTCCAGAGTCAGGTCTGTATGTTTAATATTATTTCATACTGTCCTTTTAACTACCACCTACTTTGAACTACTATAATTTCCCCAGGCTTAAATTGAAGTAATTTACAAAAGAATCTGTCATCCTTTTCAGAGGTTACAGGGTAAAGATAAAAAGACAAAAAGATCAAATTTCAGTAAGAACAGTTAAGTAGAAAATCACATATGATGAAGGTAATTGAAAATTAAAGTATTTTCCTGGAAAAGATTACAGCTAGATATTCTTAGCACCCTTCCATATAGCAAGAACAATTCAACATCCTAGATCCCAACTGTTTCTCTGGAATCACATTCTATTTAATTAAAAATATATAACTGTAATTTTTGTCTTTTGTCTTTTATCACATCATTATTTCATTTTTTGAAGGTGAGTGCCACTTACATTGTCTTGGAGTGTGTTTAGTATGACACATAGGAAGTCATTTATTATTTCATCAGATGTTATATGTTTCTACAGACAAGTGTCAACTGCTGGTACAATAAGACCCTTCTGTTTGAGACCCTTTTATACTGCTGCAACAAATAAAAAATAGCAAGACTGTCTAGTAGTGACCTACATAATACAAGAATTATTACTATGTTTTAAGCCTATTTCCTACACTGTTTTTACAATGTATTAGTTTTTATATTTTACTTTACATGGTAGATATAATAGGATAACCAGTTAAAGCAGTTACAACTATGTCTACATTTGCTCAACTAAAAATGCTTTGACTTCAGTAGGGTCCATGCTTAACTGGACAGGCAGGCTGGGTTCTATATAAGCAGCTCATGTAGTGGTGGAAAATCGAAGCAAGATAATGCAATTTTTGGGGGACTGACATAAGAGAAGTGTTTGGTCTTCTTTCCTAGTACTAAGAGGTGCATATGAGTATGAATCTCATTCACTGAATGCATTTTGTTGGTCTATTCTGACACTGAGTTCAATTAAATAGAAAAGAAATTCAGCTTGAAGGCTTTCCTCACAGATAAAAAGAGTTGTCACTTACTTCTGGCAATGTAGTGTGTTACGGCCTGAAAAACCATTAAAAGTAGAGAAAATTCTTGTTTCTTAGTCTCCAAAATTCTAAATTAACTGTGAAGAGTGACCAGAGAGCCCTATCTGTACTCAGCTTCCAGTTAGGGCTCGAATTTTGCTCTGAAATCAAAGGAAAATATCAGAATACTCAAAGCTTTCTATTTAAAGAGGTATGCTGCCTAACAACAGAATTTAAGAAATAACAACATTCTCTCCTTTTAATATAAAAATCAATAACAACAATTATATGAACTGTAATGAGTAAAATACAATGTCCTTTGAAATTAATAGAAAATAATTATTAGCTTTTGTGATGGGTTAGCCTTGGCTAAGGGCCAGACACCCACCCAGCTGCTCTCTCACTTCTCAACAGGATGGGGAAGAAAACAGGCTGAAAAAACTCACAGGTCAAGATGAAGATAGGGAGTTTGTTTATCAATTGCTGTCATGGGCAAAACAGACCTGAGCAAAATTAATTTACTTTCTTACCAATTAAAAAATATTTATGTGGTGAGAAACAAAAACAATGACACTTTTCTTCCTCCCTTTCCCATGGCCAATTTTGTTTTTTCAGTCCCAACTCCTCTCCCCATCCCCATGTGGTGCAGTGGAATGGAGGGTGGGTGATTAGGATCAGTACAAACACATACCACAGAGTCAGCAGTCTCTTCCATATTCCTTCCTCCTCACACTTCTGCTGATCAGATGTGGGCTCTCCCTCAGGCTGCAGTCCAAGGGAAAAAAAAAAACAAACAAACTTGCTTCAGTGTGTTCTCTTTCATGGGCTACATGAGAATCTCTGCTCCAATGCTTGAGGCACGTGCTCCCCTCCTACTTCTCTCACCTGGGTGTCTGCAGGGTTGTTTCTCTCATATTTTTTCCTCACTCCTCACAGCCACACAGCATTTTTTACCATTTCTTAAGTACATTTTCTCCAGGGAGCTGAGTACAGAAGGATGATCACTTCTCTAGTCCTGCTGGCCACACTATTCCTGATATAAGACAGATGCTGTTGGTCTTTTTGGCTACCTGGGCACACTGCCGACTCACATTCAGATAGCTGTCAATCAACACCCCAGGTCCTTTTCCAACGGGCAGCTTTCCAGTCACTCTTCCTGGGGTCTGTAGAATGAAAATGAAAGGATACCTTTCAGATAACTGGTTGAACTTCAACATATGAACCTGTTAACCAAGTTTCAAAACTTCTTAGAAGTCATTTTTCATTTTTAATGGTTTTTTTCAAAGGAATAAAAATGTTAAAAAAATTTCTGTGTAGAACATCTTAAAAAAATACTATTTTCCCACTCACTCATGAGAAGTTGAAGAGAATAGATTCATTCACAGCTTAGACAATAAATAAGTTTTTTTTGTTTTGTTTTTCCTGATGTGAAACAATTTTGTCTCAGGGAACAACGAACAGTAACACAATAAATATGTAGACAAAGAGAAGCCTAAAAAAATATAGTCTTACAGATGTAATTGGAATAATTGCAACACAAATATATATTCAATGCAACAGCTGTACTGCTGAATTCACCATACAGTACCCACCAATCTTGAATGAGAACGCACTTTAAGAAGGTAAGTTGTGGACTTCTATTAGGCAAAAAAGAGAAACTAAAAGACGACTGACAAATCTTTACTAACATTTCACTATTAGCAAGCTAATCTATCTTGCTCATACAATCAACAATGCCAAACATGAAAGTAAAATTCAAATGCATATTTCCCAGAATATGCTGGATGTGATACATATTTCTGTGAGTTTGATTTAAAACAAGAAATATGTGGATTATAGGGAAAATATTTTAGAATTACTAATTTGATATTTAGTTTGTATTTTATACATACAGCACAATTATATACTCCCACATGCCCTTAGCAATGTCAATAATATAATATTTTAAATTTTACTTATTATTTTATTATAGTGCAGAAAACATAATATGAAAATGACTTAATATATTCACTTACCCTAAAACTCATTAATGATAACTTGGATAGGTTACTATTTATGCAAAATTAAGTACCTAAATTTTGCCTGGTCCATTTCAGACAGATACAATAAAGCATTTATAAGCATTCGAGAATCTGATTTAGGTTTTATATTCATGTCTTAACTAATTAGACATGACTGATTTGAATTTTAAACATTATCTTTTTACATACTACTTCTAAGTTGTTTACAAACAAAAACAATTCACAAAAAACATTTTCTGGACACTGCAAAATGATTAATACTTTTGACAGAATTCTAATTTGTCTGTAGAGAATTCAAGAACAGGGGGAGGTGAAAGTCAATGAATAAATTAGAAAAAACTTTCTCAGCTTAAGTTAGAATGCACAGATCAGCAAATTTAGGGACCTCTTTTAAGTGCTTGCATTGATTAACATCAATACATCATCCCAGTATTTTCTTTAACTAGTGTAGTCTTCAGGATGCTGTTTGTGTGTCAGTCATTTCTATTGTATGTTAATGATTGTCAAAGTCAGTTTATTAGTTCAAATAGGCCATCAAAATTAAATTTTAAGCTTATCTTGCTGATAGTCTTAATATCATCTAGTATATTCCTCACGTTATCCCACTTTTTAGAAATGGCAGATACAAATAACTGAAAATAATATCAATAAAAAGAATGCTGTCATTTCCCAATTAAGCAATTTTTAAGTAAAATGTTATCTAAAGAAATGAAATTATTTCTACACAAAAGAATTCAAGAAAATAAAGCAATTTTTATACCTAGATAATACTTGAAGTATTCCACGTCTTGGGTAGAAATCTCCTTTATATTAGATGTCTAGCTGATTGTTAGTTAAGGCCCATTTTTAGATGGTAATTGGATCATGTGGAAACTTTATACTGAACAGGTAATTACACTTTTAAAAAGAGAATCTATCCACTGAAACAATTTTCACTTTAAACTACTTTAGTGGCTTTAAATTGTTAAGCAAATCTGAACACAGTACATATTTGGGAGAAAGAATATGCCTGGTTTATAAAAGTGCAAATTTTTTGAGAATGCACTGAAGCTTTTAAGAATACAAGCAATTTGTGTCAATTAGCAATCACAGATAAATGAGTTAAGAAGCTAAAATAGAATATTCCCTTCATTGTACCATGACCTCCTTAATATTCTTCAAAGTGAGCTAGTGAGAATCATGTTATTTTAGTGGTTTTGGAACTCTGTTTAGGAATAATAATTGCTGGCAACAAAACAAAACAAAACACAGGTGGGATGTCTGAAAAATCTCGAAACTTAGTTTGTGGGTGGATTTTTGTACAACATCTCATTAGTTCATGATTATAAACCTGGCTGAATGTGAAGAAACCTTGAGATGAAGTGAAGAAACAATTTTGACAATATCTTAGAAGAATTCTTCCATAAGTGCTCAGCAATGCAACCGTTTCTTAAAGATGTATGTTTAAATAGTAAAAGCTATGCTTCTCTGTGATTGGTAAGAGTGCTAATATCCAAATCTGCTGTGGGAAATAGTTGTATTTGTGTTAGTTTGCATGTAGAAAGACTAACATAAGGGAACTATTTAGCTGATTTAGCAACATGATTAACTTGTCAGATATGAAATATGACTATAAGGGGAAAGACTTGGAGAATACATGTAATTGGAGTATAAAAAATTGTAAATTCATAGATACACATAGGTACTATTTTACTAGAAATATTTATGGGAATACTGTGTTGTCTAAAATTGGTGATAAGTGGTTGTTGAAAAGCTGACTTGTCATTCTGTCCAGTTTTTGGTGCAAGACTGTATTAACCTTGAATTC
This sequence comes from Columba livia, assembly GCF_036013475.1. Lineage (NCBI taxonomy): Eukaryota > Metazoa > Chordata > Aves > Columbiformes > Columbidae > Columba > Columba livia. Next base: position 42,817,126 of record NC_088602.1, on the reverse strand, counting down.
AGGATGAGATTAATCCTTCCAGTATTCTCCTCATACAACACAGAAATGCGTTGACTGCCACATGGATTTATGAACAGATCAGCAGGAATTTTCAAGGATATTGACATTTAAAAAAATTAAAAATTAACTTTTTACATGTGATATTATTAGAAATTAAACTAAAGGGTGAAATCAGATGCATTTAGTCAACTGAAGTAATAAAGTGAGTTTTGGTTGCATTTTGGTTTTTAAGAACAGTAGAACTAAAGAAGGCTTGGGGATATTAATAATAGTGCTATTATTTTTTATTTTATTCACTTGAAATCTGGACAGGACTTAAAGGTCAATCCTCCTGATCACACAGTAGTAAGAAAAGTTAAAAAAATATGTTGCTCAAAACCAAGCAAGTTTAATAGTAGTTTATATGGACAAATATTTGTCTCATTGAAATAAAATAAGACAACTCAATAATAAAATATTCTAAACCAGAAAGGCTATCATAACTAACCCACAGAAATCAAAGATAAAACTGCAATTCCACTGCCGAAGTAAAAATTACAGCATAAAAAAGAGATGGACAGAACAAGGAGAAGAGAAAGAACGTGATACAGTTATATTTTAAGCATTTCTAGTGTGCATGTCATCTATTCTCTTTGATTTTTATGGACATTCTTGACAATACTTTATTTGAATTTCCTATTATTATTCTGTGCTCCTTCAGAGATGTGCCAGGGGAGATAAATTGAATTGTTTAATATGAAAATAAGCGCATCTTTTAATATACATTCGTGTTTTCTGGGATAAACACATCCAGTCTCCAACACAGACCACAGCCTCAGAATTTTGTGCTACTTTATTATTACATTTTGTGTGGGGAATATCATCTTCAGAACAGGAGCACTTATTAGTCAACACATGGTAGGTTAGAAGAATATTACTGTCACAGTGCTGTGGAGATTAGGCATTCTTCCAAATGTCTTCCCATGGATGATTCACATTTTTTACCTCTTATCTAAATATTGTCTTAATTTATCACCTCCTCTATGTTATACATTTTATACCTTTATATGACATAGTAGGGCACACACGCCTACACAGATTTAGATTGCATACCTATCCCTAGCTTGTGCAGTTAAATTCTCAAGTAATCTGAACATATGTTTACATTTCAAATTAAAAAAAAAAATAAAAAATTATCATGACTAAGTATCAACTAATCCAGATTGCCATATCTTTACCATCATCATATTTGAAAAGTCACGGTAGTCAGACAAAGTCCCCAGTGACTGGTGAAGTGGAAACATAACCCACATTTATAAAAACGATAAACCAGAGAACTCTGGGATCTATCAGCCAGCCATGTTCACCTCTGCACCCAGTAAGATCATAGATCAGATCCCCCTTGAAGATATGTCAAAATATAGGGAAGACAGGAAGCCAATTAGAGAAAGCCAACATGGGTTCAGCAAGAGCAAATCATGCCTGAGTAATCTATTAGCCCCGGTTGGAGCGAATGTATCAGTGGATAAAGAAAGACCTACAGATGTCATCTACCTAGACTTTTGGAAGTCCTTTGATACAGTCCCCCACAACATCCTTGCCATTAAATTGGTTTGGACATGATGAATGGACTGTTGGATGGATAAAGACTTGGCTGGATGGCTGCATCCAAAGAGTTGTATTCAACAGCTTTATGTCCAAATGTAGATCAGTAACAAGTGGTGTCCTTCAAGGGTGCAGTACTAGGACCCCTTCTGTTCAATATCTTCATTAATTACATAAATAGTGGGATTGAGCACAACCTTAACAAGTTTTCAGATGACAGCAAGCTAAGTAGTGCAATTGAAATGCTTGAGGGAAGGGCTGACATCTAGGAGAACATTGACAGGCTTGAGGTGTGGGCATATGTGAACCTCATGAAGTTCAACAAGGTTAAGTGCAAGGTCCTGCATCTGGGTCAGGGCAACCCCAGGTGTCAATACAGTCTGGAGAATGAATGGATTGAGAGCAGCCCTTCAGAGAAGGACTTAGGGATACTGATGGATGAAAAACTGGACATGAGCTGGCAGTGTGTGCTCATGGCCCAGAAAGATAATCAAACACTGTCCTGCATAAAAAGGAGTGTGGTCAGCAGGTTGAGGGAGGTGATTCTCCCCCTCTACTCTGCTCTTGTGAGACCCAAACTGGAGTACAGTGTCCAGTTCTGGGGCCCCAGCCCAAGAAATGTACTTGTTAGAGTGGGTCTAGAGGAGGGCCGCAAAAATGATGAAAGGGCTAGAACACCTCTCCTATGAGGACAGGCTGAGAGAGTTGGGGCTGTTCAGCCTGAAGAAGAGAAGGCTTTGGAGAGACATTATTGCGACTTTTCAATATATAAGGGGCCCTATAAGAAAGATGGAGGGAGGGTTTTCACCAGGACCTGTAGTGACAGAACAGGGGACAAGGGTTTTAAATTGAAAGAGGTTAGTTTTAGATTGGACATAAGGGACAAATTCATCACTGTGAGGATGGCAAGACACTGTAACAGATTGCCCTTAGAAGCTATGGATGTCTCGTCACTGGAAGTGTTCAAAGTCAAGTTGGACGGGGTTTCGAGCAACCTGATGTAATGAAAGATGTCCCTTCCCATGGCAAGGAGGTTGGACTAGGTGATCTTTTAAGGTCTTTTTCACCCTAAATCATCCTATGATTCTATGACCGTCATGCAGGAACGCATTTCTGTATCAGCAAAAAGCAACAAATATTCCATGGAGAGATGAACAAAGAAAGGAGAAGGCTGTGGTTGCCTTCAGACTCAGCTAGATGACATTTCTTGGAGTATGGGAGCCTTAGAATCATTGAGTTCAATTGTTAACCTAACGCTACCAAGTCCACCACTAAACTGTGTCCCTAGGTGCCAGGTCTGCATGTTTATTACATAGCTCTGGGAATGGTGACTCAACCACTTCCCTGGGCAGCCTGTTCTAGTGCTTCTAACCTGGCAGTATGACAAAATGGCATTGCTGACTCTGGTTTTACTGATATTCTTAGCTCTTACTAGTTGATCCACATTAGGAGAAATTATTACTAAAGATAGTTGTAAAATGTTTACTTCTTTATAAATCAAATTGTCTCAAAAATAATTAAAATAAAGAGCTGTATGATTTGCTAATCAGAGTTACAAACTCCTTATGAATTACATATTTCAGGTTTATTAAGCATTCTAAGTACATATGCATCTGAAGATATAAAATGCATGGATTCATTATAAACTATATGCTACAGTATGTTTGGGATTGGAAGGGACCTCAAAAGATCATCTAGTCCAATCCCCCTGCTGGAGCAGGAATGCCTAGGTGAGGTCACACAGGAACATGTCCAGGCAGGTTTTGAATGTCTCCAGAGAAGGAGATTTTATTTTAGATTTTATTTTATTTAAGAACTGTGAATTTAATCTCTTGATTTAACTAATCCATTCACCAACATATTAAATTATTCTATGAATTTTCAGATACAATGAAATGAAGTCAACTTTGGTCTGGAATTTTCAGACCACAAGTCAGCATAGTGAGATGTCCCTATTTATTCAACATTGAGCATAAAACCATTTAGTGAAATATTTGCTCTACATCTTAGTTGTAGTAACTTACATGAAAAGTTATAAGAACAAATCTATTTTCTCCTACAGGAAAAGTTAAATCAAACTACTGCCCTTCTGCCTCCAGGATTTAGAGGAAAAACTGAAAACCCTAAAATCTGTTAAACATTAGTCTTACCAGCATGAAAGAATATGTATATATATTTGACCTATGAAACACAAACCCAATTTTTTATTCAAGTGAAAATCTAGTTATGTAGCTGCAGTAATATTTATTTAGCATTAACAATTGGAATATAGCTTTGCCAGATAATCTTGTCACTATAATAGGAAATCCATACCAAAATAAAATGGACATTATGGTATCCTGTCACCGTCTAAGAAACTTTGTTGCTATTTGTCTACCAAAAATATTAGGAGTGTGGTCTGGTGATCTGAGTAGTGGTCTGTGAAATTGGTACCTTTATTCTTGACCACTGGATATGACCTTGAGCATTCCACTAAAATATAAATCTCAGTGAATTTCAAGGGCACATTTAATTGAAAAACAGATTATGAGTAACATAAAAACGGAATGCCTCAGAAAGTTATTAAATGAAGTTAATAAATAGATTTGAAAATGTATTATGTGCATTAGTTTAAACATAAAATTATTATCAGTCTAATATACAAATAGGATATCAGTAAAGATTTGTATAATGCAGACATCTCAAACATGTTGGATGCTACACAGAAAATCTGGAAAAATATCCATCACCTGAACAGCAACCAGAAACTTTGATCTGTTTAACATTATTTGAAAATTTATTATTTGAGATTTTGAGTTGCATATCATATACTAATGTAAAATCTGTTGCTGTGAAAAGTTATAGTCTCTTATTTTCATCCTTTAACAAAGGAAATCCACAAAACTTTTCTTCTCTCTGGTTATGTGTCTCATTTCAAAGATTTCAGTCTTCTGTGCCACAGAGTGTTAATCCCTTTGTTCAGTCCTCTTTCTCACAATTTTAAGTGTTACCTGTATTCAAACACACCCATTATTTACAACATTTTTATATTATGTCAGCTGAGTAAAATTAGGACCACAAAACCCAAGTGACAGAAGCAGAAAAAAACTGTTAACTCAATTTTCATTACTATATTAAACCAGTTTTGTATTACCACTCGAGCAGCACCTTAGCCTTCCAGCTTCCCACAGAGATTTTACAGAACCCAGCAAAGGGTCTTTGTGGTTTACAAAAATATTTATAAAGGTGAGTTTAATCTGAAGGACCACTAAATTCTTCCAACTCTTCCTGCAGTATGTTGTCTATTTGTAACAGATGAATTAAGAAATAATTAAAGGGTTAAAAAGTAGAATTCCAGATATTCAAGTGGAACAGGAGAGTTTATAGATCATGGAAGGAGTGGCTGGCCACTTGGGGAGAATATAAGGCTGTTGTCAGAGGGTGTAGGGAGGCAACCAGGAAAGCTAAGGCCTCCTTGGAATTAAACATGGCAAGAGGGATCAAGGACAACAGAAAGAGCTTTTCAAATATGTGGCAGATAAAACTAACACCAGAGGCAATGTAGGCTCACTGATGAACAAAGTGGGTACCCTGGTGACAGAAGACACAGAGAAGGCAGAGTTACTGAATGTTTTCTTTGTCTCTGTCTACTCTGCAGTAAGCTGTCCTGAGGACCCCCGTACCACTGAGGCCCCAGAGGAAGTCAGGACAATGGAGGAGTTTGCCTCAGTTGATGAGGACTGGGTTAGGGAGCAGTTTGGCAATCTGGACATCCATAAATCCATGGGTCCAGATGGGATGCACCCATGGGAGCTGAGGAACCTGGCTGAGGTCATTGCTGGACCACTCTCCATCATCTTTGCCAAGTCTTGGGAAATGGAAGAGGTGTCTGAGGACTGCAGGAAAGCAAATGTCACTCCAGTCTTCAAAAAGGGCAAGAAGGAGGACCTGGGTAACTATAGACCGGTCAGCCTCACCCCCATCCCTGGGAAACTGATGAAACGACTTATCCTCGGTGCCATCTCAAGGCATATCAAGGATAAGAGGGGTCATTAGGAGCACTCAACATGGCTTCACCAAGGGGGAGTCGTACTTGACCAACCTCATTGCCTTTTATGAGGACATAACAAGATAGATGGATGATGGCAGAGAGGTGGATATGGCCTGCTTTGACTTCAGTAAAGCATTTGACACAGTGTCCCACAGCATCCTTATAGCTAAACTGAAGGAATGCAGTCTGGATGATCGGGTACTGAGGTGGACTGTGAACTGGCTGAAGGAAAGAAGCTAGAGAGTCATGGTCAATGCGGCGGAGTCTAGTTGGAGGCCTGTATCTTGTGGAGTGCCTCAAGGGTCAGTACCGGGGCTGGTATTATTCAATATATTCATCAGTGATTTGGATGAGGGAATAGACTGTAGTATCACCAAGTTTGCTGATGACACCAAGCTGGGAGGAGTGGCTGATACGCCAGAAGGCTGTGCTGCCATCCAGCGAGACCTAGACAGGCTGGAGAGTTGGGTGGGGAAAAATTTAATGAAATATAACAAGGGCAAGTGTAGAGTCCTGCATCTGGGTAGGAACAACCCCAAGTTCCACTATAAATTGGGGAATGACCAATGAGAGGGCAGCGTAGGGGAAAGGGACCTGGGAATCCTGGTGGACAGCAGGATGACCGTAAGCCAGCACTGCATCCTGTGGCCAAGAGGGCCAATGGCATCCTGGGGTGTATTAGAAGGAGGGTGGTTAGTAGGTTGAGAGAGGTTCTCCTTCCCCTCTACTCTGCCCTGGTGAGACCACATCTGGAATATAGTGTCCAGTTCTGGGCCCCTCAGTTCAAGAAGGACAGGGAACTGCTGGAGAGAGTCCAGCTCAGGGCAACAAAGATGATTAAGGGAGTGGAACATCTCCCTTATGAGGAAAGGCTGAGGGAGCTGGGTCTCTTTAGCTTGGAGGAGACTGAGGGGTGACCTCATTAATGTTTACAAATATACAAAGGGTGAGTGTCAGGAGGATGGAGCCAGGCTCTTCTCAGTGACAACCAATGATAGGACAAGGGGTAATGAGTTCAAACAGGAATGCAAGAGGTTCCACTTAAGTTTGAGAAGAAACTTCTTCTCAGTGAGGGTGACAGAGCACTGGAACAGGCTGCCCAGGGAGGTTGTGGAGTTTCCTACTCTGGAGACATTCAAAACCCACCTGGACACCTTCCTGTGTAGCCTCATCTATGTGTTCCTGCTCTGGTAGGGGGATTGGACTAGGTGATCTTTCGAGGTCCCTTCCAGTCCCTAATGTTCTGTGATTCTGTGATATTATAAAGGTTACAATTATAAGAGAGCATTGGTTTAAATTATAATCTGTTTCAGTTTGTACTGTGGCGAAATAAAGACAGTAAACTTCCCTGCTTGCTGTTAGACTGACAGTGAAGAAGGACTAAAAGTCTATGTTGCCCAAAATGGAAGGATAGAGGATGGATTTAAATTTTGTCTGGATGAGTAAATTAAACGCATCCAAGAACTGAAGTCAACTAATTCAGAACTGCCAGTAGTTGTGATAATAATTTATTTGAGACTGAAAAAGGGGGAGACTATGTGCAAACCTGTAACATAAAAGAAACCTGCAACATTCTAATTCCTCATACATATACAGGAATTGTTTAGGAGACTGCTAGTTTGCCTAGGCTGGAAGTGTTTAATGTATCATCACTCTTTCAATTTACTAGCATAGATGTAGCTTTAGTTGCATTTACCTGTTGGAATTAGTAAAGACTTTCCATTTGTACCAAAAGCATTTTAGAAAAATCTAATATCAGAAAACTGTGAGAAAGGAATGAACTATATTCTTAGAGTGGCCTTTGTCACAGGGTGGGAAACAAAGCATAAATGCATAAATTGACAAATTTAAGCCATCAAAAATTTCCCTAACATGGGAGTTAGACAGCATTAAAGTTCTTGAATTAAAAATAAATTACTCAACCATCCTTCTTACAAGTTCAGGCTGCCTCAAGGGAATTTTAAATTAACTGGCAGCTCATTTTTGGACAGCACAGATCTCAAGACACCTGAACTTAGGTATTTGTGCTAGTGCTCCAAATTGGATTGCTAGAAACTCAAATATTGTTTAGGTATCAGAGCCATACAGAGCCAGTACCAGGTCTTGCATAGGTCTACAGAAGAACCTATTGCTCCTGTGTTCAGAACATTCCTAATGTATAGTGACAGCCCTGAGTTCAGTAAGATGCACAGCAGTCACAATTGCTTTAAGAACTACATCTATTGGCACTGTCACCACCAGCCAGCTTTTATATAATGGTCTATTGTTGACATTAGTTACCCAGCTGGTAGGGGACAAGGATTCTGAGTCCTCCACAGCATGACAATATGTAGTCAAACACTATGCTGTCATCCTCCAGATAGGGTAGAACAGGAACACTCTCAGCTGGAGCTGCCCCACTTTGAGATTCAAATTTCATGTCAACCTCTTGGCAGGATGTATTGTAGATATAAAATCATAGAATCATTTCAGTTGGAAGAAATCCTCAGGATCATTGAGTCCAACCATAACCTAACCTAACTCTAGCACAAAAGGAACTGAATAAAAGAAGATTTGGACCAGAGAACATAATGAAGGATCTTCATCCCTAAACATGTACTACTTACTCAACTGAATAATCCAAACCTTTCCCAAAAATTATATTAGTGTTGCTCAATGCAGTGAAACTCTAGGAAGGATACCAAACTAGTCTAAAAATATCTACAGATCTCTAGAATTCAAAATGCAGACATACATTTAAGAAATTTCAGGACAGAGGAACAAAACCCTAAATGTGATTAATTTGAAAACATGTGAATGCAGGCTGAGAGAGTGAAATCACTGACTGAACATGGGACAGAAATGCCTCTAGTGCTTTGTGTAGTCTACCCATGATTGTTAGAGATAACCTCTTGGGCATTCTGGTGTAGGATTTACAACATCTCTCAACTTTTTAGTGGGAAACTCCATGGATTTGTAAAGCAAATACTGCGAGAACCCCACCAATGGAAGACACTGAACCCTTGACTCCAGAGCTCCAAACTTACTTCCCAAAGACTGAAGGATTTCAAGGATAAAAATATGACTCAGTTTTATCTTGTAATATTTTTTTCCTACTTTTTCTCCTTTTTATTATTCAGAAATAACTTTCAAGGACATATTTTGTTTTCTAGTTTAGGGAAAAATGTCATTATTGAATTTTGTTTTTCAAAAATGAGTTGGTCTATTCCTTAAGAGAGGTGCTGTCTTTAGAGATTTTCTTTACTGTTCTGAGTTCTATTTTAAAAATATGAAGCCAAGGTGCAATATTTTTGTAGCAGATGTGTTTCCCAATTGGGGAATTCTTTCTACAAGTTTCAAGTGGTTTTTGGCATGAAAATCTATTAAATGTCTCAAACGTCTCTGAAAATCTTTCCTTCCCTTTGAGTAACTTGTTTTAAAGTTTTATTAAAGCGTTAGCAGGAGACTGGAACAAAAAGTACATTTGACCAGAATGGCTAGAAAGCCCCTGAGTTTTCTCTCATTGTATTTCAAATTTCATTGTGCAATTTTCAAATAATAATTAGAGACGCCCAATTATTTTTTTTTTTTTTTTCCTTGCAAGTTCTTAATACAAGATATGGTTATAGCAACAGGATATCCTGATCTTTATGGCCTGAAGGCAGATACGTGCCTATGGATTTTAAATCTCCAGTTCACAGAGGAAGTATTTACCTTTTCCATAATGTTTTTAATTCTGACTTAGAAACTGTATGGAGTTCTGTTTAGATTACTTAGATGCACACACACATCAAAAAAACCCTCACATTTTTGCCTTGCTAGAGTTTAAAAAACCTTTTCCCCTGTTTGAATAGTTTTAGATCCCCAGAGTTTTGATTTAATAAATCTGTTCCTTGAAAACTGTTATGAAGAAGGTGAAACACAAAATGAAACTCAATTAACAAGCTTTATATACTGCTTATGAGGTCAACAGTGCTTATTTCTTCAACAAGTCATTGCCTATTACCTGTTTCATTTTCAAGACAAAAACAGTCTTAAAGTACAAAGTCAGTCTTGGAAAGCCTGTAGCTACAGAAGGGTAGTAAAAACCTTAAAGCTACAACAGCAGCTTTGCCAAATCTGAAAAAAAAAATATGTAAAACTTGTTTTTGGCTTTTTTAAAGAAACTTCTCCGACCTGTGGACTTAGTCTATGTGCATATAATTCTTATTCAATTTGAAGAATAAAAATTCTGCTTAATTTATTAAAAAATTGATCATTTTTTAAACTGCATTGCTAAATGAAACAACACTGGGTATAAAGTTATCATCACTGGATTTTAAAGTATTTTACATTTGCTTTGTCTTGTAGCAAAAGACTGTAGAAAGTACAGACACAGGACTTGGAATGACAGGAAGAGATTGAGGTAATATGCATAGTTCTGTAGTCATTTTTTTCAGAAATCACTGTTCTCATCAGGTAATTCAGTTACACCTGAACAGGTCAATACCAGGAAAAAGAATGTTGGGACTGGTATAATGCAGAGAAATCAGTATCTTTGTAGCTTACAAACATCTTGCAATAAAAATGTAGCAAAAGATAAAAAAATAAATTATCATTTTGCCACACTTGCAAATACACTCATAGTACTGTGATGGCTCTTTACATAGAAACAAAAGCTATTCATTCATAGGGTGGATATTAAAAAACTATGAAAAAGTATTTTTTTTTTTTCTATTATGGGTAATTATGGGTATCTGGTTGTTAGTATGGCTTGCACACATTCACAGAGTAACCTTTATAGAAGACTGCACGACTTGAAGGAGAGGTTTTGCACAGTCCCCTGGGCATAACATTGTGACTGGAAAAAAATAATGAGGCACACAGTCTTCCAGAAGTTTCCTTTCATCAGTCAACAGAGTACAGGTGGAGCTGGGTTTCTGGGCCCATGAAGACTATGACTGCTGCTAGACAACTCTTATGAAAATTTGAACTGTCAGCTACTCATACCCTCTTAATTCCATGAAGCATTAGTACTTCTGTAGTGTCATGTTGTAAAATCAGGGACTGAAATCCACATCAGTTAGTTAAAAAGATAAATTGGAAAACATTTTGGAGTGTCTTTAAATAAGTAGAAGCCAGGGTACATTAGCTTTGTGGTAATGCTTTAATATGAATCAGAGTTACTGTTTTGAAATAAATCTCATTGTCATCTTCACATAATGTGTTTACATTTGTTGGATTTATTTTACGTGAAACTAAGCTGTAAAAGACAGCCCAGGAGTTCACAGAATGTGCTCCAGCTGTGTATGGACATTCAGTTTCTCACTGACTATATCAAGCTAACCTGATTTTAAACCAAAAAAGGTTTATACTGTGGATATCAAGTCCTCAGTGCCAGCTGGTTTACTCCTCTGATTTCCTCCTGCCCACTTCAATGTGACATGACTTAAATCAAGGCTAATCAAAGCTTTTAAAAAATAGTGGTAATAATAATAATAAAAAAATCAGATCTCTACATCACTACTTATAAAGGATAAAATAATAACCTAAAAAGTATTTAAGAGAAATATGAGCTGCTTCAGACTTTCTAAAACCTTTTAAAATACCTTGACACTGATGCAAGCCATTGACATCAGATTTCCCCTTATTTTGTCCCCATTTATATTCATGCTGCACCACGCTTTCTTCTGAGCATGGTTAGAATTTCTGTAACAGAGAAGCAGGAGAAAGAGAGTGTCAGATGTGCTGATGTGCAGTCAGACTTGCATTTCTCAAAAAAAAAAAAAAAAAAAGGCTGGAATTAGCATGAAAACAGGAAAACAGGAAAACAGGAAAGATATGCATTGTTGTCTTACTTATAATTATTTTTCCTTTGCTTTCTAGAGGTCAGCCTTTTATTCCCAGGTCCTTGTCTTCTTCAACCACTGAAAAAAAAAGACCTCTGAGTTAGGGGACTCATTTTGAGAGCTGATAGTCAGATCTTGCAAGATTGCCTCTTACCTATTTATGAAACTGCTGATGAGATAAGAGCAGGTGTATTAGCTAAACATAGTGTTTGCGTAGGTGTGTGTATTTTTCTATTGACAACTTATTAGTTATTCATATTTCGTTATTATTTGTCAGCTGATTGACATTATGCAGTAGAACGTCATACAAACAGGCTGAGAATCTGCAGTTGCCCCAGCAGCCCTCAGTATAAAAAGATTAATCAGACGGTTGGAAGTTGGGGAGTAAATTTCTCCTGTCATCAGCCTGGTGACAGAAAGGGTGAAGGCTGTGGCAGGTGGCAAGGAAGACAAGAAGGCTATGTTCCAGGAGGTAGACAGTTTGTTGTCACACATTTACACCGTTATACACAAATTCCATTAATATTCTAATTGTATCGTTATTCATGCAAATTAGAATTCATAGTACTTAATTCTATTTTGTTTTAAAATAGACTTCATCTCAAACATCCTGACAAAAGTGGGAGTTGGGTAAGATCTAGATTTGCAATGAACAATGACTTAGAATGGATAATTTAGTAGGCATCTATCCCTAATCATGGACACATTTTCTGAGGGGATTCATTCATATGCTTTGCCAGTTCCACAACCAGGGAGTTTTAGGTGCTTGTGCCACATACACAGGAGAAAAAAAATGTAACATTCGGTGGTTGGAAACACTTCAAAAAGGAAAATGCAAAATGAAGACATAAGAAGACAGAATCTGCATGTTGTCCTGTTGACAAAAACCAGAAGTCTTTCTTACATTCCTCCACACCTGCCTGTGTGGACAGACATGCCCCACCTCCCCTTTGAATTAGCTCTGATGCTTGTTAAGCTACATACTGACATACTGAACTTGTTCAATTTGCTAGAAATCTATCTGATAAAAAGAGCAATAACTGTATGGTCACTAAAGAGAAAACATAGAATTTTATACTTGATTATGTCAAGAACAGGTTAATTCACCAACAAGAGGACCACATTTGATTTCATAAAGCAGTATTTGCTCTTATAGAATAAGGATTGTTTCTTTTAGGTCTCGGTTAGTAAGCCAGATGATTGGAGAGAAAGAAAGTTCAGATTTAATCTTGGTATAAATAGCTTAAGTAATCTTACTCTTCAACATCTTCTATTTTTTTTTTTTTTAATCAGCAAAAATTTTACTATCTATATAATCATTTTGGTCCAAAGTAATTTCTTGCTATCTGGTCTTCTTTAAGTTGCATTTCTAAACTGATTTAATTAACAATTGATAGCTGAAATCTCTCTGTTACTGTGTAATCAACTATTGTAATTCTGATTCTTCAGAAAAAAAAAAATGTGCAGGCAGATTTGGCTATTCTCCAGATGTTAAAATATATTGAACTCATTTCTGCAGTTTAGTAGATACTGCATTATATGAGTCACACCAAGAGGATGACTTATGCTATGTAATCTTGCTTTTATTTACAGTGGTTTTTATTCTTTTACTTTAGTTGAACACAGCAAAATGTATTGTAAACTATTGTTCTAAGTTTGTGAAAGACTTACATGATCTATTTTGTATTTTTAAAACTAATTTTGAGTGAAAAGGAAACAATCTTATATGGTAAAAAATAGACTTTCTAGAAATGCTAGGTTTTTCCTAGTAAATATAGAGGCTTAAACATCTGTTCTGATCGCGTGTGTTAACTTATGGATTTAAAAATTTCAAAATGGAACATTTTTTGTTCTAACTGAAAGTATATGCATTTAACCGTGGATCAGCATTACTGGTGTTGAAACGACCATGGAAGGAGCTTCTTCCTGTATTTGTTACTTTGCCTGCGGCATCAGATTTTTGCCTATGAATGCACTAGAAATAATAGCAATAATTTAATTGAAATAGCTGACTGTCTATCATTGTCCATTTGCTACAAATTTAATCATCAATTGCATTTAACCTTTGCACTTTATTGCTTCACTTTTCTTGCCTCTCAATATCATTGTGTATAGAAAATTTATTTCTGCTGAACCAGTAAGAACACATAACTCAAATATTAATTTAGAGATGTTGCCTTTAGAATCATCTGAACAAAAAATGAAAAGACAAGTTTCTGATGCACCGACTAGAGACTTCCGATTTAAAGGTTAAGCTATACAAACTACCATTAATCCACAATAATGGTGATTTTTCAGGGAAATTCCCCTGATTTAACTTTAGAAATATGTTATGTAAATGTGAACACCTTAGGTGATATCCTTAGGCTTCTGTTAGAGCTGCTGAAGAGAAACAGGCATTTTTAAAGTATGTTAAAGTATGTTATCCAGTGTGTTAAATGTCTGTAAAAGAATAAAATAGGTAATCCCTTATACGTGATTTTTTTCTCCTAATTAACTCTAAAATTAGCCTTGGGTATCTATTTGAGGTACATACATATGTTCTATTTCCTATGCTAAAACAAATGTATTGTATCCTAAATGTCGATATGCCTCAGAATAATATCACTGATAATATTAAATCTTTACTGTCTATGGATTCACTAATTAATTATTTCAGCATATATTAGTGGCTTTTTTTCCAGTCAGTTTTTGATAATACTGTGATTAAAATTAGGCTTAAAGCTTTACCCTTCTCCCTGTAATTCCAGGAGAACTCCTGGAGAGGAAGCGGTTTTGTTATGACTCCAGTGTTGACCAGAACTACAATCATAAACACCTTAAAGTAGGTGTCTTCTTGTGAACTTCACTTACCTAAAGACAGACAAGGATTACCATTCAAGCTATATTAAAAATGGAAAGACAATATTGTTTCAGTCTTTTTCAGAAAACTGTGATTTTGAAAGACCGCCTCACTATATATATATATTTTTTTTTACATAAAAAGCTCTCATTATTATCATCCAAGTGGAAACACTGGTTACTCAGATAAATTTCCACTTGTAATATTTTTAAATACATGCTGTATGCTTTTGTCTGTTTAGATTTGTCTGAAAGACAGTTAGTGCAGGTAGGATACTTGCAAAACACATCTGAGGAGGCATGGATTTGAAAAGTGGAAAAGAATAAATCTATTAGGCAGAAAATTGTTAGCTTCAAATGTTCATATATCAGACTCCAAACTATTCTTTGCCTTTACTAACCGAAGGCTCTGTGTTTGAATGAAGGGCCTTGGCCTTCTAAGATTCACTGTTTTCATATTTGTAAGGCTTGTTTTTTCTCTTTGCTTGTTTTTTTTTTTTTTTTTTTTTTTACATGGAAGCAGAGAGTGCTGTATAATTATTTTGTGCTGGAAATGAAGCTGCAGGTGAAAGAGTAAACATGTATTCATCTACAACTAAAAAATATGGCATCTGTGTATAACGACAGAAAATATTAAGAGGTTTTTCTTTTTTCCTTTTTTTTTTTTTCAGTAGAAAAAAATGTCTAAGTCTTCTGCACATATAAATTTTGCAGATGTATGATACAAATATCACAGCTAACTATAAACGATGGACAAGTAAAACATCTCCAGAAGGTAGCTGGGTGAGATGTATAAGAGCAGTAATATATTGACCTTCTTAATGTCTAAACCTCATGACAAGAAAGTTCACAGTGAATGAGAATGTAAGAGCAATGTATTGAAAATTCAGTACATGAGAAATGAGAATGACAAAAAGTCCCCAAATCAGGACATGCAAATGCTAAAGTGTATGCAGAACTCAGGGGAGAATTTGCATTGAGTGGAAGTGAAGTAGCTATTTTGATTGTGCCTACTGCATAGGAAGTGATTACTTCATGACAGAGAAGAATGATCCTTGTATCTCTCATCTCTCTAGGTAGTTACATAGCTGTCATCACTTCAATACATGAATGTAGTTTCCTTTTCCTTCATTTATATAACACATCATTTATCTACTTCATGTACACCACTTAGAACTCCTTGCAGGAAACCTCTGTGACAACCTTTAGTTGCAATTAGTTTCCGTCAAGTTAACTGCAAAAGTTATAAGCCATCCAAGTTTCCCTTTTCTTAAAACTATCTCCCTTTAGGATACTAAGTTGCTCTTACAGAAAAATACTAGTGCATTGTTCACTAGTTTGAGGCTATTAATTATAAATTTTGGCAGTAGAAGAAAACTGATAAGGGGATAGTTAGAAGACATACAATTCTTGTCATTGACAGATGTTTGCTCTTTCATTTTACAAATTAGTCATAAACATATAAAAAGGATAACTATAAAGATTTTAAACAATTTTTATAATAACAATTTTCAAAAGTCAGTCTCAAAATCCTAATATATTGATAGAAAACCTAAGAAAAACAAAAAGACTAATAGGAATCATAACCATTTTCAGTTATTGAACTAAATTATGTCATTGGTAGATATCATACTATACACTAGTGAGAATAAAATGATCAAAATAAGTACAATGTAGTAGGATTTACCATGTATTGAAGAATGCCCTGGTTTTAATATCACACATCACTTTATGGCCATTTTTCAGATGCTATGTCAATTTCATCCCTCTTGTGAAAATCCACTGATTTCAATAATGTTTTGCAAGTTCAGTGAAAAATTATCACCGTTTCAAAAGCACCACTCCTTACACATGTTATATTTTTAAAACTCAACACCTCCAATGTTATTGTCATTTCATAATAACAAAAGTATACATTCATTTGAGTTAGACCCCCTGATATTTCCAGTGATGGTGGAAAACTGTAAGTAATATATTTTCTGCACTGTTATTAAAATTTACCACCTGCTGGCACCAGGGAAGATTATAGTATTGAACAATTAAGTTTTCCTTCACATTCAGGCTTTGTTTTGCTGTTTATCAACCCAGTGAACAAAATAAAGTTGATCCAAGTGTGAACACATAATTTATCAACACAACTAGAAGTAGCATCCTTCATATAAATGAAAATATTTGTTCAGTGTTTTGGGTTTTTTTAAGCATTTCCTGTTCTAGCAATTAGTCATCTCTTCAAATTTGTCAAAATCAAAGTAGACAGCATGGTTTCATCAAGGCTTCCTTCCAGTTTTATTTTCTTACAATTATTAAACATTAGTCTATGCATCCTCTTCAGGTCTTATTTGTTAATTTTAAACAGGAATTATGTTTTCCCAATGAAGTCAAAACTAAAAGTATATATGTATGCATGTAGTGAAATACTCTTTATATATCTGACATTCAGTAAAATTTCAGAATGTTAAAAAATAAAACCTGTGACTAGACAGGAAAAAAAGACATTTTAAAAAATTTATTATTATCAAAATGAAGAACCCCTTTTTCATCAAGCCACAATAATTTACAAAACCTAGGTGTGCTGTACCCAGGAGGTGAGCAACCTGCAGTTTTCATGTACGTTGCCTTTCAACTATTAAACTGTATACAAATTTGCAGCTGTCAAGTGTCGGGTCATTGATTTTCCTCCCTACTAGGCAACAGCTGCTCTGCTCACTCTTTAGAAATCTTTGTCTCTAGATGACATTGGGAGTGTAACAAGAGTCTTCATTAATGATGAAATAAAGCCTTGGACTACTCCAACAATATGCCCAAAAAATTACTTTTAGTAAAAATGTACAAATGAAACATACAAGAGTTTGGTAGGAGCAAATTTGGTACTTACCTGGAGTCCTATCATACGAATGTCAATTTTCTAATATATCCTCTATTATACAAAAATTTACTTTGTCTACTAGTAAAGACAGATTCTTCAGATACTGTGTTCACTTGTCTTTGAATTTTAAACAATATTGCTAATACTTTCCCCTAAGATTAGAAAGGATGATTTTATCTGTGACCTGTTAAATGAAGAATTACAAAAAAACCAAGCATATGTTGACAACATGCACAACTCCAATGAATAGATTTACTTTGGTAAAGACTCTAGTCAAGAAGTAGATTTTATTTTTTTTTCCTAAATATACAGATCATATTTTATAGCCTTTTTATAAAAAAAATCAAGATTAATCTTGCCTAAATAGGTAGGATCATGCCTATATTGGCTGATGTTTCTCAGCACAGTTTGGTGTTTGGTTCATGCCTTGACTTACGAATTGCTTAATAAATGGAAGTAGTATTTTCTTTGGACCTTTAGGATTTTATGCTTTGTTTAATTAACAGCCAGTTCTTCTGCAATGGAAATTAACAGGACAGTTAAAAACAAAACAAACCTTTTTCTGATATATTATTAAGCATATTGATAAAACTCCATCATTTTACCAAAACTTTCCAATACTTGAATGCTTAAAGCACTAGTCAGACTGAGGCAAATTTATCAAATGGAACAGGGATTATCAGTCTCTGCATAGTTGGGTAAAATTAGTTGGGTAAAATTGTTTTTCTTTAATAAATAATGGAACACAAAAGTGTGTTCACACTTAAAAACAAAGTCAGAACAACACCCATTCTGAAAAAAAAAAAAACAATGTCAGAAATCCACAGCAAACATATGTGTTCGTCAGAATGGGTAGAGAAAATGAAGAAATGAAGATGTGTAATGACCTCAGTAAAACTTCCGACACTGTTATCTGTAAGATCCTCATGTAGAAGCTGATGAAATATGTCCTGGATGAGGAGACATAAAGGTGGACTGAAAACTACCTGAACAACTGCCCAGAGGGTGGTGATTAGTGGCACAAAGTCAAGTTCAAGGCCAGTAACTAGCAGAGAACCCCAGGGATAAATATTAAGTCCAAACCTGTTCAGAATATTAATTCATTCACTGGTGCTAGCTGGTCGTTAAACACTAAGAATGTAAAGAATGTTGTTCTGGTTTGTTTTTCCCCTATGAGAAAACTCACATACATATAGCTCATTAGGCACCAGGTAAGAATTCTTGTATTGCTTTTCTGAATGTAGAATCCCACAACTAGATTCTCTTCTGTCAGTTTTAGACATCTCCAAAATTTAGGTTCACTTTGCTTCTTAAAGTCAACAGAGAGAAATAAAACATGTTAAATGTTTACATGAGGAGATGATCTGTATGGTGAAAGTGTTCCTTTCTCTTTACTGATTGTGAAGGGAGGCAAAGGTAGACAGTTCAGATATCTGTACCCTCAGTCTCTATCTCTGGTGGATGAACATTGATCAAAATATTTAGGCACTTAGGTTATTCCTTGGTCTATTCACACAGATTCAATATTTAGTACATAATACATATTCTTAAAAAAAAAAGTTCTGTGAGCTAAAAATAAAATGCACAAAAATTAAACTAATGAAGTTTTTTATTAAATGTTAATACTTCTGTCAAGCAAAATGATAAGTATGGCTCATAGATTAGAAAACTAAGCATAAATATGAGCAAAAATAATTTCCATGTACATCTTTTAGCATTATAAATTATTAATGATATAACTAATTTATAATGATATAATGATATAATTAATTTAATTAATTGTTATCCTTTCAGAAAATCTTAATTCCCACTAAAATGACAAGGCATACATATAAAGAAAGGTGAACCTTTGAAGGACTAACATAGTTTCATGATTGATGTATAATACAGATTAATAAGAAGCAAATCTTCCAAAATATACTTGTACTGTGTTCAGATAAAAACAAAAATTACAGAATGCTGCTAATGAAATATACTTTTAAAAAGAATGACATTTATATCATAAGAAATATTACTGGAAAATGAATTGTAATTGCCTTATACATTCAAACTGGTTCATAGATTGAAAGCTGTCTGAGGAAGTGTAAATGAAGGAGAACAATGAACAGTATGTAAAATCTGTATATGCAGTGCAAAATTTGTAGAATCAAAGAATATTTTGGGTTTGGAAGAGACTTTTAAAGGTCACTTAGTCCAACCCCCCTTGCTGTAACTTCATTAAAGTTTGGAAGAGGTAAAAAGCTGGTGATTAATAGCTATGTATATTAATAGCTACAAATTGTTCTAAGCTGGAAAATAATGCAAATAATACATACAGAGAAGAGAGAGAATAAGTTGTGACATAACAAACTAGAGTGTGTTCCCCCAAAAAAATAAAACGGAGAGACTCTTTTTGACATGACCTGGAAATAAGTAGCTACATTTACTGTTTTAAGAAAGTAGTCAGACTGTAAAGCACAGGAAGTGTCATTGATTGAGAATGCTTGTATTACCTTCATATGGAGAAAACAAACAAACAAACAAAGACCAGAACAGACTTCTTAGTGCTGAATTGCAGAAACAGAAGAATTACAGAATCTAACTCACCAGGTGGAAAAAGGATATTGTCTTAATATATCTGTTAAGACAAATTCAAATTGTGAACAGTGAGGGACTCTTCTTACCACAAAATAGACATTTTGTGTCTTGCCTCCTGAGATGGGCAATATGCCTTACTAAAACTAGTGACAGGAATGTGTTGAGTGACAACTACACGATTAATTCCAGGAGACAAGTCAATTATATACTTATGAAGGTGAACTCTGTGTAGAGTAACAGATGCAAATGAGGTTTATAACCCTTGACCAGTCAGATATTGCTCTGCATTTCAAACAAAAAGCAAATGTTCCTCCTTATTCAAAACTGACTGAGTTAGGGACTTGTGCTGCAAAACTGCCTGAAGACAAGAATCACATTCTATAAGAAAATTCTAGCAGGACTTGGCAAGATGACTAAACCTGAGCCCCTGAATTTCAACAGATCTTCCATCAATGGAAGAGCCATCTAGAAGTTTCAATAAGATACTGAGGTTTACATTCATCTCGTATGGGTTTGAGCACAACCTCAGCATTAAGTTCAGTCCATAGTGTGGATACTTCTGTTCTATTTCTGCAGAATCTGACTGCTCTCCACTCTCACCAACCAATCAATGCTGAAAATATAGTTTTTAAAAAAGTGCCAGGAATGAGAGACATCTAGTCTCATTTTTACAAAATGCAACAAGGCTACTTTTCAAGTACTTCAATACAATTTGGATGCACGATTACAGTTCTTCTTAGACTTTCTCAGAGACTGTTGGCTTTCATTACTTATTTCTCACTTACAAATTGGCAGTTACATTACAGTGAGTTTAAATACAGTGAGTGGATAAAAATACCAGTAGAGGTTTGAAACCTTCTCTTAGCTTGTATCATTGGTCATAGTATACAAAGCTTAGGTGAAAAACTCTTGCCTTGGCTAAAGGCTCCTTTTTAAAAAAAGAGTATTTGAAGTCTGGTATGACTTAAATGAAAGGCTGCAGTCCTCTACATAACCTCTCCAAATACCAAGCCATAATAAGTTTACTTTAGTGATATTGTGAAATAAATACATTCAAAGAGATCTCATTAGATACAGGACTTTCTTTGCCTTTAGACCAGTCAAGTACCTATAATTTTTCTTCAAGGTCAAAATGTAGGATGTTTGATCTGAAAGAAAAGTACATTTCTTTCCGCTTAATCTTTATCTCCTGAAGCTATGTTGTGCTATGTGAGCAGCAAGAGGTAAATCATAGGTTTTGTGTTCATTTGTGAGTCCAGTTTAATGTCAGATGCTATCGTCTTAATATCTCACTTCAGGAAGTTTACTAGAATTAGGCAGTTACTTAAGAGATTAGATGGTATCGCATGGTATTAAAAAAAAAAAAAAAGTTTTAAATTAAGCAGTCTAGATAACACTCAGAGTTAGCAGAGGGTAACACTAAGATAAGAGAAATTAGGGTTATTTTGTAAATATAATCTAAGAACACACCGCATAGGATCACCTAAAGTTGTTATTAAATTTTCTGTAAAACTTCAGTGTTAATATTCTGCTACTGAAATGACCAGATACTTCAGAACCTTACAATTCAACCGAAAATATTTTCTTCCCCAGTAGCAAGTTATTAAACAGAACTACTTGGAGAAACTGTCTGAAAATACTGCAGACCTTGGGAAAACCTACTAAGAGACCTTGTTTTTCACACTCACATTAGACTGATAAAACCCAAACCTGTAAAAACTTAACATCTGAATGTGGCCAGCAGTACCTTATATGGGCTCCAGAAGTTAGCAGTAATGTGGAGAAACTAATCAGTTATATATAAATAAGCAGAAACTCAATGTTCAGACATGACCTGTACCCACATTTTCATTATGTCCCCTCAAGTATTATACACATAAAAACAACTAAAAAGGATTTTTTAATATTTTACTCCTTTTAATCAAGAGAGCTTCTGAATTTAGAGAACAATATATACCCTACTGAAACACTATCTAGCTCTATTTAAAACTAAAAGTACACAGCTGAGCTTAGTCATGACTAGTTTTTAAATTTTAAAATTCAACTGCAGTATGTAATTACTAGGATGTGAGTGAAATGCCACAAACACTGTATAAGTCTTTTTTGTTCCATAAACCAAGTTTCCCTGCATAATTGTTAGAAGCTATTTCAATAAGCATGATCAAACAAAATATTTTTCAGCTGTGTTTGCTCAGTGGTATCAAGCAACAACAGCATATTTCTTAATACTAAGGAGAGTCAGAATATATGCTTTGCAAAAACATAGTCAGCGATAAAGAGTGAGGCCAGCAATAAACAATGGGTATTTTTCTGTTACTCAGGTGAAGTATGATTGGCAATAGATTCAATTTATAAACATAAGCTTGGGAAATGTGTGTTAATTCAGTAATTAAATCTGAAATAACAAAATAATACCAAAGGTATTACACTGCATAATGTTATCACTATTACGGTGAGATTATCTTGTTGACATATTCTCTCCTAGGGTAAATTTCAGTGCACAACTGAAATTTGCATTTACTAAAGCACATATTAAAGGACAAAACAAAAGAATGAGACAGTTTTTATACTGTTTCACAGACAGAGAGGGTCCAATTCACATCTCTTAATATTAATAGGATGACTATATTTGACTTCAGAGAACTCTCTCAGTCATGGCCTAAACTGATTGATTTTGATTTCTTATGGAAAAATACCAAAGACCATTTTTTTTTCAATTGCCAGACACATTTTCCCTCTCCTCTCCTCTCCTCTCCTCTCCTCTCCTCTCCTCTCCTCTCCTCTCCTCTCCTCTCCTCTCCTCTCCTCTCCTCTCCTCTCCTCTCCTCTCCTCTCCTCTCCTCTCCTCTCCTCTCCTCTCCTCTCCTCTCCTCTCCTCTCCTCTCCTCTCCTCTCCTCTCCTCTCCTCTCCTCTCCTCTCCTCTCCTCTCCTCTCCTCTCCTCTCCTCTCCTCTCCTCTCCTCTCCTCTCCTCTCCTCTCCTCTCCTCTCCTCTCCTCTCCTCTCCTCTCCTCTCCTCTCCTCTCCTCTCCTCTCCTCTCCTCTCCTCTCCTCTCCTCTCCTCTCCTCTCCTCTCCTCTCCTCTCCTCTCCTCTCCTCTCCTCTCCTCTCCTCTCCTCTCCTCTCCTCTCCTCTCCTCTCCTCTCCTCTCCTCCCCTCCCCTCTCCTCCCCTCCCCTCCCCTCCCCTCCCCTCCCCTCCCCTCCCCTCCCCTCCCCTCCCCTCCCCTCCCCTCCCCTCCCCTCCCCTCCCCTCCCCTCCCCTCTCCTCTCCTCTCCTCTCCTCTCCTCTCCTCTCCTCTCCTCTCCTCTCCTCTCCTCTCCTTCCTTCTCTCTTTTTTTCTTTACTAAAAGGCAGATGAAATTTGCCACACACACACACACACACAAATCATGTCATCAGTGGTAAAAAACCCCAAAACATCTAGAGTAAAAGTTCAATGTTTATTCTCATTATTTCAAACTATTTAAAGTTTTCTGTGACATTAAAATTTCGTAGGTAAAGTTAGCAGAATGGGTGATGGCAGTTAAAAACTGTTTAACAGAATAAACTTAGTCACTTATTGCTGTGTTAATATATTTGGGAAGATCCTTGTTATATCAATATATAGGTAGATATGTTTAATTTTTGAGGCACTGTGTTAGAAATTTCTACAGTAAGTATTCTTCATTGGCAAAGTTAGAAATTAAAGCAATGGTGTCAGAATAGTGTATTTGTTTTTGTCCTGGTTATCCTAAATCTTTCTCTGTATATTTTGAATTCCCAATACTAAGAGACAGATATTGGAGGGAAAGGAAAATTAATCATTGGTTCATATAATATGCATCTGGCATACACTATATGGGAATCAAGATTCACACTGCAGTAAATTAGAACGACTTTTATTTTGATCATATTGCATTCCAAGTGGTTTTAGATATAGTATTTTAATATATATATAGTTTGCAGGAAAAAAAACGTTTATTATGTGCTTTATTTGGAATTGTTTGTCTTCAGTTTTTAAGCTCTGTCTGCACTACACAAACACAATATCTTTTAAGATTTTAGATATTCAGTATCAAATTATATTATTTTTACAGCCAAGAAGTACTTTAGTCTGTTTCCAAACCACGCAGTAATTTACAAAGACTCTTCCTGGAAAATGACTCATATCCTTGCCCAGCATGGATTGTCTTTCTAAGGTACATTTAACTGATCATATGTGTTACCTTTTTAATACCATTGAACTGAACATTTTCATCTTAACACGATTTGGAAATAAAATTGTACAGATTTCAGAGGACCAGATGCAGACTATTTCATGTAGAAAATATTTTTTTCATTCTTTGTATGGTATTCCCAGGAGTTGAAAAGTCTACGAGGGTTAAAATCTTACTTAAATTTCATTTTATTTCTGAAAGATTTTGCTTCTCTGCAGATTTAGAATTAATCATGGTAAATAATAAAATAATACTTAAACTTTTTATCAAAAACAGATTAAAAATATTTGTAATTAATAAGCGTTACTTCTTTGTAAAATGGCATAAAGGGTGACTGTTTTATAACCATATTAATATTGATGGGAAATGTCAAAATATCTAAATGTCAAGACATTTTCTTTAGGTTTCAACTGTTCTTCTAATACACAACAAACTAGCCAAGCAACAGCATTTAAATAGCAGAAAGGCTGTTGAGACATCAGTACAATCCTATTCTAACCTATTATTCACCTGGGTTGAATATTCCTGGTATATGCAGCTGTTTAAAAAAGTTGTTCAAGTCGCAAAGTTGTGTTCAACTCTAAAAAGCATGTCGGAGCGACTATGGATGATGTAATTGAGTGTAGACTGCATACATACTTCAATCTGGAGTATTTATACAGAGGATTTGAATCCCCATTAAAAAAAAAAAAAAAAATCAGAAAAAAATCATTTCATAATGAGCCATATAATCCTCAATTTATTATTCATTTGATGGGTGAAGTTGCTCAAATGTTCAAAGAAACAGACAGTACAATTTATCAGCTGGATGAATTCCTCTATCCATCACCCACTGGGACAGAACCTATTTGCCCCCAGCTTTTTAAAGATCCTTAAAATTACCATTTATGTAGACTTATTAATACAGGGTTTGATAACCACCCCAAAAACTGTCTCATCTAGACTGTCTATTCTTTTCAAATTAGCATCATCAGGGCAGACACATTTCAACATGGTCTGCTCATTCACACATTTCCATATGGTTTTAGTCCCATAAAATAGCTGAGTATATTATTTGTCCATGTCCTGTTTTCAGCTTTCTAGTAGCTGGTATAGAGCTGCATTTTGGATTTAGAATGAGAATAATGTTAACAGCACACTCATGTTTTAGTTGTTGCTAAGTAGTTCTGATACCAAGTCAAGGACTTTTCAGATTTCCATACTCAGCCACTGAGGAAGTCCACAAGAAGCTGTGAGTGGCACAGTCAGTACAACTGACCCAAGCTGGCCAAAGGGATATTCCATACCATCTGAAATAATGCTCAGTATATATCCTAGAGGGACTTGGCCGGGTTGGAGGGAGGGGTGACTGCTGCTCAGGAACTGGCTGGTTATTGGTTGGCAGGTGGTGAGAAATTGCGTTGTGCATCACTTGTTTTATCTGTTGTTGGTTTTGTTTGTTTATTTTTTGTTCATTTTATTTGGGTTTTGTTTGTTTGCTTGTTTGTTTATGTTTCTGTCCTATTAAACTGTCTTTATCTTAACCTGTGAGGTTTACCTTTTTTATTTTTTCAAGTTCTCTCCTCCATCCCACTAAAACAGGAGGTGTGAGTGAATGGCTCTGTGTGGTGTTTGATTAAACCATAACACCAAAATATAAGAGCAAAGGGAAGATTCTAATTAAGATTAATACGAAGCTATTCACTGGATGTTAAGAAATGGAGTGTTCTAAGGGGCATACTGAAAATTATCACCTATGTCACTGTTTCTTTATATGTGAGTTTTTATTGAAGTGAAAACTTCTTGCTTGCTGGCTCAAGGAGGATTTTATGGCTATTACTATGTTATTCTAATACTCAACCTCCTTTTTCATTTTCATTTATTTTTTTCTGTGATGGCACTGAAAATGAAATCATTTATATATGTCTCCTATTACCTGTATTCCCCTAGAGTGTTCCTGGAATGTAATTGTACCATTTGTTTCACTACAAGACAAAGACATAAAATTGCAGCGTCATATGTGGAATCTGATTTTTCTGTAGTACACCAACTTTCTTACTAAAGAATGAGAGACAAAATTTGCATAATCATTTAGGATTGTAAAATGTAAAATGTTTGTTAATCTTTCTTGGCAAAGTGTTGAAATACTACAAAACCTTGAGGGCTAAGAAGTTAATGCTTGGCTACTTATAACATCTCTATTTTTCATAACAGTATGAACAAATTTGTTAGTGTATTACAGTTCTAGCCCATATAACAAGTAGACATATGCTAAACTGACTGTATTGCATCTGTTCATGTTGCTATTCATAGCAACTGTTCATTCAGATCAGTAAATGTATCCTGTGAATTTTATGAGGATCACATTATAACATTACTGTAAGCTACATGAAATTTCAATAGCTGAGCTACTAAGAGATCTATGTATCTGGTTCAACATGGATATGAAAATAAAAAGTCAGTTATACTGCGTGTCAAATATTCAATGCACAGAGAAACTAGACATCTAATTTGACATGGACACTAGTTTAGTCTTTCATGGTTCCATATTGTGGAGCCTTTCCTAGTGCCCCTTAAAGAATTTTTTGATTAATGAAATCAGCACTTCAAATACTAACACTTTGAAATCCAGAGACTTGTATCTGAGTCTCAGTTCTACATAATATTTTTACTGTTTCAATTTGATTATGACTGCAGTCGTTTTAGAGTAGATTATTTTGAGTTCATCATTCCAGAAGACTTGCATTTCTCAAGATCATACAATTCTTTTGCTACATGCATGATTTCATCACTTATTTTATAATTTATTTGTTTAATTCCCTATTGCTTTTATTTTGTTTTAGCTGTTGGAATGATTGTATTCAATTAGTAGTAGTAGTAGTAGTAGTAGTAGTAGTAGTAGTAGTAGTAGTAGTAGTAGTAGTAGCCGCCTACCTGCATTTGCAATGGGAAACTCTGTAATCTCAGTGTTATCATTGCTACTTGGGAGTGAAAGATTGACTGAAGAGATTCACAGACAGAATACAAGCACAAACTTGCTTGAGGACCAAATTATAATCTCAGTTGGAGTAGGAAAAGCAATTGTTTTTTCCCCTCAAGAAATGAGACCAGAATTTTAGAATTACATAATACTATTAGTATTATGTATCAATTTAACATAGCTGTTCCAACTGCCTATGAACTTGAAAACTATCAAATTTAAATATATTACTTGCTCAGTTAAGACTAGAACACTACTTTTTTATCTAAAGATAAAGGGTGCAAACAGCAGAGTGTAGCCTGCTGCTAATCCTTCCAAGTTCCTTCACTCTTCTCTCAGACACTGACAGCAGGCAAAGAATATGAGTCAAAATACTATGACGTTGAGTATCACGTGAGATTTTCAAGGGAGAAACCATAAAGGGAGTGAGGCGATATTTAGATTTTGGCAAGGAGGTTAAGAAAAGATATGGACTATGCCAAAGAAACACAGAGTCACCTGAGGGGCAATGAATGTGTTGAAGGAGAGTGGCAAACTCCCGAATGAAAAGTCTGGAAACAGCCTATTGGCTGCTGCTATAGCTAGTTTGCTTTTTATATCTGTTCTTTTGCTTCAATGATTCAGTTGAAATATCAGTGAGATAGAAGATACTTTCAGATTTGTTTGACTGTGAGTGAACTGACCTAGATGACTGCTTGTGGGAGCCAGCTCACACATGACATTTGAGAAATACAGTATTAAATAAAAGTCAGTCATCCATATAGCATTGAGAGGCTCCTCAAAGCTGAGTTATGACTCGAAACTCTTTTGAAGGGTTTTAGAACAATTAAATAGCTGGAAGTTTACAATGTGCCTCATGTTGTAGATTACCAAATAAAACTAGTCTGAAATTATTAGAAAAAGAACTAACTCCCAAAATATGGAAGAGGAACTGGAATTAATATTTTCTTCCAGTTCTATGTTCCCAGACCTTAAACAAGTATAACAAAATCCTGACTCAAACTTTCTTCTAACACTATCTGCTAACCTACTTGTCACTACCCACTAAACTATTAACGATACCTGAATAAAAGTTATGGCAAGACTTACAAAGATGACAGTTGATAATTTCAAATCTAGAAGAAACATGCCTCTGCAACAATAGGCAAGTCACTATGCAAACTGCAATGTTTCTCTTGTTAGTTCATTGTTCATTTAAAAATAATAATTAAATAGGCCTTTACAGTTTAATAAAAGCAACTGTAACTACCTCATTTACACCTGTTTTTTTTCCAGACTTTTGACATGTTTCTATCCAAAATGTTTTCTGATCCCTTAAAGCAAAGTAAGGAGTTTGAACCAATTTTAGTTCATTATACTATAAGCCATTTTAAAATATGTTTTTGAAGTTTTCCAAGTCAATGGGGATACATCTCAGATGAAAAAAAAAAAAAAAAACAACAATGAAAAAACAACAACAACAACAAAAAACAATCACAAAACAACCTTCAGAATCCACTTTGCTCTCCAGCATTGATCAAATGTCTTCTATCGCAGAGGTTATTATAGGAGGTTTGTTTAAATTAGAACCTTTTTTCTTCTCTACTTCTAAACATATAAATGTCTTATCTTGATGTGAAATCAATAAATGTTTCATTTCCACTTCTAATTACCTCTGGTCTTGGTTATAACAAATTTCCTTTAAAACAGACAACCTGACAAATTCTTTATATGCAGTCCTTCAAAATTCTGGCAAGGAAGAGATAAAAAAATTCTGTGAAAAACCAGTCATGCAGTGAATATTGTGTCTGAGTCTATGATCCTGGGTGACTGAAGCGGTTTATTAAACCATCCAGAGTTAGAGTAATCATGTGCTAAGTGGTAGCTGAATTGAATACATGAAGACTCCAAACTATAACTTTCATGTTCTCCCGGTACAATTTAACCAATGAGGCCAAATAATAATTAAAAGAAAGATTTTACTTCCATTACATCTCAATATTGCATTATAGAATATTTGAAAGACATTTTGAATTTTTTGTTGTGGTTTTCAAAAGAAAAAAAATCTTTTTCAGTACGAGTAAAGAATTATATAATGTTTTATGTATTTTTATGAGGCTATGAATTAATTATAACAGTTTTAAACTTCTAGATTCCGGTATAGAAACTATTAAAAAATACCCAACCAAACAAACCAAACAAATAGACTGCAGTATTAAGGCTAAAGCATGTAAGAAGAAACAACTTGTGCTTTGTTTCTTTTATACTTGGTCTTCCAGATACCATAATGGAGGGTCACAGTCTCTCCCTACTCCCAATATCTTATTGATCAATTTTGCTTCTGACCTGCTTTGAAGGACGAGTGGTGTGATTTGCTAACAAAGACATTGCTCAGATATGAGTGGTTGGATAAGCTTATTGTAAGGTTGCACCAGGAATACTAATTCCTTTGTGGTGGTGGTAGTCTGTATAAGGGCTACAATATTATGAAAGCCTCTGTGATAATGTGGGAATATCTGCATTTGGACATGGGATATTTTTTTGCTTCTGCTTGCCTGGCATTTACAGTGCACAGACATTATAGTGCTGAAGACACTATTGGCCAAAGTTCTGCAAAAATAAACAGTAGAAGTTGTAAAACTGATCAATGCCAAAGGTGTGTCTATATTTGATAACTTTGCTAGGTTTTTGAATTTCCCTCTTAAAAAACTACTGTTACACCATCAATGATAGCAACAGGAAGAATTTCTGTACAAATCGTTTACAGCAAGAGAATTATTATATCACCTTTCTATGTTCATAGTGCATCCATAAGTACTACGGCAAATTCTGGAAGCCTGGGAAAGTGGATATATCCCTTCAAGTTCCCTAAATATCTGTATTCTCATTATAGAAACCATAGGCCAACTATATTTTTAACTTGGGCACTTTCATCAGAAACATAAAACTTATCTGAGCTAAGTCTTTTCCTTTATCTTGTTCATAAAACTGGTCCTGTTGCTGCAACTGCTGTATTGCTGCACGATATACCAGTAAGGTCAGAAAAATGCTAATGTAAACAGACAGGGTAGGAATCTAGTCCATCTAAATGCAGGTGTCTGCATAAGACTAGATGTCTGAACATAAAATTAGATGTCTGAATTTTCATTATTGTCGCCAATTATTAAATTAGCACAGTCAGTGAAGCTTCACTCTACCTATTTGATCTATTGAATACCTCTCTAGAAACCAAGAACCTTTTTGACTAGATGCCTGCCTCCAATAATGGGAGCTCAGATATCAAAATCATATACAGGCACCCATCATGTAGACACTCAGAGTAACGATGAGATGAGTCATACCTGCCGAACTACATCCTTGGCGTGTGAAACCCTACAACAACCACTGTGGGAAAGCGTAGAATAAGGTAGTAACAGTGACCGGCATGAGTATATGCTTAGGTTTAACTGACTGCAAGAACCAGCAAATTCACTCAAACAGAAAAACAGAGAAGATTCTTGCACTTCTCTTTTAAATAAGTTAAACGTGGATAATGACAATAATGAGGGAAAACTTTATTATATGTATGTATTATATGTATGTATTATTATATGTATTATATGTATTATATTTATTATATGTATGATATGATATATGAAGTTGCTTAATGTATATAAGAGGAAATTAACTACAAGCAGCTGGTGTTAAGCTTCTGGAGGATTATACTGCCTGTATATTGCTTAACTACCCAATGGACCCTGCTTGAGCATAGGGTGTCCACAGATGGCAGCTTCTTTCAGGGCACATCCATCTGCTCCATCGTGGTCCTTCAAAGACTGCAGGGGAGCAAGCTGATTCAGCATGATCTTCTCCAGATGTTGCAGGTGAATCTCTGCTGTGGCACCTGGAGCGACTCCTCCCCTTCTTCTCTCATCTTGGGGTCTGCAGGGCTCTCTCACACTTTTCTCACTCCTCTCACAGCATTTTTTACCCTTTCTTAAATATGCTTTCCCAGAGGCAACACGAGCATTGCTGTCAGGGTTGGATGTGCACTGCAGTGGGTCTACTGGAGACAGCTGGAACCAGTTATGTCTGGCACAGAGCAGCCTATCTCCTCTCCTCGCCTCTCCCTCTCCCTCTCCCTCTCCCTCTTCCTCTCCCTCTCCCTCTCCCTCTCCCTCTCCCTCTCCCTCTCCCTCACCCTCTCCCTTTCCCTCTCCCTCTCTCTCTCCCTCTCCCTCTCCCTCTCTTCACCTCCTCTCCTCCTTGTCTCACCTCACATCATCTCTGATCATTTGAAATAGCAGTTTGGGTGAGAAGATAACTTAAATTAATCACTATTTAGATTAATTTATTTAATTATTAGGAAGATCTGCAAGAAAAAAGTGAATTATTAATAGAAGACACATTCATGAAGTCAGGCATTTTTGGTCAAGTTTGGAGCTCAGTAGCCTCAGCCTTATAAGCATAACTTAGTTTCTTGATTTCATAGAATACGGTGAGATCATATAAAGAAAAAAAAATCGTAGAATCATTTAGGTTGGAAAACACTTTAAGAATATTGAGTCCAGCCTCTAACTTAACACTGCCAAGTCCACCATTAAATCTTCTCTTTAAGTACCACATCAATACATCTTTAAATACCTCCAAGGATGGTGAGTCTGCCACTTTCCTGAGCAGCCTGTTCCGATGTTTGATAAACCTTTTGGTGAAGAAATTTTTCCTAATATCCCATCTAAACCTCCCCTGGTACAATACCTCCTTTCAGGTAGTTGTAGAGAGTGATAAGGTCTCCCGTCAGCCTCCTTTTCTCCAGACTAAAAAACTCCAGTTCCATCAGCTGCTCCTCACAGGACTTATTCTCTACCTCATTTATGACCTTCACTGCCCTTCTTTGGACACGCTCTAGCACTTCAGTGTCTTTCTTGTAGTGAGGGGCCCAAAACTGAATACAGTATTCAAGGTGGGGCCTCACCAGTGCTGACTACAGGGGGATGATCACTTCTCTAATGCTGCTGGCCACACTGTTCCTGATACAAGCCAGGATGCTGTTGGCCTCCTTGGCCACCTGGACAAACTACTAGCTCATGTTCAGTTGGCTGTTGGCCAACACCCACAGATCCTTTTTCCACCAGGTAGCTTTCCAGCCACTCTTCCCCAAGCCTGTAGCACTGCATAGGGTTGTTGTGACACAAGCGCAGGACTTGACACTTGGCCTTATTGAACTTCATACTACTGGCCTCAGCCCAATGATCCAGACTGTTCAGATCCCACTGTAGAGCCTTCCTACAATCCAGCAGATCAACACCTCCACCCAACTTGGTGTCAAATGCAAAATGAGGATGTACTCGATCCCTTTGTCTAGATCATTGATAAAGATATTAAACAGAAGTGACCCCAATACCGAGCCCTGTGGAACACCACTCATGACTGGCCACCATCTGATTTGACTCCATTCACCACAACTCTTTGGGCCCAGCCATCCAGCCAGTTCTTTACCCAGTGAAGAGTACGCCCATCCAAGCCACAGACAGCCAGTTTCTCCAAGGGAATGCTGCAGAAAACAGTGTCAAAGTCTTTACTAAAGTCTAGGTAGACAATATCCACAGCCTTTCCCTCATCCACTAAACAGGACACCTTGTCATAGATGGAGATCAGACTGGTCACACAGGACCTGCCTTTCATAAACCCATTCTGACTGGGTCTGATCAGTTGGTTGTCCTGTATATGCTGTGTGATGGCACTAGAGATGATCAGCTTCATAATGTTTTCCAGCAGAACCAAGGTCAAACTGACAGGCCTGTACCTCCCCAGTTCCTCCTTCTGGTCGGTCTTGCAGATGGTTGTCACACTTGCTAACCTCTCTTCAACTGGGACCTCCCTGGTCAGCCAAGACACCTGATAAGTGATGGAAAGTGGCTTGATAAGGACTTCTGTTGGCTCCTTTAGTACATTTGAGTGGATCCCATCCAATCCCATAGTCTTGTGTATGTCTAAGTGGTATAGCAGCTTGTTAGTTAGCACTGGGAGATAAGAAACTATGCATAATCTGACTGCAGATATAATTTCTAAATAGTACATCATCCTATAAATTATAAAAATCTATTCACCATTTGCCATTAGGATACTAGTGTTGGATGAGTTGAGACTCTTTTTTAACTGACTAAATCGTATTTGATTGTTGCTTACAAAAAAAAAACAAATATTGTCAATAAAAGCATGCATGAACTGACGTGCATGCATGCAGCCTTCCAGAATTTAATTGAATTTTGTATAACTTAGAGGCAGTATACTATAACATGCACAAATAGTTGCTTATGACAGTACAGAGAATTAGGTAAAAGTACCAAATAGCACAGGCCAAGTAAAAATAATTCTAAAATAAGTCAATATTTTCATACCATTTTTCACTTTAGATACCTCACAATTCTTTATTGCTTCATCTGAGACCTCACCAAGGAACTTTATTCGTAGGGGTAGAGATGTTCAGCCTTTTTGAAAAGGATTACTTCCATTGTTTCAGGATAAGTATCTTGCATTCCTGGCTATTTTTACAATTTACTTATGTATATTTTTTCCATATATTAATTTTTTTTTTTATTTAAATGTCAAAGACAACACACATTTTTTTAAATGAAAATAGAAATACTCCTCGGAAAACAAGTCTTAGGATATCAGTATTATACATATATTTGCACATGTTTGTATTGGTATTTATAAGTTTTCTGGTTTATGTTGTCTTTTCTGGTTTATGGTGTCTGGGCAAAATTTTAAATATATGAGTAATTTAATAATGTTGATTCAGTGGCCCTTTCTCATCCTGGATACTCAATGACTTATGAGTATGCTAAGTAATAACATTTTAGAAGTTTAGGTCCTATGATATCAATACGTAAAACCCAGTAAAGATAAACCTACACCACTGAAATTTAGAAGTATTTAAATACCTACTTTTCATCTTGATCTTATGTGAAGTACAGATTTTCTTAATGAATTTATCTTAGAATGGGTTGCAGGATTTGGATCTTTGTCTATAAGATATCAAACTGCTCAGTGATAATTGGAAGAGTCAGTGAAATGTGGAATGGCACAGAAGTGCTTTCTCATTTGCTTTGCTTCATCTCTTGCAAACACTGTGTACCTGACCTGCAAGTAGGCATCAAATGCAAAAATAAATTAGTTGTGTTATGTTAGATAAGTCTTTTTTGTTGGGTGTTTTAGTTTTGTTTTGTTTTTCTTTGGTTATCACTCTAAATTGAATTTTGCCAGATTCCTTTACAGTGCATTCTAAGAAGCTGAAACAATGCAAAGAAATTGTTTCTAAAAGCTAATATAAGTTTAATATTCCTTCAGTTTCGGTTTCAGATGTGGATGCTGGAGAATTTATAAGACAAGCTGGTATTCTGTCATATTTTATTTGCTGGATTTGTTTGATACTTCTTTCTGATATGGATGCTGAAAGATTATATTTTCCTATATGTTTAAGTATATCCCATCATATTGCTGACTATTTCTGATACCAGTACCTCCACTAGTACCAGACAGAAAAACAAACCATTAACAGGCATGCAATTATTTTTCCATTTCTAACAATTTTGTAAAAATAATAGAGAAAATGGATTTTATTTTTTATTCAGTATCGGACAGAAAATCTAAAGGATAAATTATTGCATGTATACTGTTGTATGCATTTGAAAGTCAACTCAGCTGCCTATTTTCACAGGTTTGTCCTGCTTTTTTTATAGAGACAACTGAGAAAAACTGAGAACCTTCTTCAGCATTAAATATGATGTTTCATACAAATACTGAGATAGGAAATTGTCTTCTCATTGCTTTCAGATGTTGTGACTTGACCCCATTTAAACAAATCACTTCAATTATTTGAGAAGAGATTGCCAGAGTCTCAGTTATCAGCTTGCACTCATGTGCTTTGGTTTGGATGTGAGGATGAAAAGTACTGTTAGTGCACTTTCTTGATAAGCCTCCAGAAAACTGAGATTCTTCTCTGAAACACGAAAGAAAAGATAAAGGACAATTAATTTCTATATCTATCCCAGCACTGAGTGAGAACAATCTTTTCTGGTGGCAAATTCACTGTTTTGTTTTGTTTTGTTTTGTTTTTTTTCCACTGCATGTGATATAGTTTTGCAGCAAGTGTCTAAGGGTGCAAATCAAAAAGTAATTTGCTTGTGTTTAACAGTCAAATGACCCAGTCCTTTGCCATTTTTCTTTTCCATTGATTGTGCAGTTCCCTTTGGAGTGACACAGTATGCAGGACTTCTATTAAGTGCTGCTGAATCATCGAGAGTGTTCACATTTGTAGATCAGGTGTGAGTAATAGGAAGACAAATTGCCTGGCGCATACTCAGTTGGACCTTTGTGACACTGTGCAGCCTATTTTTTGCTCATTTGCTCATGGCTTTACCTTTATTTAATGCTGAGCAATAGCCTAGCCTGATACATTCTCAGAAACCTTTCTGTGCCTGTATTTTTTCAACTCTGTGCATAAAAATGGGGCATGCCTTTACTCCATAATTGTCATTTAAGACAAAACAAAAGGGGGAAAAAATGCACAACAAACAAACAAAACAACCAACCAAATCAACAAAAAAATAAATAAACCACCACCCTGGTATACATTTCCTTCTCTGTCTGCATAAAAAAAAAAAAAAACAAAACAAAACAAACAAAAAAAAACCCCAACAAACAAACAAAAACAAAGCAAAAAACAAAGTGGAGAGGTGGGGAGATTATTACTTTAGATTTCCATATTTTTTACAGAAGCCTAATACCAATGTCTGCTTATTGATTATGTGTACAGCTTTTGGATTCTGGCTCTAAATAGTACCCATTTTCTTTTTTTCTTTTTGGTAATAAATGAAGATTTCTTATAAGAAACTGCAACTGAGAACTGCAACTGTTACATGAAAACTGCTTTGAAACATCCAGATACATTGTGGCTTCAAACACACCAGAAAGAAGGATACATAAACCACTCGAAAAATGTGAGTCAGATATAAAACAGGAATTAAGTTCACAGTAGTCATTTGAACTGTCTTTTGAAAAAATCCAAAATCTAAACATCTTATATGACTGGAAAAGTCTTTTAAGCATCTGCTTATGAACATTCCCAAACCTGTAACTATGTAAGCAAATCTCCTTTTCCCAGGCAAGCCTAATTAGAGTGTGGAAACTAGATGACATTCTATTTCCATTTACCAGTCCATTGTGGCTGACATTTTGAAAGTGCTCTTAGAACTAGCTGACAATACAAAAGCTTCACAGCAGAACATGCATCTATCTCTTCAATTTTAAGTACCATTTGAGAAGATATCTCCAGTAAGAACTAGAAAAGGTTGCAGTAGCCATTCAAGAAGCGGGAGATATGAAGTCTCACTGTAGCCAACCTTTTGTCTTCCACCAGTCAAGGAGTTCTCATGTGAGGTTATGATTTGTTTCCCCTCCTCCCACTGAAAAGAAGAATACAAGCTTCCTGGTGTGGGAAAGGGAGTGTTAAATCAAAGAACGCGATCTCTAGAGGCACTCAGCTGTGAAGGAGTACACCTGGCTTTTATCATTAACCTTCAAAAAATTTGTATACTGTATATGTTTAAGCCACTTAATTTGAAAAAATAAGTGATGCTAAAATAAATAATAAAATAAAAAGAATTAAAATAATAATAATAAAATAAATAGCCACTTAGCCATCCAGGGCAAATGACAGCTATCCCATTCAAGATATGTTTACATATGTGCAATACCTTCATTCAGAAACAGTGCAGTAAAATCAGATGGGTTGGTTAAAAATCACATGGATGATAACTGTTTTTGGAAAAGGAACTGAGGAATCTTTTCCTCTGAGAACTATTCATCTGTTAACATCTTTAGGAGTAGTACCTTAGTAGTACTTCAATAAATAACAACTCGTGCACTGATTTCCATAATTATTTCATAATTGATTTAAGCATTCAATTTTAACCTACCTGAATCGAATCCAAGGAAGCACATAGGATGGAGAGCAAACAACAAACAAAAAATAAAGCAGCATCAGAATCTATTTGCTGGTTGATGTCTCCCATTTTTCTCCAAGGAGAATATGAGGTTTTACTCTCATAGATCTGGAAAAAGAGTTAGTCCAGTAAGACCCAAAAGCCTTTATCTAAGAAAGGGAGAAGACAATGTAAGGACTGGATGAATTACGTTAATCACCCGAGGTGCCTGTTTGAGTGGATTCTGAAAGGGATGCAATGAAATTCTTGCAGAAAGGCTGAAATGTACACTTTTTCTTAACTGACAACCTGAGTAACATCACTGAAAATTGTTATTAGGGGAAAAGATGAAGATTTAGATACAAGGAAACAACTGCACAAGGGCCCTTAAAAATCTTTTTAAAGTATTTCTGAATGAATGAATGATGGTTTAGGTTATTTTAACTTAATTAATAAGAGTTCCTTTTCCTGTGCATTACTTCAATCCTGACATGACAGAACCTCAGTGAAAGGAAAATATATCAATCATCTCAAATAACCTCTTTCTTTGTCGTCCCCAGCACAGGAGGTTATGAATTGAATATCATTGCTTGGCTCTCTGTTACTATCAATATTACTTGTATGCAAGCCTAATGGAGATGACTACATCAGAACTGGTTTATTTTAGGTTATCTATCCATTGTGCAGTTGGTCAGTGGGAAACCTGGCCCAAAGCGTGCGATTTGAGTGTTTTTAACACCTTAAGTTTGCACTGTACTCTTTTTCAGTGTTGAAACATGCTGTTTATACTGTGACTGTACATTTGTGGTTACTTGATTAGTTTGTTTTATGCACATGTATGAAAATAAACATCAGTTTAATGACTACATAATTTAAACAGCACAAAGAACTAATAAAATTTTGAATCTACCTGACTGATAACACTATAAGCTAGCATACACAGATGTCAAAACAAATTCATATTATGCAGACTTTGAGAAGCAATTTGGCTTCTGAAAAATAATAAATGTATCTAATGGCCTATTAGGCAAGGGTATTCAAGGAAAAACACCGAAATCATTCAGCAAACAGTGATTATATAGCATAATGAGGAAAATGAAATACAGAGAAGGGAATGTGTTTTGACAGGCTAAATGCCCTTTACTTTTTCTTCAAAAAACTGTTCTGTTCTTATTTATGGCTTTCCCTAGGGAAAATGTGTCCTTGTTGCATATTCCTTTTTAAATGTCCTGTAAAACCATGATGACACCTGCTGTAGAACAAGTTGACTGGTTTATGCCCACACAGATAGAATTGTGGTGCTGTAAATCTACGAGCTGCCAAACTGTCCACAACACTATGCTGGAATTGCCTGTGATCCTCTATTATTTGTCTTTAAATATTTTACGCTTCTGACACAAATCCAATATTACTTGCTTGGCTGAATGATGTTTTCAAATTCAAGGTCATTTGCTATGACCAGTAGTTCATGAACCCTGCACACAAACATCTTCTAGCTCTGTTTCTGGTTATATGCTATTGTATTAAAAAAAAAAAAAAAAAAAAAAAAAGGTCCTCCTTCTCAAACATTATCCAGAGATTCTGACATGACCATGGAAAATATCAACAAATGAATGAATTGGAAGCAGCCAGGTAATCCTGAATTCTCATTCCCATTGGTAAAGCTATTACCTTTTTCGTCTGTCACATGATCGTGTAAAAAAACTAAAGGTCAACAAGTGACTGTTCAGCATTTTATATAGAACCCTAAAAGATAACCTGCTTCACCTGCCAGTTTCCATTTTTGTCACACCATATTATGTTTTAATTAAACCCTAACACTCAATCCACTCCCTTTCTAAACACTAAATAAATAAAGTGCTTGTTTTAGAAGGCTCCAGCCACTGGAAAACAGTTTTACCCCAATGATTGAACCTGAATATGGATCTTAGCTTACTTTTCCAACCTTTAAAACATGCTTGATAACAGAATCACAGAATGGTTGATGTTGGAAGGGAGGTCATCTGGTCCAAACCCCTGGTCAAGCAGGGACACACAAAACCCAGTATCCAGGGCCGTGTCCAAATTGACTTTGAATATCTCTGAGGTTGGAGACTCCACAACCTCTCTGGGCAAACAGTGCTCAGGTCATCCTCACAGTAAAAAACTAGAAACCCCTGTGTTTCAGTTTGTGCCCATTGTTTATAGTTCTGTCACTGGGAACCACTCAGAAGAGCTGGGCTCCATAATCTATGCACCCTCCTTTCAGGTATTTGTATACACTGATGAGATCCCCCCCTGAGCCTTCTCTTCTCTAGGCTGAAATGTCCCAGAGTTCTCAGCCTTTCCCCATAGGAGAGATTCTCCTGTCCCTTCATCATCTTTGTGGCCCTTTGTTGGACTCTCGCCTGTATTTCCATGCCTCTTTTGTACTTGAGGAGTCCTGAATTGGACCCAGAAGTCCAGGTGTGGCCTCACCAAGGCACAGTACAGGGGAAGGATCACCTCCCTCAACCTGCTGGCAATACTCCGCCTAATGCAACCCAGGATATCATGAGCCTTCTTTGTGGGAAGGACATGGTGTTTGCTCCTGTTCAGCTTGCAGTACTGACCCAGTGTTTTGGTCTCACATTTGTCTGTACTGGGAACCTGTCCAGGATGTACCACAGGATCTTTTCACCTTAGGTAACCGAGTCACTTTTCTACATGTTTCTCTAATGTCTGCAAAACTATTGATTTGAAACAGCAATGCATTTTTTTAGTTCCCCTGTTATCCTTTGAATGAATATTAACTATACTGGAGATTCACATCATGTATTCACTATCTCTTTTTAGATATAACAGTTTTGCTTTTCAGAGAAAATAGATCAGACTGTATCATAAAATCAGGTAGTTCATTTTTTTTCCTCTTTCTTAGTTTTTCCTTGTATTCACTGCACAGAGCTTCTGCTGAGAGGTTCCCATTCCTCAGATTTTCACTTCAGTTTGGTCAGTTAATTGATCCATCTGTCCATCTGTCCCTTCCACGTGCACTCCTTTTGTTTTCCAAAATTCTTTTTCGTTCTCCGTATGTTCATCTAACATTTTACAGCAATCATTCCATTATGTATGTTAGTCAGCAAGTTTTTTCAGTGTCTTGGTACTTTCAGCTGTGTCTGCTGAACACCGTATTCATCAATTGCTGTCTGTATGGGATTGTCAGGGAGCTGCAAAGGCAGGGGTGCTGTGGGTGATAACATGGCAGGCAGGAGTAAGGTTCCATCCTGTAGGCACTCAAGCAAGGAGAACAGGCCCATAGCACAGGGGCAGTAGCCAGATTCATCAGAGTCCAGATCACCAACGAAGTCCCTATTGATGGGGCAGGTCTGGGGTCAACTCAGGAAGTGGAGCCAGTGAGGTCAGTCCCAGAAACACCAACCTAGATCAAACTGTCCAGAGGTCACCAGGCAAGTCCTTGATACTGTGGCATGTCTAAGGTCAAGCTGATAAATCTGCTGGTCAATCTGCTGGTCAAGACCAGGGTCCAGACCAATGGGGTACATGGCCAGGCATAGATATGGCTGCAGCACTACTGCAGTGTGGCTCAGATTGGTATTGAATATGAGATCTTCTGCTTAAAAGCAACTTCTAAGCAAAAGAATGGAGAGCTCTTCCTCAGGTTTCCTAGCAGAGCAGCTCAGTGAGACCTTCCTGAGGCTTCTTCCATTTTTTTTTCTCCAAAGGCCAGCTGAGGCATCTAAAACAACTAGCTCTCATCAGCAAGCTGGCCTTGAATCTGGTCAGTTGAACTCTTTACAAGGGTGTTCTGGGCCTGGCTGGGATGGAGTTAACCCCCATGTTTTAGTTATTGCTGAACAATGCTTGCACAGCGTCAAGGCCTTTTCTGCTCCTCAGATTGCCCCATCAGTGAATAGGCTGGGTGACCAAAGAGATATTCCACATCACCTGATGTCATGCTCAGTAATAAAAGCTGGGGAAATAAAGAGGAAGAGGGGATGTTTGGACATTTGTCTTCCTAAGTAACTGTTCCACGTGATGGAGCCCTGCTTTCTTGGAGATGGCTTAACACCTGCCTGCCAATTGGAAGCAGTGAATGAATTCCTTATTTTGCTTTGTTTGCATGTGCAGCTTTTGCTTTGCATATTAAACTGTCTTTGTCTCAACCTATAAATTTTTTTGCCCTTCTGATTCTCCCCATCCCCCTGTGGAGGAGCGAGTGACTGAAGGAGGCTGAGTTGCCATTCAGGGTAGAGCTCACAACAAAAGGAATGCACTCCAGGCCCTGAGAAAGACTTCATTAATATATGTTTTATAATGTAAAAATGGGAATGTAGGAAGTTAGAATAGATGTCTATAAATATACAAACATAGTCAACAAGTACTTCCAAGTACACCACCTGTTTTATAAGAGCAGAGAGAATTAACCTGAAGAGTCAGAAGTTCAATCTCATATATACTCATACAACATAAGCCAAATATGTCATCCTGGTAATCTGTTTTCACGCTCCAAGAAGTACTTCAACTATATGAAGTAAATTTATTAACAACAGTGTAATTTACCAGAACACTTTTGAAACTAAATCTATTAATCTCATTTTGCATCCTAAAACCAACTAGTCAGGTTGTGTAACATGTTTATACTTTAAATTCAAATTAACAAATACTAAACTCAGGAATAGCAAATTTATTTAATGGAATCTTATCTTGTGAGACACTAAGAAAATGCTTAAGTTTATCTTAAAATTGTCTTTATTAATCAGCAGCACAAAAACATTTAGCTTTTAGAATCCCACTGATTTCAGGAATAGTTTGTAGCTCAGGGTTTGTTGAGCAACTGTAATGTATTTTTAAACAGAAAAGAAATATGAACTAAAATAATTCAAAGAATAGTGTGAAAGCATGGTATTGCATGTATTAAAACTCATAAAATGGAACATAAGTCTCTATCATGTAGCAGCAGTTGAAATAAACCTGATTTATTTTCAGAGGTATCACCCTCAAAAAATGGTTAGTAATGCTAAGTAATCAATCAGTTCTGCAGAGGCATTCTAATGACATAATAAACAATAACAGAACTTTGTAGGTGGTTATTTAATCACTATCATCTACAGCTGAAATTTCATAGTGAAAAAGATGAGACAGAAGAAAGGAGTTAGAAGTGGTAAGGGAAGAAGGGTACCGTGTCTCTGCACAGTCCCTCTGGAAACAGCAGGCTGAAATAGAGTCATCCAAGGAGAGTTACAGATTATTTTATACTATTTTTTGTTTCATTTCACCGATGATTTTAGAAGAAGCCCAGGGACATACCTGAATATTTTGGTCCAGTTTTGTCATAAATCCACTGATTGTCCTCAGTTATCATGTTCAGTCCATGGAAAAGTTTTGGTGCATAGGAATTAGATTATTTTTGGAGGAAATGGAAGTACAAGCTCTTCCCCAAATACATACAAACTGTGCTCCTCACACTAATGGAGAAAAAGGACCTTTGAATCAGTGACTGGACTTGTGAACATCTTTGGCTAAGTGTTTCAGGGAATTTCAGTCCTACCAATCAGGCTATAACTGGTTTGACATAATAACACTAAACTAAAAAATTGTGTAGATGTAAGGATGTTAGAAGCAGTTATTCCAATTTTCTAGCCTGTGTCTGTTGAGCCAAATAGCCTGCCACTATAAGCATTGCCTGGGGTGGTTCTGCAACAGGCTAAAGGTATCACGTAGTCCTAAAGCTACAGACCATACATGCTGTGTACTCAGTTCCATGCTTCTACCCTTTTCCTGTGTTTAGCTGCCACAGCCCTTAAAATGGTCCCCTTTTCCCTTCTTAAGTATTTGTGATAGTATGCTTCCATTTTTTCTGACTTATCTAATCACTCACCAGTAACCTTGTTAATATTTCTGCCAAGAATTTCCTTTAAAAACAGACCTTTATGAAGCATTCTCTTCCTTTACTAGAGCAATTCCCACCTGCCATTTTAGAAACTCCTGCCATCCAGAATGGCTGCCTGCCATCTGTTTGCAGTGAGGGAGATGACATTTAATAATTCATAGGATGGATGACAAATATGGTTTGACATTTTTCCCCTGGTTGCAGTATACTTAAGAAAATATTTTATGTCTGTAGAAATTATTCTATCATTCAGTGGGTAGGAAAGTTTCACTTGTCACTCAAATACTCTAGTAGCAATAAAATCAACTGAATAACAGCCTTTCTAGACTTTTTTTTTTAACATCGAAAGCGCTATTAATTCTATTAACAGCAAACATTTTCATTTCATAATCAAATGCATTCAAACTTCACATAACTCAAAAGAAGAGGCCTAATGACATGCCATGGTCATGGTCAAATGTACAGAGATTTGACATAATGAAGAGTCTGTTTTCATAGACTGAGGACAAGAAATCTGGTTCTTTTTTTTTGTAGCAGTAGCTTCAAATGGAAAGCAGACAAAATGAAAAACAAATTCCAGTGAAAAATACGTTTCTTCAAATTCAAGCCTCTGGCAATAAACCAAGATGTATCAACTTCAGTAATTTTTCAGATCTATGCATAGATTTCACCTTCCAGTGAATTTCAAATAATT
This sequence comes from Columba livia, assembly GCF_036013475.1. Lineage (NCBI taxonomy): Eukaryota > Metazoa > Chordata > Aves > Columbiformes > Columbidae > Columba > Columba livia. Next base: position 42,773,755 of record NC_088602.1, on the reverse strand, counting down.
GTGACAATTTAAAATGCCTGATATTACAAAGAGATGCTGTCAGCGTATAGGGCAGGGTGACAATAAACAGAGTGACAATTCTCTCTATTAACCCCCACTTTGCCCACCAATGAAATGGAAAAAGAGGAAAATAAGCAGAGACAAATTGGCAAATTAAAACAGCATTACTAATAATACAAATCACAAGAGAAATAGTGCAAAATACAAAAAAATAATATTGAATCCTATGGATGATCACAGGCTTGCAAGCTGTGAGGGCTGGCATTGTACTAGTGGCTGCAGGGCAGACACAAGGAAATCCTGGACTGGATTTAGCAGGAGATGGAAGCTGGATTCAGGAATGAACAGACTGGAATCAGGATCAGGATTGCAGGCAGGAAAATGGGCAAGGTCCTCTTCAGAAGCTGGCCATAGATGAAGAGAACAAGATCCCTGTCATCCCGCAGCTTTAAACTGAGTATGACACATGTACCATCGAATACCTCATTGGTCTGTTTGGGTCACCTGTTCTGTCTGCCCCTCCCTGTGAGTACGACCATTTAATAACCACTCACTTGTGGAATGTACATCTACCAGAGACCTTGGCTGCTCTAGTAACAGGTATAAACCTGGGCCTTTTCTGTATTCCATTCCTACAATTAGCTTGCTAAAATTACAAACATCAGGTGTTATCGGCTCTGAAATGGAGACTCTTTGAAATACATGCAGCCAACTTCAGAAAAGTGCAGTTACTTAAACTTAGCTGACAGGAAAATTCACTAAAAGAGAATTGGTCCTGTTTTAACCCAAATCCAGACAGAGTCTTGCTGGGGCAGGCACTAGAAATTTAACTACAGGACATAGTGGACCATGTCCCATAGTTGACCGGCTTATTAAAAACAAAATCTTGTTATCATTAAAATCCACATTTACAAATGTCTGTCTGTTTAAAAGTATTTTCAGGATCTTCTGAGAGTCTGTGTTTCTGCAGTTAGCAATGGGCGAACTGGCTTGAAACAGGCACAGTGAATTGTTTCAAACTTCCTCTTTTGATTCTGAGTTCAGTTCATAAGTGACTTGTCTTTATACTGAGAAGAAATTTTTTTCATACTCACCGTTACAAAATATAAATTTTTAATATATACTAGTTCTTAAATTTGAAAAAATTAAACACGAAGGGTATGCAAGTCAAAGCACATGTGCCATATAGTTAGCTATCATGTAGAAAGTAAAAAAGAGTTTGTTATTTCTAGTATTTAATTTATGACTGGAGTGTAGATAGAAGGGGAGACAGTATTCAACAAAGAAATTAAAAAATAAAAAAATAAGTCAGTGGAAAAATGGATGGTAGAAGCACTGATTTTCAAGAAAATGACAAATATTCAAAAATGACTGATAGGACTAGATTTTAAGCTGTCAAAGTCAACCATGCAGGTGCCTAAAAAGTTTTTGTTTAAAGATTAGGTGAGATTTTTAAATGCTTATAGAAAGACTGGATGCTAAATTCTACCAGATTTTTTTCACTGTCATTTCACACACTAGCCTCTTAGTGATTCCTCTCAAAAGGTCAGGATAATACAGAATTCTTTATGTTTTATTTTATGTTCTTATTACAAAATAAAGTATTGCCAACTAAATGTAGCTCATTTTCTTTAGAGCATTCTAAGATTATTTTTAATTTATTGGTTAATAAATATGATTGAAGTATATGGTTAAAAAACATACCATAACTGAAATATTATTCAAACGAGTTCTGAAATAACTTATTATTATTTCAGACATGAAAATTATTTAATTTGCACAATTCTAGATATGGGCAAAGTTGTAAGGAAATTACTACCTTGTTTTGTTTTGAAATGTCCTATTTGAAAGATACAGGGGATTTCTTCCACATTTTTAAAGACAGTGTAAACACACCTGGATTATTATTTTTTTTCTTTTTTTTTTTATATATATAGCTTGAATTTAAACCTTTTTGTTCTAATATCACTAGTAGCTATGTCTACTGAAACACATAATAATTTCTTATTGCTTTTCAGTTTCAATCAGAATCTATTTCTATGGGACACTCTTGGCTGTCTTATCTAAATTACTTCAGCAAAGGTACAGTGTTTATGACCATATAATCTATACTCCCAATTGTTCAGAATATGACAGGAGACATGAGTCTGCATAAAGATAGAGCATTTAGTAAGTGCAGAATTTGCTTTTTTTTCTGATACAAGACTGTAGCAAAAAGAATTCAGTCATACATCAAAGGATAGGTTTTTTACTGTAGTTTATGCCATGTATCATCTTCCTACTGAAAAAAAACTTTAAGATTATCAGAAGTCCATTGTTTTCCACCCAGTCTGAAAGATATGAATCAGCAGAAAAGAAGTATTTGTACGAAAAGAACGGATGAACAAATGAATATATCTTGCTTTCTTTGTTGTTATTGTTCATACTAGCGGGCTTTCATGAGGAAATAAGTTTAGTCAGAGGAACTACATATTTGCTCGTTCTCTGCATCATCAAATGTACTCCATTTTGAAGAGTAAAGCAATCGCATTTTGGGAGTACAAACTAGCTTTTAAATGATGAAAATTAACAAGATTTCCATTCTTCAAAGTTATTGAGGGCATTTCTGTTCTTTGGGGAATTTACCTTTTACTGTATTGGAGCCTACTCAGAATCTGTTTCCAAAGCTGGATGACCACTGGAAATGTGATAACAAAGTTAATTGAGTAGAATCTCAAATAATAATCAATTTCATTTTATAATTTCCTACATGTTGAGGCACTGTTGAAGGGATTTTTCTGTGGTTTTTTGTTTTGTTTTGTTTGTTTGTTTGTTTGCTTGCTTTACTAAAAACAAGGTGGGTTTTTTTGTTCATGAATCACTTTTTCCATTTTTTTTTTTATTTTAATCTTTTGTTAGTTAAATAATAATTTCCTATGAATGATTTTCTTACATATGTATGCTTGCAATGTTTTTCCAGCTTTACTCAAATAGTTATTTGATCTAATTAGAACACTAGTATCTATTGATTTAAATATTTTACAGTTTAATTATTTTTATGACAAAGCAGACCAAGTCTCATTTAAAAATATCATCAATACTATCATTTCTCCAGAAGTGATTGAAAACCACTGCATTTCAACATTTGTAATTCATATACTTTTCAATATCCTGAAAGAAACAAAAAATTGCTACTTTAGAATGTGTACTAATATTAAGGCTTTGTGGAGAAATAAATGAAAACCAGATCACTGTTCACAGACTAACTCCATTACTTTAACGATTTAGGGCCTTTTTATTATATAAATGGTCACAAGGAAACAATATGGAGGAAAATGGTAATTTCAACATTCTAAATGAAGGAGGCAGACTATACTTAGGTGATCAAGAATTCTAGCTTTGAAAGAAGTGGTTAGGAATAATATTAACAATATATGGTAGGTAATTATCAGAGTCACTTGTCAAGTTCTGCTGTGAAATTTTTAAAACATAGTTGGATTTTTTTTTTCCCAAGATACGTTCTATGTCAAAAAAACTGTTTCAGGGAAGGTAGACTGTAGAAAAGCTAAATAAAATGTTCATCGTGTTTTCTTTATGTTTAAAATTCAGAAGTGAAGCAAACAATTTATTTTTAGAAAAAGTTTTTTTAAAAAGAAAGGAAAAGAAACAGATAAACAAAAATACTCCTTTTTTTGGTATGTGTGTGTGTGATTTCCAAAATTCTTATTTTTCTCTTTAATCAAAATCCATGGGGATCAATTTTTGAAATCACATTAACCGACTCCTGTTCATTATATTCTTTTTTGAAAACATCTATTGTTTCTTATATTTTTAATTATAACATATTCTGCTCTGGTGGATTTTAATATTTTTTCCTAACAACCTTTGTATTTCATATGCTTTAATTATAAAAGCATATATACCAATATATACCACATATACCAAAGTTATATAAACTATTAATTTTTACTTTCACTGGGAAATTTCAGATGTTTGTGTGATGGGCACACATGAAATTCAGTTTCCTCCTAAATGAAATATATGCAAGATTTTCATTTCATAAAATTCCAGTATTATAGTTCCCTTTATATTTCACGTTTTTCCGTATTTATTGCACAAAAAATTGCACATTTGGTTTTAAGTATCAAAATATCCTGGTTTTCTGGGCATGCAAAATTTAGTTTCGACTGACATTGTTTTATTTTTCTTCCCAACCTTATCATCTTTATCAACAACACACTGTCATTTCTTTTTCCTTGTAGCCTTTGTATCCCAGTTCATAAAAATTTACCCTGCCTGGCACTTATCGTTACTAATCTGTAGCTTGCTGGGATTGTAAATATTTTGTATTTACTCCATAACTATACCTTTCCATCTCTTTTTTATATAGATTGAACTAATCTCTATTGACATACCAGTTAGAAGAATCTTCTCACCAGGCTTCAAATATGCCCACAACCACCATCATTTAATGACATTTTTTTCAGTTCTCTTTTTTTGTTTCTCTCCCTTCTAGCATTGTGTACAGGCACCCTAATAGAGGTGTATTTTGATTCTATGTCCTGACTATGTCTGTCATATTTTCTTCCACTTAAATAAACTGTTTTCACACCTAGACATTCTATTCACTGTAGAATTTTTGCTTACTACTGTGGATGACAGTTACGTCAAAAGAAGTTTCTAGCTGATAGTTGGGCTTCGTTACATAGTCAACACATAGTAGCCATTCAAACAAGCAAAAGGTTTTTCTCTCTACAGATTATTTCATTTACATTCTTTAATAGAGCTCCTTCATTTACAGACAAGGGTGTCGTAGGTGCAACAGTAAAACATTTTTAGTATAAACCTGGGTTTATTTTTTGTGAGTATTTCCTCCTTACAATATATTCTGTAATATTTACTATTTGTTGGAAATTTAACATTGCCAAATACAAATATTTGTACATTTCTACATTGATCCTAATTGTCTCATGTTATTCTGAACCAGAATTTTCAATATAACATGTATTTGAACCAGCAATCTATGGGGGTTTTGGTTTTCTTGTTTTGTTTGTTCATTTGTTTGTTTTTATATGCTACGTGCATATAAGAGGATCCATTTTGTCCTTCCATTATAAGGTAGCTACTAAACCGTCTTGCACTTTCTCTACTGAACAAACAAAGCTGCGTGGTCATTCATCATCCTGTATTACATCAAAGCTGAGGTTACTTTTTACATTCTCCGTATACTGGATCGATTACTCATCTATTAACATAGACAGAAGAGCAAATCTTAAGCATAGTCTATATATGCAGAGAAATCTAATTAACAGATATGATAAAAAATCAGTCAGAATATTGGAAGTTAGATATTAATCCAAGCTGTGGAAAACCGGGGTAAGTCAGGCAAAGTTTATATATATATATATATATATATATGTGTGTGTGTGTGTATATATATAGATATATATATATTTTTTTAATCATCTCCCAGAAATGCTTGTCTGCCCTTAATGACCAGAGAGAGAGCTTATGGTAGCTAAACTGATAATTTTGTTAGCGTTAGGTAGTTATCAAAGGTGAATCATGATAGAAAAGGTGAAATGCATATCTAGATGGGTAGGTGAAAATGATAAGTGAAATAAATCGAGAATGCACAAAGTTATGATGACATTTCTGTAGTACTTAAGCTAAGCTAAAGTTTCAAAGCATGTCTGTGGCTCTGAATACATCATTATCTGTATAGGCATACTTGTCTACATCCTCAGTATAGTTAATCCAGCTGATTGATTACCAACTGAAAGTTGACTCCTATAGAAGAAAATTGCTAATGTTAATGAGTCCCTGAGGCCTGGGTTTAAGGACATCACTAGGAAACTTCCTAGCCTGGTACAGCCCTCGGACTATTACCCATTATTGTTCTTCCACGTCAGTGGTGATGAAGCCACAATGTGCAGTCCAAGGACAACCAAAAGAGACTTCAGGGCCTTGGGACAGTTGGTAAGGAAATCTGGGACTCAGGTAAATTTTTCTTCTATCCTTCTAGTTGCAGGCAGTTACATTGGAAGAAAGAGACAGACACAGTCTATTAATACATGGTTCTGCGGCTGGTGTCACTGCCACAATTTTGGGTTTTTTGGTAATGGTATGGTCTAGACAGCACTAGGCCTGCTGGCATTGGGTGGGATTCACTGTACTCAAAGCAGGAAGAGAATCTTTGCTCACAAACTAGCGAGGCTCATTGACAGAACTTTAAACTAGACTTGGTGAAGGAGGGAAATATACCAAGCTGACCTATGACAAGCTGTGGGATGACATGCCAAGGTCAGAGGGAGGAAGTATTAGCAAGGCCCCTCAACCTGTTGCTCTTAGATGTGCTGGGTACGCTGGAGTACACTTGAAGACTCACAGAGAGCAGTCAGGGGCTCGTCAGGTAATAGGATCTCACAGGGAAACACCAGGGAAATACCTCAAAAGAATTAAAGAAGTGTGTTCCTCTAAGAAAGTGGCATGGTCCACAGCCCAGATGAAGTACCTCTACACTAATGCATGCAGCATGGAAAACAAACAGGAGGAGCTGGAAGCCACTATGCTGCTAGAAAGCTACGTTCTGGTTGCCATTACTGAAACGATGGACTAATCCCATGACTGGAGTGCAGCTATTGATGACTAAAAGCTGTGCAGAAGGGACAGGTGAGGAAGAAGGGGCAGAGGTAAGAATCAGAGACTGAGGCAACAAAGGAAACCTTGTGGGTTTTGTCTACTATTGGCTGAGGTGGTAGATGCCTCATCTATGTAAATATTCAAGGCAAAGCTGGATGGGGCTCTGAGTAACCTGATCTAGTTGGAGATGTCCCTACTCGTTGCAGGGGGGTTGGACTGGTTGACCTTTAAAGGTCCCTTCCAACCTAAACTATTCTATGATTCTGTGATTCCGTGATAATGGTAAACAAAAGTAGAAATCGACACTGGAATCATACTAGTAACTCTCACATCCAAAGCTTTATTTCTTCATTAAAACATACTATCTCCGGTTGTTACGCTTAGATCTCTTAAAGTATTTACACGATAAGCTTTTTATTTGTTTATTTATTTTTGAATCTGATAATTATTGTATGAAACAAAATTTGAAGTTGCTAGCTCTGTTTACCATATCATACGTGGTGAAATCTGCATTCTGTTTTTTTTCCAGTGTTGGAAATTAGAGAAATAAGGCGATCTTTGATCTTGTGGTGCATGTACCTTCACCAAGTGCAGTAAATGCTAAAAGCCTGATACTCCCTTGCTCCAGTTAGCTATACTATAATAGCTTTCAGTGTTTTTTGTCACTGTTATTCTGCAGGTGACAACAATAGGGGTGATGTCCCCAATTTCATGATATTACAGCTAATATTGACAAAATGAAAACAAATTCTAGGTTTTTTTTTTAAAAAAAGAAGCAACAAACCAAGACCACAACTATTTACTGTTTTGGCTATCATTTTGTATCCCTTTGTAGGAATCTTCAGTTTGTCAGAAATGAAATAATAGCTACTTTCTCTAAGAAAGAAACCATTCAACAACCATTCAACAATCCCACCTGGGATAGTCTGTGATCCTTTGTTAATTTTGTGATTGCCCTTAGGATCACAACATTTAATCTAATCTGCATTTTACTTTACTGAGTTCAATTTATACAGGGAAAAACTCAAGCATTGTAAATTACACATTTCATAATACGTTTTTATTTTTCCAGCATCAAGAACTTCACATCATTTTTACAAATAATTCTCATCAAATGTACTAAGTAGTGTTAAAAAATAACTGTTTCTACTAATAAATCAAATAAGAAAATGAAAATTCTTTGTTATGTTTTGCTCTCTGTAAAAATATTCCATGCATACACTTCAGAGATAATCATGATTCACTAATTTCAACTGAGTTGCAACCTAGTGAATTTCAGTGGCTTAGCATATTATCTATATTTCAGACATGAATAAGGAAATACTGTAGAATCTTAGAACCAGAGAAGAATTCAGCTGGGAAGACCTCAAGAAGTCTGTAATCCAACCTCCTGATCCTAGCAGGCTCAACTCCGAGGTCAAGCATTCAGCTCTGGGCTTCACCCAGTTGGGCTTTGAAAATCTCTAAGGTTAGAGATTTTTTTTATCCTCTCCCATGAGCCCATTTTACTGCTTGACTGTTGTAATTATAGAAAAAGCTTTGCCTTATATCCAGTCTGTAGATGGAACTGGTTCTCCTGCCATGCACCACTGTGAAGAGCGTAGCTCCAACTTTTTGATAACCTAATCTTAGGTACATATTTTGGTTGGGTCTAATTACATTTCCTTGAAGCAGTCTTTTCTCCAGGCTGAAAAAGCCCAGCCCCTCAGCCTCTTCTCATAGGAAAAGTGCTCCAACCTCACCCATTGTTGTGGTGCTTCCTTAAAACTGGTCCAGGTTATTGATAAATTCCCTGTACAGAGGTTCCCAAAATTGAACTCATGAGAATGATCTCATGAGTGCTAAGTAGCTGCATGTACTGCTGGCTCATATTCAGCTTGCTGGTCCTGCAGGACACCCAGGGCCTTTTCTGTAGAGCTGCTCACCACCCCACCTGTTCCTAGCCTGTACTCCTGCAGGGGATTTGTACATTCTTAACATCTCTGCATTTGTCTTTTATGAATTGCTGAGATCGCCATGACACATTCCTCCAGTTTTTATAGGTCTCTGAATGGCAGCTCTGCACTTGAATGTATCAGCTGCATTTACAGTGCAGTCTTATCTTCAAGCTTGACTAGGATTCACTCCATGGTCTCCTTCAAGTCACTGTTAGAGATATTAATCTGACAGGCTCCAGTATAATTATTGCCAATAACCTCCCAATGGAATATGACTTCATTATTAATTCAATTAAAATTATTCTATTAAGTGGAAAAATTCTCATTTTCTGTAACTTTAATAGCCTCTCTTGGAAGATGGTTTCTGCCTTTTATCAAACCTTGAATGTGAATCTGCTATGAACCCTTGATTTTAGTATATGTATTGACAGTAATGAATTTCAGGGGGGATTATGTTCTCACTGGTCAAACCCAGTGAGATCAGTAGATCAAGATTGGTACCTGATATATGCCAGATCTATGAAGACGACTTGGATCCACATAGCATGTAAATTTGTGGTGGGGATCTTTTAATAAATTTTTATTTCATAGATTAGAATTTTTTAATCTCCATCGTTATTTGTTAGTTTCACAAAGCTTTCTGGAAGCAATATTTTAAAGGAATACCTTATATTAGTCTATGGCAGTTGTCAGGAAATACTTTGATAAAAATTAATTCTGCCCTAATTTCTCTTTTTAGTGTCATAATTTTTCTCTGTTGACGTTTGATTATTTCTCTGAGATTTTAACAGTGTTACATATCAGTATCTTAACTAGAAAACACTTCACTTATCTTCTATTAAAGAGCTTACTCCCATTCATCTTCCTCATTTTTATCTGTCAGCATTCCAATTAATTTCTATACTTATTTTAAAATCATCATTTATCAATTACCAGATGTAACTAGTCCTGGAAGATATATATAAATATATATACACACACACATATATATATGTGTGTGTATATATATATATATATACATATATATATATATATATACACACATTTTTTTTTCCCTCTGCTTTTCTTTCTACTTTAAAACAAACAAACAAACAAAAAAAAAATGTCATGAGGTAATATTTCTATTATCTTTATTTTCTTACATTGTCTTATATCTGCAATATACTGCTAGACTTGCCACATTAGCATACCACTATCAATATGATCTAGTTAGTTCATGGAGTTCCACAAAGCTATAAACTTTAGAAGTTAAATAATTTTAAGGCAAGGAAAACCAACAAATTAGTCTAAATTTGCCCATATTGTTGTTAAAACTATGAGCAACATTATTTTATTTTCTGCAATAAATAACAAATTTTGTTTGTTTTCTGCAGTTATTCATCTTTCTTCATTTATTTCCTTCCTTTCTTGCACTCCCAGGTTTTCATAGCTGATCAAAACTTTGAATACAGGTAGTGGCTCATACAAGCTGTATTATGTCTGTGGCGATCCATAGACAGGTTGTATTTCACAGTTTTGTGGGAACCCATGGTAATATAGATTATGACATTTCTCCAAATTTTTATAAAAATTGTCAGTTTCATTGTACTAATAACAATGAAAGTCTGCAAAAATTCTCTTTTATTGCTTATGTATACATTCTATGTCTGTCTGATCCCTAGGTTCGATGTTCCAGCTTGTATATAAATCATTTAACTACCCATTAGTTTGGAAGCAATTAGTTGGGTTTGGGGGATTGTTCTATTTTGTTTTTGTGCTCCACAGTTCCCTCTTTTTTCTTCTTGTAGCATTGCATGATGATATGCACAATCTTAATTACATGACAGGCTTCAAACTACAGTTGAATTTTCCATCCATTAGGCAACTGAATGCTGTCTTGTTAATAGTCTAGCTAAAGGCATTGAAATCATAGCTGCTCATAGCCAATAGATACTTACATCTTGCTTGCTTGGCAGTTGTTTTTTGTTATACACAACCAAATATAATGATCTGATTGAATTTCTAAACAGTGAAATAAATTACTAGACCTTGAATACCTCAGAAAGAAACAGATTTATTTATTTATTTATTTATTTATTTAGTTGGTTAGTTAATTAGTTAGTTATTTTTTACTCCTCCTTTCTAGTTTTCTTACTTGTCTGAACTCCTATGGTTTGGCATGCCACTTTCTAAGTCGGTCACAGTCTAAATGACAAAAATGTATGGTCTAGATCCTAGCAGGTTGCTTTTTAGGTCATGTTCATCAATTATTCACTAGCTTCATTAATCACAATTGTGTTAACACTGCCATTAGCAAAAAGTGCATACACTTTTCTTTTCCTTATTGAATTAAAGCTGGTAGAAGAGAAACCTCTGAGATTTCGTGGTACATTGTCGTTATTCTGTATTACGTGTCCATTCAATAGACAGTCATATCTCTTATAGGTGTTAAATCCCTAGATAAATATTAACTTTTTTCCATTTTATGTTACCATCATTTTGCAATTGTTTGACATAGTCATTAATCATTGTGATGTGTTGTCTCCAAGGTGTGAAGGATGCAGCTTCTATAACTTTGGTTTGGTTAACAGAGTTCCGGCCAATTATATTTGTGAATCTTTTAAAAGATACATTTTTCAGATAATAATGTACTGTGTAATATTGTGTATATTATGTGTGATACAATTCATACGTATTTTAGACCTCAGCTCTCACCGTGTCCAAACCTCCATTTGCCTATTTTGTTTAACTAACAATGTTAGTATCATTCCTGTGGATAAATGACACATCACCCTGTGAAGTATTATTCAGTTTATGATGGTTTTGGAAATGCATGCATGTAAGTACATGTATATGAATCTGTTCTAGTTAGAGAAAATGTAATTCAGCTCTCCCATTAACAATCATCTGTAGAAAAGTTCTTTCTAATACCCCATAAAAATTTGACAACCATTATACTTCTCTGTTTTACTAACTCAAAAATGGTAGTCATTATATTTCAAATTGAATTATATTATCAATTCAGAAAAAAAACAGAAGAAAGAAGAGGGTTAGCATGCGGCAGTTACAGAAGAGGAAGAAGGGTTACCTGTAAAAAAATAGAGGCTTATGTTTTAAGTGAATAATAAGCATAGTTCTGCTGTAAAATATTGCAGTAAGTACAGGTTCTGGATGATGACAGGAGAGATATGAGACACAGACTGTTGAATATTGACATGAATTGGCACAGAGGTACTGTTTTGTTTTGTTTTTTTTTTAATTTAACTGTCACTGATAACTTTCGTTGCTTGTGGTGAAATGCGAAGTCTAACACTGAAAAGAAGAAAACAGAAGACTCAGAAGAACTAGAAAGGTTTCTGAAGATTCCTACAGCACCTGTATAAATAGGTCACAAATTCTTGAGAGACTGTATGAAGAAAACAACAAACGTGCAAAGATCTATATAAGATTGTAGGAAATGATAATGAAATTGCCATGGTGATGTAAAATACACCCTAGGCAAAAAAGTGATAACAGAACCATCTGTAAAATACAGCCACAGTTTACAAGCAATAGTAAATTATACTGGATTGTTGCAACTAAATATATATATACATACGTAAGTAAATGCTGTGATGCAAATATGTAAAAGACTGTTTCAACAGTCAAAATGAGAATTTACTGGACTGACTTTCATTAAGAGTACACTTAGGCAGTGGTTGGGTTTTAGTCATTATCAGTCATTATCATCAAATATATAAAGCAAGTTGTCCTTAACAAGCTTCTTGAAAATTATCTGAGAGTATAAAATATCAGAGAGAATCCTGTACAGTTCACGATGAATTTTAGTTCTTGATGTTTTTACTCACAAAAGTCAAAGTGATTAGGCTTCAGAGATTTTTGAAGAGTGAAGCTGGAATGGAAGCGGGCATCTTCTTTCTTCCCCTTATTCCCTCTCATCCTTGACATTTTACATTCCTTGGCCTCCTTCCCAAAAGGAAGGTCATCTCATCTATTCATGACATTAAGTCGTTTTATTGTAGGAATCATGATTTCTCCTGGTTTCACTAAGAATCTTGCTTATTGCACGGGGTTGATGGTGGCCACCAGCCCAACTTGCATTCTGCCCCTCTCTCTCTTCCCTCTCCTGTTGAATGGGGAGAAAATAGATGAAAGGTAAGAATATTCATGGATCAAGATAAGGGCTGTTTAATAGGAAAAAGCAAAAGCTGTGTGTATAGGTAAAGCAAAGAGAGTTCATTCCCTACTTCACATAGGCAGGCAGATGTACAACCACTTCCTGGGAAGCAGGGCCTCACTGCATGTTTATTGCTTGGGAAGACAAACATCATGACCACAAACATTTCCCACTTCCCCCTCCTTTCCCTGAGCTTTTTATTGCTGAGCATCACATTATATGTTATGGAATACTCCTTGAGCAGTTTGCATCAGCTGTCCTGGCTGTCTCCCCTTCCAACCACCTGTTCACCATCAGCACACTTATTGTGGGAGGTGGGAAACAGAAACACCTGACACTATGCAAGCACTGTTCAGCAATAAGCAAAACACTGGCAGGTTATCAACCTTGTTTTAGCCACAAATGCAAAGCACAGCACCACCTGGGCTGCTATGAAGAAAGTTAACTCTGTCCCAGCCAGACTCAGTACACTTACACTGCAGAATTATCCAGGTTCCATTGGATGTTGCCCCTACTTGTTCCATGTGCTTTGCTCCTATTGAGCATATGCTGTCGTGTACCTCACTCATGCATGTACAGTGAAAATCTCTGTTAGCCTCTTAAGAGTTACATATTCATTAAATATTTAAACTCTGTGCTGTTACAGAATATAATTAGTGGTGTAACAATGTTACAAAATGTTTATACACACTGACTGATACACCTTTTTTAGTGTAATTTTTGCTTTCAAAAGGAGAAAGAATTAGCTGTATCTTACACAATCAGTTTCTACTTTGGGGGTACAACAGGCTTCTGCTCTAATTTACAGGGTCTACAGAAATGCTGTGATAAATATGACAGAAAAAACTTCTACAAAGAACATTCTGACTTATTATTATTATTATAAGCCCAAATTCAACCTGGTTTCCAAAGTATTTAAATTCCCAGAGTCAGCTGTGTTCTTAGGTAAGTATAGGAGCCTGACAAGGAAGAAAGCTTGATCCCATCATTACTTCCCATAATATTTTTGTTTTGTTTTGTTTTCAACTGAAGTGTGTGTGTGAGGGTACTTAAAAAGTCACACTTCTTGAAGACTATGTTTTTGTATATAGCAAACAGCTCAGCTTCCAGCATTAAAAAAAAAAATAGACTGGTTTGGGGCTCATAGAACAAAAAATAGGATATCTTTCTTTGACCAACATGAAGAGCTTCACTGAAAAAACAATATTCAGAGTAATTACTCCAAATACTACACAAAAATAATTGAAAATAACAATTTCAACTTCCTGTTATTCTTGCTTGCCCCTAGGCCAAGGTTGGCAGTATTTGCATTAAATGGAGAATATTACCTCTTATGGTGACCTACTATTGAGCTTTTGCAGAACACATCCAGTGGTAATGTAATACTATGCTGTATATCATACTTTGTTCACCAGACTTAACAACAATGAGTCATAATTCATGAATAGCTCATCTCGATGATTCCTTACACTACTCAAAGATATGAGCTTTTGCAAATAATATAAAATAGTTTTGTAATAAGATCTGGAGACATCTACCTAGATAGAAGATTTGCTAATATATTAAAGAAAATTCACGCTGATAGTTTAGGATAAGCTATTTACCTGTATCTAAGTGATGAAAATAATAATCTCATGGCTAATAAAAGTCATGTTTTGCATTACATATATTTGAAGTCAAACTAGTTTAGTGAAACTGAAGTTTTACTCCAGGAAAACGAAATTAATCATATTACGTGGTAAAAGATCTAAACTCACTGTGTTTCAAAAGAAAGAGTATTAATTTTAAAAGGGAACTTGATGGTATCCTGTCAAGGTAGAATATGTATTCCTAACTATACAGCAATATCATAGACCAAAACCAGAGTTAAGGATAATTCATAAGGGGGAAATAGGTAATGTTTTTGTTGAGTACAGCATTGGGTATATTGTATGCTGGTTTAACCATGATTGAGTTAATATTCTTCATAGCAGTCAGAATATTTTATTTTTAGTGGCTAGCACAGTCTTTTGTTTGGATTTAATATGAGAATAATGTGATAACACTCCGGGTTTCCCGTGCTGGCCTAGGAAGAGTTCACTTCTTTCTTTTTATTAACTAAGCTGTGTTTTGGAGTTCGTATGAAAAGAATGTGAGGACTTACTGATGTTTTGGCTGTTGCTAAGGTAACCAAGGACTTTTTCAACTTTCCAGCTGCAGGTGCAAATAGCAGCTGGGAGCGGGCACAGACAGAACAGCACCTACACTAACATGCAGGTTAGTCAATGAGATATTCCCTGCCATTAGCATCATTCTCCATATATAGCCGGAGCCAGCTTTTCAGGATATCTCTGTTGTGTTTACAGCTTTTCCAGTTCATTAGTTCCATTTGAGTTCTGTGTTAGTTTGTTAGTTCTGGTTTTGGCCTTTCTGCGTTTTGGTTATTTGCTTTTCACCTTTTTACACTCCCTGGAATCAGAGGTTCAGAACTAGGGCACTCTCATTTCCAGGATGGGCTGAGCATAAGCTGTTGACCAGACCTCTGCTCTTCTGGAATCATCTGTACAGGGTCAGAGTTCATAGGTAATTGCCTCATATATCTCTTACATATATATATAAATATGTCTCTGTGTGTGTGTGTGTGTATGCATATCTAATTGTTATTGTTTTCCTTTTTTTTTTTTTTCTCTCTTATTATTCAGCTGTTCTTATCTCAGCCCACAAGTTTCTTCCTTTCCTTTCGATTCTCTCCCAAATCCCACTTAGGGAAGGGGAACAAGCAGTTGTCATGGTTCAAGTTGCTGGCTGGGGTTAAACCACAACACTGAGAAAATCTTCAAGAGTGACTAAAATATTCAATACTTATAGCTGTTTCTGTTTTCATGGATAGTTTACATGCAGCTTTCATAATTGCCTGGACTATGTGGAAACACTAAGTATCTTTAGAGAAATCAGATTCTACTCCTATATTGCTTATAAAGCTTTATTGATTACTGATGACTGATTACTATTATTCATGCCTGAAACTAATAAACTGTTTCCAATATGTTTAACATGACTGCTATGTCTGGCTTGGGAAATGAAGGTTTCAGAGGTTTGTGTTCCAGAGATCTCCAGCATAGAGCTACAGAAAATTTCCTAAAGTAGCCTTTTAGCACAATAGAGAGAATTTGCAACGTAAATAGCAAATCATTTTGGTCTTAACAGTATGTCTGCAGGAGGAATTAACAGCAGATTTCAATTGTATCATTCTCAGTACCTTACACACCATAGTTTTGAAGAAATCTGTCAATAGTAATGTTGCTCTATACAACTAAAGACTTGAAAAGAATATTAAAAAAAATTAAGACACATCTGCATGAGAAATTGACACCGAAAATACAATACACATTCAGATTCCCATGTGCACTTTAATACATGCAGAACAAAAATGAAAAGGAATTTGAGAAGGTAATTTTGCCTTAATGGCTTGATCCATGGACAAGCCTTAATTTTCTAGAATAACACTAATAAAAACAAATAATCATAAGGGAAAAGAGCTGTGAGCTATTGCAATTTAACCCTGCTCCAAGGAGCATTAACACTAACTTGTATCAGGCCAAGAGTCTGTGTTTACTAAGTAGTCTCCATAAGGACTCATAGTGTTTTGTGACCCATACCAGTTTAGTTGAGGCTACTCGTTTCTGATTTGAATATATCAGCATTTTGCAGAAATGAATATTAGTTTTCCTCTATATAAAAGCAGTAAACATCTGATAGCTAGATGCATCATTCAGGATGACTCTCCTGTTCTCTGTTCTCATCAGTTGTTTTGTTGTTGTTGTTTTGTTGTTTTATTGTAGTGTTGGTTGGTTGGTTGGTTGTTGTGGGTTTTTTTTGTTTGTTTGTTTGTGTTTTTTTTTTTCAGAAAATCAGAAAGAAATATGCAATATGTTGTGAAAAATGGAAAATCACAAGTTGCTGCTGTAGTCATGGTCACAGCATTACAGCTGACCTTCAGATTAGTGAATTGTGAAGAAATAAGACCATACACACACATACTCTGCAGCTTTTAATTTATGACTTAACAAATTAGGAAATCAATTTGGATATTTATATTACTGAGCAACTCTGGATCTAAAGTGGAAAAAAAATCCCCCCCTCATTATCTTTAATACTTTTTTGTAGATGAGAAATTATTTTAACATCTTTGCTAAGTGTTATAGGGAGAATGATAATCTGACAGAGACTAATATTTGACATATAGGATTTTTTTTTTTTTCATAATATTGGATTCAGATAGTATAACAGACATATCAGGTTTGTCAGCCTTTGCATATTTTCATTACATATATGACAGTGCAATAGATCATAACATAATGCTTCTCAGATACCTTTAATTCATATTTAGCTTATGTCTGTGTTGACTCAGAAGCCACATTTCTGAGAAGCAAAGTGAAGGACATTTATGTTAAAAATCTATATATCATGATGTTAAAAGAAGCACTGCACATAATTGGATAGATATATTTCCTTTTGTGTCACATAAAACATATATATTGCTATTTCTCACTGAGGCAGGGTATTCATTTTCAGTTGCATCCAAAAGCTGAGGTTTATGTCTTGATATTCAAAGTCCTCAAAATACTAAAAAAAGAAGAACGTTTGAACACTTATAGCAGGAAAAATAAGATTAAATGAATTTAGGGTAAGTTATAAAGATCAAAGATTGTTTTTGTTTTTCTATGTGTCTTTTTCTATTGAAACAGTAGCTTGAATTAATAGGTTGTTTACTAAACCAGAGCATTTTTAAGCTTCTTTTATTTTTATATGAGTGTCAGATTGTGCCATAATTTAGTTCTTCTTGGCACATAACGTAATTTCATTACAGATAAAAGTAGAAATTGTCCAGAAAGCTATTAATACTCAAATCACTGTTTCTGTGACATTCTCTTTCTGATAAAACAATAGTGGCTTTAGATAGTGTAATATTGGTAATCTGTGTGGTTTGGTTTTGGTTTGGGGGTTTTTTGTTTGGTTTTGTTTAGTTTTTGTTTCGGCAATACATGTCGTTTTCCTCCTAAGTTGTTTCATTGACTATTTATATCAATCTGGTCTTCAATATGGAACACCAGCACTGACATTTCAAGCAGGAAAGCTTGAATATCATATTCTTGGAGTTCAGAATTTTATATTCCTTCCAGGAGTTTCCAACACTGATATTTTTCTTCTAGACTTTTTTGAAGAGACAGCATAAAACATATTTTTATCTATGTAATTCTGAATGCTAAAGTGCTGAAACCATCTTATTTCAAGAAATATAGGTCTCATTGTGCTGTAACTAGCTTTCCAAGATACACAAAACAATATGAGTTTTGTACTGAAAAAGAAATATACAATAAACCCGTTAATGCTCTGTGTCTATCCTATGAAGTTGTACTGATGATAATGTGGGTATTTGGTGCAGCCTTATTAAATCTCTAATGTCTTTTCTAAATTTAATAATTCAGTACTACAGACGAAACATTATTAAAACCCAACAAAAACCATTGTGGAGGAACCCTGATCATTTCCCTGAGTTCAATTTGGGTCTCACAGTATTCACCACTGCTCAGAGACGCTACCTTTGCTTTCCACAAATGCTCAGTGGAATAGAAAAGTAGAGACAGGTAAAACCGTAACACTTCATCCTAGTGGAAAACATAAGGAAATTACTAAATTAGAAATAAAATCTTTAATATTCAGTAGATCTAATTTAAAAAGTATCAATTATTTGATAGGACAGCTGAGCCAGGAAGAGTAGCATGGGGCCTAAAAGTGAAGGTATTTCCTGTTCTGTGTCATAACTTCCGTTTTGATTATGTGTCTGGGTTTTTCTTCAATGTAAAATTTTTTGTAACTGTGACAAAAAGCCTATAAAAATGACCAGTAAAAGTTGCTTAACTCCAATACTAGGCAGAAGAAGATGTTTGTCCTCCCATAGTAATGTATCCAGCCTGCTGTGAAGGTTATAGATGTTTTCCAAGTACCATAGAATATGAGTAGAAAATCACCTGTCTCGTTTCCTTTCATGGGATGTCTAGGCTATTGTAGTACACAGGTTAGAGACAAACCACAGAAGAAGACCTATATGATTTGAAGTATGTCTAGTGATGTGTTCACATCCTCTTCTGTGTTTTTAACCATCCATCCATCAGGGGACAAGATGTCAGTTACTTTGGCCCTCCTGGACGCTCCCATGCCTCTGTCTGTTCATTTCTTTCTGCAATCATTTGCTAGTTTCTCTTAGTCTAAATGAGTTGAGTGGGTAAGGTTCTACTGTGCAAACTGCTGAGGATAATCTGGCTTGTTTGGACTTCATGAGGTTCAGCCAATTACATGCCTGACTGTCAAATCCATAACAAAACAAGGCTACTATATATAATTGGGAGAAACTACAGTGGCTAGGCTGAGCCAGTAACCTCTTTAGCTCTATACACCTTCAGCCGAAGAGAATTTAAATGAAAGCAAACAAAGAAGCCTTAAAAATTGTTAGTAATGTCAAGACACCTAAAGGGCAGTTATGAATTGACAAGCTACAGTACTACATAGTGGACCAGTTCTGAATTGTGCAGATGACGTTTTAATTTCAAAATATGTTTTAAAAACCCACAAAATATAAACTGGTTTTGATATTTTTAAGCCCAAGTATTATTTTAATAAAACATAATCATATGAAGAAATTACCACAAAAAATCAGCTTTATGTGCTGAAGGCCATTCTTTATATGACATCATATCACTTAATTATAGGCTTTAATAGAGGTATGTAAGTCAATTTCTTTGCCTTAGGCCTTTTGAGGTCATTGGAGAACATAGGTTATGCCATAAAGCCTATCAAAAACTTGAATTCAATTTTTGCTATGCTTGCCTCTTTCAGTTAACTCTGCTGAGCTCTAAATTATGTCTCTATCAGCCTACAGAAGAGGAGACTAAGAGGAGACATCATAATGGCCTACAGCTTCTTCACAAAGGGAGAAGGAGGTAAACGCACCAAACTCTTCTCTTTAGTGACCAATGACAGAATCCGCGGGAATGTCAGGAAGATGTGCCAGGGGAGGTTTAGGCTGGACATTAGGAAAAGGTTCCTCACCCAGAGGGTGGTGGAGCACTGGAACAGGCTCCCCAGGGAGGTGTCACAGCTCCAAGCCTGACAGTGTCCAAGAGACTGGACAACACCCTCAGACACACAGTGTGAACTGTGGAGTTCTCATATGCAGGGACAGGAGTTGGACTCCATGATCCTTGTGGGTCCCTTCTAACTCACAACATCCTATGATTCTATGATTACAATGATTCTCTCAGTTACATATTTGAAATTAATCAGCAGACTGGCTCGTGAGTGTATCTAACATCTTGGCCCTCACTGCTCTGCACAACTTCAATAGTCCTGATGGGACTCTTGGGTGGAAAATGCAATAGCTTCAACCAGTATGTGAGTCTGTATTTTTTTTCTGTGGAAACCAGGAAGTACTGGCTAGAGGAAATTAGTTTCACTTTATGGTGCTGCTGGGTCTTGTCTAACCATGTATGTAGATATCTCTACTTTGGTAAAGACAACAGAAATGATACAATGTTATAATGTTATACATTACTTTCAAAACCCCTAAGGCAACAGGGATGCTGAGTGCAGGCCAGAACAAAGGAAATACTAACAAGGAGATAAATATACTCCCAAAGATTTTCCTCTTCAATGTTGTTCAAATAGTCCTCAGTAGGAAGAGCAGACTTCCAGCAGAGTTAGTTTTCTTTTATGTTTGAATTTCAAAGTAACAACTAAAGATATGTAATTTATACTTCTTTGAACCTGTCATGTGAAATCACCCCCACATCTGAATTTATTGCATACACTGAAAGAAGATTTCCTAATTTCCACATGTCAAGAAGTCAGGAATAACTGACACTAAAAACCTTAGACAATAAACATTGACATCTACAGAAACTAAAATGCACATTCAAAACCCAAAAAACTAAACACTACCTAAAAACATTTACTAGGTCATTTCAAGAAGTATACAAGAAGTATGAATCCTATATTGCCACTTCTAACTGCTAAAGGGAAAGGAAATTGTATGTGCAACAGCATCTACCCAGACAAATCACTACAAAAGTAATTTTCACTGTGCCTCAGAGAATATCCAGTCCAAGGTATAATTGTATACAATGTGAAATAAAGGAAAATAATATGCTATAATTAGAGCTGAACATTTCATGGAGCTAGTGGGAAATCTTCCCGGAGTTAAATATTTGTAGTATATTCAGGATTATTGCCTTACTTATCAGAAGGCTTTTCTATGGTGCTTATTAAAAGTGGTGACAGATGTATATATGCATATTATGAATTGTTTATTTTACAGAATCATAGGGTGGTTGAGAATGGTAGGGACCTCTAGAAACCCTCTGATCCAAACTCCTGCTTTGGTAGCATCAGCTAAAGCAGTTTGCTCACGACTGTCGCCAGATGCGATTTGAATATCTCCAAGAATGAAGACTCCACAGCCTCTCTGGGCAACCTGTTCCGGCATTTGACCACAATAATCATAAACAAATTTATCCTTATGTTCAGATGGTATTTCATTTTGTGTTTGTTGTTTCTTGTACTTTCACTGGATACTACTGAGAAAAGTCTGTCTTTTTTACTCCTTCCTATTAAGTATTTATGCACACTGATAAGAATCCCTTGAGCCTTCTCTTCCATGGGCTGAACTGTTCCATCTCTCAGCCTCTCCTCCTATAACAGATGTTTCAAGCTCCAAGATTAATATCATGTCAGTGGCCCTTCACTGAACTCTCTAGTTGTGCTGCATGTCCTTTGTACAGGGAAACACAGTACTGAACCTAGCACTCCAGATGTGGCCTCTCTAGGGCTGAGGAGAAAGGAAGGTTTTTCTCCCTCAAGCTGCTAGCAATGCTCTTCCTAATGCAACCCAGGATGCTGTTGGCCACCTTTACTCCAAAGATATATTGCTTCCTTGTTTACTTTTGTCAACCAGTATCCTTAGCTCATTCTTTGCAGATCTGCTTTCCAGATGGTTGGTCCTCAGCCTGTAATGGTACGTGGGATTATTCCTCCACAGATTTAGGACATTGCATTTCCCTTTCTTGAACTGTACAGGATTCCTTCCTGCCCCTTTCACCTACTTATAGAGGTCTCTCTAAATGTCAGCACATCTAACTGATATATCAACCACTTCTTCCACTTTTGTATCATCCACAGACTTGCTGAGGGTGCACGATGCCTGGTCATAATTTCTAGTAAAATATTTTTCATGTCCTATATTGACATTATTCATATGTAATAGCCATGTACTCTTCAAATAAGGAAAATTTTTACATTAATAAATCCAAGTATTCGTGTATCATCTATACTCAGCAATGAAGGATAATAAACTACAAGAGACACTACTGCAATTAATTTATTACGTAATCCAGATTACATACAAGTTTCCAGTCTCATATACTGGACCCAATATGAATATGCACATACTTGCACAAATGGGCCCATGCATACACACAGAAACTAGCAAATCATACCTCTCCTCTCTCCTCTCTCCTCTCCCATCCTTCTTTCCTCATTAAATTTTTTCCGTTCACCTGGCTATTTGAGAAATGCATATGCAAATAGCAAATGCATCAAGAAAAAAAAATATATTGACAAAAACAAACAAACAAACAACAGTGTTTTGAAAGATGTGGAACACAGGAACATACACATCAACATTGAGATATCTATTGCAAATATTTAGGCACATGTGCAATGAGGTGAATAACAGCTTAGAACAGTGTTTTTTCTTGAACTTTCTTTCATATTTTAAATATCCTACCAGTGCTAACCAAGATGTAAATCTTTGCAATACTTATGAGAAGTGTCTTTGGTGGATAGGTACTTTTACACCTGCTTTACTGATATAGTAACTCAGAAGTTAAGGGTGTCTGGGTATGGGGATTTAAAAGAAGGCAAAAAAGTTATATTCTGTGTTCTGAAAAAATCCAGTTTGCCTATATACTAATTCATGTCTACAACCATGTCTCTGTTTTTTTCAGTGTAAGTACAAATAGTGCACAATCCTATTTTCTCACTCATTTTTGAATAGAACTTGTAGCTGAAATGTCACAATCTAACTTTTACTATTTGTCTGTGTATGAATTCCATCTAAAAACTTCAATGTTTAATGATGCTAGTCAACACTTGGACTGAACTACAGGCCTTAGGAGGTAAAAGCTTGTATCATTACAGGATAAAAGCAGAATCCTCTTGACTTAAACCTATAATAGAGTCACAGTCTTCACCGATTGATCACAGAAATCTGAATGTGCACACTGACAAGTGAACTATATTTAGAGACAAAATATGGGTTGGCAATACAGACTGAAACTACTCATTGGCTGTAAAAGCAGTTCCAAAATACAGAAATAAAAGAAGATGAAGTTATGTGAAATTTAATCTTCAAGAAAAAAATATTTTAGCTTTTATTAAGGAAAGCCATTTCAGTACTCATGACAAATAAGATGAAGTGTCATAAACAGATTTTGGTATCCTCCTGTTCTTTGGTTATGTCCTTATCAGAGGAAAAGATTTGCTCCCTGGAAATCAGGTGAATTTATAGATATAAGTTTATTCATATACAGTAAATTTCTAGCTATGTTTACATCTAATAAAATCAATAATAACTAAGAATCACAAGAAGCATATATAAATTGCAGGATAATACCTTCAATACCCCCAAGGAAAGAGTATGATGAAAGAATTCTCTCTAGTCTGTACAAAGAAAATCAATAATGTATCATATGTTAGCAAAGGTGAGTTAACGTCTTAGAATGAAGATACAGTAGCATAATGATTATGTGTTTCAGATTAAAAAAAAAATAAATTACAGATTAAAAAACTAAAATAGTAACAAATAATAACATTTCCTCTGGATTTATGTATTCTACATAAGCATGAGAAATCAAGGACAAAATTTTGCTTATGTTTTCAATTTTAAGGAAAAATGTTTTCAAAATATTAGTATGGAATGCCACTAGTGCAAATGGTTCTTGAAAAAAGATGTATAGGAATATATTTGTGCTGTATGAAATATGAACTCTGGCACAGGACTGTGTTTTTAAGTCAGCCTTTGGTACTTTTTCTTTCTATGTCTGAGAATACACTCCTGACCTTGCTGAGATAGTGTCATATCATCACAGAGGGAGAAAATAGTTCTCCCCTTGAGAGTCCTCCTTTCAGCCATTCAGGCAAGTCACTAACTGCATGGTTTTTTCCACAGTCACAGAAAGTTCTCCAGACCAGGAACACAGCCCTTAAGAGACCAGCTTGACAAAATTATTTTTACCTTGCATTTAGCATGTGGATATAGTTGTTTGCGGATTGTACTGATGAGCACCTTGAATGAATCTTATGAGACAACTTAGTTCAAGCACTCTGTAGCATGCAGCACTTGTAGTCCAAATCCACAAAAAAGCTTCAAAATCTACATTATGAAGGCACCAGCGCATCACATGGAATCAGGCAGTACTTGGCTGGCTGGCAAATTTTTACTCACTAAGGAAGTACTGACATATAGTTCAATTCCCAGGCCTAGCCAAGAACTTTCCTGCTCTGCTTTTGAATACACCATGAAACTCCTACGGCATTTTAAAGCACTGTGACTAGGCTGCTGTGAACAGGTTTGGGAATACTTGAAGTTTAATATTTCCTTAGCTTAAATCCCATAAGCAGTATATATCATACAAGGTTCAGCTCCTGAATTCAGTCCTGGTGGTTATCTATTTTTTAATTTATTTATTTGGAAGTATAGAGGTGCCCTCAGGGTTCATGAATCCCTTAAAGCTGCTTATAAACTAAGGTTCTTACACAGTTCCTCAATCAAATGTCAAAGCAAATTCAGGATAAGAATTCTTTCTGATTCTTGGCATCTATTCTATGCAATGGATACCTACAAACAAGTTCTTTATAACATTATGAATGGGAGTGTATTGTTTAATCTTGTGTCTCAGCAGCCCTTGCTTCTGAGGCAAAGATTAATCAAATGCAAAATATTGTCCCTGTCTTTTGGTAACAGGAGAACAAACTAATTGGAATAATGATTTTAATGAGCATATTAGAAATATTCAGCAGACAAATAGCAAAAGTTAATTAGCACTTTTGTTAGGCTGAAGTATTAGGACTGTTACAACTACATGTTGATAATGCAAGACAACTTAGAAGTTTAATCATTTGACAGTTGCTTTTAAAAAGTATGCAGTTTTTGCCAGATCTAAGTTTCTTAATCAGAAAGAGAAAAAGGAAAAGAACTAGTGACTTAGGCAGAAGGTTTGTTTGTTTGTTTGTTTGTTTGTTTGTTGTTTTTGTTTGTTTGTTTGTTTTTCTGTCTATGAGAAACTGAGCAACTCAAATTGTCATCTTTAGGTTATACCTATGATAGTAACAAGACCTGAACACAGGCTCAGGAAAGTATAAAGAATTTTCCTTTCTTTTAAATTTTTAAGATGACCTCTGACATGGTGGTGATGCCTATCAACCAGCACTCTTTGAACGATGAAAAAGCACAGCTTGGAAGGGAGCTTAAACTAGTGAGTGATGCCAGCAGACAGTAAGAGCAAGGCCATTCTGTTGCTTGGGGAAAAGACACCTTAGTTATACAGATGTGAAGTGTGCTGTGAAACTTTGTCTCAGAGCATACAGCAGTCCTTAGAATTTTCTTATTTTCCAGTGTTCATATCTCATAGGAGTTCACCAGTTTTAAACTATAATTGTCCAAGTATTAGAAGTTCATTGTATTTTTTAAAATTCTTCTCATATCAGATTCTAGTCTGCTCTGGTCTTAAAAGTACTACTTTTTGACACCTCTTTTTTGAGGATAGTTACCTTTTCTAAGTTGTCTGCTTAGCTGTTGCTGGTTTGCAGTAGAGAAGTAGGAGAGAAAACAGTCTCTGGCACAATGTTCTGTTCCCCATACACAAGATTCATCCTTTTCAGATAAGAACTCAGCAAAAAGTGGGATTTTTAGTGGATAAAACTGCTAATCTCTAAATCAAGGCTTTTTGGTTTTTATTTTAAAATCATTATGAAATAAGCTATTGAGAGCAGAGTTCATCTCAACTTCACACTCTCCATCTACATATAAGTCATGCAGGCTCCTCTACAGTCAGCTGAAAAGAGAGAGATCTCCATAACTAATTATTCAAAATGCTTGCTAGGAGGTTAAAGCTATACCTCAACAGTCAAGGTTGTCCAATGCTTAAGTAATTACTGTACCATTTAATTATTCCAGCAGTAGCCAAATCTGCTGTTAGTGCACTCAAGTGCATTTGGAACAAAGAAAGAGGACCAAAAATTTTAGACCAACCTCATTTGTCTATGGTTTGCTATGGATAATAATACATATTTATTAGAAAGATATGATACCTTATGAGTTTTGTAATTTGGATCATGAGATGCCAGTAGAACAGTTATTTATACTGTAGAATGCATAAATTCCAGACATTGACACAAGGATTATTGTTTATTCTCATATAACTCCTGACCAAATCATTATTACAGTATATTATCTTACACTTAAATAATAATTCTAGGTATATATTTTGTATATGCTATACCAATTCAGGATTTTACTGTACAAAAAAGTATAGCCTAGTTTTTTTTCCTTCTGCTAAATCTATTTTTATTTACCTTTTACACAGAAAATAATCTTATTGAGTGTACACAGTCTGAGATGTGTATGTAAAGCAGAATCAGAATTACACTTTGTCTTCCAAGTTGGAAACCTATGTCACCACCACATATAGGGATTCATTTAAATTCTCCAGAGGTATCTGTAACACAGATGTCAATACCTGAGCCAATTGATTAGACTCTCTTTATAATAGATGGAGAAAAAATAGTACTTCTTGGAAATGCTTATCTGATCAATTTTAGACATGTACCTTAGAATTAAATAAATCTTTATTTAGAATTGCCTGGTTTTCTTTATTGAGAGGTTAAATGACTGGGTTTGATATATAGTTGTTCCTTAAAGACACTTAGAATTTATGTTCTCTGTTTTCTATTTTCTGGTGACATTTGCTCATTCTGTTTCTCTGCCATTAAGAAGAAAAAAAATCTTGTTTCAGAATGTTTTATATTTTACACAGCCCTTTCACACTCACCATTAGTATGAAAATAATGACTTTAATTTGCTGAAAGGTGTAATTGTCCATAAATTTAAGTTCTTGCTGCCAAGATGTATATCCCTGCTTGTGACAAGTTTATTTGAGTTTTCCACTGATCAATATATTCCTGTGCCATTTTTGACTTGAAAAATTGTATTGTGTAGTGGGATGACCTTGACTATCTGCCAGGTGTCCACCAAGCTGCTCTATCGCTCCCCTCCTCAGCAGAATGGGGAGAAGATGAAAAAGAACTTGTGGGTCAAGATAAAGGTAGTTAAATAAAGCAAAAGCTAAGGCTTCATGTGCATGTAAAGGAAAACAGAAGATTTATTCTCTGCTTCCCATCAGCAGTGAGGTCCAGGCACTTCCCAGGAAGTAGGACTTCTGTACATGTAGTGGTTGCTCCAGAAGATAAATGCCATAATAACAAACGCTACCCTCTTCTCTTTCTTTCTCTTAGCTTTTACTGTTGAGCAGATGTCATATGGTATGGAATATCCCTTTGGTCAGTTTGGTCAGCTGTCCTGGCTATGTCTCCTCCCAAGATCCTGTCCAGCCCCCAGCCTACCGGCTGATACAGGGGAATGTTGGAGAGGCAGCCTTGATGTGGCAAGAGTTCTGCTCAACAGTGGCCAAAACACTGGTGTGTTTTCAAGACCTTTCTAGCTGTTGATACATAGTATAGCACTATGAGGACTGCCATGGGGAAAACTAGCTCCATTTCAGCCAGATTTCAAGCATGCAAGCGTGTAAGCATGCATTTATTTTCCAAGAAGTCAGACAGGAACTCCCATTTTCTTTAAGGATATGACTGGCCATCAAAAAGGAAAACTGCTCTGAGGGGTGAGTGAAGATTCGGTCTTTTAAATAGTTTTTCAGATTCCTATCTGATAGGCAACTACATATCTCTGTATTTCAGAAACTTATGTTAAACCATCATTGGTTTTGCACCTCATATGCACATTGTGCTACATTTGTACTAAGAAATAATACTAGCATATACTGTCTGATAAATGGATATTGATATAATATCAACATGAAATTAATTTGTATTAAGCTATATTTCTGTAAGGAACCAAGTAGAGTGTAGGATGATATATAAAGGGTTAACACTCTTTTCTTATTACAGCTTTCTTCCTGTCTCATTACTGTGTAGGTGTTACCCGTAACAGCATGTGAAATGAAGCTAGAATATCCACATGAATGTAACCTCACTTAGATTAGCAGCTGAAAACGATCTGCTCTCAGCAGAGACTCAGTACCTTTCATGCTTTTCTGTGTCCGTGTGTTCCCTGAACATACTGCTCTTTAAATTATATTCCCACCCTCTGTCTTTATTTCCTATATAATTATCACTTATAACAGCACCCACACAGACAAGTACAGGACGAAGTGTGCTAGGATAAAATATACTATGGCAAATTAGCAACATGCTGTTATTAAAACAAATAGTGAAACTAGACTAATGATCAGCAAAGCCATAAATCACTTACCTATTAGCAAATGACATGGTGCATAGACCGATATTTCCAGTGGAAAGTCTCATTTTCCATTAAAACACTGTCACAGTTTCCTGCCTGGTTTCATTGCTCTCTGATGTTTTCTGCTGGAGAAGTAAGCCAGGAAGCAGTAAGAACACATTGGCTCTATTTCAACACAAGCTTGATGTCCACAACAGTTTATATCCTGAATTCTTAGGCTTATGCCATATTCATAAGCTTGTCTGTTTGGTGGTTTGTCTAACATATCACTAGGTTTAATGAAAAATATTATTTTCCCTCCTATAAAATCTACAATTTTTCACTATTTTCTTAAAAAATCTAGTAATGCCTTGCTCACGTTCCTAGGCTCCTTGTTAGTTATTCCTTATTTTCTTGTATCATTCATCTTTTATTTTGTTCTCTCAACATGGTCTCGCAAATGTTATTCTCTGATATCCTACATTTCAGAGTTGAAGAAACAGGAAGACAGACTTTACTACTCATGTCTTTGACAGCTTTATATTTGATAAATTATTTTGGTGAAAATTTGTCATTCAGCAGGCTTCTAGCATTACTTGTTTATACACGTTTATACCAGTATACGCTGAAAGAGATGAATATAAAATGAAATTCTTGTGTGTGTGGTCAAAATAACCCAATATTCATTAGATTTTGTGTATTTATTTTTACATAAGATTTTGTTGTCTACATACCTTATCCAGCCCTTTTCTTTCCTGTCAGGAAAAAAAAAGCTAACATTTCAAATTCCCTCTTTCCTTGTGTATCTATTTAGTGAGTACATTTGTGTTCCATCACATACAACCTCAAAACTAGGAAAAAAGGCCAACATTTGTAGTACAGTATTGCATCTTAATCTGACAGGCTGTATTTAATCAATGGAAATATATTTCTATTAATGTTTTGTGATTATATAATAAAATAATTTACATAAAATTAACTTTCAAATTATAGACAACTCTTACACTGAACATATAGAAACAAAGATATTAATTTTATACATCAAATTGTGTTCAAATGAAAAATTAATAAATCACCACAGAAATCCATACTTCTTGTTTCTGTCTGAATTTTTCTGCATAATATTAGATTTTCTTTAGATAATGTATGTTCTGTATTTCATTTCCAAGTCTTCTTATGTGTTTTATGTGTGAATTTATATGTTTTTCTTTATTCTTCTAGCAGAACTTGCCAGGTTAATGTGAGAATAAACCTCAGCAGGTAGTTAAATACCATACAATACAATTCCTAAGAATGCCTGATCTTTAGTCATTTGTCCCAGGACAGCTGTTTTTTCTAAGAGCTTGTGATGAGTTCATCCTGGCCAGTAACTAAGCACCCATCAGCCATGTACTCACTTCCTCTGTCCCCACTGCTATGAGAGGCATGGAAACCTGTGCGAAGGAAGGACGGAAGGAAGGAAGGACAGAAGGAAGGACGGAAGGAAGGACGGACGGAAGGAAGGACGGATGGCAGGACGGATGGAAGGAAGGAAGGAAAGAAGGAAGGAAGGAAGGAAAGAAGGAAGGAAGGAAGGAACTTCAAAACAAGAAAAAACAAGTGATGGAAAGGCACCTTCCACCAGCAGGCCAATGCCCAGTCAGTCTCCAAGGAACCGGGAAAGACTACTGTACAATTTTATTGCTATGCATGACATAATATGGCATGGTCAATTCAAGTCAACTGTCCCATCTCTGTCCCCTCCCACCATGTTGTCCATCTGGTTTAGCCACAAATTCAAAACACATCACCATACAAGATGCCATGAACAAAATTAACTCCATCCCAGCCAGATCCAGTACAGTGTGGCAACCTCTTTTCCAGTGCTAATAGTTCTGAAAAAAGTTTGAAAAAATATCTACTAAAAGGATTCGAAACCAGGAAGCAGAATAAAATTCAGAATAAAATTCAGAATTTTCACAAAAGTAATTTTTTTTACTTTTTTTTTGGTCTTCATCTTACATTTCTTTAACTTTAATATTCTATTTTCACCACCTAATAATTGTAAACCATATTTCTGACCAACCTTCTTTGGATATCTACCAGACCAGATAACTACAGAAAATTCCTATTAGAATATTGTGTCGGAAAAACAGAGAAGAAATGGTGTTAAAAGAAAAAAATAAAAAACAAAAACAGAACCAAAACATTAAATTAAGACCTAGCAGAAAATATATTTGTATTAGCATTGTACACTGCCAGGAATTATCATACTACAATCAGCTGGTGATAGAATGGAAACAAAACTGGTAGGAGTTATAAGAATATTTTCCTCAATTATACTTTTCCTGTGTTCTAGGTAGTATGCACTGAAGATTAGCAAGTAGGAAAAAAATAAATTGCTCCATTCCAGGGCTGCACAGAAGTTATAACTCTTACAGTGACAGAGCTTAAAATAAGAATTCAAAAGTGAGTTCTGTCAGTGACTTCAGTGAATTCAGGATGTCAACACAAAACTATATTAAGCCCCTGTCCTAAACTGTTTATTTCAAAGAGGCAGGAGAGGGCTTCTAAAAGGGCTGGTTTGGCGGCATGATGCTGATAACAGCCCAAAGGTAACAAAAGCACTGCTATGTGTTGTGAATCACCAGCTAAAAATACTTTGTTTTTGAAAATTATTTTAGATATAGTATATGCATAAGTAGATAGATAAATTACAGAGATAAAAGTAAAGCAATCAGCTTAGAGAAAATATCTTTTCTTGTAGTATAATTAATCCCCCAGAAATATACATATTTTTTCTCAACTTTGATATTTCTAAATACCTGAATAATTCTTTTGTGTCACTTTTACTTACTTTTGTTTAGAAACTTGAAAGTCTACAGAGAGCATGAAATAGCACATGAGAATGCTGAACCAATACTTTTAGTATAAAATAACCTAGTCAAGGATTTCTCTGTGCAGTAGTAGCACTTGAACAGAGCTATGCAAACTTTAAAACAGTTTAACCAAAAAAATAAATTAGTTTCAATATTGATATTCTAAAACTATTAAGAAAAAACAAACCAAATCGAAACAAAAACATAAATAGTACAAATGGCATTATGAACTGCAATTTTAAGGAAAAGAAACTGTAATTTTATGGACAATGTCTACATTTATCACATTTTATGTGGCAATGAAAGAATTCATTGCTCAGAAAAACAACTAATTTATGAGACTTCTCATGTTAACACAACAGGAAAACTGAAGTATGGATGTATCCTGTAAAGAACACTGTATGGTTCCTTGTATGGAATTGTGAAGGTCTAAGAAATTATGGTATTTTGAAGTTACAAAAGCTCTACTCCACTGCAATCTATGAGGTTATTTTTAAATATATATTCATTTCAAAGTTCAAACCGAACTGTTGGTCCATGTGCACCTCAGCTGAAAAGAAAGCATGTGATTGCTTCATAGTAACCAAAAAACTGTGTTTCTTGCATAGATGTTATTTATGGGCTACAAAAGGAAGTGAAAGAAAAAACTAAGGAAAGTTAAATTACCATAGGAGGAAATATTATATCTGTATTCAATAAGACAAGTTTACTGCAGTCATGAGAGATGTAGGGACATAGAACTTCAGATTTCATAAGTTTCAGTGCTCTTGGAGTAGAACAGTAATTGTTTTTAGAGTGACACATATGATTTTAGAACTAAGTCAGACCTCTATACACATGTAGTTCAATAACATTAAATTACAATTCCAAATGTTTTCCCTGAACTTCTACTATTTATTAAATTACTTTAACAAAAATCTAACTTAAAACTTTCCTTTGATAGGTTTCCAAAAGCAATTAAATATTAAACCCGCTGTGAGCTTAGTGTAAGGGTGTCAAAGAGTATGTGAAACTACTAGATGTAATATAATTTCATTTACAGCTGGGTCAGTTTTAAATTAACAGTGTGATGAATTATTTGTAGGAATCTGTCTCTGTTTATTGCTAGTGTACAATACAAGTTTAAGGTATCAGAGCAGAACTGGGCTTTTAGTACTGGTGCAGTACTTCTATTGTCTGATTGTTTTCTGAAAAAACAACCAAAAAAAAACCCACCCAAACTAAACCAAAGAAAAAAAAAAAAAGAAAAAAAAAAGAAAAAATAACAAACTCCTTTTTTAATTAAGAATAGTAAAAATTCTGAGAACCAAGTAAACCAGTTTAAACCAAAATCTTTGAGCATTTGAGCATTTCCTTTAAGATAAGTGTATGTTTGTTTGAAGGTATAAGAACCTCAGTTTTCAGCATTTTGTCATTATTTCCTAGAGTCAGAGTGAATGCTGAGAACAATTTATTTAAAAAATAATTTATAACAAATTCATAATTTATGGAATTCACATATATTTACATGTGTGCATGTATGTTTATGCATGTCGGCATAGTTATGGTTTAGGACAGGATGAGCTAAACATTAACTGCTACTCAATAATTGGATCTGTGTCAATGAATTCTGGAACGTATTGTCTCCATGAAAGAGTGATTAATAAAGCAAAAAATAATAAAAAGGTATACAAAAGTGGTTCTTTCTGCTTCCTCTTTTCTTGCTTGTAGGTAATTTAGCCTTCAGAGTCTGGCAGGAGCCAGGGGCTGAGTGTTGTGGCTCTGGCTGCATAAACTTGGTCTCAAGCACCCCTGGACACCCATGGCCAGGTGCCCCCAAAGGTAAAGTCATGCTGCCCCAAATTGTGATGATGGAGGATGGATAAACTTTATGAGGTGGGAAGCGTATTCTAAATTGTTTGTTCTTTATTCTTTGGTAGACCGCTTCAAGGTGTTACATGTTGATGGGTGTAGAAAGTCAATGTGCATACATTCTTGTACAAATTTAGTTCTGCTGTTTCTACCATTTACATGTGAGGTTTTGTTTGGTTTTGTTTGTTTTTAGTAACACCTTCATAATTGTGCTTTGCCAAACAGAAGCTGTTGTTACTGCTTAGTACCATATCACAGGCCTCCAATGTCCTGTTTTCCTTAGAAGCTCTAAGGTTTCTGTCATCCTTACAGACTCACTTAGAAAAATGTTTTCCTTGAGAGAACACTGTGTATCCTCTTCCACTCTTAAGCCAGTGAGATCATCACTTTGTAGAATCTGTTACAGTAAGTGCAGCTCCCTGTAGAAGGTCATTGTCCCTACGTCCAGAGCAAATAAGGTATTTTTTTCCCAGTTATTTTTACAAAACTGCAGCTGTAAGACTGCTGTCATTGATACTGGAGTTTTGAAAGTCAGGGTTTCTGATGACAGCTACTGTTTCCTTTGTGATCTGCAAGACACTTTTGAGCTTTTGTACTCTTGTCCCACTTTTCATGTTCTAGTCAGCAACTTACATTTTTTTCATGCTTCTAGAAACTAACTTTGTAGGATCATTAGTTTTCAGCAGTAGAGATCACCATATTCAGTGATGGTGACTGTACCAAAGATAGAAAATAATGAATCATAGAATATCCTGAGTTGAAAGGGATCCATGAGGATCATTGAGTCCAACTCCTGAACTCACACAGGGCAACCTAATAGTTACACTAAATATGTAAGAGTGTTTTCCAAACACTTCTTGAACACCAATAGGCTTGAGACCATAATAACTTCTCTGGGGATTTTGCACCAGTGCTTGACTGGTGCAATAATCACATAAACACAGTAAATTCCTCAAAGTGACCGGATGACCATATGTCCCCTGAAACTACCCACTGAAACTACCCACAGATACCTCTAGAGTGATGGTGTCAGTACTAACATATATCACATTAGACTTTTTCCTTTCATTTAAAGCTTGATAAAAATCAGGCCACAGTAATCCATGCTTCACCATTTCAATACTCTCTTAATACAGACTTTCCATCTTTAACAAATTTTGTTTTAAACACATCTTTAAATGACAGTACAGAATGTAGGTAACTTTTCTGAAATTCCAATCCATATTATGAATATTGTTTAGTTTGTCTATGCTTCTGTTGATAATATTATGTGTAAAGTATATTTTTCTAAAAAAAAATAATTCTTCTTAGACATTACTTGTTTAGTTATTGTAGTTTGACCTCAACTCAGTAACTTAGCCTTTCTCAGTTTACATTTATATTAAATGATTTCACATATTGTTGAAAAAATCACATATTTTCTTACCTAAAAATACTTAGAATACATTCTAGAAGCCATAGATATGTCAGTGGTAGCTGCAGCTTTCAAAATTACCATATCATTTTGTCAGCAGTGCAAAAAGTAACCTAGAATACTGTTTGTTATGGTAAATATCCAGCAAAATGAAACTCTACATCAAAACAAAAATATTTGTGTATACTTGTTTTTCTGATTTTGTATGAAAAGCCGAATGACTGGACAATTTTATTTATGCTACTTGAAGGAAGTATAAATATTTCAGGGTATTCAAAAATATAGTAGAAATAAATTGAGGAATGCCATGTAATTACAAATATAATTGAGAACAAGTGAACTGTTTGTTTTGTATTTTGTTATATTTTGAAGTAAATAAGGTGACTCACTAAGTCTTCCTTTAACACTCATCCATTTTTTAGGTAAAAATCACCAGCATTATATTATGTGTGTTCCGCTTAAAAAAAAATAAATTATATATGAAACGTTTGGGAAACAAGTCATTGCCTAGAAGCTCTTTGTATACTCTTAATAAACATCGTAGCCGTAAACACTTTTTTTTTTTTTAAATAACTGAACCATATTGGAGCCTATTATCAAACACCTGTAGATTAATATTTCCCTAAAAAACAAAACCCGAAAACCCCAGAACAAAGCAAACAAAAAAACCCACAAAAAAAGCAAACAAAACCCAACAAAACAAAACCAAAACCCCAGCAATTTTAATGCATGCAGTAGAAATCATTTTCAGCCCTCTCTCAGAACATATTTTCCATATTTACAGACAAAATACTTCTTCTTCTCAATAAAGAAGACAAGTAGTGAGGGACACTTGGTCTTGTTCATCAATTTCTGACAGCCGTGTATGATTTACATTTCAAAAACAGAAAACAGATGACTCTCATCCTTGTCATCTTAAAATTATTCCAGTTGTCTTCTGAAAAAGCAGTAAATATATGAGATTTAAAGAATGTTATCAGCATTAATCAAGTCTATAACAAACCCTTGCCTTAAAAATTTGAATTACAGCATTAGAATAGGAGTCTTGTTGATTTTGCTGCTCTTCTTAATGACTGAAAAAAATTGTCTAGCTATTGATTATTAGGAATTTATTTTCTGTTACATGGTGTATACCAAATTAGAATTCCTTGCACAGTAAATCTGTTTGATATCAGTGTTATGTAAGTGTTATATGTTGATATTGTTGATCCTTTCTTAATTTTTTTTTCCTGCAACAGGCTGCTGGCAACTTGAAAAGAAGAATCTTGATGCTGACCTTGAAGAAAATAAATTGCAGTACTAGGAGGAAATATGTGTCTTGTGATAGGGTTGTTAAAATGCAATAATATTAAAAATATTGTTTGCTAGATTATAATGCTAACCCCTACAAATTAAAGTATTATGCTATTTAGCATGCAATGAATCAATGCTGGACCTTGCTGTATTCACAAAACAAGAGAAGAGTTGTTTGAAGAGGACTTCTGGAGGTCATCCAGCTCAAATTCTGCCTGGCAGCGTAACAGTCAGGATTTGTCTAATCTTGTCCTGAAAACAGGCTAATCAGACATGACAAAACATTGAAAACATGGACATTACTGATCTGGGAAAGGGAGTAAACAAATAGATCTCCAGCTCTGCAGATGATACTAAGCTCTGCTGGGTAGTCAAACACAATGCTGATGATAAAGATTTCCACAATGACACCACAAAACCAAGTGAACTAAAACATGAGCTTCAATTTGGATAAATGAAAATATATGCATAGTTAAAGTAAATGATACCATGCCTACATGATGCTGAATATAAAATTAACACAGCCCTGAAACACAGGCTCATGAAGAATCCTTGCATTTGTGAGGCTGCACTTCAAATACTGTGTTCAGTTTTGGGCCCCTCACTACAAGAAAGACATTGAGGTGCTGAAGAGAGTTCAGAGAAGGACAATGAAGCTGGTGAAAGGTCTAGAGCACAAATCTTCTGAGGCATGACTGGGGGAACTGGAGTTGTTTGGCCTGGAGAAAAGGAGGCTGAGGGGAGACCTTATTGCTGTCTACAACTACCTGAAAGGAGGTTGTAACATGGAGGGTGTTGGTCTCCTCCCGAGTAGCAAATGACAGGATGAAAGAAAACGGCCTCAGGTTGCACCAGAGTGGGGTTAGATTGGATATCATGAAAAACTTTCTCACTGAAAGGGCTGTCAGGCATTGGAACAGGCTGCCCAGGGAAGTGGTTGAGCCACCACCTCTGGAGATGTTTAAAAGATGAATGTATGAGTCTTTTAAGGAGCAAGTTTAGAAGTGGGCCTGACAGTGTTAGGTTGACAGTTGGATTTGATGATCTTAAGGGTCTTTTCCAATCAAAATTATTCTACGATTCTGTGATTCTATAACTTTGAGGCTTTCCTCATAAAAGCAATGTAGTATAATATTTAAGGTGTGAGCACATTAAGTTTTATAGAAATAAAATCTTTTCACCATCTTTTGTAGTTCTGATTTCCTAATTCTAAGAAGTGCATATGATAGTCAGGGAAAGGACAGAGAACAGCAACATAAGAAGTGAAAATGTTGCCTTGTGAGGAAGTGCTATGAAGGCTGGTAGTCTTCAATTCAGAGAGGAAAAAAATGAAGAGAATTATGACAGATGTTATCAGGTCTCTAAAAGCCTTGATTAGCTGTCCACAAACAGAATTGGAAACATTCTGTTAAAGAACCAAGGACTTGATTTGAACAAATATAACAGTGTACTTGGTACAGTGGGAAATGAACTTTAGCTTGCTGCCACAAGACAACAGGGAAGCAGGCACTATCAGAAATTCAAAAAAATGGGCAAGACAAAATTATGAATAAGTCCATAAAAAGATCCTAAAAAAATTAGTCAGAGACCTAATACAGAAGTTGCATTGCGAGCATAAGGAAAATCTGCTGCAGAAATTATTAAAGTCAGGCTAACCAACGTTATCTTACTACCCCTGTCAGAGGCAGGAGTCTGGGCTAAAG
Organism: Columba livia; assembly: GCF_036013475.1. Classification (NCBI taxonomy): domain Eukaryota; kingdom Metazoa; phylum Chordata; class Aves; order Columbiformes; family Columbidae; genus Columba; species Columba livia. Next base: position 42,736,315 of record NC_088602.1, on the reverse strand, counting down.
GGAGCATTGGCTACACCCAGCAGGGTACTTCTTGTGTTATTCCAGCATCTTCTGGACACCTGGGAGTTTCCAATTCTTGACAGAAAATACCTATAATTCTTTTTAACAATTTAAAAAATAGCACAATAGAAAAAATTGGCAAATTTACAGACAATCTTAAATGTCTATACTGTCTTTTGTTTATCTTCCAGATCAATTTAAAATTCTAGTAATTAAAGGGGCTTGTAGGTTTGCTGCTTTTTTTTTTTTTTCCTTTTTAAAAGTATACTGCCTTTTCTCTATATGGGTCATGGTATCATTACAGGAAACAAAAGTTTCATAATAATGTCTTCCTGCTGCTAAATGAAGGATGAGAGAATCTAAAAGAGAATTTAAAAAGAAGCTTCTGAGAGCTCAAATACCTACACTTGGAAAAGAATATATGATAACATGTCTTAAGGAAGTCTAGATTATAGTTCCAAGGTGGTCAGAGAAGCCTTCTCTAAAAAAAAAAAAAAAAAGTATTTCAGTACCTGTCTTTTTTTTTTTTTTTTTTTTCCTTTTGGAAAAAAGTAAAATAAAATAAAATACTATAAGGAAAAATAAAATAAAGGAAAAATATTTACATTTACAAAGCATAAATTTGTATTACATTAACCAAAAATCAAAATTCTAAGAAATTACTTCAGTCTGAAAAACTCATATGAGTTTTAGTATCAATAGATTATAATATGTAGCTAGCTGAGTCTGTGCTTACTTTAAATCTTATTTTTGTTTTGTTTTGTTTTTTTCAGTAGCAACATATTCAGAATAGAGATCCACTTGACTTCACATAATAGATGCATCAAGTTAAGAAATAAGTCCTTGTTAAGTAATTTATCCTTTAGTGAATTAAATTAAGTTCATTGTGAGCATCAATTGCCTTTAATCTTGGCCATTTGATCTTGAGTATGTTTTCTTGTTATAACTATTTTCCAAACAGATTTTTAAGAATATTTAAGACATCTCATCTTAAAACTCTTCAAAACTTGATTTTTTTCAGAGGAAATACATCTGTACAAACTTTATATTTGACAGGATTCAAATAAAAAAAGATTATTCAGAAAGAAAATGTAAAAATTTGCAATATAGAGGCAAGTACTCAGGTGAAAGATGTGTAATAAATATATCTTTTAGCTATAACACTTTTTCATTTTTTCTCAGAAAGGGTACTGAAATGTAGATATATATTTTTGGAGGTTTCCAGAGTTTCCAAAGTTTTTGAAGGAAAGTTCATTGTATCATTATTTTTATTTGATCTTATAAAATAAATTATCTTTCAAAACTTGCATTGTTTTGCAGATTATCTTTCTTTTTAAAGACCTGAGCACACCTTAGCATGTTTTAAATAATCTTTTTTTTTTTTTTTTTTTTTTTTTTTTTTTAACTTCGGGAGAAAGCATAGTATCATGATGTATCCAAAGTAGAGGCCTTTTACACCTATGCCTAAATGTACTAGTCAGAATTCAATTATTATTAACTATAACTTAGGAAGGTTGAGAGGGAAGACAAACAATACAAGAAAAATAGTATGAGGAGCAGAGGAGAACCTTCTTTTTTGAGAGAGACAATATCATAAATATCAGAGAAAGACTACAAGAACATCTTGGTTCCAGATTCTCTCCTCAAAATGCTCAAGCCTGAATGATCCCATGTGGAACAACCAAGGACCATCACCACCAAAATTGTGTGGTTGTTGTCCACATGGTATAGTTTACTCTCAGACAGTGTAGAATATGTTTTTGTATCTATATGGTTTTGTATATATCATGATGGTCACGAATATTGTGTATGAATGGAGGATTTGCAAGAAATATCTTGCTAATGAAAATAGTGAAGTGTGGTTTTAGGGTTTGAAACAAGCCTGATTTGTCAGTCTTTTGCATACACCCATCAGAGTAATTGCCTGATCTGTATCTCTGTCTATTTCTATTTAACTCTCCAAGTCTCGCTGTCTCTATGTCTCTCTCCAGCTCTGTGTAATAATGGAGTAAGAATGTATGAAAATAATGTATTCATATGTCTATATGTGAATCACTTATTAATGGCTGTGTCTATATTCACATTCTTTCAGAGTGTGATTTTTCAACTGAATTCCCATATCATCTTGCTTTACTTCATTTTCCTTTGTTTTTTGGAAGATTTTTATCTCTGCAGGCTAGATTTTCTGAGAGTACACTAAAGAACAAGTTCTTACTAAGGTGCAAACTATATGTCGTAACACCTAGTGGGACCTTAAAATTGCTTATGGACAGCTGTGAACCACGAATGTGGTGAGGATATGTGGTCTAGGAAACCAGATGATACTGACAGGAAACCTGAATCATGAACATAGGGTTTCAGCACTGAACACTTTAACGCACTGACCCTCTCCAACTCCAACTGAATTTCCTACTTAGTCAATACATAATACCTACTTAAATTGTAAGCTAATAATATGGAAGATTCTATGCTAAAGGTAGATATTAATAATATACCATTAGTCTTAACCATCTTTTCCAGACTCTTTCCATTCTTATATTGTGAAACATTCAGCAAACATGTCACCATTGTGACAGACTGCCTCTGAACTGAAAGCCAATAGTGCGGGTTATCTGTGATGTATTTTATGGTTTGAGGTGGATAGAAAAAGACTTGTGAACATTGCATGCAGAAAAATAGAAGAATAATCCTTTGTGTCCACTAAAACTGCAATATTCAGCTAGTTTCTGCTACCCAGCACAAACCACAATGAATGAAGAATATGCAGAGCTCTGGGTTGGAAATGTATATTTTTTATGAAGATAGCATGAACCACTGCATCACCTAGGAAACTGAGAGAGTAGATGGGGTGTATTCAGGAGGAAAATATCTGGGGGGCTTCTTGGGGCTTTCCCTAAATTGCCCTACAATAGTGGGACAGAACAAAGACAACTGAGTGCTGTGCAAATTCCCTACATATGTGTTAAGTTAATGTGTTTTAAACAGATATTTTTTGTTAGGAACCACACAGTGGAATTTTCCATTGAATTTTAAGGGTCAAGAATTGTCCAATGCATAAAATACTGCCTTAGTAATACAAATCAAATCTTTGCTGAAGTTCAGTGAAACTAAAATGCCATAGCACAGAACATGCAATAAATCCTAGAAACAGATTAGTAAATAGAAATCAACACAGAATTCAGTCTTATATCTTTGCATCTGAGGGAACAGATGTTATGGTCTGATGTACAGACAGCAAAATGAGTTGCTTTGATTAAAAATAATTCATTTTAAATTAACAAGTAGAATGGAACAGAATAAAGAGTCTAGTTATTCACTGAACATCTGCTATTTTTGTTTCATTCAGGTGACTCATATACCTGCATTTCCCCTGGGGATGCCAAGTTGTTAAAACCAGCTTCTACTACAAGATTGGTGCCAGTAGAAGATTTGCATAAATTCGACATTGGCAAAAAGTGTCATTTCAATATATTACTTCTGCTGAAACCATAACACAAGGTACACTCTATCTCCTTTGTGTCTTTTTTTTTTTTCTTTTTTAATCAAACCATTACCACATTATATTGTTCTAGACAATATAAAATACTTTAAATATTGTTTCTGTTTAGCTGAGCTACATATAGCATATTCGAATACTTGTCCCTTGAGGTGTCTGCACTGTAACCTGGTACATTCAGCCTTTTCCCAAATTTCTGTTCTGCATGGTGTTAAAAGCTGACAAAAATCAGATGCAACAACCGGTGGCTGACTCAAAAGTAATAAAGAATGTCAGTGACTAATTTCTTGTTTTCTTGCATATGTTGCTCCAGTGTTTTGAAAGTTGCTTCTTTATCAACAACCAAAACAGAGCTCTTCACATTGTCCTAGTTAAGAGAATAATAGCAATTTCTTTCCACCACAAAGTGTTCATCATCTATGCTTTCAATGATCACTTTAGTTTTTCCATTCCAAGAGGGAAACTGTCTCCAGTCCTTATGTTTTCCTCTTTCAGACTTTTTATATGTCCAATGATGGACTTGGTAATCACTTACATGGGACTGATGATACAGTTTCATTGTCTGACTCCTTGATTTCTGGATATCTGAATGTCCTTTAACACCAGCTGAAATAACATTAAACTTTTACCCCGTTGTATAATAATTAGTCAACAGAAGGATGTAATATACATCCTGAATATACATTTGTATAACTAGACAGCACTGGTGATAGATCGGCAAACTAGTTTTGTAGAGCCTTTTCTCTGAATTAATCTTTAGTCATTAAAGTTCCTGGAGAAAGTAAAATTTTACTAATATATTTCAAATAATCTTATCTCTGGATAAAACAAATAAGAATTCCTTGGCTGCAGAAATGCATACTAGTACAACACTCCTTACTTCAAAATGATAACTCTTCATCAAGCAAAAGAGTTTCCCAGTATCATTTATCAGATTTTGTTTGTCATGACAAAATGAAACATTACCACAGAGAGACGAAAAATAACTTTCCAACTGCAGTGAGATACTGGCTTCAGTGAAGTGAATGACAAAGTTCCCATTAACTTCAATAGGTTCAAGAAAAGCCTTCACTCAGATAGTTGGCATTGAACTGCTCTTAATAGCTCAAGTGATACAAAACTGTACATATGCATGCAGGGTAGATAAGGAATCTTCTCAAAGTAGTTCAATAGAATAAAAAATAATAAAAATAAAAAGCAACAAGAATTTGGTGAATCTCATACAAGAGAATAGGATTCATAGAACAGAAAAGCAAAAAATAAGAAGTGTATCATTTTTTGGTGACAGAGAAAGTTGTCTCACTAAAATCTCTAACAATGTAAGTTTCAACAGCGCAGTCCTTCAAATATAAGTAGTAGAAATTACAAAGGTGCCTCAATAAAAGAATTCAAGGACTTTAAACACAGTCTTTATCCACTAAAAATCAGCATCCTGATTTTTCATCGTGAGCCATTTTCCTGACTATATTGAATACATCAGTTCCCATTTGTAAAAGTGATAAGGGGACAATTAAATTTCCCTGTTCTCAGTGAAATAATTTTAAACCTGAGCATGTTTTGGAATGTGAAGATTTTTTTGTTGTTGTTTTCAGAGAAGTAATGTACCAAACATCAGGAAAAAAAAAAAAAAAGAGAGAGAAAAAGAGAAAGAAACAAAGTAGACTGAAACAGGGTGAAAAAATAATTTCTTGCTTTACTTTAAAGAAAAAGTGTAAGAAAAACTAATATTGTAAAAACATATCAAAAAGAGAAGCTTACATCTGGAGAAAACAAATTGTCTGGTCTAGTACAGTCTATCCCATGTTAACAGAAACAGGATTGTGTAAATATTCTTGGTAAATATTCCAGACTATTGGTATATTTATATATATATATACTTGGTATGTGTATCTATATATATATATATATATATATGTTTTACTCTTGTTTTTTCCTAATAATAAAAGTTTTCAGCAAGATAACTCTAACAAATTTGATCCAAAACAGTATCACAGTATAAAACCAGACAATATAAACTTAAAATTTAGTGAAGTTTTTTTCCTATGAATTTAATTTTCTCATGATAATTTTGCATGAGCAAGCCAAATGAAAGCTCTCAGGACAGTACTCCTGTACAGCTTTACATATCTGATAGGGTTGTGACACTGCCTTTCTAGTCCATGGAAGTCCTGAATTATATACAGAAATGGAATTACTGTTTTGTGATGCAGGCAAACTCATTTTTCCCAATGTACTATACCTTTCCCTACACATTACAGAACTTTCTGATATAAAACGACCCTGAAAAACACCGTTTTTATTTGTGAGTAACTTCCCAAAGCCTTCAACTTTTTAGAATCACTTTAGCAAGGCACAAACAGTGTATAAAGTGGAATTTTCCAGCCATCATGTACAATGTACATGGAATAAAAAGAGCACTTTGAAGTTACTGTGTTTTGGTGGTACTTGCCCATCCAGAATCTAGTAAGAGTGTGTTTTAATTGATTTTTCACTTCCTTCTTATTCTGTTCTTCATATAAAAAACAGACACAGAAGTACCGTTTGGCTAATAAATATTCTGATATTTTATTCACAGTAAATAGTACTTTAATATCAAGCAGTAAGTTTGTGCCTTGAAAAACTATTTTTACAATAGAAATTTCTCTGGTTACCACTAATGGACATGCAATATCCACTGCCTTTTAATGAGACTTATTTATCTAGTTTAATTATATTTATTTTTACTATTTTGGGGGCCTACAAACCTCACATGTTATAAAAAGTAATTTAAGTTATGTTGTTCCTACACAATCTAATATCCAAAAGGCTCGGAGCCAGTGGGAGGTTTGTGTTTCCACAACTCATATATGAAGATCTTGTTAAGTGATCAACCTTTGAACTTAAATGATTTTTCAAAGGCACTTTCTGGAGTATAATAAATATAAAACTTTACCCAAGAAACCTAGATCTTCCTTTTTTTCCGGCAGGCTGAAACTGATGAGGAACAGTTTATGATTTTAAAGCTTTAGGCTATAGTTGGTCGCAGTTCTCTGGACTGTGCTTGAAACAGTTAGATGTGAAATATCAAAGCCCAAAGGAATATCTACTTAAAATTCCCCGATGTAATAAATTCTTTATTTTTGCATTTCCTCAGAATTACCCTGGCATGAAAAGCTAGAAGTTCAAATTAGAAACTAAGAAGAATGGAACCTAAATAATTTGACAGGTCGGGTACGGTGCTCTCAATTTTCTTTTCTACAATTTTTAATATTATAGGCAGCAAACCAGACATTTATCCAGTAAGGAGAATACCTGAACTCCTCCCTCAGCTATTAGGAATACGTAATCTCAATGCTATTAGTTGTCCTCAGTTAGGACATCTTTTTTATTAATAATTACATAGGAATGAACATCGTATTACAAGACTTTGGAAGCCAGCAACAGTACAAGAAGGAGCTTGGCTATTAGCATACACGTGAAAATTATAGTTCAACTTCCTGTTTTCAAGATTTTTATTTTATTTCATTTCACTTCATTTAATTTATGTCCAAAGACTATTTGAAGCTCAATTTATAAGAAGTCTTGGAGGCAACAAAATAGTTCCATTACTCCATCCCAGACTCCATCACCACCAAATTATAGTTAGGCCTAGTGGCATTCTTAGATTCTATAGATTATATATTCTCTACAGGAGTTCTTATGTTCAACAGTAGGAGAAGTAGGTGTCCTATTAGTACTAATTAGATAATCACAGCAACTCATGTACTCTTCTGAATTTATTCAGGTTAAAAGAAAACCTGGATTTCCTTGATAACTACTCACCCTTAATGGCAGGCATCACACTATCTTCTTCACACCTCTAAATTAGAAAACTAGTCTCTCTCACTCTGTCTAGTGAAAAAAGTATGTTGTTTATGTTCTTTCTGTTGAGTTTTCCAGATTTAGAGCAGGAACACAACTCTGAGTTACCTGCAGAAATATTTTTTTACTCCAGATGTAATACCTAAGGAAAGAAAGCCACTAAAATTGAGCACCTGCAACAGAGGATGTAAATGCCCTAATATCTTAAAACAGAGCATGCTAATCCTTTCTTCTGGGAGCACATTTCTGTTTCTATCCCCAGAATAATTTTCTGCACTGTAAATACAAGTAATTGAAACAAGCTTTCCTGAAATTCTGACTCAGCTTCCCAGTCATCAGGAAGGTGCAAAAACTGGAGGTTGATATTATTTCATGATCAGCTTTATGTAACTCTGCACTCAAAAAATTAATGATCATTCCTCATAAGATGTCAAAAAAATCTAAGCAACTACTTTAAGTTTCAGCAGCCTTAGATTACAGACATAAAAGTCTTTAATATAACTTGCATTAATGACTTCAGATAATTTAAATGTATGTAATTCATCTGACTTTCAGAAATGTGTTTGTAATTTTCAAATCTTAACATTTATAAGACATTAATTCTTTTTCACTTTTTTAACTTTGAATAAAAAAATCTTTCTCTTTTCAGGTCCTTGCATGTATTAACTGTATGAGGCAGTGGGGGTGTATTCCTGGAAAGACCCTGCTTCATCATGAAACAATCACAAGTTAGATGATTTAGTGCTACCAAAGTAAACATTTCATGATAACCCCTATCTTCTCACTTTCCTACATGTTCAGGCTCATCATAGCGAAAGAAAAGGCAGAAAATTATTTCTCCAATTTATTATTGCATTTTTCTGGAGGCAATTTTCTGACTGAAATGACACAAAATCCACAGGGAAACAAGAGCTTTGGACTTTATAAATATGCAGCCATCACCTCTCTGATCAAGCTTTCGACTGTGTTGCTACGACTGTCATAATAAGGAGAAATGCTATGGGAGAAAAACAAAAAGATTTTTGTTTAAAATTCCTTGGTGCATTCCCTAGCACCCACAAAATTGCTGTTTATTGAAGGCGCCACAGAGTCTGAAAAATTATTACACGCACACTTGGCAGCTGCTGTCAGCAGAGACAGTAGCTGTTATTCACTTCAGAATGTCGGAGTCAATATTTAAAAGATAATTACAGCTGCCTATTCTTCAGTATGTTATGTTAATGAGGATTATTTGGGCAATTGTTTTTCTTTTGTTGCCTATCAGAATCTCCTGGTATAATCCAGCTTCCTCCTTTCTCAAATTACAATTATCAAATAAAACATGGAAGAAATCTATCAGAGGACTGACATAAAAATAGGGTGTCTGGACAGAATACAGCCAGTATTATCTTCTGCTGCCTGTAGCCTCACCATTACTACGCTTTCATGTATCCAATTACAATTTCTGTAAACCAGGCGCCTCAGATTCTGCAAGCAATGTGCTGCAGTTGGCACATTCCTCCCTCCATACTCACCAAGTAGACCCTATTGCTATTCAAATTTAACAGGGGTATGATGTGGTAAAAAAATCTGTCAGACAGTCCAAAATTCCTGAGAGCCCTTATTTGGCCTTTTGCACTTCACTTTGCAATCTAGTTGGAAAGGACTACAGCTGACTACAGAAATATCATTTATCTGCTCTGTTGGGTGGCAGTAGCTTAAATAGTGAACACAAATCAGTCTAGAAACAGATAAATATTTACTATGAACAGGCAGCTGTGTGGAGGTTTGTAACTAGGGCTGTTGCCTACTCCGTGAAGCTTAGGAAGAACTAAATAGGAATTGGCTCAGTCCTACAGATGCAGTGTTTTGTTACTGTCATTGTCTACAGGATCGAAGAAGTGAGTATGGATGGAGCCATGATTCACAGAAATGCTATATATACAATTTTCTACAGGCCGGTAAGAAGAAAAAGTTCACAAAGAGACCTGGAAATCAACAACCAATATTGTGATTTCAACAAAATGTCTGAGCCCATGTGGTGGTATGAGAGCTCCTCAAACCCTCAGAAGTTCACCTACACACAAATAAAAATTCTGTTTCTAGCTCCTGCAGTTGCTAAACTTCACAGACTTCAAAATTTGTTTTTTGAAAAGGGCGTCTGGGGCCTTGTTTTCCAGCTTGCATGAAGGAGCATTAGTTCCCTACTTGTTTTCACTTGAACTGTTCTCCACAAGAAAAAAAAAAAAAGGTATTTTTTTCCTCTCTATATATGTAACTTTTTTGAAACAGAAGTCTACTTCTATTCCCAAAAGTGGGACTTGTAATTCTAAAAAGGGCATTATAATTTCAGATTTTAGCAACTCAGTCTGCATATTTATGTATTCAAGAGAGCTACCCAAATAAGAAGCATAAATTATTTATTTTGGTTTTATCTGGTACCAAGGGTCAAACACTCATCTTTGATCAGCTGATAGCATTTTTTGGACTCTCAGATCAGTAGAAAAGAGTGGAAGGTGGGAAAAAAGTCTATGATATTTATTCTTCACAAGCTGCCTTTGAGTATACTGAGTATCAGTTGAACAAAGACATAAGTTATACCAAGAATATCAATATAGTCTGCAAAAGCCTCCCACCAAATAAGAAGCTGATAAAACAGTGAAGTGACAAGTCAAAGGGAAAAAAGTACTATCTGATGTACATATTCAAATGTAAATATGCAAATGTAAAAGTCCAGCTCTTTTCTAATGTGAACTGCCTTTCAGCTTCTGATACTGGAAGTATGCTACACTTTGACAATCTCACTTCTGTTTCTAATTACAACATCTTCTCCTTAAATATAAAGATCATCTTATTTTTCGCTTTTATTATATTAAATTTTATATAATATATTTATTATATTAAATGGAATTTTTTCTCCATGCTTTCTGTGCTGGATATTTCTCCTCATTTATTTTCTTAACTTACTTTCCATATATTCCTGATTTTCCTATTTTTCCCACACAACCATATTTTCTTTGTTCATTTTCTTTTTCTGTCTTAATGAAAAAGGAACTAAGAACAGTCAGGAAACTACAGTTCCAGTAACATTGCCCAAAAAAGAGCTGTCAGTGCCTTCACACTTTTTGGAGACTTTTCCCTACCTTCCATAAACATAGTGTAGCGTAAATACTTCAAATACTTCAGGTGGCTGGAAGGCACATTTTCAATTCATTAGAGGAGCAAAAGGTTGAATAAGAGATACTGTCATAGAATTGTTGGAGGAAATCCAGCTTAGCTCTTTCTTTCTCAGTTAATTTATTAAAGAACAAAAGTAAAACAAAGCAAAACAAAACAAACAAACAAACAAAACAGAGAAAAAAAAATCTTCAAAAATGCCACTGCTGTGATTTAAGAGTTATTGTGTACCTGGTTAGTTAACAGAGGTTTTTATTAATTTTTTTGACACTCCCTGGATATATGTTCTGTCCTGTGACACAGCCAGTCAGCTCCAGTCCTCCATGAATCTATTGGATTGGGTCTGTGTCTGCAGCATATCTTCAGATGTGTAACATGAAAGAGAAGTCAGCTGAGAAACAGCAAAAGGTGATCACCAGTAGCATGCAAGTCAGCATTTTTCCATTTCCATAATATTTTGGCAGAACCTTGAGATTTTTGTTAAATTCATACGATTTTAATGAAAACTCTTATTTAGGCTTAAAAGCAAAATTTATCAGTTTTGACAGGAACTTTCAAAGGAAAACTCGAGGCAACCTTTTAAGTCACTTCTTTAAAACAGATATCATATTCTTTCCTGTGACTTATTTGACTATTTTTGATGTTTCTTACATTCTTGTTTTCCTTTTTTAAAAAAAAAAAAAAATTCTCTTTACAATAGAATTACCTAAACACTAAAGGGAACCAGGAAACATTAACACTCCTTCTCCAGATGGAGACCACACATTCTCAATACATTTTCTTTTCTTAGAGTAAACTGTGTTCACTGAGCTGAAGTAAATGACATTATCACAAAATAAAAACTATTGCCATGTAAAGCTCAAGCTCAGTATTTTTCTTCTATTTATATATTCTTCTCTAACTAGTCACTGTTGGTTCAAAAAGTATTCCTCCAATTCCATTCATCTTTCCCCAGACTACCATTTTGCTCTTCAAAACCCTAAAATACCTTGGTTCGGTCAGCAAGCAGATGCTGTTAAATGACCAAATAGCCTTGGGATTTTTTTTTTTCCTGGCCATTCAGTAAACTTCCTTCTCTTGGAAGATTCTGCTGGTGTTTTTCTTGGTTTGTTATCTGTTTTTGTGACACTTCAGAAGTTTATATAGCTGAATTGAATTTTCAATGTGATGGTTTAATATACCCTTTTCTGTGGAGTCTTTGATTCAAGTAATAATAACTAAAAACAATAAAACAATAAAAAATGATATAAGCATAATAGGAACATCATACAAAATAACTTTTTATTGTTTCGTTCACTCTCAGTTTTAACCTAATCCTATTTCTACCATTTTTAGTATCATCTGATACTAACAAAACCTTTAAGGTGTAGAATTTAAATTTTGTTTGGTGTTTAAAGACAAAGCACCAAATTTAAACCTTTAATCATATTTGTTCCCCAAATATGTTTTATTAAGTAATAACCTAACAGGTTCCTTCATCTTTCTTTCATGTTTTCCTTATAAACAGGTGGTTTCTTGTCAGTTCATAGACTGCTTCTACTTTTTGCTGATCACCTTAGAATCTACTTTGCCAGTCCTTTTCATTCTCAGTTGTTAGATTCATCTGACAACCTGAAATTTAAGACTCAGTCCAGTAAAGTATTTAGAAGCCAAATTCCTGATTTTAAAATGTTTTACGTACAGACCTGTCTAAAGCACTGTGTTTCGATGCACAATTCATTAGAGAATTAGATAGCTCAGAAAAAGAAAAAAAAAAAAAAGATAAAAACCCCACAAATCCAACTCTTTCTTCTTTCAGTGGCTGATAGAGACAGACAACAATCTTAACAATGATCAAGCCAGACTAGCCATGTGTGAAACTCTATACCAGCAAATGGGGCTGGGCTGTGTCCTTGGGACTCCTATATCTAGGTGCCAGCAACTGGAGAGACTGGGATCCAGGGTCAACTACAGGGTAGGCTGCCTGAGATTAGGTGCTGGGGAGATCCACCTTGTATATATATATATATCTATATATATATATACACACACACATATATATATACTTATATATATTTGGGGGTTTTTGTTTTGTTTTTTATGTTTGTTTGTTTTTTTCTCACTAGTGAACTTCCATCCTGCTCTGCCAGAGGGGGAGTGGGATGAGGCCATTGATGTTGTTTGTGTTTCCATGGGTGCTCTGAATATCTGCCTGTGATTTGTGCAGTTCCATATATATGCATACATATGTGGCCTATGTTTGCACCCTGTTTGCATACATGCCTGATAGGAAATACATCTTTTGTCTCACTTCTGATTGCACCTGGGAGCAAGGAATGGAAGCAAGCTCATCTCTCCCCAGCTTTTGGATCAGGTGTGGTGTATTTTCCTCTAACAGTGAGTACTGTCAACTGCTAACAACAAGAGCTGGCCAACATGAATGTGAAACCGTGAAAATCACTGAAAGGTCATGGAGTTTGGTGGAGGTTACAGAGCCTGGAAGAAAGGAAATGTCACTCTGGTTTTCAGGAAGGGCAAGCAGGAGGATCTGGGGAACTACAGTCTGTTTTCTATCACCTTGGTGCTTGGGAAGGTGTCATACTAGATAATTCTGGAAAACATATTAAGTACAGGGAGGTGACTGGGAAGAGCAAGAATGGATTTAGAAAGAGGGAAGTCAATCTTTATCAGCCCAGTAGCCTTCTATAAAGATGTGATTGGTGTGATAGATAAAAAGAGAGAAGCAGACTTTTTTTATCTGGACTTTAGAAAGGCTTTTGACAGTGTGTCTCATAAAATCCTCATGGACAAATGCTGATGTATGAACAAAACAATTAGACAGTAAGGTAGACTGAGAAGTAGTTTAACTGCTGGGCTCAGGGTGTTGTGAACAGCAGCACAAACTTCAGCTGGAGGAGGCTCCATTGGTGTACCCCAGGGACTGAATCTGTGGTGAACACTGTTAAGGGGGTGATCCTTTCGCTCTATTCAGTCCTGGTAAGACACATGTTGAGTTGTGAGTCCAAGTCTGGGCAAGATAAACAAGGGCATACTAGAGCAAAGAAAAGAGGCACGGGACATAAGGACTTCCCTTTTAACACATGATTTTTATACTTCAAGGTGCTTAAACACTGCAATTGATTGCCTGGAGAGGTTGTGGGGTTTTTACCCTTGGAAATGTTCAAAACTTGACTGATTTATCTGCTCTAGCAGACCCTGCTTTAAATGGGAGAATTGAAATAGCTGGTCTCAACAGGTGTCTTCTCAATCACTCTTTGATTCTATAATTTAAAATAAAACAATTATCACCTCTGACTTTTTCTGCAGTGTAGTAAGTACTATTGAAGAGGTTCTAGCATGCTTAGAGGTTGAGTCCTTCTAAGAACTGAAATAGAAAATTATCTGGTTTCTGAATACCATTTAATTGCAATCATTCAACCTTGGTTGGCTGTCAGGTGCCCACCAAGCCACTCTCTCACTCCTCATCAGCAGAACAGGGGAAGAAAATAAGATAAAAACCTTGTGGGTTGAGCTAAGGAGAAGATCACTCATTAGTTAAAGTCATGGGCAAAACAGTTGAAACCTGGGGAAGATTAATTTATTTTTTTGACAATTAATAACAGAGTAAGATAGTAAGAAATAGAAACAAAAGTAAAAACACCTTGCCCCCATCTGCATTCTTCCCAGGTTAAATTCCTCACCTGACTCTTCTGTCTCCTCCCCCTGTGCAATGCAGGAAGGATGAGGAACTGGGGTTGAAGTCAATCCATAACACACTGGCTCTGCCAGTCCTCCCTCTTCATACTGTTCTACTCCAGCATTGTGGTCCCTCCCACAGGACACAATCCTTCACAAACAGCTCCTCTGTGGGTCCTTACCATGGGTTGCAGTTCTTCAAGAACTGCTACAGCACAGGTCTTTTCTGTGGGGTGTGGTCCTTCAGGAACAGATAGCTTCAGTGTGGGTCCCCCATGGGCTACAGTTCTTGCCAGAAAAATTGCCCCAGCATAAACTCCCCTCCATGGGTCACAGTTCCAGCCAGGAACCTGCTCCAGCATGGGCTTTCCAGAGGCTGCAGCTTCCTTCATGGCCCGTCCACAAGCTGCAGTGTGGAATCCTCCAGAGGCTGCAGAGTGGATGCATGCTCCAACATAGTCCTCCATGGGCTGCTCCTGCACCCAACACGTGAATGCAGACTGGAGAGCTGCTCAGAGTAGGTAAAAAATCCAGCTGACTATGTAATCTCAAATAAGGTGTAAAATTAACTACCTTAGAAGTCAAATTGGAATTTTGGGCTAGGACCATTAAGTATAGTTTAAATATCTGTTCCTGGCATCTCTGTCAAGATCTAGACCCTAGCCCTTATCTAATTTACCACCAATATGCAATGCAGAGAAAACAGTGTAAATACAGGTAAAAATTGAGTGTTGCCATTCATTTGCATTATTAGGCTTCAGGATTACAGCAACACCAGCACCAAGTGTGGACTACTGAAAAAAAAAATAAAATATTTTTTGTAAGTTTAACTAGAACATTTTCACTTTTATTGAATTTGTCCACCAGTCATTTATCTTACAAAGTCAAGCAGACTTCAAGCTGTTACACTGTTTTCAGCTGCTGTCTTGAATATGGCTTCCCAAGAGACAGAAGCTCATTCCAGTGTGTGAATCAGGTGTGCCTCTGAAGTCGAGTACTAAGAACATAAGCTTGTAGTTGTGGCTTTTCATTTTCTCTGCTGTCAGGTTTTTTTCTAACTAAAATTTTGCACAGATTTGAATCTTTTTCCCTGGCAGCTGAGAGGTTCTAAATATAAGAATCTGATTTTGACAGACATGAAATAAATAAGTCTAGGATTATTTTAAGTCTTGCTGTTATATCCTTCTAAGATAGCATTTTGACATCTTACTCACATATACTGAAATTATTTGAATTAATTTGAACACACAACAATTATGCCTATATTGGTAAATAAAGTGGCACAAACCAATCTCTGACTCCAAGAACAAATAGCATAGCATGGTCTGTATTCTCACTGCTTGAGAGCTTCTCTCTCCAGAGCAGACTACCCAGTCTCTTTGTTGTGCTTTGCCCTGGGTCTCCTTTGAGCAAGGTCTAATATCCTATGAAACATATTTACCGTGTGGCCCTCTGAAACATTATACACACATATGTATTTCAACTCAAAGTGTATGAAACACTAGGAGTGCTATATTGTACCCCAATAATAGGTCAGTTTATTTTATGGCTCTGGTGAATTCATTCCACACATTTGGGTGAGAATGGAGGGCATTTAGAGGGGCAAAGCCTGGAGTGGAGTACTTTGGAAGACTGTTGGTAAAAGAAACCTAAACTTAGAGCAGTTTTAATCCATACTGCCTTTGGGGGAAGGCTGCAATGAAATAAGTCCACAGGTTATGCCCAGTGTTTATCTTGGAAACAGCTAGGTGGTCCAAAATAAGAGACAAGGAGAAAATTAGCACGGTAAGGAAATGATACCATAACTTATGTTCCAGAACTCACTTACACTAGAGATATTCCTGAAAGAAGATAGAAAAGTTATGTTCTACATAAAGCTACATTTTTAATCTTTATTCCCTTTTGCCTCTTGTTTTTGCATCTCAACGAGAAGTAAACTGGCAAGTCTCCATTTATTCATTTGTGTATTAATGCAAATGTGTTAAGACCTTTCATCTTCATTTTTACTCAAGACACAACAGACATGTTCTGCATATCACCATACAGTAGAAAAAAAAAGATTATTAGGTGTAGGTATGGCAAAAGTTCAATGCATTCAGTGTATAATTTAATGCTCATAGGAAATGAGTTTATTCTTTATAATAGGAAGGTCAACTGTTTCAGTTTTGTTAATGCTGAAAAGATGCAAAGGATATTGAATCTCAAATGAGAGAGATATGAAAAGGGAAAAAAAAATCCTGAAATACACTTAATTGGATGTCAGACAATACAATTGTTCATTCCCTGTAGAGAAAAAGGTATTCACACATATTGTAGCAAAGTTTGCATGAAAAAAAAGTCATGTATCTCTCTACGCCATTGTGACTAACTGTTCCACCAACTTCCTTTTTCCTTTTTAAACATTTTTGCAGCTGGACATAGTGGCAATGTAACAACAAAATTTTCTTATAATTTATTTTTTACCATTTCAGCACAAATAATCATGAAATATCTGTTTCCAAGTGTTTAATTTTTTGGTAGATTTTAGCGTAACAAGTGGTATTCATCTGATCTTAGACTAAACAAATTGAACTACCCAACTGGTAAATAACTATACTAGTAGCTGAACTAGCTCTCTAAGTCTCTCTTCCTAAGGACTGAGAAAAGAAACCGTACTAATATGTAATTCATATCATCCTCAAAAGTTTTCAAAATGATATAGAAAACAGGTAGATTTACATTATCTTCTTGGAAGAAAATTAGGATTAATTCCTTTTTTCTTTTTTTCTTTTTTTCTTTTTTTTTTTTTTTTAACACAGTTCCTCAGTTTCATTCACTGAATTTCTATTGTGAACCTTCTGGAGGCAACGTAGTATCTAATAAATTCCTGTAGCTGCTATGAGGATGGCAATCTCTACTAGAAGAAGCGGAGCAATCTGCTGATAAAGAAGAGTAATCAAAATTAAATAGTAGTGAATTACACTATTTTTTCTTCAAAACATAGAAAACAAGAAAAGGCATTATTTTAGCTTTCTAGGTTTGTGTTCATTCTCATTTTCCCTTCAGTACCCCTATCAGCCAACTAGTTTTTATTCTTCCTTAATTCCTTTCATGGTAAATCATGTTTCAAGTTACCTTACTGAGTATATGGAAGAACTAGACAATATATAAATCAGTCAGATATTGAACTGAAATTCTACAGAATCGATTTTCACAGAAAGAAAGGACAAAAAATATATTGCGGCTAATTTTATTTAGCCTCACAGCTGTCCTGCCTTGGATAATAATAATGATAATTATATTCTGTAGTTTTGCTAGGGGTTATGTGGGATTATTGTTTCCCTTTGCACTTTTTTGGTGTCAGAAAGGTCATTTAAAGAATATATAATCCATTTATCTAAGATCCTTTGAGACAGAAAGTAAATAATGTAGTACCCTCATCCCAATAAATCTTTATCATCCCAGTTACTGTATTCTTCCTTCCCTTGGGTATCAATTGCTTTGTTGTATGTTTTTTTTGCCCTAACATTTAATCACATTCTTTGTTTCTACACGTTTATTAAAAAATTTATTTTACTAGAACGAAAGTAAGAAACATAACTGCCACTAAATTAGCAAATATTAATTGACCGTCTGTCTAACCTCCTATTCTATACAGATTTTTATATTTTTTTCTCTATTTGCTTTTCACATACACTTTTTACCTTTTTACTCATGATGTCTGTATCTATTCCTTGTGGTTTTTTCTATTAAAACTTTTTGAAAATATGTGTAGCCACATAAAATCTCACATTTCTCTGGGTGGTTGGTTGGTTGGTTGGTTGTTTTTCCTTGTTATTTACAGATGCATTAGGAAATCTATTTCTCAAATCTATTATATATTCCCTAACCCTTTTTTTTTCCCACTAATCCATTTGTGGGGATTCATATTATCTAGAGTTTTTGAATAAAATCTTTTATCTGCAGGGAATAATTGTCTTATTTTTCACAGTGTGCAGTTCTTTTGAGTTTGGTATCTCATTGCAGATGTCTTCCTAGCAGAAGCTGTTTTACAAGGGTACTCAAGTCTTCTAGTAGGCTGGAATTCTGATGGGCGTTGTAGGCTAAGTAAAAATAAGTTATTTTTTAATTTCCAGCCTAAATATTTCAATAGCATGTCATTTATTTTCCTGAATGAAATAAAATTGCTCTGTTTTCGTTAAAGACAACAATATTAAATGTGTAGATTTGCTTTACTACAGGTATTACAAGGTATTAGTAAGCATGGTCCTGCAGCATTACAGTCATCACTGGCTCTCATAAGCGTGCATATGAGGCCATCTGCTTGTGAAAAGGAAAAGCCTTCTTTGTAAATGCAAGGTGACAGTTGGAGGTGAAGCTGTCTCTTCAGAGCAAGTAGATATGCTTGTATGTATATGATCTGTAAATAGATTTAACTCAATATAGACTCCATATTGATGAATAAATTCTGTGTATTTGTAAAATACCATCTTAAGACCACACCTGCCATCTTCCTACTTCCTCTGTCAGTATAACAATCCATTTCAAATAGGATAATAAGTTCTTTAAAGAAATACATTTATTGGGATTGTATAAATCACTTTAATGATTATAACAAAGCTTCCTTGCTTGGAAACAATATTATCCTTTTCCACAGTGAAAGAAAACATTATGATTGCCATGTGAACACTAGGCATCCGGTGTAAATGAAAGTTATCACAGACAAGTCAAAAAGCACATATTTTCAGGACTGTCTTCTCCTCCTCATTCCAGCTGCTCATAGGAACAGAATGCCAGAAGTATTCCCACAAAAGAACATCAGGTAAAGCCTAGAAAACTGCTCAAAGCCTAATAAAATGGCTTAAGGCAGACCTCTGCAAAGTACATGTGAAGAAATTTGTGGTAGTTTTTTCCTGGATTTCTATCCTAGTTACCCCACACCTTATTAATTAATTTAAAATGGTGTGTTATTCACAGTATATCTAGTGTGCAATTCTTATCATTAAAGTATTACAAAACCGTGAAAGTGCAACTGTGAGAGTTACTGACATTACCTAAGTCATACACCTAAATAAACTTCCTATCTCTTCAATGTATCATCTAGGTAGCTCTAAGGTAGTTTTTGAGGGTGGATATTTTGGGCTTTCAGTAGATTCCTGTCATTAAGCATTGTGAAAACCTCTCTTTAAGTCAAATGCAATGCAAAATAATTCACTACAAAGCCTGTTATGCTGTTCAAAATATAAAACACATACAGATATTTAGGACAGGCACAATATTTAAGAAGTAATTTCTCTAGTAAAATCTCTCAGAACTGCTGAAACTTTTCAGTTTACCTATATTTCTCCCCCAAAATAGCAATTTTTGTGTCCACTCTATTTCACCTTTTATGGTAGAAATGACTCCTTCTAAATAACAAGTGGGTCAGTAGAAAAATATTCATGAAATAAAGTATCCATATGGAATATCTGGAATCAGAGAAAGAAGTGTTTCTAAGGTATTTGATTCCTAGTAATTCAGGCAGAATTTTTTTGTTTAGATTTCACAGCTATTACTAAAGCTTACATTTAGGATAGAGCTATCAAAATTACAATAAAAATAGCTTTTTCTTAGTGTCATATTCAGCCTGTTGTTTCAAAAAAGTGATCAGCTGTCAAACTGTGGAAGTTATTACTGGTTTTGGCTTAAATCAGATAAATAAATAAGGTATAGAGGCATATAAGGGAACATATTGTCAGACCAAAGTTCAAACTAGTCTAATATTTGTTCTCCAAAAGTAACTAAGAGCAGATTTTTAGGGAAGAACACAGTAACAGATCCATCATGAAATTATGTTTCTTCAGAATAACTTTCTTTTTTTTGTAGTTCATGTTTCAAAACATTCTAGTCCAGTAGCATAATTTTAGCTAAAACAGCTTCACAGATTTTGCTCTTGTGTTTTTTAACCCCATCTATAATTTTATTGCCCACATCTTGCAAGGATGTATCCTGCAATGTAATTGCATGTTATGGGAAGAATCATCTCTGTTCCTTTGTTTTGGACTTGCCATCTGTAAAAATACCTTGAGTCTTTATTCTTATAACTAGATACCCGATTAGGAGCTAGATGTAGGACTAGATGTCCTATTAGACGGCTTGTTCTATTCTTGCAGTCATGTTCTCTACAAAAATTTTCCACACTACTTGTGACTTACATTGATTTACGTTTATAATATCTTCAGTCAATCTCTTATATTTTCTGTTTTGTACTGTTAGTACTGTTAAAGTTCAGATATAGCTTACTTTTTTTTTTTTTTTTAATATGAGGGGATCTAAAAAGCAAATAAAATTCAGAAAGAATATACATAATGGCAAATCCTACTCTGTTTGTTTGAGGTATTTTGTTTGTTTTTCTCTAATTATTTCCTAAAAATTCCCAGTAAACTTTATTTTTTCTTTTTATTTTGAAATAGCTATCTATAGCAGTGATGAAGTTTCCACAGAACCCTCTGTAACTCTGACATTTTGTTTCTGACAGCTATTAGTCAGCTCAGAGCCCAATATTTAAGCATAGAATTTTTTTCCCACGTGTGTTACTTTACATTTATCAGTAGTGAATTTCACCTGCCATTTATGTCTCAGTAACACAGAACTGTAAGATCGTTCCATAGTTCCCTACATTCTTTACTACCTACCTGAATAATTAAATGTCATCAACAAACTTTATGATTTCATAGTCCTTTCCAGATTTTTATGAATACATTGAAGGGCTTAACTACCAGCGCAAATAACTATGGGAGTTCAGGATGTTGAAAAGTAAGAAAAACTTTAGTAGAGAATATTAAATCTAAGATATTCTCAGCCTGTATCCTGTGCTTGGCAATGGATAGCATCAGATGCTGACAGAACAAAATGTATATGGGGTAATTATATTGTCCCATCACCCAGCATCTTTCAGTGCAAACTCCTGATCCTGAGATGCTATTTTTATAGCATTCTTAAGACTTCATTCCTAGGTCTCCCTCCAGAGTGAAAACTCACCACTTATGTCCTGTTTTCTGTCATTAAGCCAGTCTTTTACATATGTAAATTACTTTAACCCTCATAGATCTATAGAACAGTCAAGATTGGCTGTGATCTCAAAAGGTTATCTGGTCTGATCTTTTATGGAAAAGGTAGCCTAGATAAGATTATCAGAAAGGGAAACTAAATGAGATTATTTGGAGCCTAAATAAAATCATCCTGGTCCTGCTTTATTGGTCATCCTTTGGTGATGGACCTTGTCAAATGTTTTTTGGAAATCTACATAGACTATATTAGATGGATCAGCTGGATTTCTTTGTGGCTACTGATAAATTTGCCCTACTGCAATAAAGACTATATTCTTCGTTTCCAATGTAAAGTTAAGTATAACTTTCATAGATAAAATTTCACTCATGCCTACATAGCACATGAATGTATTTTTAAATGACAGTGGCCACAGAAATAGTAATAATATATCTGTGAAAGGAAGAACTATGTTTAGAGATTCCCTGGTGGCCTGTCAGAGCATCCTTCTAGACTTTTGCTCAGTTATCTTAAAAAATTTAGCTGGCTGAGTGCAAGCACGTGAGCTACTTCTTGTTAAGTACTGCTGAGAAAAAACTGAAACCCACGGCTACCCCTCCTTCTCTTGGAAGTTGCTTTGAAGTTAAAATTGTGCCCTTTGGCCCTGACTATGCTCTCACCCTTGACGTCAGCCTTGCCTTCGTAGCAGCCTGTTCCTGTTGCTCACTAAAACATTCCAGGTGGAATTTTGCTGTGGATAAACAGAACCAGACAGAATATAGGGTGGAAGGGACATTAGGATTTTAACACTGGTCCAGTGTCCTACTCAGAGCAGGTAACTTTGAAGTCACATCACACCACTCAGGTTATATCTGTTAGAGCTTTGAAAATTTCCTGGGACAGAGATTTCATAGCCTCCTTGGGAAACACATTCCAGTGCTGGATAACTTACATTATTTACATTGAATCTTTCATTGTGGATTGTTGTTGTTGGTTGGTTGGTTGTTTTTGGTTTTGTGTGTTATGTTAAAACAAACCAACAAACGCACAACAACAACAGCACAAAAAAAAAAAAAAAAACAAACAAAAAAAAAAAAAAAAACAAAAAACAAAAAACAAGCAAACAAAAAAAACCCCACAAACTTCTCTGGTATTGTGTTCCAGAGTCAGTTGGCTGATATGTAAATGTTCACAATTTAGATGTCTATATATGTATTATTTCACACAGAATCACAGAATGTTAAGAATTGGAAAAAACCTCAAAAGATCATCTAGTCCAATCATGTCTGCTAAGCAGCTTTATAAATTCCACTGGTGTTAATCAGTGACCCACACATAAAAACCTAATGTCACCTAATATGCCTTAAGTTATTGAGAGTATCCACAGGAAGTGGCAGTTTTCTCAGAGAATATATGGGGGATCTGTATTAATCTTCAGTAGCAGCTGCTGGAGAGGCAGGATAACTAAGGTGCTGTCAAGTGACAGTAGGTTCCTTGTGTGTGGACAAATGAATGAAATCCATTAACTGTATTATTGGTTTTCCTTTGACTATACTCAGACTTTAGCCACCTAGTTCACTTTAAGAAACCCAGATTTAGACAGTTACTTGCAGGTGTCTACAACCTAGATCTGAACCTTAATTTCAAAGACAGAAGTTTAGCCCCATTATAGCAATCTGATTTCCCAACTACTTTCTGTTTTGCCTAAAAATGGTATTGTTTTTAAAATAAAGATGAATTTAAATGCTGGCTGTAATCTGGTGGTTTGGGAAGCATGGACAGAAAACATAGAGACTTATGGATCAACCAAGGTACTCAGGTTTCTTCTTAAAGTAAATTAAACTTTCTAAATATCTCTTTCTGAAGTAAATTCTCATTGCTTCAGTTAAATTAAATTTCAAAAATCTCTTTTGAAACAAAGAATGAGACAGCTTGAAATAAGCATAAACAAAGCACTGTTGGTTACAATACTCAGGGTGACGGTGCAGGGACCACATCTTGGCTGTGTAAGCCTGAGCCTGTGAGGTGCTTTCTCAGCAGTGTATCTATCAGCAAGGTGTTGGGAGTGGCAGGGGATGCACTCGGAGCATGAGCACCCTCATGTCCCACAGGAAGGGTGGGCATGGAGGGGCACCCCTACTCTCCAGGCAGCAGGGGGTTAGTCACTGATGTGACCTTTATCTATGTGTGTGAATGTGAGTGTGTGCGCATGTGTCTGGGAGTGTTTGTGTGTGACAGAGAGAGAAGGTCATTAGCTACAGAAGGGTGTTTAGAAATATGTAGGTGTTTATTGACTTTTTGAAATGTCTAGTATTGTGGTTTATCTTCTGTATTGCTGTTATTGACCTTGAATGTGTAGTTCACCAATTGCTTGTTAATTATCTGTCACTAAATCACTTTGATCATGATATTGTTTAAATTACATGAACTGAGAAATTTTTACCTGTGATAGATAGATATCCTCAACTTCTCAGGTCTTTGTTGTGGATAGCTGGACAACTTATTTAATTTTCTGCCTCTAAAAATGCATTTTGATGTTGTCCTCGTTTTGTTTAAAACAAGACCAATTATCTTTTAGTGAATTTTCCTTTCAGCTGTGTTCTTCTAAGTAACTGCATTTTTCTGAAGTTGGCTGCATGTTTTTCAGACACTGTTCGCTCGAGAGCTGATAATGGCAATGGTATGCAGAAGAAGCCCAGGTTTATCCTTTTTGCTATGGCAGCCAGGGCCGCTGATAAATTTTGTGTGTTCCATAAGAGAGAGGGGCATACTGATAGGGAAGGGCAGAAAGAACAGGTGACCAAAATTAATCAACTAAGTATTCCATGCCATACATGTCATACACCATATAAAATGAGGAGATCAAGAAGGTCTCATGCTTTTAATTCATGGCTGGCATCTGAAGAGGACCTTCCCAGTTCTGCCTGCAATTCTAGGCCTAGTTCCAGGCCATGCATCCCTGGATCCAGTTCTGGTTTACCATTGAGTCCCGTCCAGGACTTCCAAGTACCTGCCCTCCAGCCGCTGGAGCGATGTCAGCTCTGCCACTGGCCACAGCTGCGCTACGCTGGGAAATTCAAGATTGGTTTTCTACATTTTGCATTATTTTCTCATTTATTAGTAGTATTATTAGTAAAACATTTTTAACTTTCCACCTCATCTCTCTCCCTTTTCCTCCTGTTGGGGAGGGCAGGGTGTTAACAGAGAGCATCTGATACAATTTATTGTCGCCCTGCAATAAACGGTCAGAGATGGAAATATAAATATTGTCTGCCCTATCAGACCCCAGTATTTTAAAGTGTAACTCTTGATAGTTCTGAAACCATTACTTCCACAGATCTGTATTTCAATATTGTTAAGAAAAAGTGTTATTCATTGCAGGTCTAATACAATAGCATGCCCTATGACATCCTGCCCGGCCTTCAGCTAATCCAGAAGTGTCATAAATTATAGCTCTATTTGCATCTCTTGAAAACACTGTAGTATTTCAAATACCATTAAACATCTCCATTTAGACAACTACATCAAACTCTCTATCAGTGCTTAAAATAGGACCATTTACACACAACGAGAAAGATTCCTGCAGAATGAAAACTCTCAGCTGGATACAGATTCATATAAAGAAATTACTGAGAAATTGAGTCACAACTTTATTGTCGAAATGCCAGGAAGAAAATCAGCATGACCAAACCAGTCTGTGGAACAAACTTGCTACATAGGTTAAGAAAGAAAGAACAATACAATGGTATGTTGTGATAAAAATGGAATGATTTATAGGTGAATATATTTATAGGTGGTTTTTTTTTCCCTGTCATGATATACTTCGTAAGCTAAGTATCAAAAAGAAAATACATTTTAAATATGTGATAAAATTTTGATAGGTTGTAAAAAATCAGAGAAACATGTAGTACTCCCCACAAAGGTAAGATCCTAATAACTCAGTATAAAAAAACCCATAAGATACACACCAGCAAGTTTTGCAAAACCCTTTTAATCGCAACAAATTCTTTTATTAGCCCTATGTTTTTAATAATTTCAAACCTATACCTATCAAATATAACTAATTTGGTAAGTTGGGAAATTTGTCTGTAAATATTTAGTCAGGATGTGAGGTATAATTGATTAGGTTTCAATTAGTATAAGAAACTTGAAGAGAAAATTGATTTTGAGCAGAAGAAAATGGTTTAAAACAATATGGCAGTATCTTTGGTTGTACTGGGTTACATTACAGGTATCTGAATATTCATTTTCCAGACTCTGCAGTCATGTCACATACTTCCATAAGGGCAAAGGTTTTCTCCAGTTTGAAGTACTTAAAATACACTTCACATTATGATGTATTTGTCGAAGGGGTATATTCTCCCTTGCTTCTGTTAAGACACAAGGTAGAGAAACACATCAGAGAGGAAGGAGAGGCAAAGGTGTCTTTTTGCCTTGATTTGATCTGCTCTGAGGACTGATATAAGTGCTGGTACTCACAACAGCTTTTACGTTGTCACTGAGCTGCCTTGCCTTCCAGATTTGCTTTAAAATAAAGTACGTCAGCTACACTTCTCCCACCCTGATATGTTACAGTTGCTTCCAGCACATTTCTGGGCAAGACAAACTAGAGAGACAAAAACATGATATTTCTCCCCCATAGCTCTAAAGAAACTCCTATAAATTTCTAATCTCACGTATGGGAGTACAGTAATGAGAATCAAAGCTAAACAGTTTATAAACTTACTGTTTCACAATAAAGTGTCCATTCATTATTACTATCCTACCTGGAACACCAAATAAAATACATATTTAAAAAAAAATATCTATTTGCTACTGGTGATCGGTAACAAGTTAGAATAAAAGTGAAAATGAAATCTCATTTTACAAGGCCAATGGCAAAACTCAAAGCTGAATACAGGTGTTTATATGGTCAGTTGTGAGACACTGATTTATGTAGGATATCATACCCCTGTAGTGCTAAAAAAGATTTCTTAAAAGCCTTATGTCCAGGAAACAGCTCAAAAACATTGAAACCTTGAAAATGAGGCAGAATATAAATTCTTCATGGGCCCTAATCAGACCTTCTGCATTTGATGAATTTCACCTTTGATGCACTTGCATCTAAATTATTTTGTCTGCCTAAAGTTTGTGACAGACTCATTTTGCTCAAAATTTTCCAGTACTGAAAAAAAATTATAGGGTTTGACCACTGTAAGTCAATGAATGTGTCATCTAAGGTGGTAGAGGTTCTCTGTTTCCTTCCACTGGTATGTGACAGGAAAAGAAAAATAGAGTATTTCTTTTTATGTCTTTCATTGTCTAGCATAAAAAGAAACTTCTGCCATGTTTTAAATATTGAGGATAATATACTAATGCAATAAAATTGTTCTGATTTCTATTATTGAAATTACATTTAACAAAAGTGAAACAAAATGAAACAAGCATTAATTTTGTTAATTGTGTTTTCAGTCTTCAGTCTAACTTTGATATATTGTTAAATAAAATTAATTTGAGGAGGTAATTTGTTTTCATATTTATTCCAATATTTATGTCATTGAAACTGTGAGATGGAAAGAAGATGTAATATTTTTATTAGGCCATATGATAAGATTGGAAAAAACAGAAAGATTTTTGGGCATAGTCTCCTCAGGTATATTTTTATATGACTATGGATACAATATATTGACATTATTATATTATTTCCAGAACTAGACACAGAATAGCAGAAATATGAAGATGAAAGGCCTGAAAGCTCCAGAGATACTCACATAAAGACACTAATTTACAAAATGAAGAATAATTAGTTTAAGAAAACTTATATATATATATATATACACATAATTCAGCAACTCCAGAACTTGGGACTGAGGATCAATTTATGACTGATCCACAACAAGTACAATAACCTTACTAATGTATTTCCACTAGAATAAAAAAGAAAAAAAAAAAAGTTCTTATCAAGTTCTTTCAGATCCAATTATTTCAAAGGACACAAATATAAGTAAACACTCTCAGATTAATTCCTTGAGATTAATTGAAACTCTGTTCTTCTTTCTTTCACTGTTTCTATATTCCATCCACTGAGTCGCGGATTCTGCAGCCTGCTGATTTTATGTTCACTTGCTCCAGACATTCTGCTTCATTACTCCTTCCCTTCTTTCACCTTCCTCTAAATTGCTCGCTTTCTATTATCTGTGTGTCGTGTCTCCCTTTATATCTTTATTTCCTCAGAAGTATATACTGCATATATTAGGTATATGGAGTAGAGGTGAGTGAAATAATTTTCACTAAAAGAGACTCAGATACTGTGATGTTGAAACTGGTAAAAGAACTAATACTGAATAGAAAAATGTGCATTATATGGTAAGGTTGCTTATGATTAAACTGTAGACATTTTATCTCTTTGTAATTTTTTTACTTGTCAGGTAATAAAATAATTAATTGCCACAATTACTATTTCCAGTTGTACTAAAAAAATCTATCTGAGTAAGGAAAAAACCCTAAATACCTTATTCAGAACATTTGATTTTTTAAGCATTTATTTTTTACCAGCTGATGCATCTTTTTCACTGAGATTGCATTGGGAGGTTTTTCACTAAATATGGCTTCCAATTATAAATCTTGTATATGGATTGTTTTCATTGCCTCCATGTTTTCACTGCATAAGAGTGAGGTAAAGTTAGGAATCAAGATGAGGAATATGAACCGTGACTACTAGACTGCAACTCATGAATTGGGTAAGGAGTCTAAGTAGCTCACATTTTCAGATATTCCAAACAGGCTTTCCTGTTACACAAAGATATGCACATTTATGGTTTTGTAAAGAATTTACCTCATCCCTTCTAAAATGCATATTCGTAGCAAAAGTAATGTTTTGTTAAAACACTGTACCCCCTCTCCTCCTTCCCTGTTTTACTTCATCATTACTGTTGGGAAAGGGAGAGCCTGTGGTAATGTTAGTAAGGGCTGATAACAACAGTCATAGCAAGACAAAGTTAGTCTGTGACCACAAAATTTAAAACAAAAGCTTAAAACAAAATAAAAATAATATCCTAAGAGGTGGAAACCTTGGGGTAAAACCGGAGGAAGATATTTCTGAAAAGCTGGATTACATACTAAGTGAACAAGCTTTCTCATTCTGCTGCTGTCATTTTCTGTTTTGACAAAAATGGTGCATTTCAGTCAAATTACTGAACATAACAAATAAGAACACTGACTTTGGGCATCTTAATGTGACATAGAACCGTGTACAGAGATGACAGGAGACAGCAGACTAAGAAAATCATCTGGACAGATTGCACTCTCTGCCTGTTAAATGATATGTATGCCCTTTCTATTTTAAGTAAATGGTGCCCCTTGAATTCAGGAACAGGGATGGATCCCTGGGCACCTTCTGTTCAGCTGTAATGCCAACTTTGTCCCTGCAATAGCTTCCTATCTAGGCATTTGTTTTGCATTCCAAGAAATAAAATAGATCAAGAAACATCCTCTGATGCCAAGATCAAGTGGCACAGAGTATTTAATTTCATGCATTCAAACACTCCACCCCTCAGGAGGTTTGACTCTTTCTACCGGTATTTGGTAACAGTTCCTGTAATCTTGTATCCATCAAACCATGACGGGCTTGCTTAGGAAAATGTTGTTTGAACTGTGGGAAAATCTTATCATAGGTCAGATTTGCTGGCTATAATTTATTTCATGATATTGACATAGCCTTAAGGGTCTTTTTTCTCATAGATGTTGTCTTGTATATTTATATATATAAATTTGTCCCTTGAGTAACTTCAAAGATGGAAAAGGTGTGGGCACGGAATAGTTCTAATTTGGAGGTTGAATAATCTGAATTCAGTGCAAAGCAGGAGGCGGAAGGGCAAACACAGTTGCTTCACATGACTTTTCTGACACCTCTCTACAGGCAGACCAGGCTGGTTTGAAGGACAAAGCAGACATGGGGGTTTATCACCACCCTTTAAATAATTTAATTCAGCTAAGGACCTAGGAAGCACAGGAGCAAGAAGACAGGGCTGTGTATCTTGGCACAGTTTTAATAGTGAAGGCTGACAGAAGAGACAGTGGAAAAAATAAGTCTGAGATTTCCACATCTTCAATGCTTGTTCTTTATTAACTTGCTCCTGTTAATCATTTAGAAGTACTGTGCACTAGAAAAAAACACCAATTTCTCATCTAATGAGAACCTCGTAACTCTTCTTCATGGATATCACAAGTTTTTAAGGTGGCTAAGCTTGACAATAGCTGAAATATAAGGTTTTTCATTGCAGATTTCAGCAGCCTGTACTCATCCACAGCCAAATGACATGGATGTAGGTTCCTTCCTAATAAAGGAAAATACTCTGCAATCTCTTTGTCTGTCTGGTTTTAACTGAAGTGTTCCTTTAAAAGTGTAAATATCTGCTCAGCTCATCTGTCAATAAACCAAAGCCTTGACATTACCAGGGGAACAAGGGATTTTGGCATCATCTAAGTGAGCCTATTATTTAAGTTACTCAATCTGCTTTTCTCAGCAGACAAAATAAATAAATAGAAACTGATTTCTCTTACCATGTGCAACTATATTTTGGGCTGGACTACACATTATTTTGCACATCTTTTTATTAAAAGCACGAAGTATTCTGAAATATATTATGCCGTATGGCTCTTATAGCTGCACAACAGCTGGGCTAAATTATCAAAGGAGGACGCACAATTAAGCAGGATCTTACTGGTACAACAGAGCTCTGTAATTAAGCCTCTGTCTCCATAGACACATCTGCTCTCTGCCTCTTCACTATGCTCTGGAATCTGAGATTTACTCTTGTTTGGTAATGTGTGTGTAATGTCTGTGTTGGGATGGGTGGGGGTTGGTTTTGTGTGTACACTGGGCAGTATTCACCTCACAAGATCTGTGGGATCAAGGCCTTAGTGTTAGGAGGACTTAATTTGTCATCTTAGGAGGTTTTAAAATCGCCACTAGACATATATTTACCTGTATCTATTTGCATGTTTTTGAAGAAACCTGAACATCTGAAAACAATGGAATCACACTTCAAATAACAGCACTGTCTATAGAACTGTTTGTGATTTTTTAAATTCTATGCATTACACCTACAGGCTAAAAGGATTGTCCATTTATATTCTGTGATTTATTATTAGTTAGAATGCATTTAAAATGTGTTATTCAGTACTGTATATATAAAATAATAAATATACATATTATACATTATAGATTAAGGATCAAAATCACGAAACTGTAAATTCGATGTACGCAGGTTTTAAATTGTCTGTATTCTATTCTCATACTTGTATAAACGCAATGCAATTATGATTATATGATTTATACATAGAATCATAGAATGGTTTGAGTTGGAAGAGACATTTAAGGTCCATCCAGTTTAACACCCCTGACATGCACAGGGACGTCTAACACTAGATCAGGTTGCTCAAAGCCCCATCTAACCTGACGTTGAACACTTCCACTGATGAGGCATCTACAGCTCCTCTGGACAACATCTTCCTATGTCTCATTACCTTTATTGCAAAAAAAAAAAATAAAATTCTTCCTTATGTCAACCTAAATGTACCTTCTTTCAGATTAAAACTGTGTCTCTTGTCCTGTCATTACAGACCTTTGGTAAAAAAATTCTTGTCCATCTTTCATATAAGCCCTCTTTAAGCACTTAAAGACCTCAATAAAGTCTCCAAGGAACCTTCTCTTCTCTGGCTGAACAACCCTAACTCTCTCAGCCTTTCCTCACAGGAGAGTGTTCCAGCCCTCTGATGATGTTTGTGGCCCTCATCTGGGCCAGCTCTAGAAGATTGTTCTGGCTTCGGCTGTAATAGACTTAATTTTCTTTATAGTAGCTATTACGGGGCTATCGTTTTGATTTGTGTCCAAAACAGTGTTGATAATACAGGGATGTTTTAGTTATTGCTGAGCAGTGCTTTAACAGAGTTAAGGCCTTTCCTGTTTCTCATACCACCCCACCAGCAAGCAGGCTGGGGGTACACAAGAAGTTGGGAGGGGACACAGCCAGGACAGCCAACCCCAATGGACTAAAGAATTATTTCATACCATGTGATGCCATGCTTAGTATATAAGGTGGGGGAGGAATAAGAAAGGGTGGGGCATTTAGAGTTAGGTGTTTGTCTTCCCAAGTAACCATTACACATGATGGAGTCCCGTTTTCCTGGAGATCGCTGAACGCCTGCCTGCCAATGGGAAGTGGTGAATGAATTCCATGTTTTGCTTTGCTTACATGTGTGGGTTTTGCTTTACTTATTAAACTGTTTTTATCTCAGCCCCTGAGTTTTCTCACTTTTATCCTTTTGATTCTCTCTCCCAGCCCACTGAGGGGGACGGGGTGAGGGGCAGGGGGGAGGAAGGGAGGCAGAGTGAGTGACTGCATTGAGCTTAGTTAAACCATGATGCAGGTTCATGTCTTTCCATACTGAGGACTCCAGAACTGAATGCAGTACTCCAGTGGGATCTCACAAGTGCAGAGTAGCTGCGGAAAATCACTTCCCTACACCTGCTGGCCACACTTCTTGTTATGCAGCCTGGGGTACGATTGGCTTTCCGGGCTATGAGCGCACATTGCCTGCTCATGTAAAATTTACCATCTGTCAGTACCCCCAAGTTCTTCTCAGCAGGGCTAGTATCAATACATTCATGTCCCAGTCTGTGTTGATATCGGGGATTGCCCCGAGCCGTACCTCGCACTTGGACTTGTTGAACTTCATGAGGTTCACATGGGCCCACTCCTCAAGCCTGTCAAGGTTCCTCTGGGTGGCAACCAGTCAGTTCCTTATCCATCTAACAGTACGTCCATCAAAATGATATTTCTCAAATTTAGATGTAAGAATACTGTGGGGCACCATATCAAAGGCCTTACAGAACAGCAGGTAGGTAACATCCATCGTTTTTCCTCTGTCCACTGATGCAGTCACTCCATCATAGAAGGCTCCTAGATTGGTCAGGTATACACATTCAATTCAGTTAACAGTTGAGCAGAGGTAAAATGAGAAGTGAGGGTACACACAAAATCAAGCAGCACACTCATTATCATTGTAATCATTAACAAGAAGCATAATTTCAGTCTTTGAAGAATACATGAGTTGGATTGAGTTAGTTCCTGTTGGCTCACAATGACACAAGTATAAGCAAGTCTCTGTACAAATGTCACATATATGAGGCAAGATAATTACTTTTGCACTGCAGATACTTGCTGACAATCAGTTTTGTATGAAGCCTGTCAGAAACATTGGAAGTTTTTCAGCAGTTTCAGTGGTTCTTATATGAAGCATCATATGAAGAGTTTCTTTATAAGTGGATAAATCTTTCCTCTTGTGTTTAAATAAAGATATTTTGCTAATTATGGTGGATTAATAAATAAATCCAACCATTGTGCAATTAAAGCTTGTAAAGTTTTTAAAGCCTAAAAAGTTTGGGCTTGATCTTGTCTGTCTAGATCTTACACTCGGTTGCACCTATACAATGAATATATGCATGCATATATACCCACTCACTGCTTGTTAAACTGGAGCCAGAATAAAATTAGTATTTCACATTCTAATGACAAAACCTGAATATTTAAAAAATGAACTGTTTTATAAAAGGGGAGAAAAAAAGCTGAGCTGGGTTTCAGCATTCAGCATAGTACAACCTAATAGGCAAAAGTTTGCATATTCAGGCCAGAAACACACTGCTGACTCTACACCATTGTTACAATCAGGATAATAGTTCCCCTGTGCATGCAAAGCAGACTATTAAATACTAAATGCATGAACTTGCCCTGTGTGGTTGTTGGGGTTTTTTTGCCACTCTGTTCTGCAGGTTTTATGATTAAAACCTTCAGGACTGGGTATATGATATGTTAAAGATTGGAGCCCTTTTCTGAGAATAATTTGAATCAGAGGTTGTTATGGCTCAGATACACTCATATCGTGAAGGTTTATTTATGTATTTATTATTTTTCTGACCATGACAGATTGCTAGGATGTACTAAGAAGTCATTTCTTTACAATAAAAATGGAAGACACTTCAAATGATTATGCCTGCCTCACACAAAGCACTGGGAGTTTTGAAACCTAGATCTTTGTACTGGATCTGATTTTACTGGTAGAAGTCTTGAACAGGATTTTGTTACTTGACTGTCTCAATAAATACGAAGAATGTCGTGTTCTGGTTACTGAGGAAACATGCTGTGAAAGTTCATTATAAATGATGGTACAGTAGCCTTGTACTGTTTGGAATGAAAGGAACGAAAAGGAATGGAAAGCCAGAAATCAAAGCCAAAGAATGGCAGCAGGTATATAGCCAGCATTATGCTGCTGAGAAATGCAGGAAATACTTCAGCAACCATTTCCAGGATTTTCCTTCCACATCTAGAAAATATCTGTGGAGTACACAGTCTTTGCTTTGCAAGAAGAATAACAGAAACTCAGAAGAAAAAGCAGAGTTTGGCTTTCTAAATTTGAGTATTGTATTCAATTAACCAATATTAAGTCCTATTTGATTCTAATTAATTGAGTATACCTGATGTGAATGTCTGTTTTATGAATTTGCAATGTGTGATAATTTCATATTAACTGTATGAGACATTGAAATTTTAAGGAATATATATTTATATTATTTATTATGTATGTATAACTTTTCTTTCCATAACATTTAATGAAGTCTGATGATACTAGCTGTTTGTTTACTGTGGGGGAGGTATTAAAAGCAACAAAGGCAGCTGGAATGAATTTATGCTTTTTTGAGAAACCTTCAGTTGAGTGACTGTTACCCTGAAGTGGGATAAAAGATTTGGACTGGTTTTTGCTTTATGGAGTGACACAATTTAAACCCAAAATGTTTTTTTTTAGTGTTTTGGAACTCTGTAGTGCCATGTTTGCCTTCACAGAAGATACTATTCAATTAATTATATGCTTTCACTTCAGTACCTTTCCATATGCTCTTAGAGAAAGAGAGGTGGGACCTCCAACCATCTATTTCTTTTTTTCTCTAATAAAGGGGAGAAAACTTCTTACTATATTTGTTCTAGACTACGGTAAACCAACAACCTCTGTTATGTCATCTGGCTGAACATACATTGTATAAATAGTGGGGGTTTTGCACTGATAAAAGGTTTTAAACAGCATAATGAAGACATTTCATGTTATTTCAGAGACAGAAATGTTTAACCAAGTGGCATAGACAAAAATATTGAACCTGCATGACAGACAAATCAGATATACTTTGAAGTTGAAAAGCAGAAGTGTCTTCTTCATTATGTCTGTAACAAGGTGCACAACCGATATCACATTGTACTGTTTCCTGAATATTATTGAACAGCCTAGACATCAAGAGAAGGGATGCATCTGGTTTCAATAAAAATTTCAAACCAGACAAGGTTTGGGTCCGGTGTGGATGTTGTTCTACTAAGCGGTATAGTTTGCCCTACATACCTAATGAAATGATTGACCCACCAAAATACAAGGGAATATATTTTAGTGCAGTCTAAGAACTGCAGGAGGTAAGATAACTATATAGACTAGCACACAGGTTCATGGCCAAAGATGCAACAGTTTTTAAGAAATCAATTTTGATATAGTAAAATGTTACTTTCTGCGAGCGACTAAAGCAGGACAGTGGCAATTCTTTGGCCCAAGGCTTAAACGGAAAACCTTATTGTCTCCACGTGCTTAAACACTCTCTCATCCCCAGACAGGATTTGTTCTTCCATACTGTCTAGTGTGATGTGTTTTTTCAGGCCCAGAGGTTTTCTGGGGATCAGCTGGCATATGGCAAAACAATGTCGGGGATGGTGCTGGCATAATGACAAACCTTCTTCCTGTTTTTGTGTTCCTTATATACACAGATTTTGCCTAAGTAATACTACTGTTGTTAGCATTATCTCTTATTTAAATATAAGGCACATCTTTAAGGCTTTTATTGATTTGACGGTTGAGGTACATGGCAAGTATACTCACTATAAATGAAAATATATCACATTAATTTATATTCTATAGCTGGAAGAAAGTACATTGCATATGAATAAAGTATACACTTGGGAACAAAGACCCTAGTATTCTGGTGCTGCAGGCAGGTGTTACCAACTCAGCAAGTCACTCAGCTACCTGTGCCTTATAACTCCCATCTGAAGAAAAAGGCATATTCTACTCATTAACTCTAGAGATATACTAATAACTTACAGTATATATATATAAAGTCAGTCTAGAAGGGGGAAGAGGTTAAAATGTGATGTTCCCTTTGTAGATATATATATATATATATATACACATTTAAATATAAGATTGAACTTGGAAGAAATCATATATTTTGGTGAAAAAAGTGTATGTGTAAACAAATAACCAAAGTAGTCTATGAGAGAAGGAAGAGGCTACTCCTGTTTAATAGACAAACTGATAGGACACATATTGATAATATTATTCCATCTAACTGAAAGTCAGAATTGCATTTTAAGATTAATGGGAAGTATTAATATTTAACAGTACATAGTCTCATCTTATCCTCACTAGAGATTAATGAGCATTCAAAGAATGAACAAAATGTGTAATTGGAAATCATTTGTCATTTAGAAAGTGTCATTGATCAACACCCAGTTACTCAGTAGTGTACTATTTGATTTCTATTTAAAATTATTTCCTTTTTATGCTTAATAAGTATCCGCAGAAAGACCCTTTAGCCTCTGTTCATGCATACACCCCATGATCATGGACCAGTTATATGTCATCCACTTCTGAGATCCTTTAATAAGAGAACTCACACAAGCTTGTTTAATAATAGTGATAAATCACTGTATGGTTGACCTCCTAGAAAAATGTAGAAAATTATGTTACAAACAGACTTACATCACTGTTATCTGGCTATTCTGCTCAGAACGTTTTCCACGGTCAGCAGACACACCCTAACTCCAGACATCAAGGTAGACTTCAGACATTTTGTGTAGAAGTACAGCTGCCTGACACTTCTGTAGTCAATAGAGAATTTCTAGGTTATGAGTCTGAGATGCTAGTTTATCTCCTTTGGTTTTTATGGAGCCTGAGTTGATCATGGTTTCAGATATGCAGGTGTCTCAAGTAAGGTAGAGAGGTTTCCACATTAAAATATACTATGGCTAGGACAAATGCAAAGATGTTAATGATGTCTTTCCGCTATTTCTAGGAGGACAGAATAGAAGTCACAGTGTGACTCTAACAGTGAGGAACAATTCAGTCGCTCTCAAAGAATGGAGCTGGAATATTCATTCAGACGTATCCTCATATCTTCACATTACTTGTGAATGGATGGAAAAGTATACATTGCCACACTGCATCGTCATAAATCATGTTTATCATGACATAGTTTGAATGAAAAAATTAACACATATCTCATTGTTATTAAGGTTAAAATTAAGGTTAAAAACAAAACAAAACAAACAAACAATCCCCCACAACATATCCAGATTCAGCAAACCTCTTCTGTAAGACAAGGAAGTGAAATAAACGTGTGAAACAAAATAAGCAGTATAATTAGATATACTGTTTCAGGAGATGGTATATTCTCTGAAGCAATGAATTTATGTTGCTTGAGGAGCATTTTCATATTTATGTGCCATTACTTTTGCTATTATTAACATTCAAAAGGACTCATAGAGCCAAAGAAGCACAGCAAGCCCTTTTGAGATCTTCGGTCTCACGGAGTCGTCTTTGCAGCTGCACACCAGTAGGGGATGCCAAAAGAAAATATAAGAAAAGCCATCTTCTCCAGCGAGCGTATGCCTGCATTGTCAGTAGCTTCCTTCATATTTCACATCTTGATTTTTCAGTTCTATAGTCAGAAGGCTGAAAAAAAAAAAAATACTAAAACAAGAAAAATCACTGAATAATCATTTATTGGTATGAAGTAGTGTTGTGAAACCTTTGAAGTCTTTAGGACTATTACCCATAATAAATAACAGTCAGAGTAATAAAGGATCAACTAATTTATATCACCACATGAAAAATGTGGTTTTGTTTTAAGGAAGTATCCATTTTATGTCTTTTTTGCTTCAAGGAAGTATCTAGTTTTGAGTTTATCAGTTTTGAGTATCACAAGTATATATTAATTCATTGACATTTCTGTCTGGATTTGGCAATTGATTTATGGATCGCCTTATGATTATCATTTATGGCATATCGCTGTAATATATTTTTCTAGTTTAAGTTATATTTGTGTACTGTGTGGTAATTGTAGTGATAGATTACTTTTATTTAATAATGTGTTGGGTTGAAATATCATTTTGCTTTATGAGTTCACATTGACTTGCTTGTTGTTTTTAATATATCCTTTCTTTGCAGCATTAGCATTCTATATTGTTTTTGTATTAAACTAGCTGAGCTAGGCAAGCATTCAGCCAAAGGACTTCAGTTATGTGATGCTCAAAATTGTGAAATGTAACTGCTCAGCTCCAGCAGTAGAATTTACAATGCAGATGATTAAATTCCCATAAATTGACACTCCTCTAAGGCTCAAATGCTGGAGTACCCAAGGCAGAAAATAGAAAATGAGAAAAGAATGGACTTAGGTGGGTTGCCTCAACTAAACTGTCATTTGATATGTCATAAGGTTTATAAACTCAACTATAAGTGCTGCTTAAGAAGGCTGAGGATCTCCACGTTCTATCTACCAATCCTGGGCATATGTCTCAGATAGGCAACTCACATGCTGGCAGATGTAAGAATGAAATTTACTGAGTCATATGTGCCTGAAACTCTTATTTCAGTTTAGACACCTACCTCAGCCAGGATTAAGAGCTAGGGGACAAAATATTATTGCTTTAGATGTCTAGAGAAAAGTCAAGTCATAAGTTGGGTGGAATAAATCCTGGGGATGTAATTTCTGCTTCCTGCATCAATCGTTGTCTAATGTGAAGAATACAAGGAGTTTCTTCTGGTTAGTACTCTGAAACATAGCTAATGCAATGTAAAAACAAATTTCACTGACTCAGCAGTTTTAGGGTTTATGGGTTTTGGGTTTGTTTTTAAGGGTTTTTTAAAATTGTTTGTTTGTTTGTTCTTTCTCCCTCCCTTGCTCTGTCCATTCTTATTATAAACTAAACAGAGTCTCAAATTCAAGAGAATAACTAGAGAGCAATTGCAAGAACAATATCTTAGACCATTTTTATTTTTTTGCAATACAGTCTCAGTCCTCATGTTATAAGAATAAGAGGTAGAGTTCAGATCACCATTCTGGGCATAGGGTGAATTTTCTCATCATTAGGTTATTATGCAGAAAGTTGACTTTTCCTTCACTGTGTTTGACTAAAATCAAAGCAACTGGAATGTGGAAAGAGAGCTCTGATTATGCCTATCAAATCAAGTACCTTCAGAAACTTATATGCTTGTATGCTATTTCAAACTTTCTGACTGAAGCATTAGGCATTGCATGAACTCAAATGCCTAAGTAAGCCAGCTAATTTTTGCTTCAATGAATATCATCATACTAAAGTAAATTTCAGCTAAATGACATTTAAGTTCACTGATTTGTTGAATGTCCACTTCATGAAGTTCTTATAGCAAAAAAAGAAAAAAAGTGAAGAATTAAAATTTTAATTTGAAATGTCCACACAGCAAAATTAAGTGAACATCAGCTTTTCTCACACTAATTTCCTTCATATATTATGTGCATGTTGACTTGATGAATTGCAGCCTGTGTTTGTTATCTGAAAGACTCTTTTGAACTAATTTTACTGCTTTTCTGTAAGGTCTGCTGAGTCTGTTGTCTTCTTGAGACACATAAACATGCACACTCTGGCAGCCACTGTGCGAGGTTGTGTTCCTGGCCAGAGCAAGGCTTGCTGGCACTCCAAGGTCCATAGCAAGGCCACTGTCACCAAAGAAGAAGATGTAGTCTTCATATTTCTTTGCAGCTGGCAAGCTGCTATGGACAGTGTCAGAAAAGAGAAGCATGGTTTGGAGAAATGTTTGTTTCACTCTGAGAAGAGAGTATGGTGAGGTCTTGCTGTCCTTGAGTGTGAGGAGAGCCATCGTGCTGCTGTCTCCTGATCAGGGATGGGAAGCAAAATGTTGCATCTCTCTCCATGAACTTACATTGGTGTCTGTACCCACGCTCCCTAGGTACTAGACAAGTTTTTCAAAGACTTCTTTCATCTCCTCTCCTCATACCTCTCTGCACTTCATCTACTACACCCTGCAGATCTCAAATAGAAATACATTTTTTCTTCTCCCCCTACCCCATTTCAGATGGTAAAGCAGTTATTGTATCAATCTCAACAAAATAAAGTTTTGCATGTAATTCAAAATATGACAAAGTTGAAAGTCTATGGGTAGATAACTTACGCAATTTCATGTAAAATAATCTATTCATGCATATCATCACAAGAAATACTTAAGAAAGATGAAACATTAGGAAATTATTCAGTTTTATATTAAATCATTATTAGTAATAAATAGCAAATTGCAGATCAATCTGCTTTTCATTGAACTCATAAGACTAATTGTCTCAGCTAATATCTACACTTCCAGAAGCTATAAGACATAAAGAGAAGAAACAGCCACAGAGAAAGTCTGCTTCAGGAAGTAATTTACAAATTAAGAAAATGAACTGGATTCCATACACATTGCAGAGCTATGGCTCAGCTTGTTAAAGAGACAATGTTTTATTACCAGTTGACACTTTTTATGGCTTGTAACTTAGTTTTCAGTGCTGTGCTAATCAAACCTTGGTGTCATAAATACCTGGCAAAGTGTGACAAATCTGACTTTGATAGAACAGACTACTACTCACCTTGACATTTCATCTGCCTTATATATATGATCTGATACTGCCTCAAATTTAGTAGAAGAATTGTGAAAATTACAGAAAAGTGTCAAACAGATGAAACTAATATAATTATACAAAGGATACCAGAAATATATTATATAAGGAATACTTGATATTTTTAGAAGCTTTTTAAAAATACCCTATGTTGTTAGCAATTATATTCCTCTTCTGCAGTTCAACAAGCTACATTAAATGATAATTTCTATTAAGTTCTAATTATATTGCTTGAAGAAATGTGTTGTTTAATTCACATCTACAGAAGATTATTCATTTAAAAGCATCCATTGCACAAATTGTTTTCACCTGTGCTGTATTGCAGCATCGCTTTAGCAAAATAATAATTTTTGAAAATACCTGTCAGTAGGGGAGAGACAAGTTCTCTCTTTATCATATTTGGTTTGCTTCATTATTTTCATCCTTTTCTTTCTGATTTCTTATAAAGTGTTTAAGTAGAATACACAGACTACTGAAGTAATAATAGGGAAGAACTTTTTATTCTATACAATTTAGCCATTGAGAAACTTAAATAAATGGCAAGCTCAATGCATAATTCCCTTCTTATTAATGCAGCCTAAATCCCAGTTTCCAAACATACCCTTCATTAAGATACATCTCCTTCATTTCACCTCTATTTGATGCTGTCAATCCATACATTTCCCTTATTAGGAATTCAAAAAAACCAGCTCTTTAAAGAGCTTTCCCCTGGACAGGAACATAGTGGAAATATTGCTGGTACAGTAGGAAATAAATAAGTAAAGATGTATTTCACTTCTTTTGCATGGCAGTGAAGTCCTCTACTTGGGTAATAATACTATCAAATTGTAAAATGTATTCAATCAATCAGGTTATTCAGGTGAAAAAGAAGAACATGTCCCGGAATGTCTTTTGATGAAAAGAATTTATATTCACCTTCATTGATTCCTTTTTGAGATGCATTTAACTTCCTTCTCCCTTTATATGCCCATTTACGTAGTCCAACGCAAGCACAATTATACCCGTGACACTCCTGACAGATACCTGTTCTGTAAAGCCTCCAGCGTGAGACAGTCTGCAGGCATGCTATTGATTTTAGTAATGCTCTCCTAGTGATTAGAAAATTTTATTAATAACTAACTTTCTCCTTTATTTCTTATGTAGCTCACCTTGCATATAAGGTACAAGTTACTGCATTTGCAGAAAGCTTTTATGGATCTGAAGACTATTTTCATGCCAAAGCCACATCCACATACAGACACGCTTTTTAATTGTCTTCAAATTGAGCAATTCATACAACATATTATCTCAGAAGTGTCTTGCAATTTACTTAGAGAAACATGGCCAAGATATGTAGTAGAAAGCTGCAGAGGTTTGTCTAGGTACAGCATGCTTGAATATTTTTAATTAGTCAGTGTGGACAAAGATATTCTTTTTTCCATTAGTGAAACTATCAGTATTTTGGAGGAGGGGATTAGAATTCAAGATGACACTGAAAACTAAAGCACAATTACATAGGAGGTGCTACTTTTAGACCAGGACAGTCAACTGCTTGAAGGCAGACAGGGGAATAGCTGATTAGTGACAGCTCTGACAGGAACTCTGTGGGGATTGACCTGTGGGAACAATATTAACATATTGTAAAAGAAGAAAATATTATTTTCAGGGAAATAAACATCAGTAAAAATAAAAAGGCAAGTTAAGATATCCTTGTGCTCTTCTCATCAGAAATATGTGGTCTTCCAGATCACAGTATTTGGTTAAGGGCAGGGCATTTATAAGCAGAGGTGTGCCAGTTAAAAAAACCTGTGAGACTTCACATATAATGATACAACACAAGCTTATGCAATGTACAGTATTATACAATACGAAAAGAATAAATATTCATTTCAATCTGCCATGGAATTCATTACCCCTATTTTCCTGTTTTCATTTCAGCTGCTGAAGATTTTTTTTTTAAGCAAACTTTATTAATCTAGCAAAACTACATTTTTGGATGTCTGCATATCTGTACTGATCACTGAAGTGACAGTGAGAAAGTCAGTGGAAGCAAACCTGGTCCATTTCCACTTCCTTGTATCTTCAGACCAGTGAACGATTAGAAGTCAAGCACTTTTCATTTGAGATGGATAGATTTACCAAGTGATAATATTGCCCATCCTTTACCTTTCCTCTTGGAGCTGTTCCGTTTTGTAGAAATAAATTATATTCATCTGGTAAGAAAAAATGGCATTACAGCCTTAGAGGTTAGGGCACACAGTGGGAAATAAAAGTTTCAAGTCGCCACTTCAGTGAATACTCAAAATTTTTATAAAGACCAGTAAAAGTTCAAAGAGGAGTAATCCCAACACAAATAGTGTAATTAGAATAATTTTCTTGTATGCACAAACTAACAGAGTAGGAGCATCAAGCAGGTGCTCTCATCTGTTAAGAGAATACCCAGTTGATAGGTTATTATCTATTTCAGAGGCAGTCATTAAGTCCACCGGCCCTGTTGAGCTGCACCAATGAGTCCAAAGTGAGCTAGCAAATGTTATTGTGAGGCCACTCTTGATAATCTTTGAACAAGCACGGCAACTGAGAGAATTGCCCAAAGATTAGACAAAAGCAAATGTCACCCCCATCCTCAAGAACAATAACAGGGAGGACCTAAGGAACCACAGTGCAGTCAGCGTCATCTCAATCCCTGGGAAGATGATGGAGCAGCTAATCCTGGAAACCTCTGCCAGGAGTAGTCAGCATGGCTTCACCAAGGGGAAGTCATGCTTGACCAGCTTGGCAAACATCTATGAGGAAACAACTAGCCTGGTAGATGAAGGGAGAGCAGGGAATGGACTGGTCTTCAGGAAGGCTTTTGACATTTATGACTCAGAGGGGATCTTATCAATGTACATAAATACCTGAAGGAATAGTACAAAGTGAAAGGAGATAGGGCACAATGGGCACAAACTGAAACACTGAAATACCCTTTGAACATCAGGAAATACATTTTACTGTGAGAGTGACTGAACCATTGCACAGATTGACCAGGAAGATTGTATACTTGCAGGTATTAAAAAAAACATCCAGACACAATGCTGGGCAACTGGCTCTGGGTATCCCTGTTTGATCAGGGGGCTTGAATCAAGTGACCTCCAGAGACCCCTTCAAGCTTCAATCAGTCTGTGATTCTGTGGTTCTATGATAATGAATTATTTTGGAAATTCATTGCATTGAATGACATTGCAAACTTCCCTACACAGCTAGATCCAAATCAACATGAGATTAAAGTTTCTGTAATGGTCTTCAAGAAGAATGTAAAACACTAGGAAAATTCTCACTTCCATAATTTAATCACTTTCATGGGAATATTCCCTATATATCTAAAGATTGTCTGAAGCACATGCTTAAGACTGATTCTGTCTTCTAACTCTGAGCAAATGGTTCCCAATGTGACTTTAAGGTCAATTAAGATCTTCACAGTAGGTGCTGGCAGAAAAGTCATAGAATGCAGGTTAAGGTCACATCTTCTACAACAATGGGGATTATTTGTCCATAAAACATACTGGAAATATCTAGGTGTGTTCAAAATAAAGAATTAGTATTTAGTAACACTTTCATTACAATACTCATAAGGGAAGAGGAGATCTAAGTCCTAGAGTTTATTTACTCTAACAAAGTTTTTAAAAATTACTTGTATAACTGTATCTTAATTACCAGACTAGGGAAAAACGGTAGTAGGGAAAAAAGTGATAAGATTGTGTAGAGTATGGCAAAGAAGCCAAGAAATTTGGAAAGAAACAGAGAGCAAGAGTGAGCTTGAGTCTGCAAGCTAGTTCTAGAAGCAGTCTCCTAGAATTAGAAGACCCAAGATGAATTTTAGAGGTGTTTATGCACTTCATTCAGTAATTGGTCAAAACAGAATACAATCTTTTAGCACAACTTCTTCTAGCAACAAAAACCAAAAGTTTGACACCATCACCACTCCTGCCACAGGCCATATTTCAAATCCAGGTTAAAAAAATAAATAAAATAAAATAAAATAAATGTTTAAATAAAGGTTCTATTTGCATAGAAGTTGCATTGCATTTCAGGGGTTCTCCACATTGTCATTTCTTCATGTGGGTTGAAAACATAAAGCAGGACAGAGTAAAACTGATGATTCTGGAATTAATCTCTTATAGAATCATAGAATGTCCTCAGTGGAAAGGGACCCACAAGGATCATCGAGTCCAGCTCCTGTCCCTGCATGTGACAACCCCACAGTTCACACCATGTGTTTGAGAGCGTTGTCCAGTTTCTTCTTGAACACTGTCGGGCTTGGAGCTCTGAACACCTCCCTGGGGACCCTGTTCCAGTGCTCCACCACCCTTTGGATGAAGAACCTTCTCCTAATATCCAACCTAAACCTCCCCTGTTACATCTTTCTGACATTCCCTCGGGTTCTGTCATTGGTCATTAGTTAATGTTAAGTTTTGTGTTCAGTCCCTGTGAAGTTTTTCGAAAAGATATGTAGCTGAAGCAGAATTCTGCCACTTCAATCTTCACTACATTAACTTTTCCTTTTAGAAATAGGACCCCTACTACAATATTGAAAGCCATATCTATAATAACTCTCCATTTCCTGTGTGTTGATACTACACCAGAAGTAAGAGTACAGGAGAATTTAATTTATCTCTGTAGATAAATGTTATAATGTGTATTACTAGTACCAGAGTGATATTGAAGCCCAACTAACATTTTGATTAAAGTAAAATATTCTATAATTATATGCAATGTAGTTTAGAATAAAAATTTAAAAAAAAAAATGCATGCCCACATCTTGTGATCAGGTTTATTACACTGCAGAATGCAGATACCTTTTTAAA
This sequence comes from Columba livia, assembly GCF_036013475.1. Lineage (NCBI taxonomy): Eukaryota > Metazoa > Chordata > Aves > Columbiformes > Columbidae > Columba > Columba livia. Next base: position 42,691,539 of record NC_088602.1, on the reverse strand, counting down.
AAACATGTCACATTACATGTACATGCAATATTCTAGTAGAAAATAGGATAAACAGAACTAATTAGTTGGAATATGTAGAACATAAGATTACCCTTAAAATATTTACAGTGCTGATTTTGATATTCCCTTTGAATGGTTTATTTGCTTAAATTAATAAAAGTTTTGCAGGAGCTTTCAAAAGGATAGTTGCAGTATGAAATCTTAAATATCACATTTTCCGTGTAATAGAGTTGACTGCCTGTGGTTTAAATTATTAAAAGAACAAATAAAATAATTAGCAAGTTTATTTAACAAAATATATACATTTATAAATCATAACTTTGTAAATATATCACATTAAAAACTAACTACAGACAATATTTTAAAGGAAATTAAAAAAGCAAGGTATCAGGAATTGTACAAGAAGTGCAATGAATAAAAAGCACAGCAGAATTTAAATCTCCAGCCTCCAAGCTTTAGGTCAATAACCATGGCATACTGAAGTTAGAAAAACATATTTCAACTTCCAAAATTGACATTCAAGTAAAGTTTCAGCTCGGAAGATTGACATTTTATTACATTCACTTCAGGGGAACAGAAGGAAAATGACAATTTATATTGATACATTGCAATAAATGGTAACAAATGGAAGACGAAGAAAATTTAAAAGGGTTAAATAAAATTCAATATGTAAAGATTTATACATTGTTTTGAAGATTTAATTACATTTAATATAACCTTACAAAATATTACTAGAAATATTTGTTTCAGTTTTTGTCAGTGCAACATTTTGGACAGTAAACAAAACCTGGCCTACTTATAATTCTGAAAAGATTTTTATTCATGCACCATTCTTTATCTGATACCAAAAACACAGTGTTCTCATGCCATCTGTGGAACAAAAAATATTTCAATGTAACTGTATATTGTTAAGTCACACATCTAATAGACCCAGCTATGTATTTGTTATTCCATTAACAAGATTAACAACATATGGTATGAACATACCTTATCTACTAGTTATATTGCTTCATACATCTTATGCATAGCTGCTGACAAATGGGGTAATAACATGTTAGCAATGCTGAAGCTGTCTATATAACATCACTTGAATGGCTTTTTCATCATTAATATTTAATAAATTAATTAATGTGGTGAAGTAATAAAGTCAAAGTTTACTTTGTGTTATAGCAGTGGAGCAATATATTTTGGCTACTAACAATAAAGTCACAGATAACTGTTTTTAAGTAGGCAGCCTGGAAGAAAATTTTATACACAATGCTTATCCAGCACTTCAGCACTTTTAAAAAATGCAAACATTCCACATTTAATTAATAAAAACACCTTAATCAGGCAAAAATTAGAGAAACTTCTCCTTTATTAATAAATTTCAATTTCAGTTTACAGTTTTGTCACTCTTCTTATTGCTACCTTGCTGACAAAGAGTTTAATGGTGTATAATGTACTAGCACAAAATAAGGGAGAGAGACACTTGTAAGAAGATTACCCTAGCAACATTTCTTGTAAAAAAAACAAACAAAAAAAACCAGAAAAACAAAACAAAACAAAACAAACAAACAAACAAACAAACAACAAAACAAAACAACAACAAAAAAAGCTATCTGGCCATTACTGATTTAAAATAATTTATGTTGAAGTTTCTTGACATGGACAGAAGTTCTGCCATTGTTTGGTACCCATCTAATAGGGTGAGAAGACTATTAGGTTATAAAGCCATGCAAGAAGTTCTTAGTATCTAAGGAACATAAAAATGTATGTTCTGGGACCGAACAATCATTATTGAGCACAAAATCCTGTCCCTGAGAACGGACAAGAATGGATGGTTAGGAAAGAACATAACAAAAAACAATGAAGAGGCAGCAAATCTGTTTAGGAGATTTAAATTATACATATTTTGTAGAATATTGGTATTTTGGAGTATTAATGTAAGACATATAGTCCTGATTTTCAATTACTTATATACAAGTAATAAAAAATAAGACAGATACTTAAACTGTTAGAAGATGAGTGTCGAGTGGTATGAAGACTACACAAAATCACTTATCTGCCTCAGCAGACATTTGCTTTCTGCAAGGTCAGCAGACCGCTTGACAGTAGCAGAATGATTTGCAGTGTAAAAAGCAAAACAAGTATATAGTTCTTCATGTTCAACCTTGAGATGTTCTCATGCTAAGTGAGCACTGCTGTGCAGTGGTGTGGGGCACTAGTGATGGAAAGAAGAAAGGGGGACCAAAAAGAATCAGAAGGTTAGACACTAACTTTGTGTGACTTCAGGCTACAGATCTAAATATGAACGTAAACAGATCCATTTTCATTTGTATTATGAAGTGCTAAATTTCTCTGAGGACATGATAATATACTTATTTACTGATGGTGGATTGATGTTAAAACAAAACAAACAAAACAGAAAAACAGTCCAGCTGTTTCATTGGAAACTAGGAAAAGTATCTGTGCTCAGGTCTTCTGCAGTCACTGTGCAATTCAGGACTTAACTGGGCCAGTGGCACTTTTAAATAAAAGCAGGTTACTGCTTCTGTCTGTAGGCACTAAATTTTTTTTGCAACTGCAAAAGTAACCACTGTCACACAGTGACATTCAAACTTCTGGCTGTGTGTTTCTCCACGTACTTTCAAAGTCCTCTAGTATTGGGTGCTATATTTAATACCACAGAGTATAGCAACTGTGGGACTCATGGTTTGTTTATTTTTCTACTTCATTTAGGCTATGTCTGTTCCACACCCTGCTTTACCTTCCCTACCATGGGTATTCATGTGTATAGTACATTCTCTACATCAGTTTACCTAGGAAATAATTAAATTTAAATAAAATAAAGCATATGAAGTACTGTGAGTCCAAAATGTGAATACAGTGAGAACAAGTGCTTAATAGCTACTTGATGCTAGCAATATATTTTTAATACTAATTAACTATTAATCATAATGACATAAAACAAAATCTTTACAACTCAGAAAGTACAAATGGATTAAATTCTTGCACTTCAGGACAGTCAACATTAACCAGAAAGATTAATCTTTTTCTTAACATGCTGTGTAGTGCAAAAATTGTCCCTGCCATCTGCGAGAAGAATCTAATCAAAATGGTGGTAATAACCAAGGATAGTATATATTTTGTAACACTGCCAAAAAAAACATATATATATCAACATTTTACGTATATATATGTGAATGGTGTGACCAAGAAAGTGACAAAGAAGTGCACAGTTTTCTGTGGGAACCATAGAAAAACTTCTAAACAGTGACCCAAGTAACAGATACACCAGAGAGAGGACAAAAATACAAGATTAGTACAAGTGTCTGCAAATAAGCAAGACCTCCTGATATGGTGTGAGAAAGATTAAAGGAAAATTAAAACCAAGATAAGCAGCAGTGGGAGCAGATGAGATTTCTCATCTTTGAAGAGCGACAAGCAGCATGAAAACACAAGACTTGAGCTAGCAAATCTATCTAAAAAGAAAACTTCTTCAGCTCAAATTTATTTGTTCTCAAGCCTAATAACCTTGACCTTAGCAACTAAGAATAACAAAGGTTCACAGTCCTCAGTGCTAACTCTATGGCACCAACTCCGTTGTATTGTATCTGCAGTTAATTTGGGATATAAGTTTTAAAGACTGATAGTTGTGTATATGAACTGATAAGTAGTGGCAGTAGCCTTCAAAGTGTGCTCCTATTAGAAGTCAGTCTAACAAAATTTTATTTAAGAAAGCAGATGGGCCAGACTATTGTCACAGTGATTTCTAATTTTCTGAGAGATATGATATGCATGGGTGTATATAAATATTTATATACATATGTGTGTGTGCTATTATTTTTGTATTATATATATATATATATATATATATATATATATATATATATATATATATTTGTATTCTATATATATATATATATATATACACACACATGTAAATATATTCAGCTTGAGTAATAAATATTTACTGACTCTGGTCAGTTGTGATTTTTACAGACAAACAGGGTCAAAATTGTATTTTGAATGTTTCTCTCACAGTAGGTCAGCTGAAATCAATGGACTTCCATTGACTTCCAATAAGACCCAGGTAAGGATGTGATCTCTTAGAGTTCGAAGTATGACAAAAATTGCTTCTGAAAAAAAAAAAAAAAAAGAAGTATGTCAGAATGTTCTAGTTTTAAAGCAGGCTTTTTGATATTGATTCAAACTTTCAAGTCTAGTAATAAACCGCAGAGGGAATACATTAGTGGATTGTTGGCCTGTTCCACATGGAGCTTAATGCCATCAAGCATAATGCCATCAGCTATGTCAAGACAATATAGTCTACTGAGGAACACAAAGCAAGACACATTGCTTCAGGAAATGTTGCTTCAAGTCCTTACTGTTAAAACCAAGCACGCAACCAACCAAAAACCTACTCTGTACTAGATATATTAAAAAGTATGCATAGAGATCTTCAGGTTTTTCAGGGTCAAAAGGTATTAGGATATAATGGAAGTAAAAATTAGTGGTAATGAGTTACTATCTTAGTAATAGCAGTAGTCTTCTAATATCTTATAATGATTACAATATCTGCACAACAGTGAAAAAAAGACATTACAAAGGTAACAAATAAATTAGTGAAACAGTTAACAATGTCTAAAAGTCTGAGATCTTTTTATATGTGAAAGAAATAAAGTATTAAAAATGATTAAAATGTGAAGCATGGTATTCCACGTTATAGTGGGCTGTATTAATTAATGATGATCAGAACATATGGAAAACATGAAGCTACACAAATCAGCAAGTGTGAAGGTTATTGCTCAAATATATTTACCAAATTGTTCTTCAAAGTCACATATAAATTGAAAAAAACTAAAGGATGACAAAATCAGTGTTAATATGATAGTGAAGTTGTGGCCTCATTCTTGGAAGAAAAATATACAACTTTTTGCTGCTCTTATGTAAGCCTTAAACTTTGTGTCCACAGTTTCTTTTATATCTCTAACAGTTTCCTATATACTGTGTGCCATATAATCTATCCATCCTGCCAAAAACTCTCTCCCTTCCTGGCTTGTAATCTACAATCTGTATTCCTTCCATATGTCACTGAATAAATTCGAAATTTAGGTAACCTATACTACACAAAAGCATAGAAAGTACTTTAGATATTTGTAAATATAATTCAGTGGCTGAAAGATTCCATATGAGACAGGGTTTGCTTTCTGCAGAATCTCTTTTCCGTTTGACAGTACACAAACTTGCCAAAAGCACTTGAAAAACAATTAAGAGCCACTTGGATATGATAGATATTCGAAAACTAGCTAGTCACCCAAAAGTTAATGAATTAAGTGTATTATCCTGTCTCACTACTCACTCCTTTTCCCCAAAAAGGTAATAACAAACAAAACAACATATTGTGTGTACTATCTATACTGACAAACTTATTTGGGAGGGCACTTACTTTACTGCTGTTTCATTGTAGTGACAGACTAGTGTTGAACAGCAACTGAACCTGGAGGCATGCTTCACTGAAGTATAAAATGAACTGACACTGCTAGTTGAAGGCAGACAGACAGGAACAATTTATAAAGTAAAGGGGGACAAAAAACCCCAAATAAACAGCCACTGTGAAACTGGTTCCCAAAAGCTGCTGTCGTGAATATTAACACTAGAAATCTTGCTAGCGTGTGGTGTGAAATTCATACAATGGATAAAATTACAAAATCATAGAATGGTTGGGGCTGGAAGTGGTTGTTGAGATCAACTAGTCCAAATGATAGTGTCAGCTAGAGCAGGTTGCCCAGGACTGTATCCAGTAGAGTCTTGAATGTCTCCACAGATGGAGACTGCACAGCCTTTCTGGGCAATCTGTTCCAGCGTTTGAGCACTCTCACAATAAATATGTGTTTTCTTGTGTTAAAGTGGATTTTTTATATTTCAGTTTGTGCCCATTGTCTCATGTCCTTTTGTTGGATTTGACTGAGAGGAGTTTGTCTCCATCTTCTATACTGATTAGTTTCTGTGTCCTTCCTTCCTTCTTTCCTTCCTTCCTTCCTTCCTTTCTTCCTTCCTTCCTTCCTTTTTTCCATGCTGAATAGTCCCAGCACTCTAAGCTTCCTTTTGTATAACAGATGCTCTAGCCCCTTCATCATCTTCATGGCCCTTCACCAATATGTCCATATCTCTGTTGTATTGGAGAGCCCAGAACTAGGTTTGGTAGTCCAGATGTGTCTCACCAGGGAAGGATCACGTCTCCCAACCTGCTGGCAACAGTCTTCCTAATGCAACCCCAAAGACTGTTGATCTACTTTGCCACAAGAGCATATTGCTGGCTCGCGGTCAGCTTCTGCAGGTGACCAGGACTCCAAGGTTTTTCTCTGCTGTGGTGCCTTCCAGCTGGTTGGCCCCCAGTGTGTACTGGTGCCTTGGATTATTCCTGCACATGTGCAGGACTTTGTATATTCCTTTGCTGAACTACATGACGTTCTTGTCAGACCAGTTCTCCAGCCCGTCTTGTCCCTCTTAATAGCAACACAACCATGTGGTCTACCAGCCACTCCTCCCAGCTTTGTATTATCTGTGAACTTGATGATGATGCACTCTGCCTCAGCACCCAGGTCATTAGTGGAGATTATGAACAGTACTGGCTCCAGTACGGTATGACACTAGTGACTGGCCTCCAACTGGACTTCATTCCACTGACCACAACTCTCTGGTCCTAGTCTTTCAGTCATTCTTTGATCCATCTCACTGTTCACTTATCTAGCCTGTACTTTCTCAGCTTGTCTATTACAACGTTATGGGAGATACTGTCAAAACCCTTACTGAAGTCAATGTAAACAACACCCTCTGCTCTTGTCTCATTCATCAAGCTAGTCATCTCATTGTAGAAGGCTATCAGGTTGATAAAGCCTTGTTTCCCCCTCATAAATCTTTACCGGTTACTCCAAATAATTTTCTTGTCTGGAAATGGCTTCCAGAATTAGTTGCTCAATTGCCCTCTCAGGGACTGAGGAGAAGTTGACAAGCTTGTAGTTTCCCAGGTCCTTCTTGCCTTTCTTGAAGATGAGAGTGTCATTTGCTTTCTTCCAGTCTTCAGAAACACTTCTCAATCACAATGACTTTTCAAAGATAACAGGGCCTTGTGATACATGAGCAAGCTCCCTCAGCACCCTTCAGGCTGCATGTACTTTTGTACATCCAGTGTGTTAAAGTGTTCCTTAACATGGCCCTACTTCACATTCTCACTCCAAATTTTCTGCCTCCTCACAGGAACCTGGGATTTCTGAAGGTCAGTTTATTGGAAAAGTCTGAGGCAAAGAAGGCATCTAGTACCTCAGCCTTTTCCATGTCCTTTGTTATCAGGTCCTATTCAGCAGCAGGTCTGTGTTTGCCCTACTCTTCCTATTACTGTCAATGTACCTGTAGGAGGACTTCTTGTTGCCTTTCACATCCCATGCTAGATTCAATTTCAGGTCAGCCTTAGCTTTCCTAATCTCTTAACTGCATGACTGAAATCCACAGAACTCCATGTGTTGAACAGCAGCTCCAGACTCTTCCTGGGCCTCCTCCTCCTGCTTCAGCCTCTTGTACACCTCTTTTAATTTGTTTTAGTTCAGTCAGGAGCTCCTTGTTGATCCATACAGACTTTCTATTGCCTTTGCATGACTTCCTGTTTGGTTGATGAACATTTCTTGAGCTTGGAGAAGGCCATTTTTGAATATCAGTCAGCTCTCCTAGACTTCTTTTCTCTCTAGGGACATAACCCATGTGATTCTTCCAAACAGATCCGTGAGGAGGTTGACGTCTGCACTCCTAAAATCCAGGGTTGTGTTCCTGCTTTTTGCCCTGTTTTTGAAGTCTATCATTTTGTGGTCACTGTAGCCAAGGCAGTCCCCAACTTTCACATCCATGGTAAGTTCTTCGTTGTTTGTAAGCATTGGGTCCTGTGTCAGGACATTGTTGTCAACGCATTCTAGCAATACATATTTCTTGAGCTTTGCTGTCTCGTCCTTCAGGCAAATACCAGAATGGTAAAGGTCACCATAAGAACCATGGCCTGTGAATGTAAGGCTTCTTCTAGTTGTTTCCCTTATCAATGCATCCCTTTTCAATCCTAAAGAATTGTTGGAGATCACAAAAGTTAAACTAGTAAAAAGAGTGTTTCTTGAAATATTTGTAAGACTTATATGTTTCAGTACATTTCATGATAAACTAAAGTAGAAGGTAGAAACAATGCAACAGATGAAATTTTTCTCCCTTAGGAAGTTTGACTAATTTAAATTTTATCCCCAAAGTACATCAAAATTATGGTCAAATTTATCTTTTATTAGAGTCAGATTAGCAATTTAGAGTTGCCATTTTTGCATGTCAACACAAAATTAAAGATTCTAAGTTAATATTTGAAAGAAGAAACATGCTATATAATCACAAAATTATTTAGATTAGCATGTTAATGTAATGTTGAATAAAGACTTATCTAATAAAAATAAAATATTTTAATAAAATTAACATATTAAACAGTCAAGGTGCAAAGTACTTTGTTGAAAGTGGTGAACAGTCATAATTTTTTATGAAATTGGTAGAAGTTCAAATTACTTGTGTCAAATCAGCAACTGAGTTCTAGGGTGGTCTATGTAATTCACTGAGAGTGTAAGAAAAAAAAATTGTCTTTCTTCAGTTTTTTCTATCTTGGGCACATAGTTCTTAACCTACTTTTACCATGACAGCCTACTCATCTGCTCCTTTTTTAAAGAACTTTCTACCACTGCGTGAATTGATAAAGGGAGCTCATTTGGCAGGAAACCTCTTATGCTAGATTAAAGGCAAAGTTTCCTTTGTCTTTTGTAGCGTCATGAAAAACTGAAGTTTATGGGACAGAAGGGTGTATGGTCCTGACTTTTAGGTTCACAACACAGACCTTTCAAGGTATTTAAAACTTTACAAATCTGTTCTAAGGTATCGTGCTATATTCTGACTAAAATATTAAGCCTTTCTAGCATGTCATCTAATTTCATTTATATGTAAATTTTATGTGAAAGAAAGTGTTATTTTCAGGACAACAAGAAGTTCCTCAGTACTTTACCTCAGACTCCGGGCAACAGAATGTGTAAAAGCTCAGTTATTTAAAAAAAAAAAAAAAATAGCTTTCTTACAGAGCAACTTCTTACAAAACTACAAGTACACCAGATATTAGACCTCAATGTCATCTTCAAGGAATCCTCCCTTCTTGACTTTCATTTGAAAGAGAAAAAAAAAACAACAAAAAACACCTCCCGCCCCCCTAAAGACTACATCATTCCCCCAAAAAACCACAAACCAAAAAACCAACCAACCAACCAACCAAAAAACCAACCAACCAACCAAAACCAAAAACAAAACAAAAAGCCCAAACAATTACAAGCATAACACTTTTTTTTTCTCAGAATGCATCACTTTTTATTTGATATAAGTTATTTTGCATCAGAACAAATAACTAAACCTTTAGTTTTATTCATATGAATAGCTCAGTATTTTCCACTTTCCACTTTCCACCTCTAACTACAAATTACAGGTTTATTTCAGAAGAAAATACGTTATTGAGTCTGACAACCAGAAGGGTGCAGCTATAATGTAGAGAAATTATGCAATGGTTGAGGTTGGAAGGAACCTCTGGAGGCCATCTGAACCTCCTGCTCAAGCAGGACAACTGCTGGTATATCCTAACAGTGTCTATGGACTAAAGTATGTTCAGTTTGCTTAAGTATTTCCTGACCCTATCATCTTGCACCAAGAGAACATTTTCCTTGCTCCAACCTTTCTCTCTGGTCTCTGGCACCTGAGATTCCCAAAGGCTGGTCTTGCCAGCAAAGATTGAGGCAAAGAAGAACTTCCACCTTTTCCATGGAGAAGATATGCATGGTTAGTATGCAATCTTGGTGTCAATGACAAAATATACAACAGTCTCAGAAGAAACAGGAGTTGGCTTTTAAAGCAAAATATTTTCAGTAGATTAGAAAATATGTCACTGTAGGTAATGTGAAAAACAAGAATTTAAAAAACCCTAACTCTACAGAATATCTATGCACAAAATATACAATTAAAGCCATGGAAAAGAAGAGAATTCAAGCTCAGAACACCCCTAGCAGTGTCTATTTTATTTGCTGAGGCAGGTGATTTAAACACCCAGAAGGACTGAACTATGAGCAACATATACACATACTCACAGTCATGTTTTTGACTGAGGCATTAAAAAAAATATTTCTTAACACATCTGCGAAAATCTTCTTAATAAGACATATAGACCATTCCAAGGGATGCTTGCTATTAGGAAACAAAATGCACAATATGCTTTAAGATGTTTTGTAACAGACATGATTGTAGTATCCGTGTGGTTCCCAGGTACATTACACAGACAGGAAAAAAACTCTTAATGGACTTCACAGAGCTAAGCTCTTTTTCTTTTCAAACCATACTTGTATAGGATACTTATTTATTTCCGTAAATTATATTTTAGTCATTTAGATGGTGCAGACAAAAAGAATTGTCACCAAAAATTTTGCAGAGGACATGCTCATGTGCACTGCCATGGACACACACACAATCCTTTAGATAAACTGGAAATTCTTCTATTATCCAGATCTCTTAAAAAGTGAGTTGTCTTTCCCTCCTGATATAATCTTGTTGTGGCTCCACCTATGAGTTACATAGCCTCAGAAAAACACTGTCTATCATAGATGGGGTTATGAAGCATGGATTCTTGAAAGTCTTTAAGGTGGGGATCAACACTTGAGCTGCCAACAAAAATAGACTTTGTCAACAAAAGTGACAATGAAAAATAGTTGTAGTGACTTATTTCAATGAGGACACAAGCCATAGGGACTGTAAAGCTTGCAAGCTCAGCTGTAAATAGCATATGTGCAAGTAGAGGTGACTCTGTCCTGGCTCCGTCCTTATCATGAACAAGGTGTGAAGTTTTCTAATGGGTTTATATAAGAACAGTGATGTTGTGCTGCTGGTTCTGCATCATTTAGGGGCAACCATGAAATCTTTTAGTAACCACTCCCCAAAATTTTTTTTTTAAACTAATGTTCATATGTCCACACTTGTATGTTTACTGTAAACTGCTGGGAAAACAACAACAACAAGAAAAACAGCAAATAAACAGTAAATTCACATGCACTTTGAAGCTGCTATAGTTCTTCAGGAAAAAAAAAAAAGACAGAATGAATCGCTAATAGTCAGTATTTAATCTGAAGGTTAAAAGGGTGAGAGAATGGAAAGAATTATATAAAAATCTATCATACCCTGGATATCTTACAGCAACATAAAGAAAAACAGCAGACACCTAATTGCCATCTTCACCTATACAGTTAAAAGAGGTCTGCTATAAAAATTACATGTAATCAATATGAATGCAGCTATAAAAGGAACCACACATGGCACCCTGCAATTTAATTCTGTCCTTATTACTGCTGGGTTCCACTTTTATATTTATAGTATGCATAATGAATGAATACATTTTAGAACTGATCCAAGAGGAAAAAATCTCTTTGCTTTTTGACATATTCTGAATCAACTACTTGTTTTTGTTAAATCCAAATTAAAATATATTTGGTTTGTGGCTGAGATGAGAAAGAATTAAGTTTGGTTTAGGCAGTGAAAAATAAACTATGTGAAGAAGAACATTAATTAAATAAAAAAAAAATGTATCAGAGACATAAGTAAAAACTCAAATAGAGAAAAAAATGAAAAAATTTACACCAGTAGTAAATGCAAAAAAAAAACAACCTTAAAATGTGAATACATACTGGTTTTAGATTTAGAGTTATTTACCTGTCAATTATTTTTAAAAACTGCCTTCTGGTTTACCTTTACAATACCTTATAAAGAAGTATTTACCACTTGAATGTCAGATACATAATTTAACGGGTGATGTGTTCTGTGTGAGAAAGTATTTTTCAAAGTATTTGCGATTTTGAGTGCCTTTCTCTCATCAGATTTTGCAGTTCAACCTTCATTAATTTTGCTTGAAAAGTTGAAGTCCACAAGATTCTATTGGCGACTTATTTTCTGTCTTGTGCTCAGTATCTTGGGTGACTTCATCCTTTGCATTCAGACTTTCTGCTCTATGTTTAATGAAAAAAATCTAATAACTAACAATGTCTGTGTAGTTCAGTGAGGATTTCAAATACAGGCTCTCTGACAATAGAGTTTGCTATTGATATGAACCTTGTCAAAACATAAGTGAAAAGAAATCTATAGTTTCATAGAAAAGGATAACAATATTAATGTAATCCCTGCATTGCACCAAAAGGAGGGTGGCCAGCAGGTTGAGGGTGGTGATTCTGCCCCTCAACTCTGCTCTGGTGAGACCCTGCCTGCATACATGGACCTGTTGGAAAGGGTCCAGATGAGGGTCACAAAAATGGTCAGAGAGATGGAACACCTCTCCTGTGAGGGCAGGCTGAAATAATTTGGGTTGTTCAGTCTTGAGAAGAGAAGGCTCCATGGAGACCCTATTGTGGCCTTTCATAATATAAAAGATGGTGACAGACATTTTAGTAGGGCCCGTTGTGAAAGGATAAAGGGTAATGGTTTTACTCTAAAAGAGGTCAGATTTAGACTAGATATAAGGACAAAATTTTTTACAATTAAGGTGTTAAAACACTGGAACAGATTGTCCAGAGAGGTGGTATATACTTCATCCCTGGAAACATTCAAGGTCAGGTAGGATGAGACTTTGAGCAACTCGATCTAGTTGAAGAAGTCTTTGCCCATGGTAGGTGGGTTGAACTAGATGTCCTTTGAAGGTCCCTTCTGACTCAAATTTTCTATGATTCTATGATGTTATTTTTACTACTTACTGAAGATAATAGGGTAAGAATGGCTGTGTTGCATTCATTGAAGACGGCTGCCAAAATCTTTGCTAGCAGGAAAAACACAAAGTAGAAAGCCTTTTGTGAATATGGAAGAGTTTTTTTCTGCATTCTTAAGAGGACAGGAGTGCATGTAAAACTGACAGAAGAGGCAATTTTGATTTCCAGTCCATGACTATGACTGGATCTGAAGTCTTTGAACGGGCCCCATAGACTATGCATAGAAAACCTAACCAGTACCATATGCACCATATCTACTGTAATGTGTTGTGCTATTGTTTGTGTACGTGCTGTTGTCTCTGTATGTGCTGCAACTCTGAAAGCTGAGATTCGTACTTCCAGGAGTTTGCAAGTAAGAGATATGCCCATCTTATTCTCCATGCTGTATAGATCCTCATCACATAGAGACTGAACTGCCCATGTTGCCATGGATCCTGGGGTCACCTTGGAAAATCATAAGCTTGTTCTTTCTTTGTTTTTAAAAGTACTAAATAATCTTGTGTTCAGACTCCATAGCACCCTTTTCCATGCCTCATCTATTGCTCTGATATAGCTGCCATTAGAACAAACCTAGTACTTTCTGTTCACAACATTATACTGAATAACCTTATTTTTCTATTGAGAAATTGCCCTTGTATTTGACCTTTGAAAATGAAGTCATTCTAACTAGAAGACCTGTCCTTTTCACTTATTTGTAAAACATCATCCTCTCTCGCAAATTGCATTAAATAATTCTAACAGCACAAAGATATCACCTCCAATGTGGCCTAGGGACTGCTTAATCAAATTCAGAGTTCCTGAGCTCTAATTTTCTCTGCAATTGATTTGCTCTATAACCTCAGACAACTTTTCTGTGATCTAGTCCGCTCAGTTTTACTTTGGGTTGATAGTATCTAATTCAGTGAGATATTTCTGAAGACTTATTAGAGCACTATTAGTGAAATTAAAAATATTACATGAATGCAAAGTATTCCTTGCACCAGCCTGCTTCTGGTTGAAGTTGCCTATAAGCAAGAATGAATGACAAACTGTATTTGACAAAAAATGTCTTCAGCAATCACCAGAAGTAGGGCTATGAATATACTAAAAACTAGTGACACTGTCAATGTACTCAAGCTGACAGGCCTGGCTAAGAGGCAAGGAATGTTAACTTAGGCTTAGATTTGTGAAAATACTTTCTTCTGGACATGGCTGTCCTGTATTTGGCTGCTTTGGCATGACAGTGGGTTGAATATCTGACAATCTGCAGCAACTGAAGCCTGTGACCTCAAATATATTGAGTTGCTAATGCCAATACGATTTATTTGGCTTCTGGAATGAAGCTGGCTTCTGCCAGGTTGGCTTAGAGGACTTAGAAAGCACTATGTAACAAACTGCATTGATCCAGAACTGTCCATACACAAAGCTTTATTAATTCACCACTCTTCAAGATCAACAGGAATCTTTCTATTATTATTTTTTTGGATCAAAGGTCTACAGTTTTATATCTGCATTAAAAGTATAAGGTATTTCATATTAAGCAGTTTAATTATTATTAGGTAACATAAACCCTTCAAGATTTTACCTAATCAAAACCCTTCATCTGGCTTGATATCTTAAATACCTTTTTTTAAAAAAAATGCAGAAAAATGTAATAATAATATATTGTTCAACAACAACAACAACAACAAATCAAGTTCCTTTTTTGTAAGATTTTGCATTCAAAGGGCTTAAATTCTGTTTCTACTTTCTAAGGTACAGGGAGATAAAAAAGGCAGAGGAAAGGACACAGTTTATTCTGCTTTGAAACTACATTGAATATAAAATGCTATTTTTTGTAACTTAAATACATATTTTTAAAAAATATACATATATTTTAGGTACTTACATAAAACTATGTATTCTGAGTATTTCACCATTATCAATCTTTTTTTTTTTTTTTTTTTCACTAATTACTACTGTGTGGGAAGTATGAACCATAAACTTTCTAATTGTGTTTTGATATTTTTGTTCTACAGTGCCTTGCAGTATTTTGAGTCAGAATAATTTGCTCACTGTGTCATCCTAATTCTACTTATGCTCAAAATATTTTTTCTTCCTTCAAAAACTTTAATATAACTTCTGACAATATTCTTTCTGCTAGCATCCATTTTATGAGTAATAAGGGCTCTGCTTGTGTCTGAGACAATTTTATCATTAGATGAAGCTAAACCTTCAGCAATTTCCCATGCAAGATCCTCACTATACAGAGCATGTTTACAACTTATTTCTTCTCTGCTACATTCACTCCTTCTTTGTGGGCTCTTGTAGAATGTGTTGGTAGTTTTGTTTTGTTTTCTTTTCTTTTTTTTCTTATAGGTATATAAATTCCGTCAATTTAGGTTTTGTTTTGCTTCCAGATCTGTTTCTGTTTTCTATCTTAGAAAATACAAATTGCTTTCTCTAAGTTTAAATCAAGCTCTTTCCATCAGTTTAGAGTCTCAAATAAATACTATAACCCTGTTCACTGGGATTCTAAGTAACTTCCAAAGTTCTCTCACTTGATTCAAAGCTGCTCTTCTTTTTTGTTTTCTCACATAAGACTAATATAATATACACCTTTCATTCTTTCTAAGACTTAAATTGCCTTAAGTATCTTTAAATTTATTTTGTACTCTTCTCAACAGCTATGAATAGAATGTAATTGTATAGCTTGGAGTTTTTTCCTGTGAATCCCCTATTTAAACTTCTTTTATTCCTTTGCTTCCACAGGTCCACTCTTCATTCTCACTTCACTGCTGTACTACATAGTGCCATACTGAGCTCTAACTTAGAGGTTATAGTTACAACAAGTCCTTTATAAAATGGCAAGTGAGAGAGATTTTTGGCTTTTCTTCAGCTGACAATATGAAGTTAGCTTCAGATAGACTAGCAGCTGACAATATGAAGTTAGCTTCAGATAGACTAGCATGTTGCAGGTATTCTTTCACTTCTATTATGAACAGTCCAGTATGTACAGGTCATCTCAGCAGTTTTCTATTTGACCACAATGCTTCTAAACTTTTTAATCCAAATAAATAGCAGGTGTTTTTTATAGCAATAACTGTTTAAGGCTATATCATAGTCAGAAAAAATGACAATCAAGTGTAGTAATAAACAACATAGATAACTGTAAAAATAAATTTAACCAGAATCAACGAAATAGAAGAGCTTTCAGTTATTGTTTTTCAAAGGGAGAACAAAGATGCTTGACCATTCTTTATTAGTTTGCAATTTCAGGTATCATGGAGGACAGAAGAAAGTTGAGCATCAAAAGTGTGCAAAGAAGAAAAATTTAATTATAGAAAGGGCTAAAGGGAATGTATCAATGAAAAACAGACAATAAAAGAAATCAGGACACAGAGTAGAACAATTACACTTGAAAGTCTAATTTAAAAGATGAGAAGTACTGCAATATAGTCCTTAATAAAAAATAAAATTCCTTTCCTTAAGAACACTGTGGTTCTTAATAGTATATTCTATAGCTGTACACAGATCTCCCACTGATATTAATATATGTTCTTTTTCATGGAACAACTGCAGAATATGAATAGAAGTCAAGAAGCAAGAACTTTTACAATGTTATACACAGAAAACAGAACACTTGGATTCTCACCAGTGCTGGCTTGCTGACTCACTCTTTCATCCTTCAGTTGCCCTAATCTGTCTGAACTTGACCTTTGTCTCATGATTACATTTAGGTGGCATGTTATTTGGGGCTTAACTCTTGATTCTTTCTACTTCTTTTCAGTACCCCTGCACTTACATTTTTCTCCATAACAACTTTGAAACTTAAAAACAAAATAAAAATGGCAAACCAAAACAACAATGACCAAAACCAAAACCAAACCAAAATCAAAACAAAACAAAAACACAATAAGCACAACCATTATAAACCCAGGAATATGCACAACACATTGCATAATTTCCAGACAGAGCACAAAATATCTTATAATAATAGAGACTTTTGCTTTTGCCATCTTCCTTTAATTTGCTGTTTCTTGACCAACATGATTTTTATATCACAGAATAGTTGAGATTGGAAGGGAATTCTGGAGGTCAACTGGCCCAAGCCTCCTGCTCAAGTAGGGAAACCTAGGGCCACTTGTGCAGGATTATGTCTGGATGGTTTTTTAATGTCTCTACAGATGGAGAATCCACAACCTCTTGGGCAACCTGTGTGAGGGCTCAGTCAGAGCTACAGATCTTCAAAATACCTTGTAAATCAAAACCCCTTAAAATAAAGTTTCCTGATCAGCTGTCTTGCTTTTGGTGATTTACCCTTCATCCTAGCGGATCAGACTGAACCATGCACTTGTAAAAGGATTGCACAAAAGGTTGTCACATTTTTCACAAATGCAGGGAAAAATTTCCTTTTGTCAAAGCTTCATGATTCCTCACGAAATTGTATCAAGCCATGTACCCTCACTTACTGGACAATATGTAACTTTGTGTAATGACTGTCAGCATCACTTTATAAAACAGGTGTTTGATCTAAACTATGTGTTTCATATCTATCTTTGCTTCATTTCAGATGATGAACAAGATATATTGCACTAGAAAGTGTTCATGGTCATATGTGTTTTTAAACTGTGATAATTTCTCTTTATTTTTCTAAATCCAGCCACTATCTATTTTTGATTGCCAGATGTTCATGGTAGTGGCATAATTAAGATGCTTGGTCTGTGGCTCAATTTCTCTTAGGAATATTCTGGTTATCTTTTTTTTTTTTTTTTTCAATTATAATCACATAACATCAGTCTGAGATCTGAAAAACAAACAAATTTGTCGTTTGCCAGGTATCATCCTCCATGATAGAAATTCTACTTGATAAATCACACCAACACTTGGCCATATGTTACTACTAGTGATATCTTTGAAACCTTTTTTTCATCATTAGTTGCTTTGGTGAAGTGAATGATTAGAACATAAGTGATGGCATTTGTTCAAGATAAGCCTGGAAGAACTGCAGACTGTTCATTTCTTCACTGCTCACAGTAGCACTGCACTGTAAAAAAGAGAGATAACTAGGAAAAGTGTTACTTTTAATCTAAATTTGTAAACAATATTCTGAATACCATGTTCAATGACAAAATGCTTTTTTTAAACACTGCATGTTAAGGGAAAAAATCAGCCTTAAAGATGCTCTGAGGCAGTTGTTTCTAGGAGAAAAAAGAAGATTGGAGGTGTCTTAAAGGCTTTTGTCATGACATTTTGAAGATTAGGTGAAAACACAATTCCTCCATATAGAAAAAGAAAAAGAGCACAAATTCAACTTATTTTAAAATGAAGCTATTTATGTTTACAGATGGGAATACTGTGCATAGTTTCCTGTGAAGTCAAGAGATTGCAGTTAGCCCTCAAATACTTTCCTCACCTGAAGTTCATGTACATTTACTCCTGTATCCAGGTTCTCCATCTAATATTGATAACATATGACATCAGTGCACTAGAATATGCAGATAAAAGATGTATCTACTACTTGCTAGTTAAAATTGACTGGAGCTAAATCTATTATGCAGTATTTACAGCAACTTACATTGCAGTCTTTTTATTTTGACAGGTTTTCTTTAGCCTATCTTTCAACATTACCAAGTAGTACAACTTGCTGCAGCAAAAACCTTGTAAGAAGAGAAAAGAGCTATAGTGCTCCACTTTCCCAATTTTCCTGCAGTTAAATGCATGCCAAATACTTTTGCTGATAGTCATACTGCCTTGTAGGAATACTTGATAGAATTCTGGTTTTGACAGAAGTAGTATTTTTCTACTCTTTCACAAGGCAACAAATTGTGTTTTTTTCTGGTTTTTAATAATCAGCCTACCCAAAGGTAGATTTTTCCAGCTCTGAGTTGGATACCTGGAATTCTTATGTATCAGTTATGTAGAATGTATTATGACCTCATATGCACTTTCACAAACTAACTTATAATATGCTCATTCTGTTTAACTTAAAATAAATATCTGAGAGATTGTCATCCTGTTGAAGTAAAGTTTTTGTTTGCTTTTTATTTTTTTAGTTTGTTTCTTATCGTGTCATGTTACTTTTTTATACTAGACTCCTTTTCAACAATATAAAGATTATTTTCCATGGCAACTGTGTAAATATATTTGTTTACTCTGTACATTTTTTTATAACTATTTTAACTTTTAACACGCCTCCAGACATTTCTGACAGCTAGACAGTGAAGGTTAGTAGCAGTGAATGGAGTAACTCCTGAAAAATTTTAGTTTTTCCAACAAGTGCTTGTTTCCTGCCACTCCAAATTTTCCCCGAGATATTGTCTGGTTAACAGTGGTGCAAAAAGGGTATTTTGCAAAAGGCTTGAGGCAAGTTCTGTCTCCAAGTCACCAGTGAGTGCAAAGAGGGTAAAGGTTGTGCATCACATCCTTGGCACTTCCTCCATCAGTATGATGACTGAGCCTGAGAAATAAGTGTTTCAGCAGTCTTCACAGACTATAGGACACAATATCTCTTCATGTGTCTTTCTCTGGGAGTAATGATAGCACCTAAGGGCTAAATGGCTGTCTTGTTTGCTAAAGTGTGTCCACTAGAAAAATTTATACCGTCACCAAATTTGAACTTGACTAAAATACAACCAGTTCAAATGCTGGCATCGCAATGCTCTACACGAGCACTAACATACCAGTATTAGAAGACTGTGCAACAATATTTGTCTGTGTGCCCAAGTTTTAGATTGTTTAGAGTCTTCACTCTAATATGCCTTAACTTTTGCACATACAAAGTAATTATACCAATCATACTAGAAATTAAGATCTCTTCCTGGCTCAGAACAACAAACAATGCATCAGTCTTGTTCATTGGTTTTCAGGAAAATTGACACAATCTGCTTTCCTGTAGTTTCTCTTTTAGTCTAAGGAGTAAGAAAAAACTTTAAAAACTGAAGATCTGATTTTGCACTTCACAAGCTACTGGGAATTTTGACATTGATTTCAATGGCAATCCACGAATCAATTTTTCCCTTGACCCTAACAGCCTTTCCTCCTTTGTAATTCAGCTCCTGGTTTTGGCAAAGATTAAGGGATATTTTTACTTTGCTTGTTTTCTTGAGGTTAAGTGTATAGCCTTTCTAACTGCCTTACACTTGAGAACAAATCATATCAGACATAGTGTCACAATCCCTATCTATGGTAAATTTTCCATTGCAGATTTTTGCAGGAAAGAAAACAGATTCAAAGCCTCGCATAGTTTTGTCTCTCCTGCCAAATGAGTCCTCAGAGAAGAACCACTCAGATGATTCTTCTTCAGCTATACTTTCTTCTATACAATCACCCAAGATACGTTATTGTCTTGTCAGTCACCAGCTGCATCAGGACAGTGGGAGACCTTTATTTCACTGAGAATGTTCATGTGCTCCGGGAGCGTAAATCTGTAAACTGCAAACTTGGGTACTTCATTAGGTCTCACGAGCCATGATAGCACACGGTTCTAGGACAGCCACACAGAACAAGTCCTGCAGATCAATATTAACACACTGAATCTCACTCAGAATTACAATGGTGGGAGTGTGATATCATCTTGATTTGGTTTCCTTCCAGGACAAGAAAACAACGCTATGAAGTAGCTTTGTGTATATAGAAGCTCAGAAAAGGACCATGCGGTCTATATTGGAAGAATCCAGACCAGAAGCAAAAGTTGCAGACAACTGTAGCAAGAACTAGATCTAAAACTTCTAAGCAGATCAAGGCAAAAAAAGATGAATATTGATCTGTAGAAGATTTTGAAGTTGTAGGGGAATGTTGTGCACATTTTATATGATGGATTCAACGTTCTGGCACTGAGCCCAAGCAGACACAGATTCTGTAAAGAAAAAACATACAGGTACCTAAATAAATACTTTATTTGTTGGTAGTGTCATTCTTTGCTAAATGGTACTAGATCCAGGAGCAGCGTAGAGTTTTTGGAGAAAACCTGTTTTAAAAACTTCCAGCTTCCAGCTCTAGTCTGGGCAGTTCCTGTAAACAAGCAATAAGACTCCTGGGAGGTCAGTGTGACAGGGGAAACTGTTCCATGAGTCATCTACAGATCATAAACTGCCCATTTGGGGTACCCTGTAAAGCACGTTCAAATTGCTCATTTCCTGGACAAAAATAGACAACCTCAGCAAGAGTAGCCAGTGAAATTTTGCTCAATATTTTCCCTTTTTATCTGGCATAAGTTAAGTCTCTCCTAAAACATTCCACTCAAACACAGTGTCATCTAGGAAAAAAAAAGGAGGCAGAAAATTACATTGTTTTTGACAGAAGAAGAAATTGTAGTTTAAAATTCCCTATTTTCTTTCTCAGTAAGTGTTACTGTATATCTGACAAGAAAGGAGAAAGTAAAAAATCTGAGAAAATTGAGGATAAATGTGTCTCTGAGACAATTGCCTTGAATCAGGTGCGACCTCACCTAGGCGTTCCTGCTCCAGCAGGGGGATTGGACTAGATGATCTTTTGAGGTCCCTTCCAATCCCAAACATACTGTGATACTGTGATACTGTGATCAGCACTGTTACATGAAATAATCAAGGAGGGAGAAATAGCACTGGGGAGAACTGCACACTGTGCTACAAAAAAAACCAGCAGCAACAGTCTTACAGATGTCAGTTACTGGTCTCAGTTTTATAAGTATTTCCTTAAATTTTGTATAAGATAAAAAATATAATTACAAATTTTTGGTTTGTTTGTAGAATGTTTCTATTTATTTCCTGGTATGTATCTGTATTCTGGTATATATATGTCTATATATCTATATGCTATAGATCACATTGAAATTAGTTATCTATTAACATAAATTCAAAAATTCATAACTATTTAGAGTAAACTAAGTCTGACATGATATAATAACAAGGAGAAAGTAGCCATTTTTTTTCTCATGAAAAATTTTGAGGAAACTGAAGAGTGTAGGCCTATTATTTATCTTCCTTAATAGCTGAGGAGGTTCGCTATGAGTGATGTTTTTCATTAGGAAGAAAGAATTTCCTTTTGAAAAAAGACTTCAAATTGACATCAAATGATTGTTGTGATGAATAATTTCACTAATCATCAGCAGAAATTCTCATTGGGTGTCATGAAAATCTTCCTGGTAATGGAGCTAAGGATACTCAGGCCATGCATAAGGAAAATATGAAAGCATTACAATGCAGGTAAGACTGTGTACCTGTACTGAAGACATCAGAGTGCATTCCTTTAAGATTCTTCAGGATGAACAGCATAATAAATTATTTTGTGTGAAGTATTTATGAATATAATTAACCTTTAAAATAACACTGTTTTAAAAATGCCAAGGTTTAGAATATCTGTTATCATGATAGACAATTATTACAGGTAGAACTTTTTTTTCAAATTGTTTTGCCCTCTAAAATGATTTACAATAAAAATAGTATTTTTCTTATGCTGAAAATTATGTTAATTACAATAATGCCTTGTAGTACACTTGGCACTTTAGTCTTTTGTTTAGCATAGTTTTTTGTTCATCTAAGAATTTTCTTATTGTGCTATTTTCAGGTTTAATTAATGGTGCCTTTGTACTTATGCAGCATCCATGGAGAATTTCTTGTTTTTTATTTTGTTCTCTATCCTGAATGGCAGGTACTGTATTTTACCATCTGTCTAACTTTCCTGCTTGATACAGTTTCTAAGAGGTATTTTCAGAGGTGAGGACTACCTTCAAGAATGATGTTAAATACAGTCATGCATTTTATTTATTGGTTAATGCAAAACTATTTTTTCTGTACAGCACAATAATAATAGGCAAATAGCGATGGTAGATTCAATTATCGTTGTAATAATACACAGAGAACTATAAGCATTATTAGAAACTAAACAAGTAATATTTATTGCACATACAATGTCACCATTAATGCAAATTACCCTGAAAATTCAAAATAAATCTGTCTCATAAGAGTGGATTTAATTTTTCTATTGATATTGTGCTTAAAAGAGAAAACAAATTGTTTTGCCAACTAATGTGATTTAAATATGTTAATTAGTTGAATTACTTCAGCCTAACTTTCAAATACTATTTTCAAACATCTGAAACATGTCATTTTATAAAACTATACAATACAGTACACAATACCAGTTCAGTTCATACAGATTAAAACACCATTAAAGGACAAACTCATTCAGGTCTACAGGCCTTTGAGAATGCTCAGGCTTAAATGTCTCCAGAAAACAAAGCTGGTAGCACAAATTTTCTACCTTCACGATATCAGAGGCAGCCGGCATCTGTTATGGAATGCAATCTTGCTTTCATCACTCCCCAGAGCAATCTTCTGCACTGTTGCCTAATACATCTTCTGCTCTTTCCTTGGACTTCATATAGATTTGCATATCTACACACAGTCATGCAAACAGATCACTTATGTAAAGATGGACAAAGTTTGGCTAATGTTTTACTGAGATTTAGAATTGTGTGTGTCAAATTTATATACTTCAGTTCATCTAAGCACACTGTAACTTTCTGATGTCACATATGTAGACATATGCATGTATTTTGCACATTATTTCTCCTCCACATTGAAACTTCCCATAGAGCCCTGTGACACCTCACTGCAAAAATAGGTAGTTGGAAAGAGTGGTTAGGTGAAGCTAGAACAGCATGGAAACCATGTGAATAATTAATTTAAAAATAGAGGTTTGAACTTCTGAATATAATCACACAATTTAAGATCAAAATATATGTTTAAAATATATTCATATAATAATGACTATGAGAAAGTAAGGATCTAGGTATACAGTCTTTGAAATAATCCTAGGGGGAAAAAAAAAAAAAAGTTGTATTAAGTTGAAACTACAGCACTGAACATTTTTAGACAATCCGAGTTCTCATTAATTCATAAAATAAATTGTATAAGTGAATTGGAAAACAGGAAAAATTTTAAGAACAAAGCTTCAAACTATGAAGGATGCGAGGTTTCTTTCACAAGTAAATACTCAAATATTTTGCCCTCAGTGGGTAAAACTTCCCTTCTATTCCAGTACAAAAATGTGAGGTGGCTAAAGTACATATACATTGTTTATAAAAGTATCTGGACATAAAAAGTACACCAGTTTCTGTAGGACTTGGGTAGTAGGTATTTCTGAATGTCCATTTGACTGTTTTCAAAGCCTGATTCAGTGCACTAAAACTCACCTATGTTTTATCTGCTCAGTGGATGTGGCAGATGCACTCAGCATCCCCAGACAAAACAACAGCAGTTTGGTACAGGCAGCAAAGGAGGAAAAGGCTTGAGCTGCAGCTGAGCCAAGAACTCCTTTTAGGAAACCCACAAGGAAGCAGAACAGCACACTGAACACCAGTAAGTTGTGGGTGCAAGGAGTCTCGTGCATACTTCTCCCACTGTATGCAGTTTGGCTACAAGCCAGTCACTTTATTCTATAAATATGACAGCCTGGATGAGCCTACTTTGCTCTCTCTCTGATAAACAAGCTGGCTGTATGGCAGTGATTATTTTACCACTCACAGATCACTGGATGAGTCTGATTTAAGTTTCATATAAATCACTTAGCTTAAGTAAATGTGAACTAAATAGAATGAATCACCTAGAATTATAAGGTTGTGTGATTTTTAATATACTCTCTGCTTCATATTACTTAGTAAGTTGAATTTGCTGAAATCTTAAGCTGTATTCTGTAAAGTTCTGCTCATATTTGCCAAACTTGCATCTACCTTATGTAAACAAAAGCAGCTACAGATTACAATGAACATCTGCAAGATAAGGTCTTCTTTGCACTTTGCTGGGAAGAACAGAATTGGCTGGGGAGAAAATTACTTCAAGGCTAACATGAAGACATTGTGGACACTTGCCAGATAAGGTCTGTTCTGCACTTTACTGGGAAGAAACAGAATTCATTCAAACAAAATAACACCTTCAAGGCTGTGAACTATAAACAATATCTACAGTTAAACCAAACAAAGGCTCACCTGAGATCACTGAAAAAGATCCAATGATAAGCAAGAAGACCTAAGACTCAAGTATTGCTATTGGACTGAATCATTATGTGAGGGGCAGGTAAATAGTTTGTAAAGGTATAAATATTCAGGGATTGCTATACTTGGGGGGGGCCTCTGTGAAGGCACCCAGCTTGAGCCAAGCATCCTGCTATACTTCTCTATTAAATTATTTATTTCTACAAACCCTGATGCCTGAGAGTTTGCTTCGAGAGACCTAGGATCCAGACTTTGGTGCATCTTGACACCAAGCCCCTGGAGTGGAGGCAGGCAGGTTGAGATACAGAGTATTGACACTTTGAAATCATAGCCAAGTGATATAAAGAATTGGGTGTGCACATATAATCCTTTGGCCATAAATACATCTAATCCATTACCTGTTTTCCCTTACCCTCTATATCTCTTAAATCTAAACCACTGATTAAGTCTGGGGCTAAGTTTGGATTGAGGTGTACCTAGGCTCCTCTCTGAGAAAGAGTTTAGAAAGCCAAGGGGTCCACTCTGAACCTTGTGACTCAACAAGAGGGCCTCTCTCTATGCTTTTGCATCTCCTGTCCCCATATAAATTACTCTAACATGACTTTCACCCAATTCTGCCTGGCATATTAGAGTGAACCTTGTCATCGAACTCTGTTAAGCCACACTTTTGTTTGAGTGATCTAAACATTGTTTTGCCTCAAGCAAAACCCTAAATCACTCATCTGTGACAGTGGAACGGTACTTCTAATGCACATAGTCACACGTAGTCTGCAGAGAAAAGGCAGATAAATCTTTTCCAGTAAAAGTACATACAGATGGAATTTCTGCTGTGTTCTTAATATCCCTTCCCCCAGAGACCTTAGACCTCTAAAGTTACTCTAAAAGAACTGCATTGTCAGACTTCCAAAATGTAGGCTCCAAACAAGCACACCAAGGGTGTAGGCAGGGTACCAACAGAGTGCCAGAGAATACAAGCAGTTGAGAAACCTTATGCAAAACTCAAGAGGCTGTCGTGATGAGGCCCAGTCAGTAGTGGGAATGTTCAACTGCATGTAATTACCGTAAGCTATAGCTGCACACCAAGGTTCTCTCTCTCTGTTAGCATCAAGCAGGGCATATTAATGCTGTCCTATTAGCATAAACTGAGATACCTCAGTTGATGTTGTCTGACTGCTGAACCTAATGGGACCAAGTTGTGAACTGATCTTGTAAAACAAAGTGTATACTAAAGAGGACGCTGGAAAACTTAAACATTTCTGCTTCCACCTTAAGCAACACTGACGTTTGGTCTTCATTTGAAAAATTAAGTGAGTTAACCCCAAGTACCATTCATAAGCCAATAAAAAAATATATTAATAAGAAAGCAAGAATGGTCAAAACAGTAACAATCGCAATCATTAATTTATAGCCTTAATTCATTTGAAGAAATCAGGAAGGAGGACTAATCATGCAAACATCCTATCCTAACGTTTATTCTGATGATTTCTCTAAATATCTTCTTATATTCCCATCTAATGCAATGGAGATGTATGTGATGACACAAATACTTGCGAAGTTTAACAGATAAACGATGTGCTCTCTTCAAACAGCAAAGCATTTAGCAATGACATAAATGACACAACCTTCTCTATAAAGATATGTCATTGGACTATGCTAAGAAAATTTTTTGTAACTACTAATTAAAATTCTACAACCACAATGAAGTAGAGGAGGGAACACGGATTACTACAGTTACCTTGTGGCATCCCAGTACTCTCTTTTTTACCCTAATAAATAATCATACTTCTCATTTTTTAATCCATAACATCACAGACACTAATTAAATATCCTTTGTTCAGAAGGGAAGATAGTATTATTCTCAGTTTACTGATGAGTAAAATGAAATGAGAAGCAATTAATACAAAATAAGTAGGTAATAAAGTCAATACTAGAACTCACCAAAGTTTTGCTTACTGACCTAAATCCTTACTATCTCAAAACACAATAGCCCAAAATACAATAATAAATGTAAAATCTTTGCTATTCTGTGCTGTTTTCCATAGCTACATGGCACAGTATGACTAGACAATTCCAAACAATGATAATCCATGATAAAGTATCCCTGGTGCCATGTTCAGGTTGTGCATAGCCAGCTCTTCACTTGAGAAAGTTACTCCATTCCAACAGTTTTGGGAGTGTGGTAGAAGGGTGGGTGCTGTTTGATTTTAAACCATCTTAGCCATTCAGGTATTCTGTAGCAATGAGAAAGTTCAAAATAAGATGAGGGTTGACTTTCATATGGGACAGTCATACTTCCACAATACAGAAAGCTGACCTAATGCTTTACTGTATGTATGTGAAGTTGTATCTTGTACCCTGCAGGTTTTTGTGTTAATTTTTTTCAACTGCTTTCCCACCGCTTTAGTGAGCTGAACTAGCTCACCAAGGAACCAGACAAGTGCCAGCACTTTCCAACAAATAACAGATACAAAAGGGTGATATTGAAGTTCCTTTTGAAAGATGCTTTTTTTTCCTGCTTTTACTAGATACGTGACATTCTCTGGAATGATACTGCTCCAATGTATTTTTTTAAATTTCAAATTTTA
The DNA here is from genome assembly GCF_036013475.1 of Columba livia. Lineage (NCBI taxonomy): Eukaryota > Metazoa > Chordata > Aves > Columbiformes > Columbidae > Columba > Columba livia. The sequence goes on along the minus strand of NC_088602.1, from coordinate 42,664,195 downwards.
TGTATTCTTTTGTCCATTTTAATAAACACATTTTTCTTTTGTAATATGGTCTTTCAGGCTGAAAGTGGTTCTAAAAGACATAAACTCCCTGGTAGGTAGAAGTAGACTATAAAAAAAATAACATTTATAATGTATTTCCCTTAACTTCCCGTTAAAGGAAGTTAAGGAAGCAGGCAGGCAGTCTTTAGATAAAGTGCTATGTGAATTGAAAAGAGTCTGTCCTTATTTGTAGCAATTGAGAAGCTCATACACTGAAATATAGTTCAAAAGGTCATGTATGATGTCAAATCTATAGTTTTGAAGTTCGAACCGAACACCATTCCTTTTCCAATTATGTAAAATAAAAGTGAATTTGCAGAAGCAGTTGAACTAGGTCTATTATGCAAAAATAATGTTTTATAATTAAACAGAGAATTCAGGAAGGCAACCTTGAAATGGTTTAGGAATCTACAAATATCAGAATTAGTAGTTCATTATCTGTAACAGTTTTTTTGAGAATTTTTTTTTTTTAACTTCTGCTTTTAGTGAGTCTGATGCCATAGAGAATGCTGCAATTTGAAAAAAATACTCTGAAAAATCTTTGAGAAAGTACAAGCAAATTTTATTTATAGGGGTTACATGGTCCTTTAAAAGGTATTGCTTGGAAAAGAGATGAAAAAATGTACTGTCTGTGGAGAAAAAAACAGTAAATTACAAAAATTTAATGATGCATACAAGGATCAAGAGCCTGTAATAAAAACAGCATGCTGGATATCATGTGTTGAAAACAATTCAGAATTGTTGAAATTATGATTCACTTGTTAGGAAAAAAAATTCAAAAATAAAATAATTCTGAACCTGCTTTCCCATTCCAAGATGCTACGGTGGTTTCATTTAATTTTGTTACTAAAGCTGTTTCATATCTATGAAAAGTTATAAGTAGTGAGAATGTTCACATTTTAACCATACAACAAAATACTGATGGATCTCTTTTACTGTATACAGCAGCAGATATGACTTAATAGACCTTCACAATTAGGTCCTCCAGATTCAATGAGCATGTCAGATTTAACCTCTCTGCCTAGTCCACCAGGATCCTTAATTATTTTTAAAATGCTTGGTTATCTCTCGTTATCTGGACATTTCTCCCTATCTCCACTTTGAGCTTCTTGTTCTTTCATCTACAGGAAACCCACTCCAATTTAATCTACCAAGGATCAAGCCTTTCAAAACAATATGCATCAGCTCTGTCTTCCTACAAGTAGGTTCACACTGCAGGGAATGTTTTGGAAGATCTTAAGTCTCTTTGTTTCTCACATGTGTTGTGTAATATGTCTTTTACTTTAAATTTTCACTTTTAGAGGATATGGTCCGTACTCAAATTACTGCTAACACCATTATCATATATTCTGTCTTGAAGAGAAAGAAGCAAGGTATTCTGTTCTTCTGAGGATATTTTATTATTTTTATGAGAAGTGTTGAAGGTCTGGACTTCATTGCAAAGGTCACTGATTCACAAATTGTAAAACTGTTAAGTCTAGTAACAGCAGGAAAAATATGCTGTTGCTCTATGTGTAAATGTCAAGTCAGCTGCTGTTGGGATAAAAAACATTAACATAATTGGAGATCTCTGCATAGGTATAAAAGAAACCAATTAGAAGATGTTTATTGCAATTTCTTCACCAAGAAACAAGATGAAGCATTTGTATGGAGTGCTAATCTCAGTGACTAGCCAGTAACTTGACCAGTGAAAGTATATTGCGTCTTCAGAATTTCATCTACTATTATTGGTTTCAGAATTTGTCACTAGTGATATTTTGTAGCATCATACACTAGGCAATGACATTTATCACAAAAAGATAGTGACTCAGCAAAGACAAGTGCCATTTGTCAGAGCAGAATTTTAGCCACACACACCATCATCACAAAAAAAAGTCTTTTCCATGAAACAACATTGCCTAAAGCTGACTATTCCTCCTAGATATTCAAGAGAAAGAAGGCAAAAGTCACATACTGTAATGAAGTATTGGTGGATTTTCTAGTTCTTTAGCAGTTTGCTTTTACTGCCACCACACTTTTATAAAAAAAATCGTATTTTTGTATAGAATGTAATTTCCTAGCAAAACACATTTTACAGCTGAACCCATCAGCCAAGTGATGGCACCTCTGTGAAAACGTATTTAAGAAAGGGCAAAACACAGTGACAAGTGAGGAAAAAAAGTATGAGAAGCAGACCTATGACACTAAGGTGAGAGAAGAAGGAGGGGGAGGATGTGGTCCAGGTGCTGGGGCAGAGATTCCTCTACAGTCCCCGGAGAAGATCATAGTGAATCTGGTTGTTCCCCACCAGCCCATGGAGAATGATGGTGGAGCAGATACCTACACTGCAGCCCATGAAGGACCCCATACCACAATATGTGGATGTACCCTGAAGGAAGCTTCTGCTTAAGGAAAGGATCAGAAAGCTGCCCTTGACTTTTAGCACATTAGGGAAGAACATGTGCAGATGTCCAAGGACTGTTAATTCTAATTTACTTCCTTTCCAGTTATTATCATAGGTAAGTAAGAAGATAATATATGGCTTAGAAACCTAAATATTTAGAGAAAGTTATGTTGAGGCTCCCACTCTTACCACCCCCCAAAAGATTTAGTTATATATGAAATAATGATCAACCTAAAGTTCTTAATGTTTGAGGTTCAGGCTTTGTAGAAAATAGGGAGTACAAACAGTTTTTGTTGCTTTAAAATTTTTTTCATTTCACAGAACAAAATTAAAATCACTGTTTTCAGATTTATGAAACACTTTACCGGTAGAGGTGGTGAGTATGAAGAGCTCTGTACAAGCTCTTTAACAGGAACACAAAACTTTTAAACAGATCTAGAACATAATCGTTACCTCTGACAACATTTTAATATGTATAGTACATTCAGCTTTAAATAGCTCTATCTACCTTATAGTTATGACTTACAGTTTAGATTTTATTTGAAAAGCAATATTTAGGATTCAGATCATTTGCAATTCTGAAGCATACCAGTTGCTGACAGTCTTCACTGTCTCCTGAGGGCAGGAAAATAGTCTTTGCACTAACCCTGAAATAAATTATTTGAGAAAATAATATTTTTCTTTGTTATTTTCTGTCTGTTCTAACAGACAGAGCAGCAACAACACTGCTATGAATATGTTGCCCTACCACTCACAGATCACAGTATCACAGTATGTTTGGGATTGGAAGGGACCTCAAAAGATCATCTAGTCCAATCCCCCTGCTGGAGCAGGAACACGTAAGTGAGGTCTCACAGGAACATATCCAGGCGGGTTTTGAATGTCTCCAGAGAAGGAGACTCCACAACCTCCCCGGGCAGCCTGTTCCAGTGCTCTGTCACCCTTACTGAGAAGAAGTTTTTTCTCAAATTTAAGTGGAACCTCTTGTGTTCCAGCTTGATCCCATTACCCCTTGTCCTATCACTGTTTGCCACCGAGAAGAGCCTGGTTCCATCCTCATGGCATTCACCCTTTATATATTTATCAACATTAATAAGGTCCCCCCTTAGTCTCCTCTTCTCCAAACTAAAGAGACTCAGCTCCCTCAGCCGTTCTTCATAAGCCCTTAACCATCTTCGTTGCCCTACGCTGGACCCTCTCCAGCAATTCACTGTCCTTCTTGAACTGAGGGGCCCAGAACTGGACACAATATTCCAGATGGGGTCTCACCAGGGCGGAGTAGAGGAGAAGGAGGACATCTCTCGATCTGCTAACCACCCCCCTTGTAATACACCCCAGGATGCCATTGGCCTTCCTGGTCACAAGGGCACAGTGCTGGCTCATGGTCATCCTGTTGTCCGCCAGGACCCCCAGGTCCCTTTCCCCTACACTGCTCTCTAACATGTAATTTCCCAACCTATACTGGAACCTGGGGTTGTTCCTGCCCAGATGCAGGACTCTACACTTTTCCTTGTTAAATTTCATTAGGTTATTCCCCGCCCAACTCTCCAGCCTGTCCAGGTCCCACTGTATGGCAGCACAGACTTCTGGCATGTCAGCCACTCCTCCCAGCTTAGTGTCATCGGCAAACTTGCTGATAGTACACTCTATTCCCTCGTCCAAATCATTAATGAATATATTGAATAATATTGGCCCCAATACTGACCCCTGAGGCACTCCACTAGATACTGGCCTCCAACTAGACTCCGCACCATTGACTACCACTCTCTGGCTTCTCTCCTTAAGCCAGTTTGCAACCCACCTCACTACTCTGTTGTCTAGACCACACCTCCTCAACTTAGCTGTGAGGATGCTGTGGGAGACTGTGTCAAAGGCTTTACTGAAGTCAAGGTAGACCACATCCACCGCTCTGCCATCATCCATTCACCTTGTTACATTCTCATAAAAGGCTATGAGGTTGGTCAAGCATGACTTACCCTTGGTAAAGCCATGCTGACTGCCCCTAATAACCCTCTTATCCTTGATATGCCTTGAGATGGCACCAAGAATAAGCTGTTCCATTACTTTCCCAGGGACAGAGGTGAGGCTGACCTGTCTATAATTACCCAGGTCCTCCTTCTTGCCCTTTTTGAAGACTGGAGTGACATTTGCTTTTCTCCAATCCTCGGGCACCTCCCCCATTTCCCAAGACTTGGCAAAGATGTTGGAGAGTGGTCCAGCAATGACTTCAGCCAGCTCCCTCAGCACCTGCAGATGCATCCCATCTGGACCCATGGATTTATGGATGTCCAGACTATTTAATTGCTCCCTAACCCAGTCCTCATAGACTAAAGCAAACTCCTCCATTGACCTGGCTTCATCCGGGGTCTCAGGGGTACAGGGCTCCGCAGGACAGCCTCTGGCAGAGTAGACAGAGACAAAGAAGGCATTCAGTAATTCTGCCTTCTCTGTATCTTCTGCCACCAGGGCACCTACCCCGTTCATCAGTGGGCCTACATTGCCTCTGGTATTAGTTTTATCTGCTATGTATTTGAAAAGGTTCTTTTTGCTGTCCTTGACCCCTCTCGCCAGCTGTACTTCTAAGGAGGCCTTGGCTATCCTAGCTGCCTTCCTACATCCTCTAACAGCAGCCTTATATTCTTCCCAAGTGGCCAGCCCCTGCTTCCATGACCTGTAAACTCTCCTCTTCTGCTTGAGCATACCCAACAGATCCCTATTCAACCACGCAGGCCTCCTGGCTCCCTTCCTTGACTTCTACGTGTGGGGATGTTCTGATCCTGAGCGTGGAAGAAGCAATCTCTGAATGCAATCCAGCTATCTTGGGCCCCTTTTCCTTCAAGCAGTCTTGCCCATGGGATTTCTCCCAGCAATTGCTTGAAAAGGCCAAAGTTAGCCCTGCTAAAGTCCAGGGTTGCAATTCCACTTGCTATTCTGTTCCTGCTATTCTGTTCCAGATGACAAGCCTGTAGTGGTTATTAGTTTATTTGTGCACACTTCTGATGCTGGTTAACTGTTGTGCAGAAGAATCTGTAAGCTATTTTCACAGGATGACACTCCTGAATTGTTTTGCTTGTTACTGAACCAGAGAACTAAGCTAGCACTGAATTTCTGAGAACTTGCTGTGCTATCCCCTAAACTGATTTCCTTCAAAATGAATTTTACTTCAAACCAAAGTCCTTCATTAATTCGAGATATAAATGTATTCTTCTTAATGTTCAGAATATTATTTTATAACTGTAATGACATATTCCAGTAAGAAACTATAACATAATTTCTATACTAAATAATTTAAATCAGTTGGCTTTGGTTCATGGACTGCAACATCTGTAAGGAATGTAGTTTTCAATATATGTAGACAGTGGGTAACTGACCACAAGTTAGAGATTCTTTCTCAAATTAATTTTGCTTTGGAATTTAGTTCTTGTTATTTCAAGCATACCTTTATTAAAGCAATCAACCATTTATTACCTATGTACCACAATGAAGAACAATAAACAGTATTCTGAAGTTAATCATCACACAACCATTCTGATATAAATAATGGCCCCTAGTGCAGCACATCATGCCTGTAATAAAGCCACAGATCTTCAGGACAGTATTTGTACTGTGCAGCAGTAGTAAGCAGTTTTAGGATAGAAATAATGCCACAGGCTCCTGCATAAGGAAAATAGAGTAGGGAATACACATTTATCATAATGCTCACAGACTGGTGTGTCTGTGTATAGCCACACAAGAATACAATTAAATTAAAACATTTCATTACTTTTGCTAGTCTGAAATTTGGGTGGCTTGAAGGTAGTTCAAAGACATCTGATCTCTTGTTGATCTGTGCTGTGTGCTATATCTGTTGGAAAGCCAACCAGAGGGACATCTTGACACTCATCTGTACTCAAGGCATTAGAAAAAAAAAATATGAGTGAGTGTACTAAAGTCACAAATTGATGTGTATTGCTTTAAGAGAAAGCAGGAACAATCTTCCCTAAAATAGGGAAATAGCACACCATATGTCACAAAATATATAACAGTTTTATTCAAGGTCAAATGTGATGTAGTACAATGAAAGAAGAAAATATTTGTGATAGAAGTCCTCTTACTTAAGTCTAAATTTATGATAATATAGAAGTATTTTAAGATTTATTTAAAGCTGCAAGCTTTGGTTTGTCTGTGTTTTTCAAAGAAGTCCAGTTCTGATCTGTTGCATGACACTATCCTTAAATCATTTATTGTTCTAGAACTAAACTTTGCTGTTCCTATGACTTGGAAACAATAGGAATGACAATCAGTTCCAGGCTCTATCTCCAGCTTGCAGTTAAGACACCTAAGTCCTGTGATGCCATTCAGTTACTACTTTTTAACATATTGGCACTGACTGAGGTGTCCTGACTTATCTGAAATATCCGTATGGGGCTAATAGGTATGAATATCTCTCATTCCTTTTTCATGAACTTGCAACAGCACTTAACTTGGGTTTACAGGTTCGTGTTTTGTTTGTTTGTTTGTTATCTTATTGTTTGTTTAATAACAGCTGTCTATAATTAATGTAGTCCTACTAGAGCCACATTCATAGTCTACAAAAACAAATAAGCAAAATACTCCCCCACCTTGCCCATTCCCCCCAAATCTTTGTGGTGGTGAAGACTGAGGAATGGCAGAGGCAAGGAGGGAATTGGAAGTAAATATAATGCTTTTCTGCAAAATAACAGTTTTAGGTTTTTTTTTTCTTCTTCCTAGTCATATTTAAAAGAAACCAATATTCCAGTTGGCCATTTATAAATATATGCTTTAGGACAATATAGTCACAAGCCACTGACTCCTCTTTTGCAGAGAGGAAGTCAAAGAATTTCCCAAATCTTTGATGTTTCCCAGGGCTGCACGCAATGCAATCCAAGTACTGGATCTGAGAAATCATAGTCCAAAGTGTTTAACTGTTTTCATTTCATATATATGTTTAAGTTAGCATTGTTATTTCTAGTGGCAGTCCTGGCACTTAAATGTCAAATATTCCAGGAGTTTTATAATTTCTTAAGTCTTCCTTCCTTCCTTCCTTCCTTCCTTCCTTCCTTCCTTCCTTCCTCCCTTCCTTCCTTCCTTCCTTCCTTCCTTCCTTCCTTCCTTCCTTCCTCCCATTCTCCCTTCCTTCCTTCCTTCTTCCCTCCCTCCCTCCCTTCCTTCCCCTCTCCCTCTCTTCCTTGCAAACTATGAACTAATGAGAGATAATGATTCTTCCTTAAACATAATTTTGAAGTATAAAAATGGATTAATAATAAACTGTGAAGACAGAGGCATACACAGTGATTTTAAAGTGACAATTCAGGTTATATGTTAAAAATTCAGAAATTTCTGTGATATAGATTACGCTCTCAAGTTTTTACAGAACATATCTTCTGAAAAGCTATTTCTTTAGATAGCAAAAAATATTTCCAAAATAAGGAAGTTAATTTATTCAGGTGAAAATAATACACTCTAAATACTCAACATCCAGTACAAAGGATTATCCTTACATGTTTTATATAAGCTTCATGGGGAACTGTAGTTTCACAGGTACATAGAAGGGTTTTCCTGTTGACTGGGAAATCCTAAATAAACAATTTATCTTTGAAAAAAAGACTAATAAATATTAGAAAATCATATACATCTACACTTAAATATATGTTCAGTAGTAAACATTAGATCTGCTCTGTGGTCGAGTGCACTTCTTTCGGTCTCAAATAAGGATCTTTCTGTTTCCTGTTCAATCCGTCTTTGTTCTCACAGTCAAGAGGTATTTTTCCTGGACTTGATGTCAATAAAATTCTTAAAATATTTGCTAACGACAATCCAAATTACACCTCCTTGTGAAACACTTACTCTAAATTGGGCTGCTTACATACAATTCTTTTCTGAATATAAAATAGCAATTAAAGAATATTTATGTCAATGATATCTCATCTTTTGCAGGAACATATTTATGGCATGTTTAGCACACACCAATAACATTCATTTTTTACTATAGCGATTTTTTTCAATAAGTCTCCCTAGATCCATTTTTCCCTATTATAGAATCCTGGATTCATTAAAATAAGTGGAAAAACTCTCATTAAAACCAAGACCTCTCTTTCCCAAATATGTACTGCCATAAATATATAAGGTTTCTGTCTGGATAATACCTACCCATTTATTTAACTTGGAGATACAACTATGAAAACAGAATTAATTTTATCAGAGTTTACATTTTTACAAATATCATCCTTATATAGACATCTTATTGAAAATGGCAAGTTGAAGGAATTGAATAATTATACTGTTCAATGTTCATGTTTCTAGCATTGATTCAATATATTTTGACTGCTAATAAGAGAAAAAAATCTATTATAGAAATTTACCTAAACTCATTCCCTCTAAGAGAGCCTTGTATGAATTGCAATTTAGCCAACAACCTGGTGAAAAACCCATTCAAAAATTGCCGACTAGTTTAACATGACCTGATTTGACAAACTTAGAAAATTCTTAAGTGATGTTAGTAAAAAACCAGTTTGATGAAACAGCTTTTCAACGGAAGAAAGCACAGGAACTCATTTGTTGGATTTCTGAAGGTTAATATTAGAAACATATGTACTAAAAATACAGTTAAATGCATTTGTATTGATTCTTCAGACCCATAAAAATGTCCAAGAGAGGCTTTGTTTGTAAAAGGTATGTAATAAATACACAATTAAATTATAGACATATACGTTTGAATGGACAAATAATCAATCCATCCTCTTGATAACCAGTACATCCATAGTAATAGAAATTATATGCATAATAAATGGAATGCAAGCTGTTTTTAATTAAAAGGTAATAGTGCAAATATGTCACATATATTTTTTCAATATCATATTTCAGTGCTTCAGTCAACTAGAACTACCATCAGGAAAGCTAAAAATAAATACCTTTCATTGCATTTAGTTTAACTACAGCAGTTTTCATAGGAAGCATTTAAATAACCAGCAGTATATCGAGATTCATATCAGGTCTTCAGGATTACTACTTATAAATTACTGAAATGTAGGGACCATAGTATAATTTAAAGTAACTTGGCATGAAAACTATGTTGAAATGTATATGGTACTCAGCCAATATTTTATTGTCTGCAAAATAAGAAAATAGACATTATTAAAACCATACAAATTACAGCAGACAAAACATCTATGCAAAACATGCACCATAAATCCAGGTAGAATTTAGGGTCTATTAAAAATGAAAAGGCTGATAACTGAAGGGAACAGACCAGATGCTGGGCTGCAGCACATCGCTACAGTTCTTTTGTCTTCAGCAGAAGAACTAACTGATGAAATGAGAGATCCACCTTTGACTACAATTTTAGTTCAAGCAGTAGTTAAGAGCACATACATTTGATTAACTTTCTCCAGGCCTTTCCATTTTTTCTGTGCTCTTTTGGAGTAGAGAGAACTTAAGCTACAGGCTTCAAATACACTGAGCAGTGGCTAAGGGAAGTTGCCTATCAATTATTTAAAGGTAAATGTTTTAAAATTCCCTCTATCTTTCCTTTCTTTTCCTTTGGAAAATCTAAATTTTGTTTATTGAGCTAGTAAATTCATCTGAAATAGTCAGGTCATCCATTACAATATTCAATATTTTCTATAAATTATGTAGAATAAATATTGTTCTCCATAAAGTCCTTATTTTACCCTTTTCAAAACTCGTCTTTCAGTGGGAAAATTCTGGCTATACTTAAGCTTAGTGAAAATTAAGTTTTTCACTTTTAATAAGCAAACTGTTAGGAATTCATTGTGAGAGTGTGCATCTTTGATTCGGACAACAGGCCATTCACTATAAGATAGAAATGTTATGTGCTAAGTAAAAAACTAGAGTTTATTCTTCCTTTCTTGGAACTATCTAGTGCTGATAGAAAGCGAGGGAAAAAAACAGTTAGCCTCAGTTAGGGTTCTGAGCTTGCCATGTATTTGGAAAGTGCATTAAATCTACAATTCTAAAACTGTTTAGTAAGACATTTTATTTAAAGCTACAGCATAGTGATGCATATTTATTCAGGCATAATGCAGCAATCAAAAGCTGCAATCTGAGATATTTAAGGATGTTTTATTTTAAAATTTTGCCATAAGAATCAACAAATACTGAAACTTTTATACCTTTGATTCTAAGTTCCAAATAGGTTCTGATTTGTACAACAGTATATACACATACATATATACGTATATGTGTATAGATCTTGTATTCTGTGTTACACAATTTAATTTGGTTTAAACCATAGAAATATTACTAATAAATCTTTTCAATTACAACTCTTAGAAGCAAGCACTACCACTTACCTCACACAGCAAACCATGTTAGTAACAATGTTCAGATGAAAATACATTTAGAAGAAATTCTCTTTCAAACAGATTTTAATACTTTCTCCTCCTTAAACTGCTAAGAGCTACCTTTACATTCTGGAAGATGAGTGGAAAAGCTGGAACTGCATAAACTATTTGTTTGGTTGGTTGTTTTTTGTTGTTGTTGTTTGGTTTTGTTTGTTTTCTTTTTTTTTTTTTAACACAACATGTACATATAATTTATAATATTAAATAACAATAACAGAAAATATTTAGGATTTGGTTTGAAACTATATAAAATTTACAACAGTTGTCATAGAAGTTAGTGATTACCATGCGATATGAAGCAGTTACCTGGAAACAGCTTTTTAATGTCAGATTTTCAAAAAGAAACTATTTCACTGAAAGACATGATACAACATTGGAATACAGGTACAAATTACTTAAGTGGGAATTTTTTGTTTCTATAGCTCTAAGGATTCTTCTACTTGGAGAGAACCCTCTTAAAGAGAATGGTGTTTCAGAATCTTGGGTTTAGTAGAGCACTATAATCTAGGTCACTCATTGGAATTAAATTTCTCACCTTTTTCAGAAGTCTTTAAGTAATTGTTGGATCCCTTTGTTTCTAGATATTTGGGACTAAACATTTATTTACAGTAGAATTCTTTGCATTTTTTTGCAAATTGTATTTTGTAAGTACTTTGACTTTTCTGAAGATTAATGGATATCAAAATCTATAACAATCCATGTTCGACCATTACAAATGAATGCACCAGGAAAAAGAAGTAGACAGGAGATTAACAGGTGCACTTATTTTTTCAAGGTCTAGATTCTAATTTATGTGGGAACTGCCCTTTCAGCAAAATGGTGGAAATAAATATATTAGCATGTTCATCTCAAAAGTCTGGATGAGAACCTCTGCATTGATAAAGTGTGAGTGTGTTCTGGGATGCTGGAACTAATTCAAAACAGTCTTTGATTGATGGCTGGAGAAATAGTGTAAGCATAATGGGAATCGTGACTTATTCTATGGTTTTACCTTCTATACACAATAACACAAATTATTAGAGCATGCGATTAGGTCATTTCTGGAATTTTGTGCCGATGTTAAGAAAAGCTTATGCAAATATTAAAAAATAAAATAATTTTTTAAAGTTTATCCGAAAACCATTAAATTAGAGATTTTAAAGGCAATTAAAAATGCAAAACTTGCCAATGGGAAGTTAATGGATGGCTAGACATGTATCCACAGGGTACCTGCCTCTAAAGAAATCCTCTAACACTAGATGCCTTTAATTCTTTATATCATATTTCTCATCCACTTTGATATTTTAAACATGAATGAAAAACACAATTAAGCACTCAGTACATATATAAATATATATATATATCAGAGATTCCTGTTATATATAAGGCAAATATTCTCTTTGTGATTCTCTTTAAGTTCTACTGACTGCACTACACATTCATTTGCATGCTCTTTTTGTCTCTTCCTGTAGTCAATACTGTGTACTTTGTGCCATCTACAGTGAATATGATTTCTTCCACCTAACAATGAATTTAATCTTTAAGTTTCCTTCATATTAAATTGACAGAAAAGTGTCCTGGTTTCAGCTAGGATAGAGTCAAATTTCTTCCCAGTAGCTGGTATAGTGCTGTGTTTTGGATTCAGAATGAGAATAATGTTGATAACACACTGATGTTTCAGTTGTTGCTAAGTGGTCAAGGACTTTTCAGCTTCTCACGCTGTGCCAGGGACACAGGAAGCTGGAAGGGGTAGGGCCAGGACAACTGGCTGAAACTGACCAAAGGGGTATTTCGATACCATATGACATCATGCTCTGTATATATTTTAGGGGAAGTTGGCCAGGGGAATCACTGCTTAGGGATGGGCTGAGCATCAATAACCGGGTGGTGAATAATTGTGTCAATTGTTTTATATGCTACTATTATTTCCCTTTCTGTTCTATTAAACTATCTTTATCTTAACCCATGATTTTTACCTTTTTTTTCAGATTCTCTCCTCCAGCATAGTCTGGGGGTGGAGGAGCGTGTGAAAGGGTGGTGTGTGATGTTTAGCTGCCTGCCAGGTTAAACCACAACAAAGAGTAATTGATTTGTTCCACCTAACATTGATTCTTTTGGTAGAGTTCACCTTGACAGATTGTTTTTTTCTGCTAGGATTCAACTCAAGGATTGAGATAATTATGTTGAGATCACTAGTAGGCACTGGAGTACGGAAAGTCTTTTAGCCTCTGGGGATACATACAATAGAATAAAAGTATCAACTCTCTAAACTTCATCAGCTGTGCTGAACTCTCAGTATAATCCACCTCACATGTAGATACATTAAAGACACATGATCAGATGAATCCCACCTCCTGTTCTTTGAAGATATTTGTATTTCTATTGACTGTTTAGTAAACAGATGACTGCCAGATGTCTAAAGTTAGCTGAGAAGCAGCCCATTCTCAACATCTAGAAAACCCTCCCTATAAACAGTTAAACTCAAAATGCATCACTTCTGTATAGTTTGCCAAAGCAATGACTATAGAATTTAATTAGATTCCAAGATACCTGCACACAGATAGTCTTCAAGATACTCACAACATATTCTTCAAGATATATTCTTCACATAGGAAGATTTGAACACGTCTTTAATCTCTTCGATGAATGACAAAACAAAATATATAACATTTTGGAATTTCTCATTCCTTCCTGTTACAATTATTTAACATTGCGTGGCTTAACTAAAAATAGTCCAATCTAGGGAAAGATGGTGTGGAGGCGGAGAGCTCAGCAAAGAAAATTGGAAACGAGATACTCAGAGTGTGAGTAGGAATGCAGGGAGATAATTAAAGAGTAAGGAAACTTAACAGAAATGGTGACAATGAGAGACAACCTATGTGTTTCCTACTGGAATTACATGTTATTTAATCAGTGACAAAATTATAAGAGCTTGTACATTTGATGTCACACCACAAGAACATATTGACCATTGAGCACGCTTATGATTGTCAAAGAAACATTGCACATAAAATAAATACACAGAATAACAGAACTGAGTAATAAAACCTTCGAAATAATTGAAATTCTTGTGGCAAATTATTCAAATAACCATTTATATATTACATAGCAACAGACATAGACAATCTGGTAAACTGCACATGTGTATCGCTTGTACTCAGAAATAATTTGTAGAAAACTGAAGATTCTAGTTGTGACCAAAAGTTTCTGAATGTCATGTAAGAAAGTATGAAAATGCAAATCAGAACATTTGGATGGAGTACCAGGATCTAAAGATCAAGAAAGTTGTCAAGACTGAAAATGTACAGCTGAAGCCTCACAAGCTAAGCTTATGCTAGTAAATTAAGTATGACACAGAGATGTCTGTCACTGAAGCCAACTCTGTGGACCATTAAACTCCCTTATGCTCCAGAACATAATGAACACCTCCACCTTTTGGGGGTCATCCACAATCAGTGTTAACTCCCACCCTGTCCCAAGAAATGCTTTAGGAGACTGTCACTGGCACAAGGCAGAAGCTTTTCAGGGATCATTCTACTGGTCTGACAGAATATGCAATACGTGTCTAGGGTCATTTACAGAAACTGTTTTATTTACTAATATACACATATCCAAAGGCTACATTACTGATGTTGTTTACCATCCCATTTATTTTTTAAGTCTTTACTTCAAGCTTAGGAAGCTTGAAGACATGGTTACAGTTGGACTTGATTATCTTAAGGGTCTCTTCCAAACAAAATAATTCTATGATTCCATGATTCTATAAGCTATGTAATTTATGTTATACAGTATTGCATAACTGTGTTTTTAATAAACCTCTCTAACTGGTAATTTCTGAGTCCTGTGCCTTTGAATATTAAATGTTTGTCTTGCATTCATTAATAACATTCATTTTGGCATGTTACTTCTCTGTACGTTAGGGTATACTCTTTGGAAACCACTGCCTATCACTTACACGAGCCCATAATCCTGGACTACCTGGTGCGGTGTGAAGACTAATGCATGGTTCCAGAAGCCTACATCAGAAAGGCCTGTGAGTCCAGTACATGATTTCCATTTTATGTTGCCTAGCAACCCTTCCCTGGTATCAATCCCAGCGTACAGATTGGCAAAAGGCTCTACAAAGGCAAAACTGATAATCAAGAAAAGGGTGAGATATCTGAAAGAAAAATCTACATAAAAAGAGATCCACTTATTAAATTTATTTTCAGGAATTTGTGCATACATGTTTATTTGTGCACTGATTATTAGTAAAAGAGTGAAGATGTCATTGTGGTCTGTGCATCTGCACACCTTAGGATGATGTCAGGAATTAATGGATTTAAAAGAAATTAGCAAAGGAGAAGAGAAAAGGATACATCATGACAGCTGTAGACTGAAGGATCCAAACAAAAAAATCCATCCATTGATCCTGTAAACTTCCTGAAGTGCTATTTAGTTATTACTTCATACTTTTTGGAAAGAAATTTTCTGAGGGTTAATAATAGTCCCATTTGTAATGCTGTCCAGCTTTTTCACATTGGTATAATTTCCATAAATAAGAAGTTGTAGAGTTCTAGACACATCACCCACTGCAACTGCTCTAAAGCATAGACTCATGTACATACCATATTCTTGAAATTTAAGACATTTTTAATTTGTTTAAATTTGAATAGTTATATCAAAGACCGAGCTTTCTGGAATGCTTTGCATATTTCAGTGCAAGCATATGTATCTGCTTGCAAGGATATACTAATAGATCCTACAATGTATCCTGGAATATTATTGAAATGATCTCTTTATTGTGATCTCTACTTTCATCTGGAGTCTAGCAGCAGCACCCACAGAAGTACTGTACCCAAGACAGCATGTGATTATCAGCTACTTTGAAACAAAGACCAAATGTCATACCTCTCTTTGATTGCCTTTTGATAAAGGCCATTTGTAGTTCCCTTATGCATCCAGCTGGAGCCTCAATGCTTTTAAGTACAGTTTGCACAGCCCTGGGAACAAATGATCTGAACGAACAGTTCTAAGGCACAGAAAACTTCCAGTGGGCTTCATAAACTTCCTTCTCAGTATGTGACTCCCATGGATCTCCATCTCAGGTGTCCATTCAGTGTACTCACTGACAGTGTGACGAAGTTTAATTTGAATTCTTCTGCCCCTTTTTATACAATACAAGACTGAATTTGGCAACTGAAGACAGTGATCAGAACAAGACACCATACTGTTTAACTCTCCAAAAATTTATACTGATGATATGGAATGGACAGTGAAACGGAGACAAAAAAGTATAGAAATATTAAGCCTCTCATAAACCTATATTTCCTCTTTATTCCTTAGGTATTCTACTTGTCAGAGGGATATAGATTCATTGCTAATAGCTACTGTGAGAGAAGGCATAAATTAGAATTTACTTCAATACCACTTTTCTTTCTAAGCCTTGTATCTGTGTCTCTGACTTTTATTTCTCTGTCTTGGTAAAAAAACTTACACTTTGTGTTACTATAAATTCTGACTGGTTTTGCTGTAAGACAAGTGACTGCTGACTACCTGAAGCAAACACTTCATGCTTAAGGTAGAATGATTCAGCAATGACTTCTGTGGCTCATGGGCAGCTGCCCACATTGATGTGCCCCTGGGAGCTTGTTCCATATTTCTGGTTAGCCATGGAACTTGAGCAGCTTACCCAGTTGGAAAGATGTTGGCACTACTACAAGAAAGGTTAGGCATTGCTGTCAGATCTGTGAAAAGATTGTGTCATTGTAGAAACCTGTCAGTATTGACTTGTTGCAGTAAGTGTTTTGCATAAAAGCATCCATTGCAAGCAGTACTCCTGGCTTCTATATCTTGATCCTGTACAACGTGTGAAGACAATAAGGAAAGTGGGGAACTATGTATATATATCTTCTCAGAACATCCTTTATATGTCCTCCTTTGACATCCTCACCTGCTCCTAGCTAGACCCCACTCCTCCACTCTGTGTTGTCCTATATCATAGAGGATCTTCCACCTTAGCGGGGCAAAGTGGGAAACTCTAACCATCCTATATGCCACTCAGTGAGAGAGCAATCTTCAGCTACCAGTGTCCATAAGCCCTCACAGCAAGAAACTAAGCATTTGAATCGTCAACTGCATCGCATTGCAGCCAACAACTGTAATGCATGATCTGCTTTAGTTTTGGCAGTGACTGATTGAAACTTTTGTGTCTAAGTGTGTTAGCTTTTGCAAGCTTAGTGTTTCTGTGAGACTAGAAGCTATGACTTTTCTTTCAGACCAGCCTTACAGAGGTCACATTTATACATATATATATATATATATATATATATATATATTTAGTGTCTGTAAAAACTGTCCCTTCTATTTTCTTGATAGCTCATCTAGGATAAGGGGAAACAAGTCTTGTTAGCAGAGAAGGGAAAATAAACTTCCAAGGTTTGGTGTTTTTTTTTTTTGCAAAACAGAGTAATGACAGATTTCATAAAGGAGCAAGACTGAGGAGAAAAATTGAAGGAAAGAGTGGGAAGAAGGAGTTTTGGTGTGGTGCCCTGCAGTACTTTTCCTTCATGTTGCTGTACTGTCATCTTGTTAAAGCTGAGTCACCTGAATCACTCCAGCTGAAGGCTCTCTATCCATTATATCTTCCATTATGTAAATAGGGGAATAGGACTTCTGTCTTTGGGCAGATATCTCATGATTAAATGCAGTTTGGAAGAAGCACTAGCTTAAATTTAGATCTTTATTTTTAGGCATCTGAATCACATCTCAAAAGAAAGAATTGTGGAAGTACACTGAGTGGTCCCTGTGAGCCAAAGTATCACCCTGCAGTTTCTCTCTCAAATTTTCTACAAAGAATATGAGAATACTCTATAGAATCACAAAAATATGCTATGGTTGATCTGCTATGGGGATTTCAAGGAAATGAATAACAGAAAAAAAATAAAGAAAATAATTATTATGACTTTAATAATTAGCAACTGATGGAGGCTTTGCAAAGCCTCTGCATCCTACCTAGATATTGCATGTAAGAAGTGTTAGAAGACAATGTTAATTAATGCATCATAGATGTTGTAGAGCCATCACATATCTTATTATCACATTTTCATTTGCTGCATTTGGCTAGAGCCTGGAACACTGACCTTTAAAACTAATCTACTGGGAAAAATGCTTCCAAGACTAAAATTAAAATTGTGTGCATACCTTTCAGAAATGCAGTTGGGAAATATGATATTTTCTAGCATCTAAATATGTGATTAAACAAAGGTTCCTTAATTATACTATACTCATTAGCTCATACCTATGACAAATTCCCATTTTTAATTATTTGTATGATTGAATTAATGTTCCTGAATATTGCACTTCAAATAATTTCTTTTTAAAGAAAAAACATCACTGTGCATATTGCCATTGCAAATTTAGGCATGTGGTGATAACTCAATGGATTGAAGGGTTGATGTTTTTTTTTAAGATGGACCACTACAAACTATATTAGTATACTATGCAAAGTTTTATACTAATGAGGATGATCAAAAAATTGCCTTGCAATAGGGAACCATGGGATTTATTTGAGGGGACTGTTCTCATTAAAAAGTTGTTTCAACTTTTGGTCAATACAAGCCTTGTCCTTGCAGACCTGGGAAGTTCTACGCAGGTAGGTTTCTCCTGTTTTATTTTTCAGAATATCCAGTCTTGTTTTCATCTTCACTGAAGAGACATATTCACTATGATGTATTAACAGAGCATTTGATTCCAGTTAAACTGTTCTCATTCCATTATTCTCATGTCCACAGCATCAACAGAAGATTTCATTTGATAGTTATCTCTTTTGTGGCAAAAGGTATGGAGTATAAATTGAAAGTTAGATTCAAGTTTGTCCTTTAGCTATAACTGCTGTATAGCTGAGTATGAGTTCTGAGCCTTTGTGCACACCCAGTGCACTTAAGTCATTAATTCTAAGGGTGGTCCAGAAATTCCCCATGAAGTTGTCTGCCTGGTTCAGATAATGGACTGGATTGAGATGAGTTTATTAGCTGAACTCCTACTCATCAACACAGCACTTGAGTTATTTGCAGAGGAGCTCTCCAGGTCAGAATTTCAAACTGCCTCTAAGATTTTCTCAGGTGAAATGTTGTGGCCAGACCAGTCTGTCTGTTCAATGTGTTGATTGACATCCTGGGTGGAAAATCTGTCCCTTTCAGAAACTCCCCAGATGGTTCCTGTGCAGAACTGACCGGCTTTTGCATAGATAAGGCTCTTGTAAATAGCATAAAGTGTTCATGCAGATACAGAAATGGACACATGTGACAAGCTTTTGCACATACTAAGGATAATCGGGAGATGTTTTGTGTGTGATTTAAGGTAATCAATAGTAACAGAGCATACACATGCCAAAGCAGTCATGTATGTCAGGGAGCATCAAGAGCTGGGCTGCTCCCTGAGGCAAGACAAGCTGGGAGCTGAGGGTGGCCCCAGCGCCGGCCCTGGTCAATACACATCTTGACAGTTGTAGTCCTGAGCTGGGCAAACAAAGCAGGGGCAGTGATAGGGTGGGTCCATTGCTGGAGGACGCAGGTAACACTGTCAGGGCAATCAATACTTATTTGGTACACTCAAGAGCCTGATAACATTGGAACGTGGGCCAGTTGGATGATAAGATTTTATCAGAAGAGTAGTTTGGGGAGTCTTACCTGAAAACCCTGCTACAAGCACTCATCATGGTCAAAACAGTGATTGACCATCCTGTCTGAGATATTTGATTCCCCATGTAAGTTTTACTCTATGCGAAGTCTGCAATAATCAGTCTTTTTTTCATTTTCCTTTTTTCTTTTTCTTTTTTTTTTCTTTCTTTTTTTTTTTTTCTTCCACAAATACTTTACGACTGTCTGTGGAACACTTATTCACTGCTGAAAAAGGTGCTCTATAATAAAGTGCATTATCAGAGACAACATTGAATATTAACAGAAAAGCACTGGAGAAAGCCTGACATGCTATCAGTAAGATGGTAACTATATTAACTAGCTGTAGGTATAAAGAAGAAACTCGACTTTTGTTTATAATATTTGTAGTTTTTCAGATCTGTTTCTAGAAGAAAAGGATTAAGGTATTTTTGTTATTTCTTATATTTATGTTTATTTGTTGTTAATAGCTATATTTATTTCCTTATGTTAGATTTGCTGATTGTTTTATACCTCATAGTTCATATTCAAATATTCTTTTCTTTGTTTTTCCCCATCCTTTCTGAGAATTAGAGATTCTGTATTTCTACTAGGTTTTTAGCCTTCTATGTTATTTTTTACTAGACAATTTCTTTCCATCTTAGGATAAAAAAATATATAATTTTCAGTCTAAATCCTGTGAGCCGATAAGTTAACAAATAAAGGATTCTATGAAGGTATGACAGACCAATAAAAGTTATTTCAACTTCTGAAACATAAATTGCTAGTAAGATAATTAATTATATTAATAATTCATATTCTGAAATAAGTATAACATGAAGAGGTTGTTACAGTCAATATTTTAAGGTAAGATTTCAATAATGTCTCAATTATGTAAGGTTACAGGTATGCTGTGTTAATAAACCTGTTATAAAGTTGTACAAATAGATCCTACATGGAAGTAGAAAACTGAGTAAGTATCACTTAACACAACCAAATTTCCTCTCAAATTTGCTTGCTGAAGACGCATGCAGGTATCAATGATAAGAATTTATATTGTCTTCCAAGTTTATTAAAGTTTTCTTTTTGATCCATAGACTAGAAATAGAGTGGAACATCTCAAATGATACATTAAACTAACATAAACTCTGTCTTGGTTACGATGCAAGCCTATCCTCTTTTCTCCTTTATCAGTATGGTATGGTATGTCCATAACAGATTTCATACTCCTCTATAATTTCATACATCTCTATTATTAGCAATATTGTCTCACCATGCGGACAAATACAAGCAAAATACAAAGTGCATTCTGTTTGATGTGGGGTTTCTTTTGTGGTTTAGGTTTTCTTGGGTGTTTTGGTTTTGGTTTGTGGTTTATTTTGTTAGTTTTTTTGTTTTCTTTTTTTTCTGTTAGTGAAACAAAATATAGAGATCTTGTCAGGAACAAATTGTTATCTGCACTTGGCTTTAAGCCTATAAGTACAGGCTTGTATTCAACACAGTGTTTCCCCATGAAGGAAACGGAAACTATCCAAAAGTAATTAAAAAACTAAAAAACAGTGTGAAAGTAATGATATCAAAATAGCTCACATCCTGAGAGAGAGATGTACCACAGTCAGAATGCAGGACTGGGAGGAATCCCTTCCTTCCTCAGCCCCTGTTCCTGCAAATAAAGGAAACTGTTGGACCCCAAGCATCCTACCTCTTCACAATGAAGCAAGGACCGACATAAAATGGGCCACCGATTCTGCTATTAAAATAAAGTTCAAATTTACATGTTAACTTTATTCATAGTCACTTTATGCCCATTTGTTCTTACACCAACATTTATATCTTAGCTTTAACCACTCTTATTTTTATGCTCTACTTTTTACTAGTGTCTTTTCAAGCTTCATTTTATCTGGCTTAACAGTGCTAGCTCTTGTAGCTGCTATTACTAACGTAAGTTTTACAGTCTCCTAATCACCCAAGTCATCTTTCTCTGAGTGTCCATACATTTATTTCTTTTCTTCTTTCATGGGATAGCATAGTTATCACTAGTATTCTAAACTATGATTCATAAACTGTGAGGTGCTGACAATGCTCTCTGAGGGGCAAGATGCCTTGCAAATGGATCTGGATAGACTGGAGCAGTGGGAACATACTTTCTAACAGCATGACGTTTAACAAGTTCAAATGTTGGATTCTGCACCTAAGACAGAGTAATGTTGGGCACAAGTATAAATTGGGAGAGGAGTGGCTGGAGAGCAGCCCTGATGAAAGGAATTTGGGGTTCTGGTTGAAAGCAGCTCAACAGGAGTCAGCAGTGGGCCCTGGCAGCCAAGAGGACAAACCACATACTGGGGTACATCAAACACGGCATAACAGCCAATCATGATGTGATTATCCTGCTGTATACAGCATTGGTGTGGCTTCTTTTTTTACTGAAAAGATGGTCAAGCACTGCAACAGGCTTGCTAGAGGGATAGTCAATGCCCTAAGACTGTCAGTGTTTAAGAGTCTTTTGTACAATGCCATTAATAACATGCTTTAACTTTTGGTCAGCCTTGAAGTGGTCAGGCAGTTGAACTAGATGATCATTGCAGATCACTTCCAATTGAAAATCTTTTCCTCCTCTCCTCTCCTCTCCTCTCCTCTCCTCTCCTCTCCTCTCCTCTCCTCTCCTCTCCTCTCCTCTCCTCTCCTCTCCTCGCCTCGCCTCGCCTCGCCTCGCCTCGCCTCGCCTCGCCTCGCCTCGCCTCGCCTCGCCTCGCCTCGCCTCGCCTCGCCTCGCCTCGCCTCGCTTCTCTTCTTCTCCTCTTCCCTCTTAGTATTAACAATTTTAATACCTTTCTACCACTAGCAGGAATACTTTGCATAGCACATTTTAAACTTTCACTTTTTCCATTTCTGTATTAATTTGGTAGTGTAAAGTCATGGTCATTGAAAAGATTTTCTACTGATAAGCTTTAGGATAATCTAGAAGAAACTCACTCTATAGGTTCCTGTGAACATGACCCTATTAAATTTTGTCCCATTTCTATTACTTTATGCAGGAATATAATCTCATTATTCCCTTATGATATTCAGGTCCAGTTTTCTATTAATGATGTCTCCCAACTCTGTGTCATGAGAAAATTTGCTTAGAACATTTCCGTTTTTATATCAGAATCAGTCATAAAAATATTAAATTTGCTTGTTCTCAAGGCTGAATCTTAAGAAAATACAAGGGGAGCTTTTATATACCTTTTACTCCATGATTTTTATTGTCTCTTTTTTAAAATCAAGTTCTTTGTCTACCTTATAATCTGTAATTAGCTGCAACTCAATTAATTTTTTTTTAGTTTTAATAGACGTTTCAGTAGAATAGCTCTATTTAAATGTATGTTTATATTTGAGGTTAGCTTGGCATGATCAGCTTTGTTAACTGGTAGCAAAACTGCTACAGATGTGCAGCTTGTGCTGGTTTTCCATACCAAACATGCAGTGTGTGAGTGCCTATGTCCAAGAATAATCCTCACAGAGGACTGAATTGTCCATCCATCATTCCTAGAATTCAGAACTACAGAGCATGCTGAGAAGTCACTCAGAGGCCACAAAGAAGACACAGCCAAGCTCTTCACAGTGATATGTGGACAAGGGACCATGGGCATCTCTTGAAACAAGTAAAGTTCAGAATCTTCTTTAATTTTCACCAATAAAGTATTAGCTTATCTGAGAACTTTTTTTCACTATGAAGACAGTCAGGAAGAGGAATAACCTACCCTAAGACCTTCCGTTCTTTCAGATTTTCAAGAATATGGATAAATCCCCGAGTAACCTCACAGCTAACTCTGAGTGGAACAGGAGGTTAGATTAAAGACCTCCTGAAGTCCTTTCCCACCTGAACCACCACAGGATACTATGATCCTGTGATCATCTGACCTTTTTTTTTTTTTTTTTTTTTTTTTACATAAATGCTATTTAAACAAGAAAATGAAGAATAGGAAACTGCTAAGGAAAAGCAAACAAACAACTATTCCTAGTAGTGGGAGTTTCTTGAAGCACTTGATGGAAATAATCTTTTGTGATAGAGGCTGAAACAAAATAAGTTTATTTTAAACATATAAAACAAAAAGGAGAAAGTGTATAGATTAATATAGTTTCCATGTATGGCATGGAAGAATATAAGGAGAATAAGATTTTCCAACAGGTGCTGATGAAAAAAATAGCAGAAAATAGTGGGTCAGATAACCAAAAAATGAAGAAGTCAATATTAATAAGATAAACTTGCATACAAGCAATGCAGCTAAGAGAAATACTGGATCTATCTCAACTAGGAAATTGGACGTGGTCAGTAAGAAGCATCTAGTGTTGTAAATTCCCTTTTCCATTAGGGGATCAGAAACTGAGCACAACCAATATTTATTAGAACACCCTTTCTTAGTTAAGCTGTTCTTATTAATAGAACCAAGCTGTTACTCATGGTAGATAACCATTTTCACAATGTATTCAGTCATTCTCTCACAAAGTTCCCTCTCCCCACGCCTACCTCTACCCCCCTCCCCACTCTTCCTGCACTCTTAGTTGCATAGCTAGAGCAACAGCTGGGACGTCAACCTCAGCTCAGGAGTGGAGAGTTGTTCTGATCCTCCAGTGGCTTCCAGGTAGGTTTTCAGAAAGACCCACCAGGGTTTCCTTGTTTCACCATCTGTATATAAGTGTATATACCTATATACAGTATATTTCTTTCCCTGCATAGGGTAACCACCGCCCTCTTAGATGTGGTCTGAGTTATTCAGCCCACTGATGATACCAGTGTGTGCTGGTGGCCTTGAACAGACATGGCAGATTCATGGTGTCCCACATTTTTCAGTTCTTGCAGATTCCATAAGCCTGCTAGTATTGGGAGACTTTAACATACTACTCCCTCAGCACATACATCTTCATTCAATCAGCTGTTTTCTGGTATGTCTGTACCCACAGATACCCATACTACATTGACAAAAACAAAAAAAAGAATGAACTTTTATGAAAATGTAAGTCTTAGATATGTTATTTAAGAATCCTTAGTATATTTTAACACACTCTTCCCGGTGTTAGGTCTGTTGTATAGCATTTCTAAGAAGCATATAGCTTGCATTCATTTCTTTCAGTGCTCTCTCTGAGGATACAGAACGATAATCCTTAGCCCCTTCCTCCATTACTTTTAAAATGTTTAGCTACAGATCATGAGTTGAAAATTCACATCTGAAATAATCTCTGTTCTTATAAATGCAGACTTGAGAGACTCCTCAGGATAGATTCTGTGTAATCCTTCCTAATGTATTTGATAAATACAAGATCAAGCAGAGAGTGCCTTAAAGGAAAAGCCCTGCTAGGATAAACAGACTACAATGTATTTAAAAAACACAGTATATTGATTGTTGCCTTGACATCCATCCCACTTCCCTTCCTTACGGGCCAAAGCAGCAGTGTGTGATAGAGTCTGGGATAGGAAATAGCCAAGAGCTGGCAAATAAATCCTGTTCTGCAAGCAGGCTGTTTTAGCACCTGACTGATAAACAAGAGGCATCCTTTCCTTATGCACTGTTATTCAGTCCTAGGGCCTTTGTTAAAAAATTGTTTAGGAAAGGTCAAGGTATTAAAGTTTGAAAAATGGCTGAGTGGAAATCCATTTGCTAGTCCTCATAATTTTTCTGTGTAATTTTCAAAAACATTTTATGAGCCTTATTAAAGTCGTGTCCCTAGCATTTTCAAAAACTCATATAAAATTTTATGAACGCTTGTCGAGGGTTAAGATTGCGGGGTGACAATAAAACCCTGGCAGATGTATTGTTAACCCCCTCTTCCCGCCCCACTTCCCCCTTTTTGCCCCTCCCTCTCCCCCCTTTCCACTAAGGAGAGGCGATTGGGAGGAAAAGAAGGACAGAGAGAAGAGAGTTGGAAAAAATTAAAGATGTTTTACTAATGCTACTAATAAGAATAGAGAAAATAATACAAAATATACAAAACCAATCTTGAAAGTCTCAGCAACTGCAGAGCCAGCACCTGAAGTCCTGGATTAGGCTCTGCAGCCAATCGGAGCTGGATTCAGTCTGTCACTAGGCCTCAGTTCGCAGGGACGACTAGCAAGGTCCTCTCCTAATGTCGGCCATAAGGAAAAAAGCAAAGGCAAAAAGGGAAAAGGGAGCAAAAGGGACGAGATCCTCGTGATCTCCCACTTTTATATGAGGTATTCACGTGAATGCAATGTTATACACAGTTGGTCAGTTTCTTGGTCACTTGTTTCTCGTCGCCCCTCTCGCGAGATGTCCATTCGTGCTTATCAATAAGTTTGCATTCCATTGCTAGCTTTACCAAAACATGTGTCTGGTTCTCCAGGAAAACGCAGTTAATATGAAGGCTTTAGCTGACAGGCAAATTCACTAAAAGAGAAACTTGTTTTTAGCAAGACCAGGACAATGTTCTATAACAGGACTTTTTACACGAATCAAATAAGACTTATGAAGTTTTAAAATTTTATTTTTGTAAATCTTCATCACCAAATACTTATATGAGCTCAAAATGTCTCATGAGGCAGACAGTGCAGTCTAGGAGGAAGGTCAGATGGGTCAGCTCAGTGGTCACAGCTGTGTGGTGCATGATCAGGGGCCTGGGCTGTGGAGTCCCCTGGGTATCACTTTGCTACCTTCTTCTTCAGTACTGTCAGTCCTGCCCTAGGTCCTCTTCCATCTGCCCCTGGAGACTCTCTTCTGTCAATGTCTGTCTTTCTGTATGTCTCCAACAGCACCTTGCACAGCATCTACATGTGTCTCCCCACATATCCCCAAAGAGTCTATCACCATGTGTCTCCCCAGGCACCTTTTCTGCACAAGTCTCTGAAACTGCCTCTCCTTGATGTCCCTTCTGTGCCCCCTAGCTGCCAATATTTCTTAAGTACATGTGAGCCCAAGGACCTGCCCCCCTCTGCTGCCTGGCTTCAGTTTGGGGTGAAACGGGATGTTTGCAGTGGTGTCAGAGCCAATGTGGCCCTCATGGCATCCTGCAGCTCCCAGCTGCTCAAACCTGCCACTTTGGTCTGACACATGAACATTTAGCACCAGATCTTACTTTATTTTTTCCTTCCCTTCTCACTTTTTCAGAGCTCGCTCTCATACACTGCTGCTAAGATTCAATACTTTCTTAATGGACAATCTTTTCCATTGTTTCTATTATATGTGAAATACATACCTTTTCCTACCAGTAGTCAGGTTTACTGTTTTTATTGACTTGTAAACTGGTTACTTCCTGATCTGAAGCAGAAGGATTGTTTTGGCTAGTTTTGGTTGGTTGATTGGTTTGTTGTTAGTTTGTTTGTTTATGAGTCTGTTTTTATTTTGTTGTGGTGGCTTTTCTTTTTTTTTTTTTTTTTTTTCCATTTCTTTTCCTTCCAAACATGTAACTTGCCCTAAGAGGACCAAATCTTCACTTTCTGGGACTGTCTGAAGAAGTGCTCTAGGGCAAAATATTGGCAGCCAGACCTAAACCAGGACAAGAGGTTGTAGATCATTAAGGTTTCTATTGTCATTAACTATTCTGCAGATACTTGAGTGGGATGTCTTGGCTTTTTTTGGGGGGGGCTAAGATTAATCTGGACATATGTAGTACTACATTACATTTCTAAATTTCTTAATCATATCAGATGGTTCTTATTTATAAAGTTTGTCTGTTAAGATTAAAAAAAAAAAAAAGAAAATGGGAAAAGTCTTGTTTGGATTTGATTAGATCATGATAATATTAATAGATCACCATATTTATTAGTTTCTTATTTATAATTTCATGAACAACAAACTCAACATGAAAATAAAAGAAGCAGGATAGTATGTGCTTTTCTCACAATGTGATCTTTCTTGCTCTTTATAGTTGTTTTTATTCTGTTTCTGTCATCTGTTTTATTTTTAATGTTCAGCTTATAGAAGCTGTAAATGGCTGACAGGTTCTTTTTACACTTATTTAAGTTCCAGTTGTGACTTTCTCTGTGTATTAGCTCAAGGTCATGATAGGGAGTAAACCCATGATACAGAGATTATGTATAAACCCTTCTACAGAGATTATGTATAAAGCCAATTAAAGGGTCAACAAATACCTCTGACAAAGTTAAGAAACTGTTACTCTTAAATGCAGTGAGTGACTGGAAAGATGCCTAGCAGAAAAGGATCTGGGGATGTTGATCAAAAGCCAGCTGAATACGAACCAGCAGTGTGCCCAGGTGACCAAAAAGACCAACAGCACCTTGGCGTGAACCCAGAATAATGTAGCCAGCAGGACTAGGGAAAGGATCATCTCCATGTACTTGAGGTGAGGCCCCATCTTAAATATTGTGTTCAGTTTTGGGCCCCTCATCATAAGAAGTACATTGAGATACTAGAGAGAGTACAGAGGAGGGCAACGAATCTGGTGAGGGGCCTGGAGCACAAGTGTGATGAGGAGCAGCTGAGGGAACTAGGGCTGTTTAACCTGGAGAGGGGAGACCTTATTGCTCTGTACAACTACCTGAAAGGAGGTTATAGCATGGAGGGTGTTGGTCACTTCTCCCACGTAGCAACTGACAAGAGAAAATGGCCACAAGTTGCATCAGAGAAGGTTCAGATTGGATACTAGGAAAAAATTATTCATGGAAAGGGTTGTGAAGCAGTGGAACAGGCTGCCCAGGGAAGTGGTTGAGTCACTATCCTTGGAGGTGTTTAAGAGGTGTATAGACGAGGTTCTTAGGGACATGGTTTAGTCATAGAGCTAGTTTATGATTGGACTCGATGATCTTGAGGGTCTCTTCCAACTGAAATGATTCTATGATTCTAAGATGTCTGAGTCTATCTATTAAAGAAAACAGTTGGTCAATGTGAAGTTGTCTCTGTTTCCTGTCTTTCTGACTCATTCCAGTTTCCTAGAGAGGCTTAAGACACATGACCGTATGGACTTTCCTTCATCTTTCTGTGAAACTCTTATTTATATCATGAGGATTTAAGCTGTGGATTGAAGATGTTAACTTTACACACCCAGAAGCTCATCTACTCTAAAAAAAAGATATTTGACAAATCTTCCCTACAGAATGACTGCAACATTCTAGTTTTGAGGTTTTACTCTAAGTGAAAAAGTCATGAAGACATCTAATTTTTAATTAGTTCTCCCCATTTGGGACGTCATCTGATTTTGCTGGCAGAATTAGCAAGTGAAATCACTTAAAAGCTGACACGTAAATGTCCCCTACCCCTAGGGTCTCCGTATATTAAATGAGTACAGTGTTAACCTGGAAACATTATTGATTTTAAATGAGAGCAGCTCTGAAATTTGGAGGAAATTATTAAGTTTAAATAGTTATTTTGATTCCTTTCTTGATTTCTGATAAGGGAAATTAGACATGTATATCTCTTTTACGCATAAAAAGGACAATTTCTGTCCCCTTCCAACACTTTACTCATTATGTAATTTAAATTCACTCCAGATATATTTTATAGCATTTTCTAACAAACAAGATTAAAACCTTGCAGCATATACTGGAGAACAAACAAGGCTACAAGTTTTTTCTTCCTTATAAGTTCTTTTGCTAACTTACACATAGCATGACATTTTACTGAAATAATTTAGAAAAACATTCTAAGATTGTGTGGTTAATTTTTCAAGTACCTTTTAAGTACGAAATTTCAGCTATATTTCTGTAGCCAATTTCTGACATTCAATTTGATTACAAATAAAGACCACTTCTATTGTATTAGTCTGGAAGCTCGTTTACTGCAAACTCTACAATGCTTATCTAAATTGTGCATGACTGCACCCTGGAGTTATACAGACAGCTACCACATAATAAGCTCAGCCCTCCAAAAGTTCTTGAATAAGGGCCCTAGCCTTGACTAGTTCTGTAGAACTGCAGTTCTAACCACACATTCTTTTACTACTTGAAAACAAACAATACCTAGAAGTAAGCGGAGATTTTAGTATCTACATTCTATGTCCCTGTTATTTGCGTTGTAATGCTGGTACAAAGTCTCTCTTAAAAAGAATTAAGCATTTCCAGATAAATATTAAGAATTAAAACTAGTTAGGGTAAAAAATAAGCAGTAATAACATACAATTTTTATGTGTGCATATACATGTATATACACATGTAGGCATATGGATTCATATGTAAGGTTTAGAAAGGATGCCTTATAGAATAATAAAAAATACATGCAGGCATAATATAAAAGTATAACTTTCCCAATTCCCTTCCATTATTTTACAACAAAGAAAAAGGTGATGCATGACTTGTTAAAATAATTATGCATTCTTACATGTTTAAATATAGATATCTGGAAAAAACACTAGCAAAAAAGGGGTCTTGATTTCACAAAGCTATTTAAAATCAATGGGGACCACACCTTTTAAAATCAGAGAAGTGGTATACAAGTCTCTCTCAATAAAAGAGAAGACTGATTTTAAATGTAAATTTAAGCAGATTGAAAGAGTAAATAAAATCATAGATAAAAAAATATTGCATTTATTTAAACAAAAGAAATTATAAGAAATACCTCGAAATTTCCAGATACTTTGCAGTCCTTAGAAGGATAGAAAACTAGATACTTTCACCAACTAGAAGGTCATCCATTTTTGACACCCTCAGACACTTAATCACTAATGTTTTTTAGAAGCAATGTATAGAAGTAGCAACGTTGCAAAAATTAATAAGAAATGGAAAAACCAAACCAAACCAAACCAAACAAAACAAAAACAAACCATGCATTTTTACTTAACATAAATGTTAAGATTACACTGGGAAAAGCCCAGGTTCAGTTAGAAACTGAATCATTTTCTTAGACAGATTTACTGGATATAGTCCTACCAAATTCAGGGAACCATGCCAATTTGCATTGCAATGGCTTCTGTTATTAATACATTATTAACAGCATTAATATTAATAAAGTAAAACACTTGAGGCTATTCTATAAAGAAAAACTTTTTATTATTATTTTCAGTACTGCATCTGCTTTCAATGATCAAAATCAATACTCGTCATTATATAAAACATTGTATCTAAAAATGTAAATCTGCTTCTAAGAACTGTCAAGAAGGATATGAGAATTCATTAAGAGTTGAGACTTCTGTTAAACAAAAGCAAAGTACTTGAAAAATGCTTAGAAATCAGCCTAATGAAATGGATTCTGGAAAAAATATATTAGTCAAACAGAAAGGGATACGATTCTATAGTGCTCTTGATCATGCAGTCATTTGCAGCTGCAGGATATGGATGTAAATCATTATCATTTTGATATTTCTGAGAATGTAAATTTGTATTTATACTTAAGAACAAAATCATTGGAATCTGTGATTTTTTTACTTCTGAGGCTTCCTCTTATTTATTTCTATTGTTGGAAAAAATAGTATAAATGCAGCTCCTTTATCAAATCGTTGGATAAATTTGGTTTGCAAATAAGGCCGAAAACTGTGCAATATTTGGATGACCCATAGTAAATGTATATTTTCTGCGTATTTCTCTGACAACAGAGTCCTCTTTGCTGCTACTCTCAGATTCTTCTTTATCGAGCTTAAAGAAAGAAAATGTTTTGGCAACTACTTTGCCAATAAGCTTCTGTGAATAATATCTTGGTGAATAATACTTTGGAAAACATATAAAGAATTTATATCTGTTATATATACCACCCAAAAATATTCATTCTGGTACTGACAGCCAAATCCGCCTGATTTACAGGCTGGTCAATATGGTTTTATACAGAGATGGGTGATTATTAGAAGTGAAGATTTTTCTTTTCATTGTCTTCATTTTAAACTTGCCTTTATTTTCTGTTACGTTTCCTCACAAAAACTTATACATCTCTAGAAAATAATAAAGGGGAAAATGTTATCCTAATAGAGACATTCAGCTACAAAAGAAAAAAAAATCTCCAAATAGTAGGAACTCCTCAAGGTATAGTCAAAGAAATGTCTTGAGCCGAAGCTGTTTCAAACACTTGAAATGTATGGTACAGTTTGTTCACTATATGTTCTCCACCTTGCTGCTCACTGGTTCCTTTGCTCTTTTGGGTGACTGATTTTCATTCAGTTATGTCAAGTTCCAGCAGAAGTATGCTTTATGAGCCATGGCTACGTTGCAGGACACAAATTGCTATAAATGGGTACATTGTACACACTTAACTACAGGCTAGCATACTGACAATAGCTGTAGTGAATCTTGCTTTTTAAGTAGGTACCATCCTTACGATTCACAAGTTCTGTGAATAAATCATCTAAACTCACTATGTGCTTCTCTAGCTCTGGATTTCCCTAGAAGTACTTTGGTGTTATCTCCTGGGAAAACTATTGGTAAAGCAGCATGTACATTCCACAGACCTTGAAAAAAAAAGTATATTTATTTATAAGCCATTGTCAAGACTTGTGACTTTTTGAATTTTATAAAACAACTGCTAGGAGGCAAACTGGAGTCTTGTTTCTATTTTACATTATTTCTTTAGAGTCAGCAGACTGGTCCAGGCTGTCAAAGACTTTCATTTAATTCACATCTTACATCAAGAGGGTAAAATAAACATCCTGGACTTCACAGGAAAAAGCTTTTACAGTAACAGATGTTGGGTTAGAGCAGATAAGTTTTCTTGGTTTCTCCTTTTGAAATGGTGCTGTTATGCAATAAGAATAAGAATATTTAATGTATAAGGAGAGATACAACAAGTGTGGAAATAACTCCCATATCTCCTAAAAGCTGGATGATATGAATTTGTTGCTTCTGAAACTGAAGGGATAAATTAATCACAAATTTTGCATTTCTCTCAGCATTTCAACAGCTGCACTACTATTGTGCATTAATAAACTAATACTCTACTGAAAATATTTTTTGAGACAGTGATTATTTATGCAATTTATGAAGGACAAATATGATGACAAAGTTTTTTTTGTTTTGGTTTGATATTTCTATATGGGTATTCAGAAGATGCTGGAAGAGGCACCGGATTCAGTGTGCGGCATTGAGGTTCAGGGTCTTGGCAGTGCAAACAGATAAGAATGAGACTGCCTACAGGCATGCATATAAACAAAGCAGAGTGATACTAGTGATTTTGGTCAAACAGGAGTAGGCTTTATATATTTCTTTATGCATCACTTACTGTAGCCAGATTTTGGGCTTGGGCACAGGCAAATTTCCCGAACCCAAATTAAGGCTTCCAAGACATCTATTGAGTCTTGCTTATAATCATACTTCAGAGGTTGGCTTCAGGTTAGATCTATCAGTTACTCACACAGTTACCATTATTTTGAAAAAGCCTCTGTAAAGCATCAGTACTTTCCAGCCTGGACACATTGATCTCTGTATCAGCTTGGAATAGTCTGTAGGCCAGCAAGACATCTAAGAGTGTCCACTGTAGCTAATTCCCACAGCAGATTTTGACAAACATGGTTGTGTTCAGTATGAAAAAATGTGAATGAGTGAGAACATAATGAGCATCTTACCTCTACCATTGCAATGAAGAGAAAATATATCTACTTAATTAAAACGATCTAACTGTAATCTGATGTGGACATTCATTTATCAAAGATTAATTATAACACACAAATGCTGTTTATAGTTGCAAGTACACTGTTAAGCACAACACAGTATAAAATCCAATGAACATATGGCATTTGCAGTATCAGCAGTGTCACCAGAAAAACATAACATGTCATACTTCATTAATCTTAGGATAAACTATCACTGCATTGCAATTATATGAGCAAAACAGTCAGCCAACATCATTATCTGAGCTCCTGTTTTCTTTGAATCCCTTGTAACTTAAAAGTCCTATTGTTTATGAATACTTCATCCTTTCACTGACTGTGAATTATTGAAGGGATAGTGGGTTGTGTTATTCTCCAGTACTATAACAATATAGAAATTATTTATGTTAGGTATTATTTTTGTCATGTTTCATATTGTATTTATTTATATATAGTTCTTGGCAAGAGTAATTAGCCAAATATTCCTTAGGTAATGAGCTATTAAGTTCAACAAGTGAATTTACAGTGCCCTTAGAAATAAAGCATTCACATTTACCTCTCATTCATGTCAGAGGTTAATAATTTCACAAGTTAATAACTTCCATCTAACAGAGATAATCAATATTATTGTTTCACAAGCCAGAATGAACATTAAAATTACCTTAGTAGCAGATACCAGCGGCATCTAAAATTAAAAAAAAAAAATCTTTCTCAGTAACTGAGAAACAAGTCACTTTGTAACAATTAAAATAGTGAACAATTAAACAGTGAACTAAAACCATAACTATTTTTAAAAGGTAGCTCTAACTAAACCCAGAGATATCCAACAGTCAGTGCTGTATCTTAACTGAACTTCATGTTGCAGTGGTGACCGCTATTTTGACAAACAATGATTAAAATAATAATATCTCATTCCTATATTACTGATTTCTTCTCAGAAATAATAGAAATTCAGGAGACTTAAATCTGTTCAGAGTTGTGTGCATACCTTGACAGTGCTCATCTTGCATCAAGGTGCATTAGATAAAAGACATTTTGTCTCGGAGTACCTTTGTTATTACTATTTAGACATAGCAATTTACTAGTAACTCCTGGGACAAGTTGAGGAGAAACAGAAGAGAGTAATAATAGGTGAGATATTGAACATATTACATCCAAGTGGAAGCCGGGCAGAATTTTGAGCTTAGGGGATAGTCCTATGTGTTCTTCTTCTCTGATAATGCATTGATATAGGCCAAAATTATGTTTTATAAACCCCTTCATTCAGAAGTAATGGGTGCCAATCTTCTTACTAAATGTAAAGTATTTTCAAATTACTTAATTTTGTATACTCAAATCTATCCAGCTAACACAAGAGATCAGTTCTCACAGCAGAATTCTTTCTGGAAAGGGCTCTGCAGAGAATTTGTCTAAAATTGAAGGGATTGTAGGAAAACCTATGGCACGTGCATAAATAAACAAGAAAAAAAATCACCTCACTTGAATGAATCAGATTTTTTTTTATTAAAGGCATGTGATCTTTTATCTCAAACTGCATTGATACCAGTACAGGTTAGGGGTGGACCTGCTGAAAATCAGCACTGCAGAGAAGGACCTGGGAGTCCTGGTCAACAACAAGTCGACCATGAGTCAACAATGTGCCCTTGTGGCCAAAAAGGCCAATGGTATCCTGGGCTGCATTAGGAAAAGTGTGACCAGCAGGTCGAGGGAGGTTCTCCTCCCCCTCCACTCTGCCCTGGTGAGGCTGCATCTGGAGTACTGTGTCCAGTTCTGCACTCCCCAATTTAGGAAGGACAAGGAATCACTGGAGGGAGTCCAGTGACCGGCTACAAAGATGATTAGGGGCCTAGAACACATTTCTTATATGGAAAGACTGAGGGAGCTGGGTCTGTTCATCCTGGAGAAGAGAAGGTTGAGAGGGGATTTTAGCAATGCTTGTAAATGTCTCAAGGGAGGGTGTCAAGAGGATGGGACAAGACTCTTTTCAGTGATGCCCAATGATAGGATGATGGGCAACAGGCATAGACTGAAGCATAGGAGGTTCCATCTGACTATGAGAACAAACTTCTTTACTTTAAGGGTGCCAGAGCACTGGACAGGCTGCCCAGAGAGGTTATCGAGTCTCCTTCTTCTGGTGATGTTCAAAACCCATGTGGATGTATTCCTGTGTGATCTGCTCTAGGTGAATCTGCTTTAGCAGGTGGGATGGACTAGGTGATCTCCAGAGATCCCTCCCAACCCCAGCCATTCTTTGATTCTGTGATTGCAGAGGAGTAAACATGGATAATTTCTAAAGAAGTTTTCATGGGTAGGCAGAGAATTATACCTTAATAACTCATTGTCTTATACTGGAAAAAATTAAGACACTGTAAAGGACAGGATTAATAGATAAGTGGATAAATAAGATCCTCTTCATCCAGTAGCTTATTCATGCTTTTTTCTTTCAGTCAAGACAAACGAATACTTTAAATTTTGTCTTCAAGTTGCAGCTTTATTCCACAATAGCCCATAGCTTGCAGGACAACCTGCCAAAAAAAAACCAAAAAAACCCAACCCACTATGTTCAAGTCTTCCAGGAGATGAAGGACTCTGAATTTCCATCTACTACATCCTAATAAACAGCTGTGTGAAAAAGAATAAAAGTTCTTCTTGCTGTGCTCTTGTATTTTAAGAAGGACTGTTAATCATGAGTGAAGAAAACAGCCTCCTTGGCGATCAGTATTGTCTGAAGAGTAATGGCACTGAGTAGATGCTTCTCATTATTGGCTAACTATCAGCTCATCATTCAGCACTCCAGTCTTCTAATCAGTCTCAAAAATAGAACTTTGTTTAGGAAGCTAATAGTCTAACAAAAATGATCGGGATTTCAGTCTGCAATGAAGACATCTAAAAACTGGACTTAAAAATTAGGTACTTCAATAATATGCTGCAGTGTCTAAATTCCTTTTGGGATCCAAACCCATATTCATTTCAGACACATTGTTTGTTTCTATCTATTAAAGGAATATGTTAATCATAGTAGAAACTTGTTTATTATAGCAATACTTTGTGACTAGTATTTTTTATTGTTTCAAAATGAGCTATTCATAAACAAAGTATATCTGAAGTAATTATGTCAAACTAGAAATTTTGAAACTACAGTAGAAGAGATTTTGCTTTTAACATAATTGAACTAATTTATGTCATGAAATTGGATTGATGTATTTTGGAGTACACAGCCTTAATTGCTTCTGTAAAAGCAAGTAATTAAACAAAAAAAAACTAAACAAACAATCAAGAAGAATAATTCCTAATCTACCCAAGCAATCTGGTAAAAGAGAGAAGAGAGACCTCACAAATATGACTTATCTGGATGACAGCATGAAAAGTGATTTGAGTTCTTTGAGAGCTCAGAAGGCAGTCCTGAGTTCTTCTTTGGACTATACAGCTCTGGATAAATTGTCTGTGATGGTCACAATAAGAAACATTTGTATGATTGAAAAAGGTATTTATTATATCACAATATATATTATTAATTTAAATTTGTATACAGAGTAAATCTTCAGGCAGCTCCAAGAGGAATTTTAAAAAAAATATAATTGAGTGCATTTTTATGATTCTAGGTCATCTTATTAAATGCCAGGCTAACATATTGCAAACCGTTATCCTGTTTTTAATTAAAAAGAACTCCTAAATATATTTCTGAAACCTTCTGGCTAGAAATTTTTATAGGTTAAACCATACTCTTTAAATTAAATTAAAATAGCAGGAAGGAATAACGTTCTATAAATCTTCATCACTGAACTCATGACCAACTTTAACAGAACTCATACACAAAATGGTGAAAAGATTTCTTCTCTCTCAGGCCTGTTGGCACATTCTTTTAGTTTCTTCCACCACATTGCCAGGATACCATTCCTAAAAGTGCATGAAGACCAAAAAGAACTTTTAGAATAACAAAAGAAACAAAAAACATTGTCAAACGCCAAACCAAGTGTAGGTTTCTTTTATTTTTTCATTTACCTTCTTAGCCATTCTCCATCTCATCATTTATATTACTTTTTCTGTAGCATCACAGGCTTTCAAACTTACACAGCTTTTACTTCTCGGTTTCACTTGGCCAAAACTAGTCCATACGTGATGCTCTGGAAGACACATTGTTAAGTTAGATCTCTATCCACTCAGCTAGATTTCCATTGAGAAGGAATGATATGACATGGCAGTGTAAGGATGTCAGATTTTACTTCAACAATTTATGCTGGACCTTAACTTAATTGAACTTTGAAGTAAGCTTACCTGACTTGTTTGGCTAGGCATTCCTTCGAGCATCCATATAAATCTAAACATACCAGTTACTAAATTACAGGTAAAGAAGTACTGACAAAGGAACTTAGTGACTGTGGTGTCATTCAACTTTCAAGTGCATAAAGGACTCAGACATCACATTTCTCTGTCCATATACTACACTTAGTTCAGTTATGAGAGCTAACACAGCATTTAAGAATTTGTTGTGTAAACACATAAACAGAATGCACAGGAAAATCAGAAACTTCTACAGGACATGAATACACTATAGCAAGAATAACCTGAAACAATACATAAAAAAAACATAATTGGCACTAGTTAATAGAATATGTCAAATATAAAAAAAAAAAGTTATCAGCAGAAGAGAGGCATCTTCAGGTATCATCTTATGCAACTGTCACTTGGGAAGGGCACAGGGACTGTGCCGTATCTATCATATCCGTCATATGTCTTTGAATGTCAAGGCAACTGTATGGTGCCCAATCTTACCATCTACTATGATGTAAACCACAGTATTTAGCTTTCAAAATCACGTATAATATCTAAGTGCATGGAAATTTTAGTCTCTGCAGTCTGGAGCTAATTCCTACCCTGTGCAACACAACACCCACTTTATCCTATGTTCTTACCAAATTCATTATTCCAGATGCAGATTTATCCTTAAAAATCTGTCTTAACACCTAAACTACATTTGAAAAGAGACCTGAAGGGATTACACATGGAGTAGAGAGCATAGTGTGTGCATTTGCTCTGTATGTAAGCAGCAAGCCCAATGACTTTAACTGTGAGGCACATTAACAGGAGGATCAAGTTCTGGATAATATGTGTACCAGATTCACTGATGTGCTACTTTCACACTTTTAAAACATATAAATATCTTTTGGAGTTTAATTTACAAATCTTTAATAATTAAATTATCAAGAATGTTTCAGCTATCTTTTCTTTCAGACATAAATTATAAAAAAGTAATATGTGGCTAAATTAGAGATATCAGTTTTCAGTTCTCAAACTCCAGCAATCGGTAGTAATTTTCTGTATAGTTAGAATGGAGAGCTCAGAAGGAATAATCAATACCTCTGAAACTGGAATTGACTTTGATAGCACTTTTTAATTAACTTTTTAAATCACAGTTTGCTCTTAATAACATTTTAACATAATGTAATATTTTATTCTGCTAGTAGTGTTCACAAACGTAGACTTTTTTTTATTTAGCTAAAATCCTCCATTCTGCTACTTGATAGCAAATCTTCATACAGAAAATACAAAATGAATGGATTACAAAATTTTCAGACACAGCTTTGTAATTAGAATTATTTTCTTGGTCAATTAAACTTTATAAGGATCATTTAAATGAAATGTAAATGTCTAACAAAATCTGAAAACAGGAGTTAATTTTTTCTAATAGGAGAGATTTTAAAGTATGGTTTTACAGTATGGATAAATTTCAGTGAGAAGATTATGTCAAAGTTCATAAAGAAATAAATAATAAGTGAAACATGACAGACTATAATGATGATGGACTAGACATGACAACAGAGAGGTAAACTTTTTTCATTAGGGTTAAAGCATTTGAGAAAAGGAATCAAAACAAGAAGGTTATAAATAATACTTATTTGAAGTCTCTCAATGGAAAATGCTGTTAATGGTGTTCCTGGAAACATTAGCTGTGGATAGATACGTTAGGAAGAGGAGGACAAAAGCGATGGGCACTTATCACTATTTTGGCTTTAATCAACCTTTTATCATTGGCATTTTGATTTTCACGGTTACCTGTGTTAAAAGTATAACAAAAAGTCTGTACTTAGGTGGCCATAGACATGAAGATTGGCCTGAAATAGCTGTGAAGTTACATAAAAGGTGGAATCTTGTCATGGCTGAAAGACCATGATTAGGCTATTGGCTAGACACTGCCCAGAGATGACCTTTACTGGGCAGGACATGACACAATATGGTAAAATGCTGGATGTGACAGATAACAGTGTGAGAAGCTGACATAAATTAGAGAGCACACCATGAGGCATGGCAGTGGTGCACATGGTTAAGGCAGAACTACCTGAGAAATGACTGAAAATCACAGGTAATTAGAGGGAGTACTGGTGACCTTTGAGAAGGCAGGATCTTGCAGGCCAGCAGTGCCGAGGTAACCACGTCATTAATAACCTACAAGGCTGAGGTTACCTAAGTAATAATAGCAGAAATATCTGATTTGGATAAGGATGTAGCAAAACTGGGATGAGTAGGGAAAAAGTAATTGAGGGCAGCAGAGAGAAGATTGGGGCAAATAAAGTGAGGTACAAGGGTGGCAAAAAGGAGAGTCAAGATGAAGGAAAAGCAGTAATAAGATATCTTAATCTTGAAATTGGTGCTGTCTGACTGTACCTGGTGGGCAGCCCTGCTCTTGATCACTGTAGCATAATTCAGGACCTCAGATGAAGCCTGTTACTATGAGCATGACACAGAAGTCAACCCTGCAGGCAGGTCAGCTTGGGCAGGGTTTCTCCCTGGCTAACAGGAGCACAGCTGGACAGGCAAATCAATAGCATCTCCAGGTCAGGTCTTGTTCCTGACAGCATCCACATCTGCCCATCAGTTCTAATAAGTACAACATTTTGACACAAACCTTGCCATGCAATTCATGCAACTCAGACTTCATTTTTTGGCTGCTGCTATGATCAAATAAGACAATGACACTCAGAGGAAAAGTGGTATCAATGTTTATTGATCTGGAGAGGTCAAAGCAAGACATTAAATTATTTTTAAAAAATACTGCTATTCATGGTTTGGGATTTCTCCAAGCACAATTAACAATTTGTACTTCTAATAGTATCATGATGATTCCTTCTTTGACTTCCAAATAGTCGGAGATGTGAAACAAGCAAAAAGATATCACCAAAGAGTGTGTATGCAGATGGGATAGATTAAAGTGTTAGGGTGGGAGGGGGTTAAAAAAAAGCCTGAGATCTGAGACACTTCATTTCCAGTATCTGACAAACAACTTGAATTATTATCTTGAATTTATTGTACTTAAATGGCACTTTTATTAATGTTTAGTAATGCATACATACACATATACAACATTGCTGGACCGCAACTCTCTTAAATGGTACCAGCAACAAGGCTATAAAAAGTGAATACATAAAATACACAGATGACAGAAAATTCTGTTCAAAAGTATCCGTTAAATTCCTTATTCTGTTGTTGTTGATGATGATGTTGGTGTGTCAGCTGTTTTTTCACGGACTCTATGATTTACATGGAGAACTTCCACCATTCAATGACTACTTTAAAAAAAATACAGAATAAACGGCAAAAAATTAAATATATTGAGCTGAGAATCAAGTGCTACACCTGCTATAGAATCTATTGCTTCAAGAAGACTAAATATTTATTATCTTCATCTTTATTATCAAGTAAACTTCAACAGATCCTAAAAATATTCTGCATACATTCTCTCCCTCCTTCTCTAAATCACATACTTTCTATACAAAATACTTGTGTTCTAATTTTATATTAATCTAAAACATTTCACCTTGTTTACCTTAGAATCCTACATCTAACTCCACAGAAAACATTAAATTTAGGGAGCAACACCTGATGAATGCGGAGTAGGAAGAAACTTTCAGAAGGAAGCAATTGAAATCTACCCCACTAATGATAATTTCTTTCCTGATTAGAAAGAGTTAAAATATATATTTAAGAAAAGGAAAGTTCCCATCTCAGCTTCTATAGATTTATCCCCCATTTGGTTCTCTAGGACTTCTGTATACTCAATAAAGAATGAAAATTTATCAAATCATGGAACATAGAATATTTCAAATTTCACACAGTACAGGGCTAAAAGGCCTCTTTGTGATCAAATTGCAGGATAGTATTTAATTGTTTCAAGACCTGAAAAAAAAAAGAGATAATATGCAGGCAGATTAAAAAAAAAAAAAATGTTTAAGACATATAAACTCCACCTCAAAAAAAAAAAACAAACCAAAACAAAACCAGGTTGTTTTAAAAAGATGGACTCAATTTGAACTTTAACTGACAATTATTACAATTTTAATATAATAAATCCAATACCTCCTATACAAATGTACATACAACAAATTACAGTACACTAGTGTAACCCTTGACCAATGGTTTCAGCTGTTGGAGATCAAAGACTTAGTTTACTGCAGCACAGCTGTGTGACTATGGCACCATTTTGCTGAAAGAAATTAGTTTAAGTGTGAGAAAGTAAGTGGTCTGAAGTTCAGGAAGACAAAAAAAAAATGGCGGGGGGGGGGAGGTGAGAAGTTTAGGTGTTGAGACAGTAACAATCAGCAAGTCAGAGATTCAGTATGCAAAATGCTGACAAGAAAAGGTTTAAAATCCTGAGAAAAATTCAGCCGCAGCAAGGATTAGCCTGTTCAAAGAATAAGAAGGCTCTTCCTCATCTGACTACAAACTACCCCATCAACTGAGACTCATCAGGGATCAGTATTAGGGATGGCAAGCATATTAATGCTTTGCATGGTAGCTTATTGGTTGCAGCTATCTACCACATGTATTAGCCAATAAATAATTGCTTTTCACTCCTAAGTTGTTCATCTCTTACTGACAGTCTCTTTGTGATAAAAGGATCCCAAATGAAGTGACCTAGAAAAAGAAGGTTACCCTTGGTAAAGTAAGGCTAACCCAACCTTCATAAACATAATGCTAAGGAAGTTTGAAAGAGCTCTACAAACAAGGATGAAAACTATTTAGGGTTTTCTAACTTTAAAATGTATTAACATAATTAACATTTCAAGACTTGTAGTTTAAGATAATTCAAATTGTGAAAAAATATCTTGTTTGAAGAATTACTGTGATGTGAATAGGAATTTAACAGAGCTTTAAGTTCTTGAATATAGGTTAGTGTCATGGTGACAGATTTTAATTTGGAATAATTTTGAGTATTCTTCTGTTTTGTTTTAGGTTTACAGTTTGTTCAATGTATCCTAAATAACATGAAAATTAAATTATAATAGTATAATTGATTTTGTTTGAAGTATGCTTTTATACCTCACTAAACATTTCATAAACTTATTTGCTATTACATTATGAACAAAAGACAAAACAAATTTGATCTAATACCACTCAATAACATTTTTGATAGCGTATCATGTATCTTGCTGCAGCTTTTATGCTTGTGAAGGTCAAAAGTATTTTGGGGTTTGTTTTTTTTTTTTTTTTTTTTTTTATTATTATTTAAATTGCTAAGAATGTCTACAATATACTTGATGTGAGCCACAATACTGATAAATAGGAATATCTGAATGTGGTTAGTTTTCTTTCACTTTCCCTTTTTAAATTAATGTATATCAGCATTAGGTATTGACATTCATACATTTGTAAAAATACATACTGATAGCACAGGCAAAGTCTGCACAGTAACCCCTCATCATTTTCCATTGTTGCATGTAAATTCATATGCTCAACTGGTTTGAGAGTGTCTCTCCAAATAGATAAAATAGCAATTTATTTGCCAGCCAAGAATAGAATAGAATAGATTTCAGTCAGAAGGGACCTTCAATGATCAACTAGTTCAACTGATCAATTAAGGCCTGACCAAAAGTTAAAGCATATTATTAAGAGCATTGTCCAGATGCCTCTTAAACACTGACAGGCTTGAGGCTTTGACCACATCTCTAGGAAGCCTGCTCCAGTGTCTGACCACACTCTCAGTAAATGAATGCTTTCTCACGTCCAGTCTAAGCCTCCCCTGGCACAGCTTTGAATCATTCTGACATGTTCTATCACTGGATACCGGGGAGAAGAGATCAGCATCTCCCTCTTCACTTCCCCTCCTTCAGAAGCTGTAGACAGCAATGAGGTCACCCCTCAGCCTCCTTTTCTCCAAACAAGACAAACACAAAGTCCTCAGCTGCTCCTCATAGGTCATTCTTTCCAGCCCTTTGACCAGCTTTACTGTGGCAGCATTGGTGAGCTGTCAGTCAGCTCACCAGTCAGGGACCTTCCCAGGATCCTGAGACTTTTGGTAGATGACCAAGAAGGGTCCTGCCGTAACATTTGCCAGCTCCTTCAGTACTCTGGGGTTAATCCCATCAAGCCCCATGGACTTGTGAACATTCAGCTGATAGAGCTGGTTCCTTACAATTTCAGTGTCCAAAAAATGAAATTCACTGTTCCCAAACTCATGGTCCTTCGACTCGGGACCAGGATGCCTGACATCCATCAGCATTATTAAAGACTGGAACAAGAGAAGCATTGAATGCCTCTGCTTTTCTTTCATCCCTATTAGTCAGCAGACCACCTTCAACAAGTGTGCATCCAATGTTTTATTTAGACCTCCTCTTGCTATTAACTTTTTTTTTAAAGTATCAATTTTTGTCTGTGTGTAATTCATAAAATTGTGATTGTAGGACATATTTTTCCTTGAAGACAGAGTAGTGGTAAAAATAATGTTGAGCAAAAGAGGACAAAAGCACCCAAACTTCCAGGATAAATAAATGAGTCATGAGCTACTAAAATATAACTTCAAATGCCTTTTCTCCAAATTTATAATTTTATTCAGATTTTGTACACTATAAACCTTAAACTCAGAATATTACCTAAAATAATACATTCCTTGAACATTATCAGAGACTCGTGTTTATCATTAAACATAAATAAGGACAACATGAACAAAATAATTGAGTTGGTTTCATACGTAGAACAACAGTAGAAGAACAGAAATTTTAAAATT
Source organism: Columba livia (assembly GCF_036013475.1). Lineage (NCBI taxonomy): Eukaryota > Metazoa > Chordata > Aves > Columbiformes > Columbidae > Columba > Columba livia. The sequence goes on along the minus strand of NC_088602.1, from coordinate 42,620,341 downwards.
TCATTTTCCTGAAAAGTCTTGACCACAGTATAAGAATTGCAGTTCTAAGAAAGCAATACTGTTGTGCACTTGGAAATTATTGTTTTGATCTGAAATTATTGCAAAACAAATAAACAAAACCCCTAAAGCCACAAAGAGAACATGATTAGTTCTATTGAAGTCAGCAGTATTTGTTAAGTAATGATATTTATCTGTCCATTTTCAGAACTCCATGTTATTTCTTCTTCGTAATCGTTTCTGTGTACAACTGAACAAAAAAACTAGCTTTCAATTACATTAAATTAAAAAAAAAAAAAAAAAGTTGAAACTGAATACTGTCTTCTTCCTACTGATTATCAAGAAAACTCAAAGTGACTGGTTCAGACATTATCAGAAAATATTGTAACCTGTGTTGCACAGATGAACAACGGTACAGAAAAAAGTACCTTAGGGAAAAGTCAGAGAGGTCAATTACACTCATGGATGAAAGAGGACAAGGGAAAGATTTGTACTCCTGAAAGTCTACAATGCTTAACTGCTCTTTTTTGCACATCTGTCATTAGTTATCTTCAAGACTAATCTGTCATTAAGATGGCTAAGTTTAAGCAGTCTTTTTCCATTTGACCACTGAGCTAGTATTAATTTACTTGCCTTTAGTAACCTAACAGTAACCAGGATAGCTGAGGAATGGGAAAAATCTAACCAGGAAGCGAAAATATCCTGTCAGTTTATCAGAAGCAAAAGGATAGTCAAGAAAGACTTGAGTCATTACTTAAGGAGCACCAAACACTACTGATGCTGGGAAGGATGAAGTGTTTACACGTTTCCTGCTTCAGTTTTCATTAAGGAGGTTATGCATGAATGGACATCACATCAACACAGACATAAAAAACATTACTTATCTTAGATGAAATTTCATGAGGTTGATGAAATTTTCCATGAAGTACTTAGAAAAATGGCTGACAAAATCTCATGTTAGCGTCACCTTTGAGAACATAAAGAGAATAAATGATCTTCCAGAAGATTAGAAAAGGGCAAACATTATTATTATTATTATTATTATTATTATTATTATTATTATTATTATTATTATTATTATTATTATTATTATTATTATTTTATTTATTTTTTTAAGGAGAAAAAAGGCCACAGTTATCTAACTTCTGTCCATGAAATATATCTTAGTAGAAAGATACAGAAAATCAAAAGGTGATTATTGTCAGACAATAAATAATTGCATTACAAACAAATTTCCTTCAACAGGGCACCTCATCTCATTAGTATCTTAAAAGTAACGGGTATTTCAGATAGTGCCTGGTACTATTGTATTTTCTTAAATGACCTAGAAAATCACAGTTACGAAAAAACTGCTGCAAGGTGAGTGTATAAATAGTTGGAAAAGTGGACTCAGCTGCTATTAATTGGTCACAGTAGAATAAGAAAAAATGTTAAGCATGTTTATGTATATATTTGTCTTTACTTCAGTACTATTTGATACATTTATCATTTTATAATAGAAAATAAGAGTACACCATTCAATTTGCAGATCACTTCAGACTAGGCTTTGGAGACCGCATTAAAATTCAAATGATCTTGAGAAACTGAAGTTTTTTCTTTCAGAAAAAAACCCAAACAGAATGTTGACAGTAATGCTCTTTTGGTTTAAAAAAAGTATGAAAGATTGTTGTTACCTTCACTTAAAACTACAGCCTGATTGCCAAACAGCACATGTGAATGTTTGGGGCAAACAAGAAAATTGCCCAAAAGGTTATCAGAATGATTCTGTCAATTAGGATTTTCTTCTAGTCCTCTTCTTTAGATCATCAGAAATAAATATTATTTTTTGTAGGTTCCTTCCTGATCAGTTTCAATCATATCTGAAGATATTACTTTCTACTGCTCATATAACTCCCATTGGACAGGTAGCACATGTTCCGGAAATCACAGCAGCCTAATTACTGAACTTCACTGTTAATTATGCCTCCTTATTGGTTACATTATGTAGAAATCTAACTGCCAAACTCAAGTTATATCAAAATAAATAAAATTCTGTCAGTCCTTATCTCATTGGTGACTTTATTAGTGTTTACAAATATATAAAGGGTGAGTATCATGAGGATGGAGCCAGACTCTTCTCGGTGACAACCAGTGGTAGGACAAGGGGTAATGGGTTCAAACTGGAACACAAGAGGTTCCACTTAAATTTGAAAAAAAACTTCTTCTCAGTGAGGGTGACAGAGCACTGGAACAGGCTGCCCAGGGAGGTTGTGGAGTCTCCTCTTCTGAAGACATTCAAAATCCGCCTGAACACATTCCTGTGTAACCTCATCTAGGTGTTCCTGCTCCAGCAGGGGGATTGGACTAGATGATCTTTGAGGTCCCTTCCAATCCCTAACATTCTGTGATTCTGTGTGATATACTTGCAGCTACATACAACACATCACGTCTCAACTTTACATATATTTTTAATTTATATGCAGCTTTATGTAACTGCCAAGATATACTGGAATAAAATAGGAAAAATGTGGAATTTTCATCATAAGCATTAAAAAAAACCAAAACAAACATATCTGTCAGAAATAGTTATAGTTCACTTAGCTTTGAGGAGACAGGATTGAAAATTCTTTGTTGTCTAATTCTACACTGTAGTTCATGTCTAGACTTTTCTTGACAAAAAGATCGTTGAAACATGAAGGTAGAACATACTTGCCATGTCAGAAGTTACACATTCTGCCAGTGTAAAAAAACTGTGGCTAAGGGATTAAAAAGATACAGTCCTTCATTAGGTAAAATCAGAGAAAACACAGTAGGAAAACAAACCTGCATGGAAGAACAACTATAAATATGTAAAACATCAACTATGTAATACTATGAAATATATAAAAAAATAAAGTTTCCATACCCATTCTGCTTTTGTATTATGTAGTTTGAAAGAGGAAATTTCAACCAGTCTGTGATTTTAACTTGTGACGTTAACACTTGTTACTGAAGGTTTCATGGCATTTGGATGGAAAACTATCCTCCCAAATTGTACAAGCAAATACAATAATCTCATCTAAATTAAAAAAAAAACATTTTTCAAGGGAAACAAACAAACAAACAAAACCCAAATCACAAACAAAAACAACAGTACACTCTCTGGAACACTCGGGTCAACTGAAAATATAAATAATCAAAACAAAAAATAACATTCTCAAATATCTGTTTTGTTAATGTGGTGAAATGCTGAATGTAAACAAATAAAAGACCATAGGTACGCATAATCATAAACAAAGACCCATCTTTCCTGTTCAAAAGGAAGGACAAGAGAAGCATACAAGAGCTTATTTTATGCTAAATACTGAAGAATCCTTTTAAAGAAATAATACATTTCTGCAAGAAATACTGTAAATACTTTCTGCAGTTTTGAATGATTTACCTGATTGTGATGTAAGACAAAAACCAGTAATATGCATAGTAAATAAAGATTTCAGTGACATTAACAGTTACTTTAAAATTAAAATGTCATTCAGAGATCTCCACCAAGATTACTATATGTGCCTTTCCTTGTTAGGTTTCCCAGAAAGGAAGATTGCTCTATTTAACTATGAAGTCAGAATCTGCCCAAACATCCGTCATTACCTGAGAATAACCGAAGCAAAGTCTATGTCACTGCAATGTAAAATTTTCAACTAATCTTAATAATGTAATGACAAGGCACTTGGCACAAGCAATAAATACCTTGATTGCAACTAGAAAGTTTAATTTTTGTGGGGAAAAAATGTAGCTACCTAAACTGGAAGTATACAATTTTTCAGAGACTTGGGATCTGTCTATTGAGACCAGAAAATGTGTGAAATATAGGACAGTATAAGTTTGATGTTAAATAACAACTCAAGCAACAGAACACACCATTGTGAAGACAGGGGTGTCACATACCATGAGACACACATGAAAATCGTGAAATGCTTCCCCTCTAAGTGCATGTATTCAAAAGTTAAAGCAGTATGGAAAGGAAGATAGCACCCAAAGGGCAAGGAGACTCTGAGCTGGAGATAAAGTGAGGAGACATCATGATGATCATATATTGCTCGTTTTAATACTTGGTCTCAATAACAGGCAACAGAGTAACAAGATTTACTGCTTGAGTAATTCTGTGTGAATGAGATGTATAGGACCGTCTACATTATTTGATTTTATCTTGATGCAGTTAAATTACAGAAGTTTTTCTTATACTTTTCAATGGCAAAGAAAAAAAATAGAAGTTCATTCGTAACATTAATAGAAGTTAATTGCTGTTCTGTACTTCAAAATATTTTACTTGTATGCTACAGGAGGAAAATCTTCTTTTAGAAGTGCATACAACAGTAACACTAAAATAACAGTATTTTGCTCTTCAGTTTATTTCTTAAATAGCAAAACTTTAATATAAAAATATAAGATTATTACACTTGTTACTACACGTGTGAATCTGAGCAATTACATGCTATTCATTTAGTATTCCTCAAAATAAAAGTCTATATGTGTTGTAGTACGGTTGATATTTTCTAATTTCCACTTATTTATTTTTCTACTCTGATTACAAAGATTGCCATTTAGAAGGTAAATAATATAGTCAGAGAAGATTCTTTAAAATAATCCAATATCCTGTTACTTGGATAAAGCATTTTGATTTTTAAAGCTAAATTCTATAGGGTTAGCAAGTTTTCCTATAAAATAAAGCAATATATGAAACTACAAGTCAGATTAACAACAAACAAACAAACAAACCAAAACAGCCAAACAAAAAACCAAACAAACAAAAAAGACGGTTCTTTTAAAACAACCTATCCACAGAGGGACATTACAAAATATCTCTTAGCAGTTGTGGGTGAATACCAAAAACATGTTGGTCTCAACCAGCCAACTTCTTTCCTCCATCTTCAGTGACTCGCCTGTATTCACTTTACTACGTCCCAGTGTCTTCTGACATGGATTAAAAATGCTGCTTATTCAAACACTAGAGAAGAACATATCAACTTGAAAATAAAGTTACTCAAAAGTTAACTTCTCCAGTGATGTGGCATCACAAATCTGCTGTTATCCCAACTGATCTTTGTTCTTAAGAGAAGTCTAGAAGTCTTCAGTTTTCTTTCAAATACTGAAAGGTTTTCAAGGGTGAAAACCCCCTGAAATAATTTGTTTTTTAACTTCAAAAGAACCTCTAAACTTAAACATAAGCATCATAAGGTCATGTCTAGAACAGGAAACAAAATCACCCAGTGCCTGTTCTCTGCTCTGTTCAGCTCTGGGACTCAGGCCAAACGGCATGGCACAATTTACATCCATATGGCTAAACGCTTTTATCCTCTAAAACAATAGCTACACCCAAAGTGCCTATTGAGCATGTGTCCTGACTTGCTAACTCCTGAACAAGTTCACGAGATGCTACTTTGTACAAACCCAAACCACTTTAGAGACTGTGATAATGCCTTATCAGTTACATTGGCTCTGTTTAATTTAATGAAGTCTAATTTAATTTACTAGTATATGTGCAGTGGTAATTTCCCAGATATTTCTCTTTTTATACAGCCCATTTTGCAAACTATGGGTATCTCCGTTGTTGTCATTTGCTAATATATAATATTTGAAAGAAGTTTTTACTCTGGATCGAAAAGTAAATGCTAAATTAAAGATCAGCAGGAAACTGCATCTTTTTTGAACAGAACATGAAAGTAAACCAGTTCTAAGAAGGTTCTGAGTCACAGAAAAAATGACCACAACTATTATTGAATCTAGCTAAGAAAAAATATCTTATTTTCTTTGTATCACCAGAAATTTCACAGAGAAGAGAAACTGATCAAAGTTATCATCCACAGCAGCACTGCTAAAAATGTTAGATTTAAAACAAAATAAAACAACATAGTTATTTTAATAAGAAATTCTATCACCTAAGTCAGATAGGAACAGCTTCTATGTGAATCAGCAAATGGGACAGATGAGCAGCTTCCAAATGGTGAAGTCTAAGGATATAATGTGGAATAAAGCATAGGAGCACAAAGGTGTGTGCTCTGTCAAACCTGTACCAGATGGAGTTCAGCTGTTTCTCTTGACCATAATTTGGGAAAGAAAGCATGACATTTTTCAAATAAGGGTAGTCCATAGCCAGCTTGGGAACTACAGATCAAAATTATGTATTTCTCAAGACAGCTGACAACCATTGCAAACAGAAAACCTCTGGGGATTGATTTTATAATTGAAGAACCTTAATATTCTAAAATTTTCCTACTTTTCTAAATTTAATATTTATTTATCTGTTTTCATAATTTTATGTTATCTAGCCTTAGTTTAGTTGTGAATCGTTATCCATGACAAATCATGCAGCGTTCACACTTCTTAAGTGAAATTCTCTGACCATTTAAAAACTGCTTTAGGGTCAGTTTATACAACTGATTGGTACCATAATGAAATGGTTTAAGAAGTGACTGTCCCTCAAGCACATATAGGATAACTGACTGTGCTCTTCTAGGCTCCTGCAATGAAGAATGAAATGTATATGTTCAAATCACTACTGCGGGCAATTCTTGTATCATTATTTTATCTGGCATTGCTAAGGAGGCAGTAAACAACAACTATGTAGAAGTAATTTCTGTAACCCCCTGAAATAAATGCAGCTGGTCATGTCACCACACTTACAGAAATCTATCCTGTGTTTTTCTAATTCATGGTTAATTTTGAGAAATAACATAATTTGATCTTTTATCTTATCAGAAGGCAAAATCATTCTCAAAAGTTCAATTTCAGCTGAAAACTCGCTACAAAGAAAAAAAAAACACAACACAAGAGCTAGCAAGTGGTTTACTGTTTGTCTGGTTTCATAATTCCTTTCTTGCATTAGAAAACAATCATATTTAATAATTGTAGATGTAGTTACAGTATTTCAAATTTGTCTACCCATGTGTCTATACTATTATGGGAGGAAAATCAGCTCAACAACTTGAAACTTTGTATACATTCTACACAAAATGACACTTTAGTTTCTTACTGGTACAATATTTTCCCAGTGTTTCCTAGTTCACTTATCAAAACCAATTCAGAATATATCTACATTTCATAAAGCCTGTTGAAAGGCTTTACACACAATAAAAGTTTAAAGAAAAAGTCTAATACATTATTTATTTGTTTATCACTTACCATACTGACACTTTCTTCAGCAACTTTTGATCTCTCAGTGGATGTCCAGTCCCATCAATTTATTTCTCTGCTCTCTTTGGCGTGAGTATTCTATGGATCTGTTTCACAGCATCTTTTTAACACCCTCAGATTCTTGCTTCTGAATGTATAATGAACCACTCACAAAATCAGCATCTTTATCGTTGAAGTACATGTTCATTCACTCATGTGTGAATTCCCACATTCAAGTGAGAATTGTTTCAAAACCATTCATCCTAGTATTATCTTTATCCAAAGCACAGTGATATCTCTTTTTTTCTTCTTCATCAAAATGTCATGCATTCTGGATTAAAAATACATCAGGTTAAAATTCAGTAACAAAATTACCCCTTATACTTTTAACTTGCTAAGAAGTATATCCCTTCTCTTATGAATAGCTATCATTCCACAGTAACACATATGCTTATCACTTTCAGTCTTGCTTTATATCTTTTGACTTCATGTAAATGTAAGGTGGAGAGTCACATAGACAAGGACTATTAATAACCTGAAGGGTACAATTACCAAATTACTTTGCATGTTGGTTCCTCTGTTGCTTGTTTTACCTATTGATAACTGCACCTATGTCAGGGAACAACTTAACTTTATTCCTGATCCAGCAGCTCACCCTGGGGTACATGGTACAACATGTGAACACATTAATGTCAACATCTGAAACCTAAAAATAAACAATACTCCAAAGCTTTACAAAGGCAAGAAGGAAAAAAGAAAATGAATAAAATCTGACTAGTTTGGTTATCTACTTCAAGGTTCTTTTTGAAAGAGCTTTTTACTACTTGGAGGATTTATTAAAATTATATATATCCATAGGCAATTTTTCCCACAAAACATGAGTATAAGACTTATTTAGGGACGTGACTATGTGAATTTAATTCATTTGAAGAGCATTAGAAAGATAAAGATACAAAGAAAAAGTGTCAAGAACCTGACTCATAACAGGGACATAAAGATTAACCACTTTCATCCCTTTGCCTAACAGACAAATAAAAAAGAGTCATGAGTACTTTCAAGCAAATTTCATAAAGTTATTCGAGATTTGAGTGATTATGAATAATCTGGGGAAACTACAATAAGTGAGGAAGTTCAAAAACATGCTGTTTAATAAACAAAACACAATGCAATATGCTATGTTCCAGTGTGCAATCAGCAGACACGGGACAGATTACCCATGTTTATTATTATCTTGGCTACACTTCATGGGACATGTAAGATGCAGATGGAAGTCTGTTAGGCATCAAGATGTTTCTCTTCAACAACTTAGAAATGTGTATTTTCACTTCTATTCATATATTTATGTCAACCTCATATGAGTAGACAAGACATGTTTGACTGGTAAGCTAATTATTTTCTTGTAATTCCTATGAGCAAGGTCTCTAGAACTCCAGCAGAGAATTTTTTTTTTTTTTTTTTACTTCTGGATAAAGAAGTAATCTCAAGATTATTATAGTTTATGTGCTAAAATATGAAAGAATCAAGTAACACTAAAAAAAATTCAATGCTTATAAACAATATATTGAAGAGTTGCGATTTTAATTATAAAAAAAAAAATCCAAGACTATTTGGTTCAGTTACTGACATAACTGATGTAAGGAAGTATGAATAAGAACTAAACTAAACTCTTTTTTTTTTTTTTTTAATTGCTTGCTAGTTTGTACTGGAAAGCTGATAAAAAAATCTGAATCACTTTCTTGGGAGATACTGTAATATGTTCACTGAATGACCTCTGAATCATATTTGGAAAAACTATTTTGTTGGAATGTATTATCATTTATATTTATCTATGTAACTGAAGTAAAGTTAGAAAACCTAACCTATCAGCTGTTCACATCAAATGACTAACTAAAATATTAATGCAGATTGTAAGATATTTAAGATTTATAACATGGAGCGGAAATGACGTAATTCTCCCCAAATCCACATATTTCTGAATTTTCCTTATCAGCAAATACAGAACAGGTAGCACACTCTCTATCTATGTATTCATTGATTAAACCTATTTCATATGTATATATCCACACCTTTTAGAGCTTGTAACTAGACACTAAGTAACCAGGATAGATGGTTTCACATCTCCTAAGAAATGCATTTCTAAAGTCTCTGAAATTATGAAAGTTTCATCTTTCCTTTTCCAGAAGATGACTTTTAGGCTTCTTTTCCCACCACTCACCCGAGCAGCACATATTTGCTCAGAGCAGATCCTGGATAAAAATGAACTGTCTCTTCTATTTGCTTTAGAATGTTTTTTGTCTTTTTTTATCACTGAATACTGAGAGCAAAGTCAAGACACTAGAGAGTTTGCAGTCCAATTGTTGTGGCATAAATCAATATTTAAAATGCATGGTGGCAATTTTTCTTTCCTTGAAGTTAAAACTTTTGTGTCTGAAATTCTTGTTCTGTTAAATCCAGAACTTTATCAACGTTAAACCACAAAACCTAATATGGGTTTGTACCCAGAAGCACTACTTCTGTGATAAACTAAATAAAACAGTAATACACTTCAGTGATCAACTAAATAAAAAAGTAATAAAATTGTGAATTAATCTTTGACTTTTGTGTTTCTCTGGAGGAATTTCCAAGCCATAGTGTTTTATGATGAGGAGTTAAAACATTCCAGCTTGCAGGAAAGAATTCTTTCAGCTTTACTTCCTGAATTCACAGAGAGTCAGTATAACAAACTTTTAATAGCTCACAAGTGTATGTGTAAAGCTGGTCAATGCAAAGAGAACCTAGGGGAAAATACAATCTTTTTCATCATTTTCCTAAGGATAAATATTCTAAACCACTTTTTTCTAAGGTACAGGTGGATTGCAGGTATTCTGTATATCATCTTATTGCCAGCAACTTCTCATTCATGGGGATTTATGAGCTAGCAGGTGATCATATGCAGTGCATTTTTTCCCCTCTATCTCTCTCCTACATTTCACCATGAATCTTTTAATTCTGTAATTATGTCCCAGGTGCACAGTGTACTTCATGACACCCCTCCCAAGTGGGCAGATGTTCCTAAACATATCTCTCTGTTGTGAAGGAACTTCCCTTGGGTTTAGCACTGTCAGACTGCATTAAGAGCAGATATAAAAGGTAAGAAGCAGATGTGTGGTGCTATTTCTGTTTGACACACTGTCCCTCTATCCAATGTTTTCTACTGGTACAGCAACACTGAGCCAACAGACTAATGGATGGAGCCTGCAGAACAAATCGTTAACCTGTAACCTCATCCAGTCTGCATGCAGTCTATTAAGTTTGTACCCTTATAATTCACGCTCTTGTATTTACTGCTGCTGCTGCATTTCCTGTGTCTCTCTATTTTGCTCCCAGCATTACATAGTCTCAGAACCAAAATACCAAGGTGAGAAGACTGGCACTGGAGAAAGGGGAGTAGGAGGCTATGAGGAACAGTTAGTGATCTGCCGACTTACTTGCATGAAGAAGACTGAAGCATCTTTTTTTTCCATCTCTTCACACTGACAGCCCCAGAGAACATCTGCGTCACATGCAGGGGAGGGGGCGGCTTGGTGAGAGGCACTGAGATAGATAGGAAATTGTACAGTGAGGACCTTGACAGCCTCACGGGCGTGATTTTTTTTTTTTTTTTCTCTTACGTACAGTGTATATAAAGGAGCCCCTATTTCTATCCGTGCCAGCTCTCAGGCTTTGCCATCCCAGGTAACTGCAAGCATGGGACTCCCCTGAGAAATGGGATGGGAAGGAGGGAGGTGGCGATAGGCTTCCAAGTGACTTTTCCCTCTCCGGCTGCACTCGGTCACGGAGCTCTGAGAGACTGAAGAAGAGCCACCTGCCTCGCAATGTGGCTGCTACCGCCGCCGGTCCTCTCTAGGCTGTAGCTCCGCTAGCTCCCCCGTTAATCAGATTAGCGCGTCTTCGCAGCATCCCTCACCCGCTCTTCCCTCGCAAGTGCCTGTCTCCCCTGAGAGGTGTCTCTCATTTCTGCCTCTCTCTCCTCCCCTTTCCACTGATCACCGTGCAATTCTCGTCAGCTCTGGGCATCTCTCCCTCTTTCTCTTTCCTGCCGGGTGTCTCTAGCTCCTCTCGGCGCTGAGCGTCACTCCATCCATCCATCCATCCTCCCTCTATCCTGCACTGGTGTGTGCGTGCATCTCCCTCCTCCTGGCGGCTACCAGCCCTCGTCCTGCAGGCGCAGCGCTGCCCGGAGGAGCCGCCGCCGCCGCTGCCGAGAGTGGGGCCGCCCCGCGCTGCCGCCGCCGCCCGGCCCTGCCTGGTCGCCGTGAGTCCCGCCTCAGCCCGCGCCGGTTCCCCGCCCGCCGCGGCACCATGTCCGGCTCCGGCAGGAAAGACTTCGACGTGAAGCACATCCTGCGCCTCCGCTGGAAACTGTTCAGCCACCCCTCGCCGGCGGGCGGCCCGGCGGGGGGCGGCTGCGTGCCGCCCGACAGCAGCTTCGAGCACTGGGGACCCAGCCAGAGCCGGCTGCTGAAGAGCCAGGATAGAGGCAACAGCGTCTTCTGGAAGAAATCCGCTTCCTCTGCCTCCTCCTCGGCCGCCACCACAGCTAGCCTGCCCAACGGGACGCTGCTGCCTACCGGCGGCCGGCCGGGCGGTGTGCACGGGCTGGGGCACGGGCACGGGCCGGGGCCGCCGCCGCCCCGCACCGTTTTCTACGTGGAGTCTCTGGAGGTGGAGGAGGAGGCGGTGCCCGGCGGGATGGAGGTGGCACGGGAGCCCGAGAAGCCCCTGGCGCCGCCGGAGCGGGAGGAGGCGCCGGGGGGCTGCGCGGATGGAGGCACCCGGGCAACAGGTGACGGAGACGGGCACAGGTAGGGAAGCGCGGCGGCCCCGGCGCAACCTCCGAGGCGTCCGCGGGCCGGGGGAAGCGCTGGGAGGTCCTTCCTCCACGGCCACGGGGGGCAGTGACGGGAGTGGGAACGCAGATGGGCAAGTGTGCGGGAGGATAGCGGGGCCTGGGAACAGGAGAGCCCCTCCGTTTGAAATGGCAGAGTTTTGGGGCGGAGGGGCGCCCCGCTGTGAGGGTAGGGCGGCCGGGGAGGGCTGCCCAGGGGTCCTGGGTGAGACCGGCAAGCCTCAGGGTCGGGGTGCAGCGGTGTCGTGTCGTGCCGTGTCCTGCCCTGCCCTGCCCTGCCCTGTCCTGTCCTGTCCTGTTCTGTCACTGCCCCGGCCCTACCCCTGTTATGCCCTGTCCGCCCTTGCCTTTCCCCTACCCCAGTCCTGCCCTGTACCGCCCTGCCCTTATCCCTGTGCTGCCTTTATCCGTGCCCCCACCCCTGCCCTGCCCTGCCCACGGAGCACCTCTCAAAGCTGGCGCTCCGCGCAGGGGATTGTCGCCACACAACTTTCTCAGAAGTTCATTAAAATGCTAGCGGGATGTCGTGTTGTTAGGAGTGTTGGGATGCCAGGAGAAAGCTCAAAAGTAAAAACGCCTGCTTTCCTGGAACTCGGCTACTAAATCTTGTCACAGCCTATCTCAAAGAAAAACAAGAATTTATGAGTCATGAACTGAGTGACACCTGAGAAGATTTAAGAAAAAGTAAGACACATCCAGGTGCTTGTGATTCATATGAAACTTCAATTCATGTTGAATTGCTTTTCTTTCTCAATCCCTGCCCCCCACCACTGCCCTCCCACAGCCCAAACATAAATTGAAATCATTAGAAGAGGGAAATGTAGCTAACACAGAGCTTCCAGAAATACAGTGATGCAGATAATCCTGAGGATAAAATTCTTCATTGCTTTAACTCTGCTTACCCCTGCCTCCCTATGTTTAAAAAAAAAAATTCATTTCCCTTGTCATGTATTACTTTTTCTATGGGAGGAAATGTATAATTCTATTTCTAAACAGAAAAGAATAGCTTGTGTTCTTCATAGTGAAAGTAAAGCATATGGTATTAAATATTTTGTTAGGTAAAAAGATAGCCCTGTGCATTTGTTTGCAATAGTATATTATCTATACATACAGGTACATATAACTCTTGAGTATGTTAAGCCTTTCCATAGAGGTCTAAAGCATATATTATCTTCTTAAAACTCTTCATTGTTTTGTCAATTAGTACAGTTCATTTCATAGGAGCTACACCATTTAAACAAATGTGGAATAACTGATGAATGACTTAGGGTATTTTTTTAAAGAAATGTCAGCTATTCTGAAGTTTCAATGAACGTTAGAAGTTATTAATTTCAAAAAGAAGATGCTTAACATAGGATTCAATACAAAATTTTATTGAGATACACTATAAGGACAGGTAAAATAAGAAAAGAAATAATCTCTTCAAGGTTTCTGAACCAGTATATATATAATCTCATATAGATTTTATATTAGGTGTGTCACTAATCTAAGAATCTTCAGAGATCTCCATACTGACAGAAGTTTACTGAATTTTAATGGCACCACTTAATTTGTCCATAAGACCTGACTTGCTAAAATTAACTTCCTCATCACATATATACTCTGTGACAATAGAGATCTGATTTCTCCTTACTGATTTTGGATTTTTGTAATCCATTTATTCCACGTTCTTTATTCATTGCTACTGGAACAACACATAGAGTCATCAGCAGCTCATATTCTAGTTGAAGCCATATGCTGAAATTTGTTCAGAAGGCAGGGAGATAGCATTTTATTATTAATGAAAAAGCCACCTTTTGAGATATGAAAATGCTTAAGATAGTTTTAGAGTCTGATACTTTCTCTTTTTTCCATCTTTCATTCACGTGTATGAATTTTGAATGCTATGGCAAGAGATGGTCAAGTGCTTCAAAAATGGCAGTGCTGTACTTGAAAGGTCTGTGGTCCAACAATGTTCTTATGAATGACCTGACAAGTTATGTCTCACTACTTCTGTAGAAATTAATCTTTTTGTGAACGGTGCCTAATTCTTTATTATTGCTATAGGATATGTAAACTACCATTCAGTCTGGAACGATAGATACTACCAAATACATAAACAGACAAATACGTGGAACTTCCACCAAGCCTTTACGCATACACCTGGATATTTGGTACAGGGAGTGTAAAATTTTTAACTCCTGGATCTCCTTAATATTTTATCCTGTACGTATTGAGCAACTACTTTAATAGTTTAGGATTATTCAGAAAACTAATCTTTTGTTTTGTGAAAATGATGAGAATTCAAGATTTGGATATGTCCCAATACAGACCACTTCCACAATATTTCAGATGTTGTGAAGAGGAGATCTCTGGGCAGTATTAGCTAGTAACCCAGCAGTAGGACGTAATATGAGAAGCAAGTCAACAAGGCAGCTTTGTTTTTACACTTGGCATTAATAAATTTGTTATTTCTACTATTAATATGTATGTACAAGTGGAAATTACACTTTTTTTTGTTCCCTTGGCTTCTGCTTGGGATCCTTTTATCCCCAAAAGACGTGGGATTTGTTTGTTTGCTTTCTGGTTGCTCCTATCTGCTTGATACATTCATCCTGTACTGGATTCCTTTTTCAGCGTATCACCTGTGCATAATTCCTGGTTTTGGCTATTTGTGGATTTGTAGTTACTCTGTTTTCACATCTAAGTTAAACATTTAGCTGAATGAACTTGAATTAATAATTTGACTTTTCATATTCTGTTAGATATTATGGAATTTATTTAATGAGAGAGGATGGTTGGGTAATAACAAGTGTATTCTACTTTGTTAATTTAGTTTTGTATACCTCTAAAGAACATCCTTTCATATTTATTGTACAGGTGTACATAAATGTAAATAAGATTACGTGTATAGTCCCATTAGCATTAAGACTGAAGAGTTAGACTATAGGTGTGATATAAAGTACTGACATAATTCTTCTACATTCCGTATTTGTAAAAACAAAAAAGTGTTTTGCAGTGACCAACTGGTGTTAAAATACTATCTGATTGCTTGAAATTTTTTGCTTGACAACTTGCATAACAAATTGTTTTAGGGTTTGTGTGTCAAATTTGGCAGTAACTGCAGTAGAGATTTAAACATAGGTTCTATTTTGATCTTAATTATATAAGAAAAAGTTGTTAGAAAAAAGTTTCTATATAATGAATTTGCAATTAAGATTTAGAAATTGACCACAAAACAGTTCAAAAATACCAGTGCTAAGATTTCCTGTATAGCTAACAGCTCCTATGAGTTCATAATGTTGTTTTTGCATAATCATGATAGCTTTCTTTGTGTGACATTAATCAACCGTCAACACGAATGATATTTACTTAATAAGCAGAGTCAGTATTTTCTTTCCTCCTTCCTCAGTGAATGGTAGCATGCTTTGCTTGCTTTACACTGTCCAAATCCTATGAAGATGTGATTACTCAGGAGCCCGCAGCATGGTTCACCACTACACTCGGCACATGCCTCACAAACTGTTCATGTGTTTAGCCTTATAACCACCCTGTTTTACAATGGAGGAGCAAAACAGTGTGATAAAGCAAAAGAGAGTTGAATTGCTGTTTTCAGAGCATGTAGTGTTTTGCTCCTACTACTTTCTGTGTTCTCAGGTACACCCGTAAATGATGAGCCATTCCGCAAACCAGTCCCAGACTCCTCTGCCCGTGTGCAAGAGGAATGATGAACAGAAGATTCAGTTAATGTTTTGTTTAAGAGACATCTCCAGGAAGGATATGGTAGATATGCCTAATCCATATAAAACAAGCACTGGCAGAACACAAGTTTTTGAAAATACAGCTTCCGAAAGAAGGTGGCAAGTCCTCCCTCTATTAGATACTGTACGATAGTGTACTGTAAAACAAGAAGTGAAAGGGCTGAGTTCTGTCCCTTCCTCACATAGCAGAGTTTCATAATCATATCTTGTTTCACTGAAAAAATTAATGAGGAAAAAGAATTTTCTTCTGTTTCTGTAGAATTTCTCACTGGGAAATAAAAAAACCAAAAAAACAACAAAAAAAACCAAAACAACAGAAATAATGTGAGTCCAAAAGGCTAAAAAGTGAGAACATGATTTTGTAATCCCAACATTAACTGAGCAATTTGGTTTACAAGACTCTACGCTCAAAAATGTTTATTTAACTTACATCAAATCATTATTTGACAAGAAATAATAGTAATGATCAGGGTTGGATCAGGAACATAAAAATGTATATTTTTAGCTATAGAATCAAAACTGCTGGATAAACATTTCTGTTGTGTTTTTCCATTTTGACCCGTCAAATCTTGTATTTTGATGCTTTTGCCCTTTAGTCTTTCTCACTTACAAGTCTTCCTCCTTTTCTCTTACCAATGGTAAGAAAGGTGTAGAAAGTTAAGAGTTTGAAATCCATCAGGAAGAACAAGAATTTCAGTGCAGCTTTCTAATTTAATGAGGAAATATTTTGAGCATTTTAGAAAATGTAGATAAAATTTATATCAAAATTTACAGTTTAAGTGCTTGATTTACAGCTGTATATGTGTCTAGTCTGGAGAGGATTCTGGTTTCTAAGTAAATGGAGTTTCCCACTTACAGCTTTGACCTCAATACCGGAGGTTGCAAACAGGGGAATCAAAACACCTTCCCTAGTCTACCTTGTGAACTCTCACACCTTGAAGTATTTTCTCAACTGAACATGGCTATGGCCTTTCTGAGGTGCTGTGCTCTTGGTACTGTTTAGATATCAAAACATGAACTGTGGGTACTACTATGATAGCCAGATCCTAGAATTCGATACTATAGATGCCAAATTTATGTCTGCTTACATTTTCCATTGACCTGGCTATCTCATATAGACTGCTGTGTTAAGAATGTAATTTAATGCTAGGAGTGGAATACAGATCACACAACTCTGCATTTCTAGGTTATGGAATCCAAAAAGAATAATTCATTTGTCTTTACTGTGAGCCACCTTTTCAAGTTGATTATGAAACATTTAAAAATGGTTATATAATTTTTATGCTTTTTTACTTATACTTTTGCCTTTCACAAGAAAAGAGGCAGAGCTCTTACACAACACAGACTGCAGACCTTTCTCCTCCAAAGTTCTAATTCACTCTCAGAGGATGTATGTGCATGAAATGCAACAGAATCTGGTGATAAAAATAGTACATGATCATATAGCTAAAGACTGTATGTATACATAGATGGAATTCAATTAAATTTACAAAGAAAATCTAATTCCTGAATTTCCTAATTGTGCAGGCTTTGGCTCTACTACTTTCAGTACAGCATTTCTAATGTTGATTGTTTAGCAGTTTTGTTTCTTAACAAAGGAAGCAGAACACACGTCACTTCACGTGCTGTCATTTCTTTTGTCCACCACTAGGATGCAGGACTGAAATGAGGATTCACTGTATAAATCGCTGTCACTTGCACTGGTAAAAAACTGAGAGGATGTTAATATTTCCTGTGTGGATAATTACAACAGTGATTGTATACTCTCTCTGCAGAAAGTTTGGGAAATGTGACAGCTAAAGGGATACCAAGTCTTCAGAGTCTTCTGCTACATTTGAGGTCCCAGTGGCAAGCACAGACTCACACATTTTAATTCTTGATGCTCCCAAACTTTGTTTTGTTTCATACTCTTTAAATTATTTTTTACTTAATTTTGTATTATCCTCCTGCATCTTATCCTAGCTTTGTTCTCCTTTCCACAGTCTCGAACTATTCCTGGCTGCCTTATTCAAATTCTAGGCTCCTTATTCAGACAGTGTTACTTGATTTTACTGGCTTCTCTTGCAATCTGCCTCCTTGGTTTACTCACCAGGTTACTTACTTTAATGCAGAACTGTCCATTCTTTCCTGTTTCTTTTCCTAGGTAGTTTCACAAATCAAGTCCAATTATCCCCCAGTTCTTAACATCTTATCAGACTTCTCATTCTTCTGTTTCTCTGCCATTATTTCCCAATGTTCGAATTTCAGTGTCCTTTACACCTTCCTCCAGCTCCTTTGTCAGTTTTAATGGAATCCTAATAGCATTCCCATTTGTATGTTTTCTCCCCAGCTCCCAGTTTTACTGTGTTCCTCTGACCTGTTTCCTCACTGCTGCCAAGTTAATGGTACCATTTGCTATGTTTAATGGGTCAGTAAGACACCTAAGTTTGAGTAATTCACTCTGTCAGTGATGGAGATTTATCTTATCTCTTTCTTAGGTGCACATTTTAGAATAAGGTGAATTGTCTTCCAGACACACCTATTTCTCTTCATTGAGTGTAACAGGAGTCTAAAGTGGCTAGTTCAGATGTAAATGTCCAATTTAATTGTTTAATGTTCAATTAAATTTGACAAAATGAACATAATTTGAAGGCTACATTGCGAATTCAAACTGTTCTAAAAGGACAGACAGAATTAATTAAATCTTGGTAGGTTTTCATAGCATTGGTAAAGAGCATATCTCCAATCCCAATAAAGGTAAGGGTGCTTTTCTGAAGCATGGGTCCACTAAACCCTCTAGAAACCAAGACTTGACAGTTATTTTTCTTGCTGTTATCCATGTACTTTAAACATTGGGTAAACCAACATTTTTTTTCTCCAGACTTATTTTCAGAGATGTTTGCACTGTTTTGCCAGAGTATTTCCAAAAGATTCAACATGAAGGAAAGAATTGGCAATGGAAATATCTGCTGCACAGAGAGTAGCTAAATCACTAAAATACGTCTGAAACTGTGGTTGTCTTAAGGGTAACATCAAACAGCGTTCTAAAAAAGAAATGCTGCTCAACCTTTCCATAGTAAGAGAGAAAGCATGTACAGACAAGAGCAGCTATCTCTGGAAAGTCTAATTGATGCTGAATCTTTATAGGTAAATCTCCGGAAATACTGATGACCTTAACATCTTTTTTTTTTTTTTTTTTTCCTTTTCCCCCTCTGATTAAAACAACTTTGTAATAGTAATAGTATGGACATATGTAGGTCTATATTTGCACACAGACATCTAAATCTGTATTAACTGCATTTCTCTCTTTGTATAAACAACATAATACATACATATGTAGAATACATATACATATGCATGCATTATATATTTATGCATATACATATACATTTAATATTTGAATTCTTGAACAGTTATTAATAAATTAATTATAGTTGTTTCCCTCATGCTATTTTTGTGAGCAGTGAAGTTCACTTAAACAGTATACATGGGAAAAAATTAGGGCATATTTTGAAATCTGTGCTAAATTCATAAGGACAGTGCTACTACATATAGGTTAACATATTCTTAGCACGTGATCATTGCTTTCTAAAAGCTACTTCTTATCCTTGTGACACATTTTTTTATGCCTTATTGCAAGCAGCTTAAGAGATTGCTCTTTCCTTTTATATCTCAAAGTTGCATTTTTTTAGGTGAAAACTGCTCCTTAAATATTATGCGGTGGTGTTTTTGTAGAATTTTCTCATATACAAATTTCCCACTATTGTTTGAAATTTTTTTTTAAGAATACACTATTGATGACCTAAAATAAGCTATTTGCACTAGGGATGTAGCTTGATGTATGCCATTGAAAGTTTCTGAGAGGAAATCTATCATTTAAAAAGTTGAGAACTGCTGGAGCTTTCACAGAAAGGTAAGTAACAATGTAGTCATCCCAAATAATAACTGAAAAAAACACCAAAATCCTCAAACCTAAACTTTGCCCAAAATATAATTTCAGTAGTGCCTACATTTTCTGGTTTTTATTTTAAAGAATCAT